>NC_136072.1:820345432-820946560 GCF_964261635.1 Lissotriton helveticus | reverse complement strand
CTCTCTGCTAAGTGGCTCTCTGCTTAGTGCGTGCTCTCATCAGCTCGTGCGATCTCCTGGCACTGCCCCGACGCTTTTTCACCTGCCTTGTTTTAAATACTGCTTTTTGTAGTGTTGGTCCCTGACAGAGCTGTTCATCTGGTTCAGCAGGATCTGCATATCTTGGTCCGTTCAATAAAGCAGCATTCGTCATGCCTACGACCCAGACTGAAGACCACTGAAAGGCTGCGTTTATCAACCAACTGTAACGATGTTAGGTCAGATCGTGGGTTTGCTCAACCTCCTTTTGCTCACACCGTCATCGCGCAAATAAGGACTCTCACACCACTCTGAATATTAGCATAAAAGGTCACCTTTATTACCAGGACAGCCAAAGACAGACCCCGCAACAATAACTTTTACCAACAATACTTGTTGTGATTACGAGTGTCCTTTCCAGGACACCGTACGCCCTGTGCCTACGTCACCAGCTGTCTCTGGAATGTTGACAGATGACAGCTGGTGGCAGGCTTGGCAGGTCGGGCGCTCCGGTGCCGGAGCGCGTGTGTTGGTGTACCAGAATAAAGTAGCTTTAACCAGCTAATTATTGTTATAAGTTTCTTAACAAAACTGGCGACGAGGATGGGATCCGAACCCACGCGTGCAAAGCACAATGGATTAGCAATCCCACAAAGACAATGTAGGATGGGCCAAGGCAGCGAAAAGAGTTATCTGGTCTGCCGAACAAGTTGAGGAGAAGTTCAAAGTGGCACAAGCCAACTGCAAGAAAAGGTACGATGAGAAACATGGATGCAGACCAGTTACCCTTGAGGTTGGGGACGTAGTGAGGGTGAAGAAAAGTGGACACATAGGCAAAGGCAACAACAGATACACAGAGCCACTGGCAGTGCAGGAGGTGTTTTGCAATTCAGCCTTACTCAGTGACGGCAAGGTGTGGCATTTCTCTGCCCTATCACCGTGCAAAAACATATCAGAAAGACCTGAGGGTGTGGCCCGAGAACAGACACAAGGCTCAGACAGAGCATGTTTGGAATGGTCAGATGAAGAGGTTGACATAGAACCTCAAGCACCCGACACCACCGGGTTACTTAATCTTGATGTGGGCAGTACTTTTTCCAACCAAAGTGAGCCGGGTAGGACAGATGCCAGCAGGATAAGTAGGAGGTTACTATCCCCGCAGGTTACTTACCGTGCATCTAACCTAGCCACCAGTAGAACAGGAAGGAGGATATTACCGCCAATTAAATTGTCAGATTATGTTTGTGACTAGCATTGGAATGTGCATTTAAACATTGACTGTTACCGGTTTATTGCGCAGCTCTCGTTTGCATGTTCTCTCCTACTCCTTTAACCCTCCCATCCTTGTCTTCTTCCTTCTACCTTCTTTCCCTTGTCCCCTCTCCCCATGTTCTTTCTTCCTTCGCTTCCCCACCGTGTTTCTTTTCCTTACTCTAGGAGGAAGATGTGTGATGAATCCGCTCTAGATTATCCTATCCCTTAAAACACGCCAACAACATAGACAAAAGAGTCTGCCTGTAGTGCCCTAAGGTGACATTTCTCTTTTTTTTTACCACATGACCACATAACAACGACTTTTAACACAAAACACCTTCCCCGACTTCTTTCAAAACCAGGGTGGGTGGGTGGGTCAAACGCGACACCACCGCTCTCTCTCACTCGCTCCGAGTGACGTCAACCCTCCCTCACCCTCCCCGCGCTTGGACTCGGCCCCTCCCACTCTCCCGCCACCCAATCAGGTCGCGTGTGGTCTTCCCTCTCGCAAAATACCCCAGGGGGACATCGGCTTTGCCCAGTCCCCCTGGGGGCCCATCGCGCAAATAAGGACTCTCACACCACTCTGAATATTAGCATAAAAGGTCACCTTTATTACCAGGACAGCCAAAGACAGACCCCGCAACAATAACTTTTACCAACAATACTTTGCATTATTTTTCCCAAAACCTTTTCCATAAAATACATTTCTTTTCCCCAATGCTTTATTCTTCACAACAATCCATAACTTGTTTTCATAACCATCAGTATGAGTTTCCATCTTTCCTTTTCTTTCCCACCTACCCTCCCAAACCCTCCCCCTAGAGAAAGGATGAATCCGCTCTAGATTATCCTATCCCTTAAACACGCCACCCAGGAAAACCTTCTGAGTTTTCCTGCCCCACCCAAAACTTCGACCCCATCCTAAGTGGCCCATTTGATTTGCCAGTTGCCTCATGCGAGCAAAAATTCACTTCCCCTTTTATTTTGTGTTACATGTCTTTCTGTGAGCACCACAAATCCACACACCACAAGTTAGCCAATGCATCACGCAACTCCATGAGATAATATGATTGACCCATCTGTGAGAGATGTACACCATCATTCCTCAACAAATGCAGCATTTCGCTGTTAAAATGCTCGTGAGCTAGCACCGTGATGCCCATTGCTGTACAAAATGTTTTTAAAGCTCTATTCACTTTGCGGCGAGCTCGTTCCACAGCCGCATGTACCCTGGCACCCCTCCATTGACTTCTGTACAAAAATTCTGTCCAAACTACCCGAGTACCCACCCACTTGTCTTTGATTACCGCTAAATCCAGTTTCATTTGTTTAATGAGCGCTAATTCGGACAGGTCCACCAGATCGTTTTCGCCCAAGTGCAGTACTAACAAATCTGGAATACCCCAAGCCGCAGCCAGCTTGGATAGCGAAGGAAATAACTCCTTCCATTTCATCCCCCCAACACCTTTCCAGATTACCTCATGGTCATTGCTATACAAACCTAGACCTCGCCCACAAAGCTGCTGTTCAGCAAAAATTGCAGCCCATTTTACTATTGAGTGACCAACAATCCAAGTCCTCTTTTTGCGAGGGAAATCCGCCACTCGACCTGTGACAACAAAAACTACCATTAATACTATACACAGACAATTTTTTTTTTTAACATTACAATCTGACATATCTATAGCAACAATTAGATTTCCATCTCCCAATTTGCTGCAACTCTTCCCTCCCCCAACCCAACCTAGCAGCTTCAGTAGCTGCACCTATTCTAAAAGAGTGCGTCCCAAAATTTTTCGGGTTTTCCCCCAACAATGCCAAAGTTTTTCTCAAAACCGCCAAAAATTGAAAACAGGTCAACTGGACATTATTCTTGTGGCAAAATATTGGTCCTTCTCTAAACACTGCAGATTGAACAAATGCTTCCCATTCCTCCACAGGGCAACAACCCTTCACCCCACTCCTGCCCAGTCTCACCAACATCCCAATCCCCTTTTGGTCTGTCTTTGACTGCTTCAACTTAATCTGCAAAATCCCACTTCCCAGGACTTGAATATCCGATACTTGGATCCCCACCTGATTACGCAACCCAAGTAACTCCGATATACGAAAAGCTCCAAAGAACAACCATACCATACACAACTTAAAACGCAACAATTCCCATTCATTATAACAACAAACGGGCAGGACACCTAACAATTTTTGTAGCAAAGTAAATGTAATGGGATCTCTCAACTGTTTAGCATTCCACGTGGTTCTTCCAAAGCCTTTCAACATTTTTCTCAAACGGAAGCCTATCCGAACTTGCTGCCCCAACAACAATTGACTGTAAAAGGAAATACCCGCCAACTTGCCTGAAATCGTTGAATGGGACAAACCCTTATCCATCAAATATAACACAAACTCCAACATAAACTGTTCATTTTGCACCGCAGTACCGTCCATGCCGCGCTGAGAAGCATAGCCTAGAAAGCCAGACCATGCCAGCTGATAACTGCGTCTCGTGGAGCCCGCTACTGACTGCTCAATCAGCTCTGTAATCCTCAGTTCCCCAGGTCCCACATGCTCGAAGGGATCGATGTCTTGTGTCTGTCTGCTCCGGGTGCCAACTCCCGAAACCTCTGCCACTGACAACGAGATAAAGCGTCGGCAATTGAGTTGTTCACCCCAGGAATGTGTTGTGCCTTAAAAACAATATTCAATTGAAGGACACGCTTTTAAAATCACTTCTCCCCTTACCTTGTCTCAGGGGCCCTGCCCTCGACCCCCTGTCCCGCGCGGCCGATTTGGACGCTGCTGCGGCCCCGCACTCAATTTCCTGCCGCCTCCAGCGGACGCTCTCCCGGACACGCCCACTCATTGGCCACGCCCTCTTTTCCGGTACTTAGGAGCTGACTACAAGCTCGCAGTTCATTGGATCCCTCCCTGCCTACCGCGGGAGCACTTAGCTTGCCTCTGATTTTAATCCCACCACCCTCACTTACTCGCGCTTTTGCGCTTTTAAAATCACTTCTCCCCTTACCTTGTCTCAGGGGCCCTGCCCTCGACCCCCTGTCCCGCGCGGCCGATTTGGACGCTGCTGCGGCCCCGCACTCAATTTCCTGCCGCCTCCAGCGGACGCTCTCCCGGACACGCCCACTCATTGGCCACGCCCTCTTTTCCGGTACTTAGGAGCTGACTACAAGCTCGCAGTTCATTGGATCCCTCCCTGCCTACCGCGGGAGCACTTAGCTTGCCTCTGATTTTAATCCCACCACCCTCACTTACTCGCGCTTTTGCGCTTTTAAAATCACTTCTCCCCTTACCTTGTCTCAGGGGCCCTGCCCTCGACCCCCTGTCCCGCGCGGCCGATTTGGACGCTGCTGCGGCCCCGCACTCAATTTCCTGCCGCCTCCAGCGGACGCTCTCCCGGACACGCCCACTCATTGGCCACGCCCTTTGGCAGCACTATAAATCATGTGCTTCTACCGTTCGCGCAGCGGACGGGCGCAGCGGGCGCGCCGTTTGCGCGCCGAAGGCGCGCCTAAGGCAAGCCCGTCTGCGCCCGTCCGCGACGGGCCGGGACCAGGGGCCACAGACCCTGCCCGTCCTCTGGTATATTCTTCGTCACAACTCTCCTCTATCCCTGCCGCTATCTCTCTTACTCCCTCTGTAGCCTTACACTTATCTTCCCACGACATCTATGTCTCCCCTCCCTCTGGGTCGACCCCGTCCTTATCCCCTTCTTTAATCTCCACCGTGCCACCTCCTATGCCCTCCCCTGCTCGAGTTTTCCCCGGTTCCCCCGCTGCATCTGCTATTCTTCTTAACACGCGCTCTGCTGTTAAAAACCAAGTTGCTCTTTTCAATCTGTTGGACACTGACCCTCCGGATTTTCTTTTTCTCACTGAAACTTGGTTTTCCTCTCACTCACTCCCAGACCTTCTTGCTATTCTCCCCGCCTCTCACTATGCCCTCCGCGCTGACCGCCCTGATGGCAGAGCTGGCGGCGGCGTGGCGATGATAGCTCGCCGCACCCTGCAGTTCCAACTTCTTTCACACCCTGGTATCGCTGGTGTTGAGTTTCTGGTGGCCCGTTCCCTAAATCTTCCGGTACCCCTTACGGTGATCCTCCTTTATCGCCCTCCTCACAACATGCCCTCCTTCGTATCTTCTCTCCAGGATCTCCTGGCCACCCTGGCTGTAAATAATTCCTCATTAATTCTGCTTGGAGACTTTAATTTTTGGCCGGGTGACCCGCGGGAGGATTCCTCCTCCAAGGATTTCTCTGCCACTCTTCGCTGCCTCAATTTTTTATCGCACGTCTCGACTCCCACCCACACCCATGGACACATCCTCGACCAGATCTGGTCTTTACGTTGCAACCCCACAGTCTCCTCGATTCGCCCTTGTGTTTGGTCTGATCATTCTTTGATCTCTTTTTCCATCCCCTTGGTTCAACCTGAGAAAGCTCCTTTGCCCAAAAACATCTGGGCTCGGAGCTGGAATAAGGTTGATCTTAATGATCTCTCTTGTTCCCTGTCTTTATCGGCCCCTACTCTGACCGACCTTCCTGTGGAAAATCAGGCGGCTGCTATCCGCACCTGGCTTTCCTCGGCTTGCGACCAGGCCGCCCCTCTCAAAAAGATCAGAGCGGCCCGCCTTCACGACGCCCATAAGTGGTTCTCCAGCGACCTCAGATCCCTGAAACTAGAGCTCAGGCAGTCTGAACGTCGCTGGCGTCGTGACTACTGTCCCACTCTTCGCTTGAACTATAAGGCTCTTCTTCTTAAATATAAGTCAGCCATCCTAGCCGCCAAGTCGAAATACTTTTCGGACCGCGTCGCCCTCTCGGCAAATAAATCTCGCGAGATTTTCACACTGGTCCGCAGCCTTGCCACTTCTGACCGTTCTGGTCTCTCTCCTGCCCCCTCTCAATCTCTTTGTCATTCCTTGAATGACTTTTTCATCAATAAAATTATCAACATTAAGGCCAACATTCCCGTCGTGCCCTATCCCGACGTGCCGGATCACTCCCCTCCCTCCCCTTCTGTCTTGGACCACTTTAAGCCTATTACACCAGAGCTCTTTCTTGACCTTCTGGTTAAGGTCAAGTCTGGCTCGCCGGCGGACTGTGCTCCTGCCCGTATTCTCAGAACCCTCTACACCAGCTGTCCCACCCCCCCTCTTACCTTTCTTAACTCCTGTCTGGCTTTGGGTTCTGTCCCTTCTTCTTTTAAGTCTGCCATCGTGCTTCCTATCCTGAAGAAAGCCGGCCTGGACCCTTCCCTTCCATCGAACTTCAGGCCGATCTCTCTCCTTCCCTACCTAGGGAAAATACTTGAGAGCCATGTGACTTCTTGTCTCTCCTCCTACATAGAGGAGAATAACATCCTGGCCTCTCACCAGGCTGGCTTTCGACCCGGCCACTCAACCGAGGCCGTGGTCCTGGCGGTCCTGGATGAATTGAAGGGCAAGGCCGACAGTAATCTTCCCCAGGCCTTAGTCCTGCTGGATCTGTCCGCTGCGTTTGACACGGTCGATCATGCCATCCTTCTTGACCGTGTCAGCGCAGCGGGCATACAGGGCTCTGCCCTCTCCTGGATCTCCTCCTTCCTTCAGGGACGGTCACAGGCTGTTCATCTTTCTCACTTTTCGGCGCCCTCCCTTCCCGTCACTTGTGGTGTACCTCAAGGTTCTTCTTTGTCTCCTCTTCTTTTTAATCTTTACATCCGCCCTCTCATTTCCTCGCTTCTTGAGCTGGGGGTCTCGGTGTACAATTACGCGGACGACCTCCAGCTCGTCTTTGACCTTTCTTCCCCCCCTCACTCCCTTTCTAAGCTCAGCTCTACCCTTGTCTTTATTTCTCAGTGGATGAGCTTCAACCATCTGAAGCTCAACCCTGACAAGACTGAGCTTGTTCTCACGGGTGGTCCTTCTAATCCCTGGTCTTCAGCTCACTGGCCCCTTTCCTTTGGTTCCCCTCCTTCTCCTGTTTCCGCTGTTCGGACCTTGGGCATCAAGATCAGCAATGATCTTTCCATGCACGCACACATCAGTTCTGTTGTATCCTCTTGTTTTCTTTCCCTCCGCCTCATTCGCAAAATCTCCCGGTTTTTTTCTGTTGATGCCCTCAAACTCATCATCACTGCCCTCATCACTTCCCGCCTGGATTATGGCAATGGCCTGTATGTCGGCATCCCAGCCTACGAGACTCGCCGTCTCCAGGCCATCCAGAGCCAGGCGGCCCGTCTGGTCCTTCGTCTTCCTAAGTTCTCCCACATCACCCCTGCCCTTAAAACCCTCCACTGGCTCCCCGTTCATTTCAGGTCCCACTTCAAACTCGCCTGCTTGGCCTTTCGGGCTCATGCCCGTTCTGCTCCTCACTTCATTAACTCTCTGATTTCTTCTCACGCTCCCACCCGCACTCTTCGGTCCTCATCCCTTTCTCTTCTTCACGTCCCCCGCTTCCGTAAATCCCGCACAGGTGGCACACGCTTCTCTGTGCGGGCTCCTCAGATTTGGAACTCTCTCCCTCTCTCTATCCGCTCTATTCCTATCTTCTCCCATTTTCGCAAAGCCCTTAAAACTTTCTTTTTTCTCCAGGCTTTTCCTGAATAAACCCCTCTTTCTCGTGCACTCTGGTTAGACATCGAGGTGATCCCCAGCGCCAGGAAGCCGCTTGGCCACAGCGCGCTTTAGAAGTCCCTTTTTCATTTCATTTCATTTCATTTCAACATGAACGCCCTCAACAACTGTAGCACCCGCACATCCTTTGCCCGTTGCCCATTGACCAGACTCACCACTGCCATGTTATCTATATGAAACAACACGCAGCGGTCCCTGAATTCCTCGCCCCAAACCTGTAGTGCAACCAAAAGTGGGAAAAATTCTAAAAAGGCGATGCTACGACCTTGTTCCAACCAATGTGGCAGCCACAGCTCCGCACACCACCTTCCTTCCCAGAACAAACCAAAACCCATGGCTCCAGAAGCATCTGAAAAAATTTGTACTTGCCATACCGTGTCCTCAGCCACAAAATTGACAGACACTCCATTGAACTCCTCCAAAAATCTCAACCATATAAGCAAATCTTCCTTGATTTTGGTTGTCAAGCGTATGTGATGGTGTGGCAATACCGCCCCCGCCATTGCAAAACCCAAGCGCCTGCAAAAGGTCCGACCTGCTCTTACCACTCTGCATGCAAACGTCAAGTAACCCAGAAGCCCCTGAACCTGCCTCAGTTGCACTTTCTTGGCACCAATCACTTCTCGTAGAAAAAGCCTGATCTCTTGTACTTTTGCCAACGGCAAGCGAGCCACCATTGCTGTGGTATCGATCTCAATACCCAGAAAGACCAGTGTTGTTGTCGGCCCTTCCGTCTTGTCCTCCGCCAACGGCACTCCAAACTCATTTGCCATATCCTGAAAACAGTTCAAAACCTTGGAACATTGTTCCGTACCAGCTTTACCAACAAACAAAAAATCATCTAAATAATGACAAACTGCTGCATGTCCGGATCGACGAATGACACACCACTCCAAGAATTTGCTAAATGTCTCAAATAGCGAGCAAGAAATAGCACAACCCATGGGTAACACTCGGTCCACATAATATGCTCCCTCAAAGTACATCCCCAGTAATTCAAAATCCATGGGATGTATGGGTAAAAGCCGAAAAGCTGCCTGAATATCGCATTTTGCGAGGTCTGCTCCTGTCCCAGCCTGACGAACCATCAGTAAAGCATCGTCAACTGACGAGTATGACACAGCCGAATCATTCGATGATATAAAGTCATTCACTGACTGCCCTTCCGGCCAAGACAAATGATGAATAAGCCTAAACTCACCTTGGGCCTTCTTTGGAATAACACCAAGAGGTGACACCATCAAATTTGGTAAGGGGCAGTGTGAAAAAGGTCCGACTATTCTACCTAAGTCCAACTCCTTTTGCAGCTTAGTCCGCGCCACCGCAGGCAATTCCTTCGCCGATCTGAGGTTATCCGCCCAGCGCAATATCCTAGGACCTTGATAGCCAATTCGAAAGCCCAGCCGGAAACCCCAAATCAACTTAACTGCGGCCTCATTGTCTGTGTAAATTTCCAGGTAGCTCATCATCGCTTGCAACTTAATTGGGGTAGGAGCCCTTTGGAATAAGGGGTGGCAATGCTCCACGCCCCCTCTGCCCCCTCCCATGCTCTCCGATTTGTTGGTTAGGAAAGCACTGAAAGATGGCATGTCTACCCCCACATTGTGCGCATTCATGTTTGAAGTTACAGTATTGACGCACACAGGAGCCTCTATTGAAACCCCAACAAGCTCCTGTTGTAGGCTACTGACCCCTTCCAAAACCACCCGCCCCCATGTGGCGGGACGCTGTGCAAAGGGCCGATAAGATATTGGTAACCCACTTGCTGTATGAATTGTATTAGAAGACGAATGTTCTGACAACCATTGCAACCACAACTCTTGATCAACTTCTCCCCACGGTTTATCATTAAATAAACTCACCCTCGCCCGAAATTCCTCGTCGTAATTCAACCAAGCATATCCTCCCGCCTGTAAATGCGCCCTTCTGATGATATCGATGTATTTAAACTGTGAAACCGCCCTTTCAGGGTAACGCTCACAATAAACACTGGCATAAATAAGGAATGCAGCCGTCCAATTCTCAATTGTTTTTGGCACTTTGGGGCGACGAGAAAACTCCAACTCCTCCTCCTAAGACCCTTCCCTGGCTTGTAAATCTCTATGTAGCAGGCGGAAAATATCCACATAATGTTATGTTATGTTATGTTATGTTATAACAATTTGTTATGCGCGCAGCGACTCCAGCGAAGGAGCATCCCGGCGCAGAGACACAGAGCAGTCATAACACAACAAGGCTAAAATGCTACAAAAAGTGCTAAAACAGAGGGGCTAAAATAGGAAAGTTTTTATAGCTCTACGAAACGACAGCAAGTCCTCTATCAGCCGAATTTCAACATTTCAAATAATCGTGGCTCCAAATTCTCTGCCTAGTTCTCTGCGACAAATAGATACCCAAGGGCATAGCCACCCCCATATATGGCAATTTCGTACCGCTAATTCTCGGAGTTTCACTGTGCACTGAACTAGCTACTGATGAAACAGGGCTCCCACCTCCCTCTTTGTCCTTCTTCCCTCCAGGCCCTGAAGTGGACTGCGGCCTCTCCGCTGCCCTTGCACCCAACTCCTGACCCTGCACCAATACCCCATTTCCACTCTCCGCAGGCGCAACACCTGAACCACTTGCCAACGGCCGTGTCCACGCAGCCCACCAGTCTGTCTTACCTGTTGGTAGTTGCGAAGCTCGTTGACGAAATTCTTCAAGACCATCACGCTGATGATGTCCGCCATGATTCCTATGTGCCGGTGAGAGAACCGCTCCAGTTCTCTGAAAGACACTGGCAGAGGTTAATTGGCCTACCTCCCTCCCACCAGACGCCCGTCCACCCAACCCACCCGCCACTTCAGAAAACACCCCACTTCTTGGATAGATATCATTTTCTTTATCAAACTCTTCATCATCATCCTCATGTACATTTCCAACTTCAGCAATTTCGAAACTAGTACCTGGCCTATTGCCAGACGCCACAGTGATATCTTGATAATTTACCTCAGACTCAGGCCTCCGTGTAAAGCGCCTAGTCGCAGGCCTAAAATCCGCACCAGATCCGCTTCTAGAAAATACCCCTCCCCCAAAAGCCGCACATTGCTTCGCTGTTTGAGAAAAAGAAATCTGCCCATCCGGAGCAAAACCTGAATCCTCAGTAAAGTTCCCGCCGCTCCAGCGAGGAACCGCTCCATACCTACCTGTTACCTGGTGAGCTGATGTACCAGCCCTTTGTTTCATTGGCATCTCTGCG
The DNA here is from genome assembly GCF_964261635.1 of Lissotriton helveticus. Taxonomy (NCBI): domain Eukaryota; kingdom Metazoa; phylum Chordata; class Amphibia; order Caudata; family Salamandridae; genus Lissotriton; species Lissotriton helveticus. The sequence continues at coordinate 820,935,420 of NC_136072.1, read as the reverse complement.
TGCTCAACCCAAACCCAATGGCCCTGTTGTGGCCCGGCTCCCGAGTCAAAATCCACCTGAGGAGGCCCAGGCGGAGGCCTAGATTCTGGAAACAATGCACCACCTTCCATGACTTGCCCCCCAAACCCTCTGCCTCCCCCATCCCCACCCCTCCCTCTCCTGTGAACCCCGACTCGCTGATTCCAATCAGCACCCCCCACCACTTGATCATCCTGTATGAGAAACTGGGAATATGCTTCATCCCCCACTACATCTGCATCCATGAAGTGCTTCGGGGGACCTCTAGGCTGAGGTACCACAATGTCTTGGCAGTCCATGAACTCATCCTGCTGCATTAGGTCAGCCGACTCTTGCTCACCGCCCATGTAATCTTCACCTTCCCCAGCTCCTGAATGTCCGTAGTCATCCACCTCGCTATCACTGGAATAAGCAACTAAATTATGCTTCTGCCCTTCGAATGAAACTTGAGGCGCTATTTCTATTCTATTGCTGACCTTTGAGACACCCTCTGACCTTTGAGTCATATCTTTCGATACTGCCATGGTGGACTGCACTATTGACACCTCTGGCGCCTGTGACGCGATGTCCAGTCCGTCATTGAAACCATTGCCATCAGCCCTTTCATTCAGCTGGATATGAGACACACGCGTGTCAAAAACACTGCTCCCGCGCCGACCAACCCGTTTTCTGGCTGGTGATGTGAAAACCACTCGGCTTCCTCTCACAACGCATGGAGTCGACGCTGAGCGCAGGGGTGGGGGCTTCTTCCCTCGGCCTCCTCTGCTCACTGAACGCGCTCTCCTAGCTCTCGCAGCTGGCACCTTGTCACCACATGCAGCCTCAGAGAAATTACCTGCCACAGACCTGCAGGCGGCCACAGCGCGCATGACTCCCTCCGCTGCCAGGCGACGAGGACGCTTTACCTCAACGGCAGTGTCCACAATAGCGCCGGGACGTAACAGGTCACTCCGCCCCACAGCCACCAAAGCTCGAACTGCCTCAGTAGCAATCTCTTCTGCTGACATGACTCAGCTGGCTCAAGAAACCGCCGTCGAAAAAACACTCGAAATAGCACTTCACTGACAGGAATTTCCTCACAGCTGCTCAAACGCGACACCACCGCTCTCTCTCACTCGCTCCGAGTGACGTCAACCCTCCCTCACCCTCCCCGCGCTTGGACTCGGCCCCTCCCACTCTCCCGCCACCCAATCAGGTCGCGTGAGGTCGTCCCTCGCGCGAAATACCCCAGGGGGACATCGGCTTTGCCCAGTCCCCCTGGGGGCCCATCCCCCAGAAGAACCCCACTTGCCACCCATTCTCTCAGGACTGCAGTCTCACAAGGGCGCATCATCCCCTCTCCCACCTCTGCCCCTGTACCCTTTTCTTTGTTTCATTGTAGCAGTGGAAGGTTGTTCTTGTGCACCTGTCCCTTCCCGTTAGTGTTGCCGCTTCAGGTTTGTACTTTCTTTGCCGAGTTTTGTTGGTTTTCCATTTCCACCTACATTCTTTCAATGGTCTATCAGTCAAAATTAGGTTTATTTGAGCCGTAAGGTTCTTAAACAGCAGTACATAATATCCCATGAATAAAAACAATGAATACAGATTCTACGAGAGAAAAAAATTCACCAAACCATATAAAATACAGTATTGTCAAGTAACATCACATGAGACAATCAAAATACAGACACTTTAAAAACATTAAAACCCATGAGCCTGATCCAGCGCTCTGTTTGAAAAACTGTCTCAAAAACGCTACCTATCACCTCAATACTCAACATTAATCATGAAACACATATAAAGGCCCATACTACCAATGAGACAATTTTTGAGCGACTGAATCAGGTGGTATGATTAACTAAACTTCTCACATATTATTTACAAAATTATATACAACTGCAGTTTATCTATTTTTACCATAGTTTTAACATTTATTATTTATTAATCAGACCATCAAGGCGATTGGATCAACTGATGGTAATTAGGCCATGAATAAACAAGACCAGCTTGTCATTTCAAATCTAATTTTATTAACTTTATTTTTCATACAGAAAAAGCATTTACGTTTTTGAATCTTTATTTTATAAGCAATTAAGAAAGCAGCTTTTAATAAGGAAATGAATTAATAAACTGACATTTTCAAAGCAAGCTCAGAAACATGAAATATTAGCAACATAACAGTTTCCATTCCCTAAATCTATTTCCCTGTCTATTTCTCACTTCACCTAGAAAGGAAAAATCATTCAAAGTCTGCTGTCCTTACGTGCGCCAAAGGTCCAACAGCATGTCATGTCAATCAGGAATCAGAAAGCAGCGACGCTTTTTTCCTGCTTATGGTGTTAGGTTTTATACCTTTCTTTCTAGCTAAACTTTCTACATTTTACATTTTTTAAAGCAAATCCGAGCTTTTCATTGGCTGTCCTGTGTCAGTCCATGATAAAATACATTAGGTCATCTCCGATTTTTGACCAAGTCCAGGCTTCACATAAGCCCTATTGTCTTTCACTTCCACATCTTTCAGCTTCCTCAAGAAAGTTACTTTTCCTCGAGTTTCGAACATTTACTTCCTAGCCTTGGCAGACACTTTAAGGTTCTGTCCTTGAGCCTTTTCTTCATGAGCACGTTCCACTCAGCCAAAGAACTGCTTTTCAATTAACGATGACAGTGCAGTAAAAATCTTCACAGCTACGCATGTGCAAAGACATCACTCTGGACAAGCTTTTGCATTTGCAGCTCTGTCAACCATGTTTTCTGAACCACCTTTAGGCCTCACTTTGGAAACTATTATTAAACAAACACAAAACATCAATTAATTAAAGAATTGAGACCCATTCTGTTACCCACCCCCTTTACTAATTAATCCTGTTAATTATGTTACCTAGCAAAAGCACAATCAGGCAGCATTATATTTACTTCTCCTTTAGGAACTGCACGAACTCCTTGATCTTTCGTCACAGAAAAGACATGACATAAGCACACAAAATAAGCACATGCCATTAGTTAAACAGCCGCATTTAATACTGACAAAGACAATAGACAAGGTTAGTTTATTATTTTTTTCTTTGTGTTTGCAACATAAAGCACATTAGTTTATCCCACGTGTATTGATGAATGTATTCTTAAACTAAGTTGATTAGTAATTTCACCACAAGCTTATTAATTCTATTACTATTATGGGAGATTAACTTCACAAGTTTGAACAAAATTTTGTTCTTCACCTTGCTTCATCAACTCCCTCATCTGGTGATTTTTAAATCAGAAAATAATACCCAAAATGTATAAATTTTCAACCCTTGAACATGTTTTGGACTTTCCTAATATTAGTATTTCTAAACTTTGGATTCATCTGTCTTTCTGCATTTATCATATTGAGTTCTCCGAAACTCTTCTAATTCTATTTCTTTTTCTTTTCTTAGTTTGCAAATTCTTTTCTTTTCTATTACATGTTTTCTTCTCTTGTGTATCATGCAACTAATTTTTAACAAAAGTAGCACTATAGCTATGACTATTAAAGGAAAAACAATTTTTACCTATAATTGAATTACCAATTTCTTGAAACCAGTGTTTAATTGCTGCAAATCTTTTACTTAAACGTTCTGAAAAACCTTTGTCTTCTAAAGGTTCAACTTCATTATGTAATTCAGTAATGTTTTTAATATACATTTCTATATTCTGACTTTTGTCGGGTATATAAGTACAACAATGTTGAACATGCAAGATTCCACAGACTCCACCCTCTTTTGCTAGCAAAATGTCAAGAGCAAGACGATTTTGCATCACCATTGTTCTCATAGCAATAAGCTCTGTATTCACTAATTGAAATCCACTTGCAGTATCAGTTGACAATCTATCAACAATTGTAGACATTTTTTCTGATTTTGTTTGCATTCAGGGTTATTCCTACCATAGGTATTAATGCACCAAATATGTCTCCCATTATTTCTGTAAAGCTTTCCCTTCTAAATCTATTCAGGTGATTACTAATTTCAAATGAACCTTTTGCATTTCTATCTATATGAAACATTTTGGGAAAAAGTAAACCTACATAACATGTCCCATACCAATGGTCTGGGAGATTGTAATAAGCTTTATTCCCACAAACAAAATAAATTCCGGGAAAAATTGGATCTTTGCCTCCTTTAAATCCCCAACCCCCTATAATACGATAAGTGTCTTCACATTGACTTGCACCAACAAATTAATTTTCAAACAAAGTATTATCTCTTCTCATACAACATTTTCCACTAACAGGTTTATCTATGTGAATTGCAACATTTTAATTTCTACCATTGAGCTTTTCATCTTCCATCTGCCAAAATTTAGACTTAGTATGTTTCATCATCTCACTTTGCTTGTAAATTGCCCTTCTTTCTTCCACCATATTTAAGAACGTCTTTTCTTCTGTTCTCAATTTACATGTTCAATTATTTCTAAAAGCATACTCATAAGTGAGTTCACTAGTCACTAAGAAAAATTCCCTCATCTTTTTAGCATATTTCACTTTATTCAAGCTATCTACAACTTTTAAATTTGCAAAAATCTCATCAAAATCTGAATAATAATATTCCAAACGTCCAGTTTGATAAAACAAACTAGCTATTACACTACATGTTATGCCATAAGTAAGAGGAAGCATATTATACATAACACCTTCAGACACCGAAGTAGGTAACTTCACACAAATGTAGCAGTCTTTTGCGTCCATCACCTTAACATATTCAGGTAAAAGTCTTGAAAAGGTATTACTAGAAAAATCTCCCACAGATCTATCTTGATGAATCTCTGGTTTATGTACAATAATTTTTATCAGTCTTATCAACTTTATCATGATTAACCACAACTTTACTAGTCATGTTAGTTTTATACATCTCTTTATCTATTCCAAAAGGAAAAATGACAGCTAAAATTAACCAAACTAAAATTATCAAGATTACACATATTGAAGACAATTTGCAACATCTTTTGAAAATTGAGCATCTCGAATTATTATTATTATAAGAAGGCATCTTTACTTTCAAACAAGAGCCTTAAAATTTTTTTTTTAAATTACTAAATATACCCCCCCTTTTTTTTAACAGATAACTTTATTTTCTAACAGCTTTTCTTCGACCTTATGTCATACATCAATGTGTTTTCCAGCTAACACAATTTCTTCGACCTTGTGTCACCTAATGAATAAAATCAATCATTATCATTTGCATCATCAAAATTTCTTTGACTACTATTTACTTCTTCATCAAGCCTAAATATCCAAATTATTTTAAAGCGCTGGGAGCTTGCTACAGCACAAGTTACATCCAGGGACTGCATTTAAAAAACACCAACTCCATGTTACCAATCTTGTCCTTATGTTATCTTTTAAGAAAATTGGTTTTAAAAATTGGCGGTGCGCAGTTAAAAATAATATCAACAATGTAGCAAAATATTTATTCTTGTACACTGTACCAGCAACCTGCAGCCACACAACCATGCCTCATTCTTAAAATAAGTTATTTCTGATGGGTGGGCATAAGGGGGGTGGGGACCTGAACAGAATTTAAAAATTGCATTGTACGTTTGTAGGGTTAGCAGTTAGTGGTTCGTAGGTGAGCAAGTTTGTTTAAGTAAGAGAAGAATGCTTTTAGTTCCCAGAATTCACATCATTCTAGAGTGGAAGGCTTTGCACCCAAATACCACATCTCCCTTTCACTCAAAGCCCTTAAGCCTTACTCCCCCAGTTCTTTCTTTGAGTAGGGAAGGGGTAACTCCACATGAAAATTATTTATTTTCAATGCAGCTGCCATAGCATACAACCACATCCGATTTGCCCTTCCAAGATCACTTTTGATGATCTCTTCTTTACAAAGGGTCGCAATCGTAGAGTGCAGTGACGTTATCAACCTGCTCCAGTAAGTTAGAGAATGTACCAGCGAGATGAAGGACCAGGATTGAAGCCAGGTTTCCATTGTAATGGCTGAAGCCCTGGCACATTTTGGCATGGATAGCAAGTTTTTTAGGCTGGTCTCTTCCAGCTTATCCCAGTCTCGGGCATTGCTCAAACTCAGCAATTCCACTCTGTAACGAGCTTACGCAGAAACAATTGCTTTATACGCAGCCAAAACTCGGTTAAGTGAATGGCCTTCATAATCCCATTTGAGCTTTTTTAGCCTGCTAATGGTTGAAAGTGCTTTAGTACTTAAGGTAGTCAGTCATATGTGAGGCCCAAGTGAGGGAGTTATTAAAGACCATCCATGAGTACTTGTATTTTAACCACATGCGTGCTAGCGGTTTTCCCGCTGTGCGCTGCGTTTTTGTAAATACCGCGTTACATGAGGGGCTTAGCTCATCATGAGCGTGCGAGCGGCGTAACTCATGACGAGCTGAGCTCGTCATGAGCGCGGAAGGGGTTAAGGCTTCCTCGATCCTTATTGGCCTTATTGGCCTGATACAACAATGTTTTTTCCTGCCAAAAACCATAACATTAGTTTTTTATCAAAATTCATCGTTAATTGTGTTTCTTTGGCAGTACTTATCTAATTGAGTCAATTAGCTTTTTAGGCTGACCGGGGTTCTGTCCAGTATTGTCCTCTTCCTCACTCACCTCTTTGCTCATTATTTCTGAGCTTTTTTTGGCAAGTGCTGTGCTATATAAGCTTGGGGTTCCAAGGCAACTGGTCCCTTGTTTTTTTCTTTACCCTTCTGCTTGCTTTTGTTGGGTGTTAGTTGGTTTTGGCAGTGCTGTGTTTTTTTTTCTTCACATCCATCTTGCTGATGGTCTAAATGAGTTTCTTGCCTCGTTTACGGAGCTTTTTTCTTGGCGGCCACACAAAGTTTGCCCAACATCATTTTTGTGACTTTTTTTTTTCATGTTTGATTCCCCTTGTCATACCATCTATGATGTGGTGTGGAATCAAGCTCTGGCCTGCTCTTCGAACCCCCCACTGAATTATTACTGGAATCCGGGAAACCCCACTGAGTCATTACTGGAAGCCGGGGACCCGGCCTAAGCATTTTTCGATGAGTTGAACTGCAAAACCATACACTAAAAAATATAGAAACGAACAGTATAAAACAAATACTCAAATGATTAAATATGTTTTATTCACAAACAAATAAAACAAAAATCAAATTTTAGAGGGAAGGTTGGAGCCTTTCAAAATTCTGTGTCATCATCCATACTGTGACCATTTGATGTAATTGCACTGCCCGCACAAATCAATCTGAGGATACGAACTAATTGTTAGCCTCCAATTTCAAATTTACAGAGCGCTTTAAAATTGTCAGTTTGAAATGTTGCCTCTTTATCCACATACACTTTATTAATCTGTTAATATTGTTTCATCTTTCATTTTCTACATTTCTGAGCAGGCTTCGGGGACCCCAGGGGTCCTTGGGCCATAGGTTAAGAACCACTGCTTTAGAGGTTGTCAACATATGAGCAGTGTCCTGCATATGTGCTGGGAATGTCCTTGAATAAAGGCCTTCTGGAACAGGGTTAACACACCGATTCAAAATACTTTTGAAATCAAGCTTAACATGCCAGTGGAGGTGGCACTATTAGGGTTTTGACTGTATTCAACAATTCCCAAATGCCCATGTATATTTTGTCCCTTCGCAGCGAAGGTGGCTAGATGAGATGTCACAAGAGCATGGAGGGGGAGGCTGGCACCAGCCATAGTGCCCTGGGCAAAGAATCTAGTCTGTTGCATGATGTGGAAAAATGGGTGTATGAGGTGCAGGGATGTTGCAATAAATCTGTAAAAAACCTGGGACCCCGTGAAGTAATATAGATGCTTAATGAGATATGGGTTGAATGTTTGGACTGAATGAGATAGACTAGGGAGAGATCAAGTCTTATTCGTTATTCATCGTCGAGCTAGACAAGAAATGAGGCATTAATGGACATACACCAAGTAAATATCCTGATTGTATACTAAAAGCAAGAGAAGAACTAGCAAATGAGTTTCTGAATTGGATGAACATTGTTTGTAATGGTAAACCAGTAAAATAGATGTTTTTGAATAAAAAAAAAAAATACACGCATAGAAAAAGCTGGACTTATTCTTGTTCTCTGTACATTTATCTACTATTTCAGTCATCGGCTCTTAAATAAAACTGCAATAATTGTGCCATGGGCTGATATCTGGCCTTTACAAATAAATCCCACCCAAATCTATGTTGGCCAAGAAACCCCTTGGGAAGTCTGGATGGCTAGCACTTAAAGTAAAAGAACGTAAATGGAAAGACATTTGAACGAATTTCACAACAATAAAGAGAAAATACACTCCTATGTTCATGCCGCAACTACCAAGCCATTATCAACTGGCAAAAAGATTGAACTCCTAGCATCAAGTTTCAAAAGCTACTCGCCTTACAAGGGATTTACAAAGAATGATTTATGAAATCCAGAGCTCTGACTGTATAGACTCAAAAGTGACTCTCTTTCAGAAATTGTGACTCTCTAACTCACAACTTCATTACAAAACCAAAAGAGCTAGAAATATACTTGGAAAAGAAAACGTAGGAAAATCTAACTCCATCAGTTGCACCTTTAAGACACCAATCATTTGCGAGTTTGAAGCTACCCCTTTAATGTCTTAATTCCCAAACACTTCTCCAGAACTACAAAAAGCTGTGTCTCAAGTGGATCAACAATTGACACTTTTCCAACGCACATATACAAGGATGTGTTGCTCAAAAGCTCTGCTGCCTTCCCTGCCAGAAGTATCATCAACCGGTTTTTAGAGACTAGAGCGTCCCAAGTGGATTCAAAACTGCTCGCATAAAACCTATTCTAAAATAGGTATGGGCAAAGCTATTGGTTCTGGCGTTGACAACCTGGTGCAATAGTAATTTTTTTATTCCAAGCATATGCCACTTAGATAAAAACAAGAAAAAAATTAAAACAGGCTTCCAACCTAAACGTGGTGTCCATGTGCTTGCAGTAAAAAATATAAATGAAAAATAAATACCCTTAAAAAATAATTCTAACTGAACTGCACGCGTTCCCTAGCAGGCAAGTCTACTTAAATAAGATACAGAAACCTTTTTTTAAATTTTAACGCAACGGAAACATCGTCACTGGCACAAAGAAAAGTTACTCTTGGTCTTGAATTGCTGTAACTGTAAGACAAGTTTAAATATACAAGAATGGCTAATCCAAAACTGAATATAAAGAATGGAAAGAAAAATGCATTGACAAAGTAAAGTAATGGTGCCTCTGTCTTGGCAGTGAGGTGCACTCACTTTTTTTAGGTGGATGTTCAGATGTGATTAGGAAAAAAAAGGACTTTATTCAAAGTGCAATACTGAAGTAGATGGACCTATTGAACCTTGTTGTACGCTGTGGTGGGCACAAGCAAAATCAGTTGAACAGACCAATGAGGTAATGAGCTAACTCAGAAAGCCTTCTGCATGTATTTATTTTGTATATGAGAATATTTCAGACTGCATGAGGCTGATGTGAAAGCTAAAACTATATCTAGGCCAGATCTAAATAGTGCCCTTGATCGTAGAGATACTTATTATAATCAACAGATGACGATGTCGAAGGGCTAGTTCTTAGGGAAACTTCTTCAAATATCTGCATTCATTGAAGAAAATAACTAGTTTAGCACTATAAAATTGTTTTCCGTCCTGGCTGTGGTACTGAAGTAGCATCAGTAGCCAGCTCAAATGGACTAGCGTTACTATTCGACTTTCATTAGCTTTTAATAGGGGTCATACTTCTATGCTCCTAGGGAGACCTGAGGATATAGGTGCTCGTGAAAATCTAGTGAAATCGCTTTTCTCTTACTTCACTCACCAAACTCATAATCTCATTTCCTCCCTTCACCTTTGGAACCATTCAAATCAACCGCCGGTAACCCTCAAAGTTCGCCATTGCTTCTCTTTTCTTAAGTCTTTATATTTGCACTCACCTTCCCGTTTAACCTAAAATGCCGCAAATATGTAGATAGTAAGCAAATCGTATAACATTTTAAAAATCCATTGGATCTTAACTCCTATACCCCTGGGCAACACCTAGAAACAGTTGTTCACTGCATACTAGTAAATCACCTCAAGCTAAACACCTCAAAAACTGAGGTAATGGCATGTGTCAATTGAACAAACTGTCACCCATTAACCACCTAGCCTCATGAATTAGGCCCAGTACTCTCGCATTCAGGCGTAGTGAGTGACTTAAGGGTGATTATGGGCTTATCTCTCGCTTATGCCTTAAGTAAGCCAAGTCTCCAAAGGATGCTTCAATGTGATGAGATTCTTTTGGCAAGTCTTTCCATACCGTGGCTTCCTTCAGAAAGCAAACATGACCTGGGTATTTTGTCAAGTTGGCTATGCTAGTGGGCTCTAATTTAGGTAATGACAGATAATTACAGATAGCCCTACTGACCTTGCTGTTACCATTCATATACTGCCAGAACATTTTGAAAGCAGGTCTGATGAAATGCATCTATCTCCATTCTCTCTGTAACACATGAATACATACAGAGATGCACACTGTGCCATGTTTGAAGTTTGTCTTGAGCCTCACACAAACTTCTAAAGGGCTACCTGGAACCCTGTGCAAATCTTAGTGCTTTGTCAGGGGCATGAATGCTATACAAATTCTGCAGTACAATAAAATAGAATTGTCTTATTCAAAATTATTTGGTTTCCTTTCGCTAGCATCTTATTTGAATTGTCTTCATTCCTTTTGTACGGTGTATTATTGAACATTTCTCAGTCCAACTTTACCCATAATCAACGTTTGCATGGTTCGCCCCCTTATCTCTGAATCTTTCTAGATGGTACTCAGTTTGTCCATTTTCTTTTTGGTGTGCGTATATCTGTTGCGTTTATGGAATGTCTAGTTTAGCATGTCTTGGTCCCCTTTGCCGAGCGTTTTGGGCAATTGTTTCATTCCTTTTCCATTCTTTATATTTATTGTGTTTGCTTTAACCTCCCCCCCCGCCCCCAACTATTTTCTATTCACCATTTTGTCACCCATTCCCCTTTGCCCAGCTTCTTTTCAGGTGCTTCTTGGACCCCTACGATCACTCTCCTGTTGGTAACGTCTTGGTCGCCTTAGCAATAAATAATGTTAATTTTGCTCTGGTAGAAGATATGAGAGAAATTTCGCTCCTGCTCGGTTTCACAACAAAGGCATGAGTGACATTGCACATTGTCTGCCCCCTTTGCTCATAATTGTTGTCTTTTTTCTCTCCTTTGTTCTTCGTGTTTGGCATAACTTCGTCCCCCTTGCCCACTATCTTGATGGGCATTTTGTTTTAGCATAAACGCATGTTTTATTATTTTGCTGATTTGTAACAAAGGCAGTAACTACATCGATATGACAATCGCATTAATGGTAAGTTGGACACAGTATAGTGTAACACACCAACACACCCAACGTAATCCCTTCCTCAGTTCCTCAACACTGATGGTTGTCTATCAAGTTATGCCTCCTCTAGATCAAAGTTCCAGCCAATGGCCCTAGACCTTCTAGTGGCTTTTCTGGCACCCCATAGCCTAGTATGTTCTCTTTTCTAGGTAGGCACACCTGTGCATTCCCGGAGACCACTCTGAGATTGTCAGTGATATCCCTTGTCTTCCCAGTGACTGTGTGTGAATCTTTGCATCTAGAGGACTATACTCATCGAGGACCTTCAACTTTGTACAGTGTTTATTTAGAGCATGCCTCAACAGAAGTTATCAGCAAATCTGGGTTTAATGAAGACCAAACGTATTCAGAAGTGTCTCAAATGATTTTAAGTGGCCTATTCTCGTACATTCCCCAGTTCGGATTCCCAGAGCACATCGACATGCGAAAGATGATTACCAAGCCACATTGGCTTATCACGTGATAACGTCTCTCCCAGGAAATCCAAAATACTGCCTGCTTTCAGACATGTAATACCGCCGTGCTGGGTGCTGATAGAAAGTTGGAAATCTGTGAACTACAGAGAAAACCAATTAACGCCTGCCCCTCAAATTGATCTAATTCTAATATTCTCGTTGGGTCATCTCTTGCTCCAAAAAGCTAGTTATTCATCAAAGTTAATTAAGCTGCCCTGCAAAAAGACGTATATCTATCTATATTTATCCCAGGAAATCCTGGGAACTTTCCTACACCACAAGGAGTGTCCAGCTACCTTTAATGCCAGTATGAAATACTCAGGAACTTCGAATGGACAGTTTTGAAGGACGTATAGAAGTGCAATCATTTTACACACGGCCACTCTTAGTCATCCCAAAGTGGAGATGGTAAGGGCATCTCAAGTCCTAAAATCTCTATGTAGGTTTGTAAATATTGCAGCCAAATTGGAATCCCAGCCGGCCATTAGACATGTATTTAAAGGGTTTTGTGTGTATCTACAAATGACATGTTTCCTGAAACATCTCCCCTTCCTCGATCGGTGCCTTTATGATTTGTCCCAATTAACCTTTAGGCCTCTCGTAGAGATCTAGGAGTCTCATTATCCTCTAACCAGTCCAGCATGAGTAGCACAGCCAGTCTTCTAGACCATTGCCCCGCTGGAAACCCTGAACTAGGCTATCTCGTTTGATCCACTTCGCTAATAGCTCCATTGCCACAGCGAAAAGTGTGATAATGGACATCCTTGATGGGTACCCCTTTATATAGGGAAGGATCAGACAAGTGTTGATTAAAGCTCACCTGAGTCCAGGGCCGAAAATAGTGGACTTCGGTGTAAACAAATTAGGTCCAAAAATAATTTTGTGTAGTATCTGCCACATAAACTCCCCCTTCAGTGAGTCAGACACCTACTCAAAAGAAAGGAGCATCAGGGCACATTGGCCGTGCATGCCTGTTGTCTGGCGAAGGTGATTTGGAGGAATTGCAGCAATATCTTGAACTTCTCCCCAGCATAAAACTGTTTTCATCCAGGTGGACTAAAGTGGAAACCACACTAGCACGCCTAATTGCCAGTGCCTTCTTCATTATTTTGACTTCTGCCTTAATTATTGAGATGGGGCAGTATGAAGAACAAATTCAGGAAATGTGCCTGGCTTTAGAGCGGCAGAATTGGATGGACGGAGTGTTTGGTGAGAGACGCAATAATATGTTAATACTATAATTGCTGACCAGCCATGTCCCCCGTTGGTCATTTCTTTTAAACTGTTTTTATTTATTATTTGAAAAAACAACCAAACCATTAGCAGGTACATCTCACATATCACCAATTTGACAACATAAATGCTAATCATAATTGGTAGAAATACAGAGTTCGCAAAGTAGCAGTTCCTCCTCATAGATCCCATACCCCCACCCCCCTCAGCGTTAAATATGTCCCGTTCCACTCCGCTATTTGTAAAACCCAAAGGATTGTGCCCATTACTTATAGGTCTGTGTGTGTTGGGTTGTGTTGTGTCGATTTTCCTCTTCTGCCATCTCCAGGTTGTAATAGCTCAACCATGGCTGCCAGACTTTCCTGAACTTCTTAGGACACCCTCTTGCTTTATATACTGTTTTTTCTGCCCCCCCATGTACATATCCATACTAGCCTGCCATTCTTTCATGGTGGGTAGTTCCGCTCCCCAATATCTGGCTATGTCCCGTTTTGTGACTATAAGTCCTAGATTACTTAGTAAGAGTTTGTATCTGGGGATATCAATATCTGTGTGGATGCCTAGGAGAATGTATTTTGGATCCATTGGAATATGCATTTCTAATATACTGTTTAATTCTTGTACTATCGGTGACCAGTATCTATGTACTAACTGGCATTCCGATAGGGTGTGGATGTAGGAGCCTCAATCAGTTTTACTGTGCAGGCATTCTGGTGTCTCTGTTCTGCCCATCGCGTGGAGTCTCACTCTGTCGTAGTATACCCTGTGCAATATATTAAACTGTATCAGTCGTAGCCTAAGCTTAATCGCCACCTCTCTGGGGTGCATCAATGCTGTTTCCCAGTCAATGTCGTCCAGGGTACCTGTGGTTTCTTCCCATTTGCTCCTAAGTGCTAATAAGCTGCCAGGAATATTGTTTACTATGGTCTTGTACGTCCAGGAGACTGCCTTTGCGGGTATCTCCTCTTGTAACAGTCGGCCTTCTTATGGTACATATTCGGGAATGTCTATAATGTTAAGTTTTTGCGTTCTCCAAGTGTGTCGGAGTTGAATGTATTTGATGTGATGTTTATCTGACAGGCTGTATTCGGCCTGAAGATCAGCAAAGGTAATCAAATAGCCTTGCCTTATTATATCTCCCAGTGACGTTCTTCCGTGTGGAAAATAACAATGACTCAAAGCAGAACATTAATCGGAACTGTAGGGGCTCCTTTATGGCCCATCACTTACAGCATGTCAGTTGCCCGGCCTCCCTGCCGCATTCAGAATCATGTTCCCCTTCGATCTTAAACCTTCCCTGTCAAATCCCTCTGTAGGCTTCCCAAGCGCCCCACACCTTTTCCCCCTTCTTAAGGCAGCCCCGTACACTTTTGACTTTGATCCTCTGAGCATATGTGCACGGTAAACGATTTGCAAACACTATTGATGCACCTGTTGTTAAGCTTATTAGTATCTATTAGCAAACATTTTGTTTATGGAAGAATGATAATATGTAGATGGAGGATGGGTAGTGCCAGCTGCAGACTCCTCCCTCATCCCATCACCTACTTAATGGCTGCTGCAGTGTGGATGCATGCAGTGGGCGTGCTGCTGGCATGCCAAAGGCGCACCAACGGCAAGCCCGTCTGCCGCCTTCTGCACCTGAACTGCGCCCAGCAATAGGAATTCTGGTCCTTCCCGCCTCCCACCGCTATCCTGCTGTGACCCACTGCAACCTCAACCCATCCGTCGCGCCACATGCTGCTGCCGATCTGCACAATGCAACACCGAGGGAGTATTCTCCTGTGCTTCCTACAAGTTTTCCAGCACTTACCTACACCCTTGACTCCTCACACCCGCACAGACATCACCCATCCAACTCACTCACGCAGTCTTGGAACCTCCTGTGCATCATGTGCGTGCTCCTTAATACCTGCTCAATCACCAAACACTCCACAGATACACAGGACCTGCTGTACATAAATGTCCGAAACCTGCTTTTCCTCATCGAAATCTGGCTGGACCCTGCATTGCCGCCGGACATTGCTACAGCCATCAAACCCCCGCCCCCCACCCCCATCGTCTCCCCACAAGATCACCAGTCAAGACAGATTTCACAAGCCCTAAGGCAGATTGCCATCGTCCACAAGAGAGGCATCAGCTGCATCACATCCCTGGACACATCATTCTCCAACATGGAGCACCTATCATTCAAGCACCAAGTCCCAGGTAACTTAACTATAAACAGCATTCTTATCTATAGTACACCTGGACTGAGCACTAACTTCACCGACTCAATCACAGACTTTGTAACACCACTTGCCCTCAATTACATCGTGCTGGGAGAACTGAACTCCCATGTGGAAAACTTTGCTTATCCCACAATTCAAAAGCACTTCTGGAAGACCTTAGAAGCCTGAGCGTCACCCAATGAATAATGGGATCTTCCCACATCGCAGGATATAAGCTGGACCCTATTTTTACCACCGTCTATAGCATCTGAGTTGACGAGCCCACATCAGCCTCCATTACAAACCACAACCTCATCAAGTTCACCATCCCTGTCCTGGTCTAACAGATGCATACCACCTCCAGACCAGGCTGGCAAAATGGGAACAACGTTGACATGGCCTGGAACTCCACTTTCAACATCCCCCAAGCCCAACACAGCAATAGCCCCTCCAAAGTCATCAAGAATTTCACAATTTGATCACCTCTTGTGCCCACTTACTGACCCTCCTAAAACACAGCAATACAACAAGATCTAGACCGCAGGCCAGTTCGCTACATCCCAGTACCAACAGAAGCAAAGAAATCTAAACCATTTCAAAGATTTTACCTCCCCATTGGCCTCCTACAACTTAGTCACTCCGTGGTAGGATCTCTGCAACACTCCCTCTCAATTCTACAGCAACAATCGCCAGCATGTACAGCAAATTCAGCCCGCAACCTGACCTGACATACCTCGCCAAACACCTCCCAGTCGTATCCAAAGAACTAGTGCTAACCACATGGCCTGTCATCACCCCAAACATCAGCCACCATCAAGTCCATCCACTTGGGGACCCATTGGACCTGTGCACCCCCATCGCCTTCTCCAGATGACTGCAACCCATCAGTGCCATGCTCACGCCCATTCTGAAAGCCTCCACCTCTCCGAAGAAAATCATCAACAGAGTCCTCACTAAATACCTCAAAGACCACCAACTCCTTAACACCACTCAGTTTGGTTTTGGACCCAACCTCAACAAGGAAACTACCCTCATCACTGCCACAGATGACATCTGCATGACTCTGGAAGGAGGAGACATGGTCTCCCACCCCATCATCATCCAACACTTGCACAACATCGGAATCGAAGGACACTCACTCCAATGGATCTGCTCCTTCTGGACTAAAAGGACTCAGTCAGTCAGCCTGGCACTGTACATCTTGGACACCCATGAACTCATCTTGAGAGTTCCGCAAGGAACTTCCCTGAGCCTGACTCTTATCAACGCATACATGATCCTTCTAGCTAGCATCATCAATGTTTTCTCCTACGTTTACAACACACAACTCTTTCTCTCCCTCCCAGACAAGAAACTCATTACCCTGAAAATGTTCAATGCCTGCATGACTGAAATCGCCCACTTGATGAAGACAAACTGTCTAAAGTGGAACACTGACCAGACTAAAATTGTGATATTCGGGAAAGCACTTTACTGTGGGATTCCACCCGATGGCCAACATAGCTAGGACCAACAGCGCCAAGAATATCAGGATTGTCAGCAAACTCAAGATAACTGCTCAAGTCCACACCGTAACTGCCTCATGCATTCGTACCCTGAAGATGCTGAGGAAGATTTTCAAATGGCTCCCAATCAGCACCCAGAGAACCCTCATGCCCTTCCACATCATAAGCAAGTTGGACTAAGGGAACATCTTCTATGCTGGAATTAACAAAAAACTCACCAGAAGGTTACAGGCTGTTCAGAACTAAGCGGCAAGAATCACTCTCAACCTCCCCCACCGTACTCACATCACACCACACCTGAAGGAGCTCCACTGGCTTCCCATACACAAACGTGCGCAATTCAAATTCCTTACCCACACTTTTAAGGTACTGCATAACACTTGCCTAGCATATCTCAACATTCGCATCTGCTTTCACAAACCTTCCAGACACCTCTCATCACAACTCCTACTTGCACAAGACCTAATCATATGGAAATCCATATCCGCCATATCAAGCTTTAACCTACATTGCTCAAAAGCGTGGAACAGCCTGCTTATGCACACAAGAGCCTCCTCCTCACTTTTTGAATTTCGAAAGAAGCTGAAGACCTGGTTTTTCATATAGTCCCACTAGGCCCTAATTTTGGCTAGACTCACACCTGCTGAGCACCAGGATACCCTCCCTGGTGACAGTGTGCTCTGCAAATCTGCATAACATAACAAGACAGCCTTACCCCTCACTTCTTCAAAGATCAATGGAAGATAGGTACAAAGATTACCTACCACTAGATCATTCCCTGGAAAGTGTACCTGGTCATCTTCCGGTATGTAGTGACCACCACTGTGCATATTTGTGAGAGGACCTTGCCAGACTCCTCTTTAAAGTGAGAAACGTTCTGCAAATCTGATTGGCTGAACTGTTTAAACTTAGAGGATGCACTAACATTGACTGATTGATATGGATCAGAACAAGCTACTTGATCTTGTACATATCACCTGAAGCTTCCCTCAAACCTATTTCCAGCTTGTTTTACACAGATATACCTGGAGCATGGATCTTACCACTGTTTGTGCATTCCAGTCAGAGCATTGAGCTGAGTGCTGCAACTTTGGTCCTGACAAGAAAGAAATCAAAATTCCTTGCTATAGTCAACTAGCCTGCTGCTGATTTCTGGTTGCGTGGATCCCTTTCTACCCTCTACCAGAGATCAGAGGAGGAATGCTCAGGCGGCCTACTGCAACTAGTGAGAGGAGCGGAGTGGAAATGCTGCCGGTGATCACACTCCCTCTCTAGTACAACTTTGATTATTTTCCTTTCACCGCTGAGCTGCTGCTATTGTGGTGGTATAACATCTGGTGGAGTTGTCAACTAGCTGTATCGAGAGAGGCCTGTGGCCTGAGCATAGCCCTTTTTAGGTCTCGCCTGCTGACCGCACATGCGCTGTCGATGCGCAGAGTATTGTTTACAATAAAGAGCTTGGAGCCCGCCCATTGCTTACCATAAGTTGGCTTCATTGTCCCTTTTTTATGCCTCCTAATTGGCCAGCGCGCGCCAAGCATCACCTCCATTTTCTTCTGTGGAGCTTGAGCCAAGCAGAGATTGCTTCCTCTGGAGTAATGTCTGTCCACTGCTTATGTTAAGATTGAGGTACTATTTGTTTTCCCACTCCTACTGTCCCCTTGTCTACGGTGCTTATTTCCCCTCAGACCCACACCCCTTCTATGTGGTCTATCACCCCTATTTACCTATTCCAGCTACCTTTCTGAAAATGCCCTCCTAAACTTGCCCGTCTTGTCTATTCACGTACTTGTTGCTATGCTCATGCTCTATTTTATCCTGAAACTGGTCTGGCGCTTCATTAACCAGCAGACACTGCTGTTTCCTTAACAACTACACTGTGCAACTCGGGCAGGTTGCATTTCAATGCTGTAATTAAATCTGTGTGCAAACACCTTATGTCTTATATATCAGTAATGAAACGCAAGGTCCTTGTACTTATTATTAATTTCCAATACTACACGCATATTTTGAACCTTTTTTCATCAAAACGGAATTTCTTATTGTAAACTTAAAAAAAAAAGCATTGAAATAAATACAATGGATCTACCTGCCCGGATACAACCATGTCAGCAGCTTTAATGAAATGTGACAACGGTAGTAGTACAATTTAGACGGGAGAGAGAGGGCGAGGGTGGTTTGTGTGCCAGCCACACAATTCCACTACAAGCCACACAATTCCACTCCACTCCATGCAATGCCTCATGTTTCCACTTCACACAATTTCACTCTGCCCCACACAGTGGCATACAGTTCCACTTCACTCCTCAAAATGCGCACAGTTCCACTCCAAGCCACACGACATACAATTCCACTCCACACCACACAGTTCTACTCTTCACAATGAAACTCAATTCTGTTCTATTCCACTCCATACAATTCCACTGCACACAATGCCACGCAGTTCCACTCCATTCAATGCTACACAATTCCACTGTAACACCATGCAATGCCACACAACTCCATGCAGTGCCACACAATTCCAGTTAACGCCACACAGTGCCTTATAATTCCACTCCACACAACTCCACCACTCAAGTGTCACACAGTACAACTATACTACAAACAATGCCACGCAATTCCCCTCCAGTCATTGCCACACCATTCAGCTCCACAACAGTTAATGCCACACAGTTCCACACCACACTGTGCCACACAATTCCACTCCATGCCACACCATTCCAAAACACACAATGCCACACAATTCGACTCCATGCCACACAATGCCTCTCCTCTCCATGCCACACAATGCCACTCCACGGCAGTCCATGCCATACAATTCCACTGCACACAATTCACCTCCACTCGCTCAATGCCACGCCACACAGTTCCACTCCACTCCATACAGTGCCACTCAACTCCACACGGTGCACTCCACTCAATGCCACTCCACCCCACACAGTCCCACTATACTCCACCCCCTCCCACCCAGTGCCACTCCACTCAATGCCACTTCACTCCACTCCAGTGTCACTCCACAGAATACCACTCCTCTCCACATGACACTTCACGCTACACAACACTATTCCACACAATGCCACTCTACTCCATGCTGCACAATTCCGCTCCATGCCACATGACCCTGCATTCCACACAGTACCACATCCCTCTGCACCTTACAATGCTACTCCACTCCACACAGTGTGCTTCCATGTCACTCTACACAATGCCACTCCATGCTACACAATACCACTTCACGCCACACAACACTGCTCCACTCAATACCACTCCACTCCACCAAAGCCAATAGATGTCACATAGTTGAGACCTATTGTCTTAGTCAATGCTTGTTGTTGATGGACTTTACTTCCTCTTTCATGGGACTGAGATGAGTCTTGTGCCTCTCATCATAGAGGTTTGCCCACCTGAGTAAACAGCTGCTGACCCCTGAACTGCAAGCACTCCGATATCCCTAGGACACAGGTGAAAACTATTCTTCCTTGACATTGACCCAAAGATATGTTTGGTTAGCCACAGCATAGAAGTGAAATTGCTGTTGACATGAGCCGACTCACTTCGCTAGTAACTTGATGTCCCTGCTTAATTTAAGACAGTGTTTTTCGGTGCTTGCCAATTAATTGTTAACACTGATACTTATGACATTCTGCCACATGGTGGCGCTGTCTCATTTAGACAAGCGCAACAACATAAGTTTATTAATTCAATGTACATTACAAGCGACTAATACCTGCTGACTAAGCCATTCTTCTAGTGTTAGGTGCCTAGGATAGTCAGAATTCTCACACTTGTAAATGTTTTTTTCCTTGTTTTATTGAGCGTAAAAAACATAGACCTATTAACCAAGGTTCATGAAGCAGACACATTTCCAAAATCTCCAATCGCATAATAAAAATAGACCAGAAATAGATCAAATTTCATAATCCATTTGTACACGATAAATATGATAAACAGGATATACAGAAAAAATATAAAACCTATAAAATATTGAGTCTCATATTTAGGACGCACAATAAGAAAAAAGTTCAAATTCATATACCATTTTACTTGATGTGCAAAACCAGCATTCTGTATAGAAGCTCAGTGATAACTTGTAACCCGTACCTTAATGACCTATGTGATTTCAGTTAATTCTTTGAGAAGGGGAACTTCATAATTAGTTTGATTCTATACCCTAACCTCTCGCCTGGGACCTACCCACCTTTTAACTGCTACAGAAACATGCAGAGGTTACTAACCAAAGGAAATCCTCAGCACATGTCTGTAGCGTATCTAAACATTTTTTCTGCACATTGCATGTATAAATATTAACACTGTATTTTGAGTTTCTTGTTTTTCTTTCTTTATTCTTATAGTTGCTCTTCAGCCGACACGTGTTTCGTCGCATAAAGTGGGAAATTGTCCTGCGACATTCTCAAGGCTCAACAATCTTTGGTATATTCTTTTCTCATGTGGTGAAAATTCCAACCCACAAAGGGTAAAATATCGTTTTTCTACTTTAAAATCAGTTCTTCATTCAGGAAAGGTCTCCTTCTGGCCAATCCACGAGTTTGTACGGACAGCTCCGTCATCAACGTAGTCCAAAAACCGTGACTCTTGAGTACGAGAACCGGTTTTTGGACTACGTTGATGATGGAGCTGTCAGTACGAGCTCGTGGATTGGTCAGACGGTAACCTTTCATGAAAAGAGAACCGATTTTAAAGCAGAAGACCGATATTTTACCCTTTGTGGGTTGGAATTATCACCACATTAGAATGGACTAACCATATTTAATCCCCATACAACACCCTTTGATTGCTTGCAAAAGACTGAGTACCAAAGTAAGGTCTGGCTGCTTATTTATGCTTGGGGACTGCACCAAGCTGTCTGGGAGAGGGAAAAGATGGGCACAAGAGGGTTCCAGAAAAGAGCATAGTTAGGTTTTATGATGAAAGAGCTGAGTTCCAAGGAAAGATGGGTCTCCTGTATAGGAGACTCATCAGGTTCAGGAGACCATAGGTATCGCTGGGTAGGTGGAAGATAAAATGTTAACAGTTTAGTCATGGAACTGGAACAGAAGACAAAAGTAAACTTTCAGGTACGGCAGAATCTGGTCCAGGTAGTCAAAGTTCTAAACAGCTAGCTCTGGAAGTATGTGCTACCACTCCAGTCCAGAGTTGCCTGTGACAACATCGGAGTCTCCAAGTGCAGCTAGATCACCACAATATTTTCGCCAAGGAACAAATAATTGTATTCGAGTACAGCCACAGCAGTGGATCATGATGGGATAATAGCAACAATGAGCGGTAAACATTTGTCTTTTCATTGTGTAGAAGGGCTTGGAAACCATTAACTGTTTCTCTGTGAATTCCTGACATAATTAAATGTCAAATTATCTCTTTTAGCTTTGCAAAAATGGAAATGTAATATTTGCATTGCAATCAACAAGACTCATTACATGCAACGATGCACATACACTGAAAACATGAATGGCAACCTTTTAGCTTTGCCAACACGTGTTGCTGATGTGGAGAGGGGAAGCAGCACAAGTGTGAGAGAGCAAGAAAACACATGCACTCCCACGAACTGCTGAAAGAAAAATTAAAAGCAGTTCCCCGATTGTAAGCAGTGAAAAGATGCAATTAATCATATTAGACTCACTGCAAAACGATTATGCTGCAGAGGAGGGACAAAGGCAAGCAGTAGAGCCATCGAGTAATAAGAAAGCATATGATATCAAGAAGAAAGGGAACCAATCATGAGCTATGGGATAATCGAAAGGCAACAAAATGCTGCATTTCCAGTAGCAAATCATTCATGTAACATCACTCCACATTACGTAGGACACTACGCAAGTAAGTATCCAAGACAGCACAGGTTCACTGAATAGTTATGTGTAGTAACTTACTCCACGCAGGTTGGTGATGTTCAGGTAGATTTATTGAAGATAGATGGAGATCAGTAGTACATCAGTAGATAGCCCCACCAGGAGCACCCAGCTAGGCACTCAGCCCTACTCCAACTGACAGCTTCATAGAACAACATTCCAAATGACATCACACCAGAGTGTTCTACATATGGAGTAGTGGGAAATATGCATACACATAATATACAGGATACTACATTACCATTATGCATCACTGTGCTCTTAACAAGCACACAACACAGTCTCGTACAACAGAACGCATTGCAAGAGAAAATTGAAAATGGGCACCAAAACTGAAAAATATGCACTTAAGTGGTTACTAAGGCACACATAGATCTGATGGGCAATGTGCATGGACAACGATGGTGAATGTATATAAGGGACTTGACACAGACCTTCAGTCTTACTGGTCAAGATCACTTTTCATTAAAGGAAACATATTCACTTAATAGATGCGCATTCTTATTCAATCTATTGACCAGACATCCACAATCCGAATTACAGTGAAGTCTCTCAGGAAAATCCCAAAACTGTCTGTAAATTAATCACCAGGATTATTAAAGGGACTACAATGCTATACCAAAGGGCGACTAAGCACTTTACATGTGTTGATTAACAATTACGGTAACTTTCCCCAAGGCAAACACACTTACAATCAGCTCATGACTATTTCCTAATGCAGTTAAGAGTACAGCAACGATAATACCGGTAACTCATCACTGCAAGCTTCGTTCGACTACAGTCTGCAATGGAAACAGCAGAATCAGGTGAACAGACACCCAACCACCGAAAGCACCACAAGCCCTTCCCAGTGGAAGAATCTGCTTTATACAAATTCTAATCCTTCAACTATTGAGCCAAAGCAGAAAATATCCAGGCGGAGAATCCCTTACGGATGGAGATGCTTGTGCCCCGCTGCTGACAAGCGGTAGCTGCAGGGGCCACAACATATCTAGATTACAAAGCACAATAATATAGCATGAAATCATTAAAAAATGAACCTGTGTACTGGAAAAAGCCTGTAGCGCCTCCAATCGCCTCTTGGTTTGTGCGGCTGTGGCACGTCTTGGCAATGGAGCTCCTCACGGCGCGACTCCAGATGCGCCACACCCGCTTTGAGGCAGTTTGGAAGCCCCTGGTGCGCTATTTGTGTTCTACAGAACATGCACGGCACATGCCCACTAGGCTCAGGACTTTACATCTCTTTGAGGACGCTATTGTACCTACGGATCCTACTAGATTGCTTCAGTAGGCGCCTCTTCTACGCACTGGGCGCTGGAGGTTGACCCTGGTTGCCTGGCACTGCTCTCCACTCGCTGGCCTGCCTGCCGCGCCTGCTCTCCTAACCACCCCCCCACTTCTCTATATCTGGCTTCCTTCTCCTTTACTTTCCTTTTCTCTCTTTCCTCTGTAGTTCCTTTATGTTCTCATGGACCCCTGTTGGGTCGTTAGTGCTTAATGGGCTTGTTGCTCTCTCCTTCCCCCCCCTCTGGACTGCATTTGGAGCCCACTCGACGCTGGTCAACCTCAATAGCTCCCCCTAAGCCACGCGGCTGGCCCCTTGGGGTTGTAGGCACAGCGCTGTTTTAACTCCTCTGCCCAAATGACCACTGTTGCACATTCTTCGCGGCCGGCCTCGGATAGAGGTTGTAGGCTTAACGCTGTGTTTTTTGCTTCCCCTTTGGGGGGTTTTGTTTCAAAATAAAACAGACTTGTAACAAAAAAAAATGAACCTGAATGCCTTGCCAAATCCACTCAGCTGCCGACAATGTCTTATCGAGTCACATGGAAAACTGTGCCAAAATCATTGCTGATGGGTGGCGACAAGGGACAGCAGGTGACTTTTGGAAGTGGTAGGTCCTAAAAGTAAGGTATGACTTTTACGTAGCGAGCAACGCAAGCAAGCTTAATGGACAAACATGGGGTCCAGGGTGGGTCCTCTTCACGAGAAAAAAATTGAATAAAGATTTGCAAATGGTGCATTTTTAAAGCAAATGAATTTAGCGATAGCAAGGCTTATAAAACAGTGGGAACATATAGTCTTGAAATATTAAACACATTAAAAACTGCCCCATATCTTACTGCATGGGTCAAAAAACATCAGTAGTCGAGACGTCAGAGTCTACGCAGCCTAAAAGGAATCTTAAATCTGTATCAGTGCCCACCTGCGAAAAAAGAAACCAGGCCTCCGAGCCCGTAAATACTGGAAGGAGGGGTGTCGGGGCAGTTTGGGGACCCACAGGAACATCCTGCACCGACACTGGACGCGCCCCCAGCCCCTCCTTTTACCCTAATGGTCAGCTATTTCTCATCACTCACTCCACGGTGGTTAGGAAACTACTCGAGAACTCCCTCCCTCCCCGAAGCCCGGCTGAGGCTCCCGCACCCCGCCTTATTTATCCAACACCCCCGCCAAGGAGGTCCAGCCCGATAGTCACTTTATTTATCACTGAACAGACAAGTTTATTGCAGACATCGGGCAAGGATGACCAGAGCACCTGCTACCAGGCACTTAAAAAAACCTCTTTACTGTGTTATTCCCCAAAACACTTCGTAAAGGCTGCAAGAGCTGCGCGCGAGTGGCATGTAACCCTCATTTACTGTCATTCAGAAGGGTTCACTGATGTTTTCATCTGCAGAGATGTTGATCTCAAACGGGACTATATATATAAAAATATATATATATATATCCAAACTAAATGCCATGGGGTCAGAGGGAGGTACAGTTCTTAATCTTGGGAAATGTTTCCGAAGAATTGTAGAGTTCTGCCTAGCCCATCGCCAGCAGCCTGTAAACACAGCAAAGACGCCCCCTCACTCCCAAGACGGCTTCAGTCTGCAGGTTGTACGGGCGCCCCCCAACCGCCCCCACCAATCAAAATGTCTATCATGCCCCCAACATGATTGCGGGAAGGTTCCTCAGCAAGCACTATAGGTCCCATATTTATTACACGAATGTAAGTTGGAAATAAAAACAGACGCGTAATGTGCATAAACAGGTAAATCACATGTCATTAAACACTGTTGTGCATCAGAAATAACCATACACTTTGCATTATATACACTGTTTATAATTGCCCCTGGAGACGCGAAGCAGCGATATGCTCCTTCCAAGGTTGCATGCCAGATGGAGCAGGGGCAAGACCGCCTAGGAGGGATCCCAGGGCGCACGGTTGGGCAGCAGATGAGCGGGACGATCTCATAGCTGAAGGCCAGCCTGCCCCTCGGTCAGAAGCTGTACCCTGGAGTGGCCACTGCAACCTGGCATGTCCCAGACAACAACAATTGCTGAGCCTGGTTAACGCAGACAGCACCAAAACAAGTCAACTGGTCCCCTAGCTGCATTCAAATGCCCAAGTCCCCAGAATCCGCTGCTACGTATAACCAGGTGCCCTGCGAAGGTGGCACACTCGGGCTGCTCTTGTCTAGCCTCTGGGACAGCGCCCTTAACACAGGAGAGCGCTGCTTGGGAAGAGGCGCAGACACGTACCCAAACTAGCACCTGGGTCCCTACAGTACACCCGGCAGCCGGGTTGGCGAGTCTGCTTACAAGAGCCCCAGCAGACAAGGCGTAGACCGGCACCGCACCCGGACCGAGGTTCAGGGAAACCCGAGGCTTACACGGGAGCCACCGGCAACAACCCCATCTCCCCCTACTGTTAATGCAGACAGCACCATGGTCAAGCACCCGAGTGCTCCGGTAACACACGACTAAACCTTCTAGATCTGTGGCACCGGCAGCAGAAGCACAGCCTTCGCCCGGTGTTAGCTAACACAGCACCGGCAGAAAGAGTCCAAATACTCCAGGTCTGAGCTGGTCAGGAAAAGTAGCAATAACCCCCTACCGCCGGAGCCAGAAAAGAGCTTGAACCAATGCCAAGACACCGGGGCAGGCACTGTCTGCACAGCACAGGGACGAGCTGCGGCAACAACAGCCTCTCACCGGTGGAAACACAAGCGTGCGTGCCTCGCGCCGCAGGAGGGAGGAGGGGGGCTGCACGGTTCACTTGCGGGAGCGATAATTGCTGCTATTTTGGTGGCGCGTGCTCCCGCAAGTAGATCGCCTCATGTGCACGCGTTGCCAGGCAATGGAACGCGTGCAAGTGTTTGGCTGAAAAGCCATGGCGATCGGAAAAGGTATTTTTGCCTATGCAGTGCATGCGCGCTGCGTAGGCGAGACCTAAAAAGCATTTGCAATGCAGTAGGTCTCGCATTACAGAATTATTATTAGCAATGCCAATAGCTCAAACTTTAATAATGCGAAACCTATGGCATTGCAAATTCTTGTTCCCTTTGGGCTTGACACAGATATTTGGATAAACTTTGCAAGGAAACAAAAACCCTGCTCTTCTTTTGGATCAATTTTTACGGGGGAACCAACAAAACAGCTCAACGTCTAAGGGGTCAGCGACATGCAGCCAGGGCCTGGGGTGTCAAAGTGGGGTAGGTTAGATTGACCAGGGATATCAGCACAATATACATAACTCAAGATTAGTATAATAACACTTACCATTAACGAGGATAAGGCACCAAAATACATGTGCTTGCATCCACTCCTACGAGTGACAAATGGGAAATGGTGAGCTCTATGCCTGTGAATAACAGACTGCTACCCTCACGTGGGAATGGAGACTCCGACGCCCGAAACATGGTATATAGCGGATACTGCCATAGACTACAATGACAATGAAGCGCTTTAGAACACTAAGCCCTGCACTGTGCATCACAGTGCAGAAAGTGGATTTACTGCCTGGCTTCTGTGAAAAGTTTTCCAAGGCACGTAAAAAGTTTTTATACCCCATATTACGAGAGGCGGGATTTGTGCAAGTAAGACCGGCACTCTTACACCTGCAACTACTGGGTAGTGTGCGCACTATCTTTAGTGTAGCAAGCTTCTTGGTGGCAGCAGCTAGGATTAACAATAAAAGTAGTAACATCTGTATGCTCCAAGTATAGTAGGAGGAGAAGGGGGTACCTTGCTATTTATCATGGTAACATATAAGATGCATTTCTGATTTTTAATATTGAACAGTTTATAGTGGTGCTTTAAATCTGATGTGGACATTGTCTTACTATCTATTTTGCACAAATTTATGAACTGTAAATAATGTATATATATGAATGTCTGCAAATGCTTGCACAATTATTTATTTGTACATATTTTATTCTATTTCCCGCATTTTTGATGTATGTATTGTTGCTGCTTTTTATGATTTTAATTAATCGAAATAAAGATTTTTGACTGACTGACTGACTGGCCTGGCTTCTGTCTCCTGCTTCAGAGCAAGGAGGGGCAAGCAACCTGGGACGGACAGTCCAGACTTAAATACATCTATTTCTTTACAGATACAATCCTATCTCTAAATAAATTGATCTATTTAATATTTGTGCAGGAATGTGTAGGCCCAGGGAGCCCTAATGGAGAAACCGCCACTGCCACTGGCGACCTCTGTACCCAAGCGACAACCCCACCTATGCCAGTAACATCCATTAAAACATGGCAATAGTTCATGCTTCTCTGTATCAGAAAGTGTTACGACAGCAAAACAGTGATTGCATAAGGCAAATGCGAACAATTAGAGATAAAGACACCCCATCCTTAGAAGGAGTCTCACATAGAAGTCTAGTAGGAGCAAGTTTGATATGTGACATGAAGACGAATTAACTAAACCGGTCTCTGCAACCGATGTACGTTACTGGAACCAACGGCAGTTCCCACTGAAGTACGCTGTTACCACGGTAAATCTAAGCATTGTGCTTGAACAGGACCAGTAGACTATTCATCACACCCAATGCACCACAAAAGAGCCAGAAGAAAAAAATCAACTTATTGTCTCTGTGTCCACAGGTTGAGGAACATGTGATCCGAGGCAAGTGACTACCTACTCCTCAGTCCTTGCAGCCTTTCAGGGTAATTCTGATATTTGATTCACTCTATCCAAGTCTGACCACCTTTCTGAGAGGATCCTAATATGTGACTCGACTGGTGAATAGCTGCCCCACATCATGTCCAACACTTTTGAGATTTTTAGCATTCTGCTTTTTAAAATTTTTTTAATTATGGAATTCAAAGCTTCAGCATGTTAAATGATGTTGGCAAATAAACCATGACTAGTGGCCGACATCCCACTTACTATGGGGTTATATAGCAGAACTGTGACTGGGTCATACCCAGCCCAATCTGCCTTTAAAAGGCATGTTAAAGGCAACAAACACACGCAATAAAACACATATTGTGTTATTAGTTAAAAAAAAAAGTCACAGAAGTAATGCCCAGGCAAATAACGGGTTTAGTATAAGTATGCACCTGACAATTTTAGTATTATGTTCCCATACTTTCACCCACAGGCACACTTACTTCCTCATCACCACATGTACACAAAAAAGGTCAGACCTAGGAAATCAGCAGTCAGTTCTAAAAGGTTCCAGGCCTGCCAGTTCACTTAATTGTCAACACAGGCACTTATGACAGTCTGCCACATGGTGGCGCCTTTTTGTTCGCGCTTTACAAATGTGGATTATTAAATTCGACAATCTCTAGGCGCTGGGGGCCATCGGAAAGATTAAGCAAGCTATTGCCCAGAGTCACATGGTGTAGGGCTAATCTGCCACTGGAGCCGGGGATCGAACGGTGAGCCCCCGGATTCTGGAGTCAGTCACCCTGCCCGCTGCGCCACACCAACGGTTGTTTATTAACTCTATGTGCATTTAAAATGACTAATGCCTGCCACCTAAGCAATTCTTATAAATTTGGAGGTTGAAATAGTCTGAACTGTCAAACTATTCCCTCCGATGGTTAGTAGTTGTTAGGTCTCGGCTAGAAGCGAGCGAAGCTCGCTCTCGCCAAAGACCTATAGTTAGCGTGTCAGCTTTCCAGGAGGACAGCACTGGCCGCGCGCGGCGATTTGTTAAGGTCACACGCACGAGAACGCGCTCGCGGCCAGGTGCTGTCCTCCTCAAAAGCTGCCTCCCTTCCCCGTGCAGGGCGGGCCGCCGCGCTGCCTGCGGCGACCCGGAAGCATTGCCGGCCAAACCGGAAGTCGGAGCCAGATTACCCTGCGCTGCAGTCCGACACAGACTGGGGCTTCACACCGCCCTCAGAGTCTCTGAGGCTGACAGGCAAGGCGAGGATGAGGTGCTGCTGCCGCCACTTTTCTCTGCCATGGGGGAAAGTGTCCGTTCCATGCTGCCCAGGGGTGTCGGGTGTGCCGCCGACAGTACGGGCGGCTGGACATGGCACTACCTACGGTAATTGAAAGCTGCGCTGCTTCCCAGATAGTCTCCTGGGTTCGCAGAAGAAGGGTCGTGCGCTTGGTGGCCCAGGAACGTTAATGACATTTTTAGGGGCAGCCTTTCCCGCCCGGGCAGCTAGTGTGTGAGGAATCTCCATTTCGGGAGTGGTACGCAGCTTTTTTTTTTAGTGCTGGAGTACTGCGCATGGTGCGTGGCCTTGACATGGATGCATAATGGTGGTCTTACTGCGGACAGCGTGGCTATATTTTCCCCTGCAATTTGTTTTGAGGACTTCGGTGCTATGTGAAGTGGTAGTTTTACAACATTTGTTAACTGTATCTAGGGACTCGGTGTGTTTAGCTAAGTTTCTAGGGTAGGACGTCGTGCCCTCGTCGTCCCAGTATGCTTACTCTCCACACTATCTTCCAGTGACTAAGACATACTTACTTGCCTTCTGATCGGTTTCTTTCATTATTACGTCCTTTCCTATTATAAGTGCACTGCATGGTCCACCTGTCCTTATGTGGCTCACTGTCTGACCCTCTCAGCTTGTCTCTGTGGCTACAGCTTTCTTTTCAAGTGAGCAATGTTAACTCATAGCGTAGTTAATGGACGCCTAAACATTTACTGTAGAGATTGATGTTTCAAACATTTTAATAGGCGCTGCAATTTTGTGTGGGTAGCCAGGACGTTTGCATCTAATGCTGTAATTCCAGAAGTTTATGTGCCTTAATGCAGGGCTTTAAAACCAACCACTTTACATTATTAGATTTCCCCTACAAACCTCTATTGTGGAAAGACTGCTTGTGTGCTGTACCAAAATCTTAAAGTGGATTTAAGAGCCTGCCCATCGGTTGATTTTTCTTGTCACTATTTTGCTAGTTTTTTTTTTTTAACTATAGCTTTCCCTCCCCGGAGCGTAGCTTTTATTAACAATACTTTTGAGTGGTCGATTTGTATCCTTTCATAGTACATATTCGGGGAACTATTTTAGTTTTCTTTCAGCACTATGTGACTGCATGTGTTGACTTGTGCTTCCCCGTGTGCCACTTTACTAATAGCATTATTGCCCGCATTCTTCGTGTTGATTATATCTCCAGCCTGATGTTTTTCTCCCACATCCCTTCTCCTATGCCCTCCATGCTGTCCCGTCCCCTCCAGATTGGGGTACTTCTGTGCATTTCATTTTCTCTACCCCCCACAAAGGTCATGTGTGCCACCGTTGCTGCACAGACAGTCCCCCATTCCATCCAGTATTGGTTTTATTGAGCTCTTTGAGGAAGATAGAAGAGCGTGATTTGTATGTTTCTGTAACAGAGATCCTCCAGAGGGTTTGTGTTATCTTACCTTAGATGTGTGTACATTATGTGCGAGTTAGGCCTACAGCAGTGGTTGGAGAGTTTGCTTCGTGTGACCTCCCACCTAGCCCGAGTAAAGGATTTTGTCTGTTATGACTATGAAGTGTTTTATAGATTTTTTTTTTTGGGTGGAAACACTTGACTGTAGGTTTTGTGTAAGACTTCACATTTTGTCATACATATAGCCTTGTAAAAACTGTTGGACTATGTGATACTTGGCATTTGTTTTTGCCTCATCGGTTTCCTGTCTGGGTGTGTAACTCCGTCTTAATGTTACCTTTTTCATTTTGATCTGCCCCCATATCGTTCGTATTCAGGGTATCTTGTTTCTTAAAAAAAAAAAATGTATAATTAAGTTCTGGGTAGAGATGGACTTTGTTTAAAAAAAAAAAAAACATTTCTTAAATATACATACGGTGGATTTCAGAGAAGTTACTCTCTTATAAGCCATTTGTTCCTCCACCCTTTGTTACAATGGCTCATGGTATTTAGACTTCTGCTCTGCCTTCTTGTGGGTGTTTTACTGCTGCTCTTAGTGGTCTTGACTTCTGTTCTACCTCGTCTGCGTGCACCAGTTCCAGTGACCTGTTTGTGTAGCTCCTTCAAAAAAATTAAACATTTATGTTTTTTTCCAAAGCCTGGCAGCTCTTCTGATACGCACACTGGTCAACTGATTTTGTATGCAGGCTGCCTGCCATCGGCCTTACCTGGAAATCACTATGAAAAGATGCTGCAGTGCTACTTTATAACTTAGACATCTTGACAATGTAGTGCCTCACTATACTATCTGCTATCATTGCCATTACTACCACACATTCCACCACATCCAATCACACCCACTATCACCTTTACTACTACAACAACGTTCTTTTGTGTATCAGCGTTTTGTATTGAACAGTGGTTTGTATGTTAGAGAGAGGGTGACGTGTAGCATTGCCTGGGTGGCAACTGTAGTAAAGAAAGCATTGGGAAATTTCTGACAGGAAGCTTAGAATCTTGTCACCAATATGGCAGGGACCCGATTCTCCTTAATCTGAGCAGTTCCTCTGCTACCCATTCCATCTAAAGTATTGGTGGTACGCAGTGTGATCCCAAGAAGACTGTACAACCATAATGTCCTATTTCTTGGAGCTCCAGATTACCTAATCAAGTGGCTTCAGAGAGTTCCAGTAGCAGCCCAATTGGCCAGGCCAAGAAGATCCTTGCTATTCCTGTCTGAAAGATTTACACTGGTGACCACTAATACAAAGAAAGTTTAAGTCTCTTTGCATTGCTTTTAAATCTTTTCATGGCTTTGGTCTGGAACCCGGCAGAAGAGACTAAAATGGCAAGCATTTGAGTAGGAGCTTATGCTCCTTCAACTAAGATGGCCAGGTTTAGAAAACCCAGACAAGGGGGACGAGCCTTTATGATCGAAGCTGCTCTGCTATGGAATCAACTTCCAGATGACCTGAGAATCTCAGTTGATCCAGTGCGCTGTAACATGGCTTTTCCCCTAAACATTAGAGCTTCTCCCTTTGCTTCTTTAACTCAGTATTATATTGTTGAGTACTGTAGCACTGTTTGGAGCTTCTTTCCTTTTCCTACTAGTAATTGAAATAACACCAAGATACCTGTTAGGTGGCAGTTACACCTTACAAGTGAGATGAATACATTGGCAGTGTAGGTTCTTGCATAGTGATTCTACATATGTCTCTTTGTATGTATTACCACATTAAAGCCAGACCTATTGCTTTTCCAAATGTTGGGGGTTTATTTTTAATATAGCCACTTTCATCGTTCCTTTCCTTCCCCCACTTTTTCCCGACCCCAAGTCCCATTACACATAGGATTCTTTGCTACCAGGTAGCCAATTCCCGCTGGTGTCCCGATCTACTACTCATCCGATCTTCTCATATTTCTGCCCTAGGCACTCAACTGTGCTTGTACCTAACTAGAGCTATAAAGTAGCAGTGGCATAGTGTGATGTGGTTGCGTTGTGTGATGTTTTGGCATTGTGTGCATTGATTGGGTATGTTCTCCAACATATTTGTGGTATGCGGCCACATTCATCAATGTTGCCGTTTGCGAATCCTTAATTGCGAAAATTAAGGAATCGCAATTAAGAATTCGCAAACGGCAATGCCTCCCTCGCTCCACACTCCATCCCTCGCCCCACACTCCATCCCTCGCCCCACACTCCATCCATCGCCCACACTCCATCCCTCGCCCCACACTCCATCCCTCGCCCCACACTCCATCCATCGCCCCACACTCCATCCATCGCCCACACTCCATCCCTCGCACACCCTCTATCTCTCTCTCGCCCTCCCTCTATCTCGCCCTCCCTCTATCTCTCTCTCGGCCTCCCTCTATCTATCTATCGCCCTCGCTATCTATCCTATCACTACAGCATCACTCAGGGGCACCACAACATCACTATGCGCTACCAAAATGCTTATAAGTACAACAGTAACTTACAATATTATTATAATATAATATTATTGCCAACATTGCTTAATATTTTGCAACAGCTATCATCTTGCAAATCATCTTTATACACCAATACAGACTTTGCTAAAAATTTAATGCAACACATTGTCATATACAATGCCAATAACTCAAACTTTAATGCTGCGAGACCTATTGCATTGCAAATGCTTGTTTGGTACTGTCATTGGTAGCGATGGCCGGGCAATGGGTGGTGAAAGCAGCAGTGGCCTCCTGGCAAGGGCCCTGGCACTTATTTTCTTTTTTTTAAATTAAGCACTTGGTACTTAGCAACAGAAAAAAAGGGTGATTAACTTAAGTGTCATTCAGTGAAGAGTAGTCACGAACGTCAAAATGCGGGAAATATTTTCAAAACCTTTTACAAGTTTTACTCAGCAGTCCTGTGCAGACACTGGAAGCTTAATGCAGTTTACCAAAGTAAAGCAGGCTTATTAAATGTCCAATATTACAAGACACTGCCACACTAAAACGCTGTATGCGTTTTTACTGGGACACAAACCAGAGAGTTTATTAGAGGACTATAGTTCAGAGTTCCACAAGCTAAGGACTGAAACCTCTCACCTGGGCGTGTTTTCAATTGCAGCGCCTTTGATAAAGTGTGGTGTAATACAATGCCTGAGAGAGTTGCTGCTCCCCATTTTATCCCTGGTCCAATTCTAACGTGGGGAAGAAAGAAAGTTTGGCCACAATGTACATTCATGCATTTGGCCGCCTGAGATCAGTGACAAATCAGGTAACCAAGCCAATTTGACTGCAACCGAATTAAAAGACAAAGAGCCCCGTCCCTCCCTTTCAGCTAAATACAAGGTCCGTCTGTGCATCCAACATCCCTTATATCTTCATCATTTACATCAAGCAGAGCTTAACTTGCAAAATAAAAGTGCCAGGGTCCTCGTCATGAGGCCACTGCAGCTCACACCACCCACTGTCATGCCAGCGCTGCCAATGACAATATCAACACAACTATTAACCATCAAACATTTACAAGTGTGTTGTGTTGTGTACATTTGATAAAATAAAAAGTCTGCTAGAAAAGATGGGCACTTTTACCTTTGTCGATAATAGGGCGAGTCTCTTTGATAAAGATGTCGATCACTCCCCTGCTGATATTTTTATTCTTAAATCTTCCTTTAAAGGTACCAATCTCGCATTTTAATGAAGTGGACAAGGTGATTCGGGAGTTTGTCTGGGCTAAGAAAAAACCTTGGATTAAGTTATCTATTTTATAATTGGATGTAATACAGGGGGGTCTTGCATTACCTTATTTAGCTACTTATTATCAAGCTGCGTTACTCAGCTTAACAACTCCGCTATTGGCCCCCGTTTCGTATTTTGATCATTTTCTAATGGATCTTATTGTGACAATCTTGCCGGGTACTGGGAAAGAAAATGTTTTTTTAGCACACAACAAAATTTAAATGTCAGTAAACGACTGTGCAAATATATTTCAGACTATATCAGAATTATGAAAGCACAAATGAAGCACTTCGATTGTAATTCAGAAGTGTGATGGAAACAGATATTTTAATACGATTAAATCAAATGAGTACACTAGGTCATGCCATTTCCACACACATTATCGTTTGTGCGCTGTACAGTTTTATCAGTGAAGCTGTATGTGTAAAAGTCATGGTCATCTCAATTGGAAATGTATTGTCTGTAATGGCAGTGAGCTAACACACCATGCATACTCCAGTAGCCAATTCACTCTACACTCTTCCTTCCTCTACGACACTCCATTCTAAGCGTTTTGTTATTGTACAACGTGCACATCCGTACCCAAAAGTAGTTTCCGTCAGTGATAAGAGCAAGGTAACTGTTTTAAGTTTGAGCGCACAGCAGGTAAAGGAATGTATACAGATACAATGTTCAAATATGGTGCTCCAGATGAAGCAAGTCGGTTACCACGACGAGATCAGAAGTGCTATCAAGATAGCTCAAGCAATGCAATCATTTTCATCGAGCACTCAGAGTCCACAAAGTCTTTTTTTCAAGTAAAGTAATTTGTCTTTATTCTTGATATGATTCAATTTCCATCTTCATTGAAAGCATTCTTCAACATTCTTCAACAAAAGTGCAGCCAACACGTGTTTCGTCTGGTCTAATCTGACCAAAGACTTCCTCAGGGCTGCAACCCAAACAGAGTACAACATCACCATTACATACTTATTTTGCCCACTGTATGACAAGGATAGTTTAAAATGTAACCAAATATCAAAGGGACACATCCCTGAACACACCAGTGCTCAAAAGTAAGAAAATAGGTCATAGATCTTCTGTTTCCGTCAGTGATTTTTTTTTTTAATATAGAAAAGGGCCCATCATCCCTCATGCCCCCACGCAAAAAATGTAGAAGAAATTCGTAAAATCAAATATTTACAAAACCAAAAGGCTGGCAACCATGTCAGACCCATTGACTTGACCAATGTTTGTTGAAGGTGAATATAGAATTTTTCGATTGCAGTGTTAGAAATACCAGCAGGATTTCCAACAAGAGTAACTCTGTGACTGCTTGTAAGGCACCCTGCTCCTTACTTCGTTTCAGATTTGTTAGTAGTGTGGGCCAGCCCTCTATAATTACATGCATTTGAATTGCACCTCGGTTAATTTTACGACTTCCTTAGTGTGGTTAACTATCTCTGGGGAATATCTGCAGTTTGTTTATAAACAGCTCACACAGCTCTTAGGCCCCCACTCGCTGAGATCAGTAGAGTGAAACGCCTGCAATAGTAGGGGTTATGAGCAGACACTGAAGAAAGCCAACCTCCAAAATTCAATCCCTGACCACCCGCAGAAATGTGTGAACAAATGAAAGGAGTGGTGCATTTAGAGCATTTTCCCAGATATATTGTCTGAATTATCAGCCTCAATAGTTAATTCCTTTTCTGTAGGGTTTTAAGGGAAGTCATTTTTATTGGGTCTCGACTACCGATAGCTTAACTGTTTTCTAAATATCGATTGTGTAAAATAGCAATTCTTAGTGTAGGCTAAAAGTTAGCCCATTGATTATTACGGTTAAAAATTATGACGGTTAAAAAACTTGTCTCACCTAATTCATCTGTGAGTGCTAATAGCCCTGAACTCTGTAACAAGCTGGCTACTTTTTTCCAACATAAGGTAGAGTGCATATACTCTATTTTCTCGCCAGCCCAGAAGGGAGACCGAATTCTCCCCTGGGAAGTG
Organism: Lissotriton helveticus; assembly: GCF_964261635.1. Classification (NCBI taxonomy): domain Eukaryota; kingdom Metazoa; phylum Chordata; class Amphibia; order Caudata; family Salamandridae; genus Lissotriton; species Lissotriton helveticus. The sequence continues at coordinate 820,898,491 of NC_136072.1, read as the reverse complement.
GTGCAAACAGGACCAAATGTGGTGCCTGTATTTGATCACTTCATCCCTTTAGAAAGATCAGAGACCATTAAACTTCTGAACTCCATACGCTTAGGCTCCCCCATTGATCCTTGCCCAGTCTCGATTTTAAAAACTATTCCGGAAACAATAGGATCCGCCCTACACCCCCTCATCAATAACATCTTTGCTTCTGGGTGTTTCCCTAAAGAGTGGAAGAAGGCGTCTATTCTTCTCTTATTGAAAAAACCTACATTGGACCCCGCAGACCCTAGTAGTAATAGGCCTATCTCGCGGCTGCCACTGCCAGCTAAAATCATTGAAAAGGCAATGAACATCCAGCTTAGTTTGCATCTTCAGATCAACCAACTACTTGATCCAACACAGTATGGTTTTAGAGCCGATCATAATACAGAACTGGCCCTTATTAAATCCACAGAAAAAGTAAGGGAGTCCTTGGACGGTGGAGGGAAGGCTGTTTTGATTTTGTTAGATCTATCAGCTGCCTTCGACACGGTCCATCACATAATTTTGATGGACCGTTTGTCGGAGGTAGGAGTACAGGGTGTGGCATGGAAATTGCTGTCCTCTTTTCTCTCAGATAGATCACAGACCGTCGACCTGGATAATAACAAGTCACATCCGTTCCGCCTTCCCTGTGGGGTCCCCCAGGGATCCTCATTTAGCCCTACGCTTTTCAATATTTATATGATATCATTGGCTGGCCTTATAAAATCTTATGGCTTTCAGCTTACCTCGTATGCCAATGACACTCAAATAGTGTTATAATTCAGTGACGGTGAGGAAAAAATAACGGAATTGCGCTTTCATTATTGTGTGAAAGAGATAGCAGGGTGGATGGCTTCTAACTGTTTGAAACTGAATTCTACCAAAACTGAGATCATTGTTTTTGGAAACAACCCTCACATTTGGACACCTGACTGGTGGCCAGCAGAATTGGGGAATTGCCCTTTGCCTACACCTAAAGCCAAGAGTAACAGTAGACAATAGATTCACATATAGCGATCATATCAGTGCGGTGGTTTCCGCCTGTTTCCTGATAGGATTTAATTTTCCTTAAAATTCTTACTATCTTTCAGACGGTAACTTCAGGACAGTGGTCACATTACTCGTTATTTCAAGATTGGACTACTGGAACGGCCTCTATTTGAATGCCCCAAAACAAGTCATCAATAGGCTTCAGATAGCGCAAAATGCAGCAGCCAGGCTGCTGTCAGGAACCCCCAAATTAGTTTCAGTAAGAAATGAGCTAACCAGACTACACTGGCTTCCGGAGAAGCAAAGGGTTCGCTTTAAGGCCTTATGTACGGCTTTTAAGGCTCTTAACGGCTTAGGCCCTGACCACTTGAAGAACAAATTCAAGTGGTATGTTCCAGCCAGGACCCTTCGTTCGACGGGAACAAAAAGGTCCTAATATCCACTGTTAAAACGACCTCCTCGGGAGGCAGGAGTTTTGTTGCAGGTACAGCTAAGGCTTGGAATGATCTGCATTCTATCTGAGGAATGCTTCGGACCTCCTCCTGTTCAGGAAGCGGTTAAAGACATGGTTGTTTACTCAATGATCCTCTCCCTACCACAGCCAGGCAATACATAGCGCCAGGACACCCCAGGGTAACCGTTGCGCTCAATAAATTTAATTAACATAACATAACGTCATTGGTTGGCATTCTTGTCCAGGTCTTCCATTTCTTTTTGGCCCACCTACCCCCCCCCCCCCCATCAGTCCTCAGTTGCTTTGCCACTCCTCCATGCTTATGTGTCGTTTTTGCATTCCATCCACCCAAGCTGCAAGAACATCAACTGTTGCATGGCTAAACACTTATAAGGTCCCAAAGGAGAGACCTATTGGCTATGCCAATGATTGTTTTTCTTCTTTTTAACTCATCTCAACTCAGTTATCAATAACTCCGTCCTGCAAGTTCCTGGAATGCCTGGAACGGTTTTAAAGCCGGACTATCTAAAAAAGTTAAGTAAATGAATGTGTGTCTGCGGGCTCCTGCTCTCATCTCTGACTCCCCCAGTCTCCTTCAGGACCTTCTTTGGTTAGGATTTCGGTCCCAGGGCCATAATCTGGTTTATTTATGGCTATTTGGTTCATTTTTGGATATTTATTTCAGTGTCGTACCTATGATTTCATTGCCGTCTCTTTTCTGAAGAGACAGGCACTGCAGCGCGCTTACCCTCGCTGTGCGCAGCGCACCTTGCTCTCTGACATCCAAAATTATACTTTCATTCAAAGCAATGACTCAGGTCATTTATTCCGCGTGGCTCCATCAGTGGACCATCTCACCTGAACGTGTAATATGTACCGCTGCCAGCTGGGTGGAAGTGCGCCATGCTTGGCGCACCTGCTCTTGTGTCATTAATAATAGGGGCTTCAGGGGCTGGCAGCAAGTTGTATGTGGGTGTGTGTGCAAGAACTCATATTTGCTCCTTGCCTTTGTATGCTTTTTGTTATATGTGTGTGTGCATGAAATGTGTGGGTGTTTGTTTGCTGTATGTGTTTGTGTATGTTCAGTGTGTTTTTTTATTATATCTGTGCGTGTTGCGTGTTTGCTTTGTGCATGTGCTCCTGTGTCCTGTGCATGTTGGACACATCACAGACACATACAGCTATAGAGTGACAATGTTTTATTGATGTGTTTGTGTAGGAGGGCGTGTGCGACAGAGAGAGAGCGTGTCTGGGTGAAAATGCAGCCCCAATGCCCCGTGTGCAGGTTTAGAAGAACGTTTGACTGAAATGATAGTGTGCGCGGACAAGCAGCGAACATCAATGTAGGAAGTGCAAATCGGCATCTCCCTGTTTAGTGTATATTTATGTTTCGATAGGCCGAATAAAGCATTTCACCAAGTGCCTAAAATGCAGAAAATCTAAACAGGACATCTTCCAAGTGAGTTCTCAAAGGCACTGCTGGACGGAGGGCTGCTAACCAATGAACTCAGTTAAATGTCGGGCAAACTGTGGCGACTTTTCCCCATGAAGATATGAAAACGCATCAACGGCGTGTCACCCCAGTGCCTCGGCGCTCACCGTCTTCCATGCACTCCCACTCCATCTGACAGCCGGGCGCCCTGGAACCCCCCGCCCTGCTCGGAGGATTGATTGGCTAACTGCCGCCGAGTCCTCGCTGTCATTTCTCAAGAGCTGCACCACTAAGGGTGATTTCCCCCCTCTCCGAGTGATGCCGGACGTGGGTGTGCATTATTCACCCTCCGCGCGGAATGACTTTGCTGAAGGAGGCTAGTGAGGGGCAGCGCTGCGCCGCCAGGTGCCTGCCAGCCTGGGAGGAGGGCTTGCGCTTTGCCATCGGGAGAGAACGGAAGTGAAAGAAAAACGCCAGCGAGAAAGGGGCAGGGAGGGAAAAGGTAGAGACGGAATGGTCGAAAGGGAGGGGGAGCAGGGAGTCAGGCAGAAAAGCAGATGGTGGTAGCCAGTCGGCGGCGCCGCTCCAGACTACACAAGCTTGCTAACTGTGCGCCGCTCTCGATCCTATGACGAGGAGTCCTGCTGCAGTAGAGAGGGGTGGGGGAGAGTGAGTGCGGCAGCGTGGTGAACGCGCTATTTAGAACAAGATGGTGTCGGACTGTCCACAGTCCGCACGGACACGTGCATGCTATCTACTTTGTCCATACAGATGCATACATGTAAGCCCACGGGGAGAATTGATTCCAAAAGGTCGTCTCCATTGCAAGAGCAGCGCATGCGCTGCTTTCGCCAGGCGAGACCTAAAGAGTGACAGATGGAATTGTTAGTTTGCACACCATGCTCCCTCAGTTTAGATCGAGCCATGTGCAAATCAGCCGTGACCCTGGCCCAGTAGGAACAGCCTAGTCCATACTGCCAGGCCCGGTCCTCCCTGAACCATAACACAAGCAACCCAAGACTTGTTTCACCCTTATTACGGCTCTCCAGTCAGGTTATAACTTGTTTCCAGTGGTACAGTGTATACGAATCCCACGTTTGGGCATACCCGTCGACATAGGGCATTGCACTGAAGTATTGAAAAAAGCGATGGTTGGAATGCTTGAATTAATCTCACCCAATAGAAATAACTTGGGGCTACAGGATGTGCAAAATAACTATAGACTGGGGTGCGGCCTGAGTAATTACCAGTGACTAATATTAATTCAAGCATTCCACCCATTAACATTTTTCAGTGTGTAGCCTTATGTGTGACGGGTATGCCCGCACATGGGTCCTGTGCGCACTGTGCCAGTGGAACCAAGCTATATCTAGCTGATGAGCCCTAATAAGGGCAAAACTGGTCCTTATTGCCTGTGTTTGTGTGTGGGGGGGGGGGTAGGATGGGGGGAATGCAGGCAATTACTTTTTTGTTTTTTTTGCGGGGGAGGTTTCACGTGTGTGAGATGCGGGATGTCTGTGTGGACAATAGAGCGTAAAAAGCAGGTGGAGGGAATGGGCCCTCCATTACTGCCCTCCAGACGGCATCATGGAGGGAAAGGCGCTTCTCCTTCACCTACTTCTGCTCTGCCTGGCTTCCCTGGTGCACAGTCAGTCACAGTGTGTACAGCCCTCACGGGTTACCACCGAGCTAAAGTACTGTATCTGCGGGGGTGTTCAGTTCAGCGGGCTGTGAGTCGCAGACAGTCCGACTAGGTCACCCATGTCAGAGTACTGAGAGAGGCCGGGGGACTCACCTCAGAGTACTGGGAGTACCTGCAGGGGTATCACCTCAGAGTACTGAGAGAGGCTGCTGGGATCCCAGCTGAGCTTGGAGTACTGAGAGTACCTGCGCGGAACCGGACACACAGGTATTACTAGCAATAGGATCTGCATGATTCGCGCTGGTGCGCCAGCCCTCTTAGGGCACTGGGGCCAACCGCAGGGGCAGCCCAGATAGAGCACATAGTCTCCAAAGGAGTCATACTGCTGGACCCCTCATCGCCCCCCTGCCTCAGGGCCCCTCGCCATACTCTGGTAGAGCTTCATCAGCAGAACCTGCATCCTCGCATCTACCCTGTCTTTCTCGCTCTGCCTTCCCCCCGCCTGTCAAATACCATTAGCAGGTCACTACCACCCAGATTTACTAAAAATCGCTCTTCGAAGCGCTATCTGGCAGTATGCAGTCAGGGTTGCCACCTTTCCAAGAGGAAACTACTGACCATTTGTTGTTGTTTTAAGAGCCAGCAATTGTCTCGACTGTCACATGATACTAAATAGAACTTAAAGCAAAATCAACTGCATCCATTTGTAACCTGACCTTTCTGCCGTTGTGTACTTTATTAGACAGGGGACGTTAACCCAGCTTTAGGACACGTTTAACACCTTGCCTGCGTCGAACGTTCAGTTCCAGTGCTGAACGTTCGCAAAACGGGTGGGGCACCGTCGGCCAACGGACGTTCGCAGCACTACCAAGGTAGTGCACGTGATGACCGTTGGCCGACGGCGGCAGCCAAGGAGTTAAAAGTGTTTGCAACCTCAGCCAATGAGTGGGCACTCTTTGTCGCAGCACATACGAAAACAGAAGAATTTCCCCCTGTCGTGGACCTGCTTACCCTAAATTGAGATAAAAGGATTTTGCTTACCCTTATTTATGAGCTCAGATCCCCTTGCTTAATAGCCAGCTATGTTATGGGCCATGTCTTCTGGTTTCTCTTGAGGTCAAGTGTATTGTGCTAATTTTGTGACTAGAACCTCATTTTGCTTTGTGAAGAGTAGGTGATCTGGGTTCCGACACACAAAATCAGAGAGTTGCCACCACAAAAAACTTTTCTTAATGTCCAAATTCTTTCAGACATAAAAGGGATTTTACGATTCTTACTAAATCGCAGATAGGTGAGGGAGTTGAAAGGGACATTCTCCTCCTATGTACAAGTTAGAAAATGTATTCATTGATGAGATACCAACCCTCAAGTTGGTGTGGTTACTGTTTTAACAAGCATTTGCAATGCAGTAGGTCTTGCATTTAGCGAGTTTAAGCAATTAGCATTGTAAATGACAATGTCTTTTATTTATGTTTTAAAAACCAAAACATAAATAAAAGGAATTGTCATTTACAATGCCAATAGCTCAAACTCGCGAAATGCAAGACCTATTGCATTGCAAATGCTTGTTCTGAGTTGATCTTAAGATAGCTGTCTTACATGCAGGTTGCAATGGAAGAAAGGCAGGTTCTGAAATAGAGTGGCTTTGATACAAAGTTATTTGTAATTGAAACAATCAGCCACATATGAGAAGATATTGAGTCCAAAGGAGTGCACCAGCTTGGCTAGTGGGGTAATGCAGACATTAAATGCAGCTGAGCCCACAGAAGAGCCTTTAGGCACTCCAAATTCGAGCTGCTCAGTGTAAAATTTAAAGGGGGAGATTATGACAGTCTTTTGGGGTCTGTAAGAAAAGAGCATAACCGTTGGAGAAGTGGTGGCCAGTTTAACAATGTGGTCAAGTAGGATGGTATGATGGACTGTATTAAAGGCTGAGGCAAGGACAAGCAGAATGAGTGCTGCTGAACCATCTTGGTGTAGTAAAGCTCAAATAGTTTATGTGGCCAACTAAACAGCTATGTCAGTGCTATGATATGTTTACAAACCAGATTGGGAGTTGTCAACCAAGGAGTTGGAGTCAAGGTATTTAGAGAGTTGAAAATTGAAAGTTTTTTTAAGTAGTGGGATAACGTGTGCCTTTGTACACCTTTCATCTGACCTAAAATATCAGGAGGGAGGTAAGCTCTTTCAGCTAGAATATTCACCAGGCATGAGACTGGCTGGGGAAACTTTTCAGCAGTACCTCTGCGTGCCAGCAGGTGCCGCCATGTGGCTCTGCACTGATGCTGTTCATCTCCAGAAATGATGTGCTGAGTCTATATATGTGTTATTCCTGTGTATTAATGGCCGTTTGTTTCTTTCCACTCCACCAGACATAAATCTGGAGCTCTCTCACGTCACTTAGAGACTTGCTTTCGAAATTGTAAAACAGTATGTTAGGGAAATTTTACCTCACAAAAAGACAGGTTTTAAACCTTGCAAGGACTGTTGTAAACAAGCATTTACAATGCAATGATTTCGCCTTTGTTAAAGTTTGAGCTTTTGGTATTGCTTTTGACAAATGAGTTCTATGTAGATTCATTCGATGTGAAATCTTTTGTAGAAATCCTGTAACCTGGCATAGATCCGGCCGCCTGGATCTAAGTTGGACACCTCTAGCCCAGAGTTTCCCCACACGTATACTCAAACCATAATTCCTCTCAAGGAGAGCTTTTCTCCATCTAATAACGAAGGTCCTTTCCGGAAAGGTCACGCGACCTCTTGTGATGCTAAAATTCGTGACATTCCGCTAAGGTGGTCGAGTCATCTCGGTACGGCCGCACAGCAAAGGAATGTTAACACTTCTGTTAAGGGACCCGTCCTTCCAGGTCACTTTCACCTTTAGAGGTTCCCTCCAGGCCCATCTCTGCACCCTGAATCTGTCTCAGTGCCGGAGCCAGAGATGCTGAGCCCCTAAGCATGTCCCACCGCCTGTGCTTCCCATGCACAGTCGATCTGATGCTCAAGGGCACCTGTGGCCCATATAACAAGAGGTCCTGTGTCACCGCCAAGGACGGGGGCCAGTTTCATGAGCCTCTCTCCCCGCGCCACGGTGCGCCTCCGTGGCACATGACTGCGCTTTAAAAGAACGCTCCAATGTGTCATGAGTTTACGTCACACAGCATGACACAGCACGAACCAAGCATGACACGGCTTTACGTGACCGAGCATTACAGCACCATAGAGATATGGCTGGACATTAAATGCCTTCATGTGCATCATATATCATCAAATAGCCACGTGGTGTCATATAACAGGACATTTGGGCAATCAGAGCTGTCAAGCCTTCTTTCTATGTACCTTGAGCACGTGGGAACTGGAGCGCCCCCTCCCCGCACCCTTGCCCCCCCCTCCCCGCACCACTGCCCTCGCCCCACTGCTAGAAGGTTGATCGCTCCTCTGAGACCACTTTGCTCTGCAAGGAACTGATGAAAATAACGGTGCGGATAATTCAGCGATTCATCTAAAAGCCCCAATATATAGCGCACATAACACACTGCTCCGCCTCTTGACACTTGAACAACAGACGACATTGTCTGGAATTTACTGCCACTCATTTTATTGGCTAAACTGAAAAGCCCTGTTGGGATCTGCTCGTTTCCGAGCAAGCACGTGGCTCGCTGAGCCGTCTTCTCGGATGCCAAAAAACACGGATATCTGTGGCTATCCGGAAATCTCACCTGATGCCTGACAGAAAATGAGGATTAGCTGATTGCCCGGAAAAGCAAGTGCCCCACCGGGCACGAGCCTGGCAGGATTCACCACAAACAACCCATTCCCACAGAGAGACTTCTAGGCTGGCACGTCACTTCATGCCCACATTCGGTTATTACAAAAGAGCTTCCATGCAATACTAGCAGCAGATTGGGCGCTATGCAAATGGACATGCAATTACGCATAATAGTGCAAGTCTTACAAGCGCATAGAGCATTACAACAGCTGTATCACAGGTGGCACAGTAAAGAGCGTGGAATAAATAAATGACTGAATTTAAAGTTGTAACCGAAACACCTGATCGCCATGTCGTTATTATAACCATTACTATAGTATACGTAAATACATATTGATCAAACGTAAGGTATATGCACAAGTAAGCGGGAAGACAAACAAACGTATGCTGTGCCATGCCAATGCGCTACCTCTACATGTCTGTGTACAGGGCACGTGTGCTACACATACACACACTAGCTCTAGTCTTGTGTGTGCTCGGTCGGCGCCTTTGGGTTGAAAACAGCAGCAGAGACGAATGTCCCTTCACCCACAGACACAGGTCACAACCAGCGATTGAGCAAGGGGCCTCTTACGTCTAGCCTCTAAAATACTACACCGCCACCAGAGAGAACTTTATTGGCATACTTCCCCAGACAGCAGTACCACAATAAACACAACTCGCACACACCGTCCCCACGCCCAGCATCTCACATACCGACACAGCTTTCTTCTCCTCCCGCCGCTGCAGTAGGATACAAGAAGCACGGGCACACGGACAGCGGAGGGGGGGGGCGGGAACGGACAGCGGGAGGGGGGGGTGGGAAGGCAAGGAAAAACAAGCACTCACCTGGACTTCGGCGGCGGGCGGCCGCGGAATGACAAAAAAAATAAACCCCGCCCACGGCCGCATGACGTTGCGGAGGGAAGAAATCGCGGGAACGGCCACGAATCTGGTCCGGCCATGACGGACAGATCTCTGTTCCAATGGCTAGCCTCCATTTATGGAGCTAGCCAATGAAACAGAGGGCGGATTCCCAAGCCACTCTACTGTTCTCATTAGGTTTTCGCCTGCGCAAAAAGCTGCGCAGCGCGCAGCTTTCGCTTAGGCGAAACCTAATAAATGTCTGTGACAGACCCTCATCTGGTTTGTCTGAGGTGGAGTCATGACTTGAGTATTGCATCGATGGCTGCCAAGGAATCTGAAGGCCACCCGTGACTGCAAGCGTTACGTGACCAATCACAGAAAGGCTCTGCGATGGTACCACTCCAAGTCGAAAGTTCGATCTTAGTCCTGTTCCAGATCCAGAAGTCACTGGAGTCATTCTAGGGGTCGTTCTTTATCTCAAAGTTGTTGGATAAGTCGAAGAAAAAACACCAGAAATCTCACCCACTTTTACTCTCCTGAGGCAGTGCTATACATTTTGATCTCGCTCCTTAAGTCGGTCGATGTCTGAGCCTAACCCCTAACTTGTTACAGCACAACCAGAGTTTCTGGTGCCGCCCCACATGCCAAAAAAGATAGATGAGTTCCACAAGGCCATGCTCCAATTCTTCGGCTCCTTGCCAACCCCATCTTGTTTGCCTTTGGGCCTCGTGGAGCCAAGAGGCCCTCCATCCGGAATACCATTAGCTGGTTTGCCATTGATGCTTTTGGCCCTGATGAGCGCTCCACAGTTCTGGGTCTGCCCTGTGCCCAGATTAACACCTGTTCCCCGTACTATGATGCCAGTGCCAACTCATTGATGCTGGAAGATGAAGTACCTATTGCACTCTCTGACTCCGTATCGGTGCCGGTTTGACCTCGACTGAGGCCTATGCCAGGCCTTTGTGCGGAGCTGCTTCCTCCACCCGAGCCTTCACACATACTCTGAATTCCCTGTTTGCCACAGAATCGTATAGCGATTATGACACGAGTGATGAGTCTTGCCAGCTATATCATGAGAAGAATTGGTATGATGAGTTGCAAGAGGCTTGTAGCCTAGGCACCTCCCCTGAGTAAGGCCTCCTCTCATCCCGGCCACTGAGAAGAGGACACCTACGAAAAGGTCCTCCGTAGAGCGACCAAAGTCCTAAACCTCCAACTACCCCATCTTGGAGGTCAAGATCAATGTTCTTGCGGAGGTCCTTCAGCTGGGGAAAACTTTCACTGTACAGCTCTTACATTTTACAAGGCCCATACCGACACTTTGTTGGGGACTTGGACTAAACCTGCTTTGGCTCCCAGTTCAGCTGCCAGATTGCACGATGCCACAACCCTGCCCCAGACTACGCTGTATTTTTATCTCCGCACCCGTTCCCAGAAAGCTTGATAAGGCATATGTCTGCTAGCAAAGCTAACCCCAAAAGATTCCCAACTACTCCTCCCAATAAGTTGTCAAAATGGGTGGAGACATTAGGAAAAAGGAGGTTCTCGTCTACCAGTTTGGCACTACGATCTGTGAATGCCCTTTGGGATTAGGTGGCTTATGTCCTCCCATGTCTTACTGAAGATCTTTTTACCTGTCCACACCCAGGCTATACAGGATGATCATGACGTGGCCAAGTTCACAAGTTCACAATTCGTTATGACTTTGACACCACCTATTCCACCGGAAGGGTCATTGGCACCACTGTTGCTATACTCTCACAAGTACTTTTACATTATCTTGAGTCCCGGCAAAAAGGCCATGGTGGCACAAGTGCGGGGCAAAAACTGTGAGCTAGGGGGCTCAATGACAAACACTGTTGAGGGAAATTCTTTGTTGAGCAAACTAAAGCAATTACGCAGTGAGCACCAGCACCAACTATAGATCATGAGTTGGAATCTCAAGTGGTCATGGTCAATGCCACTTAGAACAATCCTATTCGCCAGCATGCCTCACACAAGCAAGGTTCACAATCTTTGTCAATAATCTATATACATATATACAAATACATTTGTGATAAATGATATACAGTGTGATCATATACAATGCAGAGTCTACGTTTAGAACATCACTTCTTTTATCAGCTTCATCTTAGCACAGTGTGGTCATCTGCAGTGCAGAGACTACGTTAATACATCACATCTTGTGAGATATCTCATACATGTCAACCTTGTCCTAACATATAATCAAGTTGACCCATTAGCAAGCCTTACCAATTATAAGAAATCTCATCCCAATCATTCAGTCCTTCACTCGATGTATGATACTTCTCCATCATACGGTCCTCCAACCGGTTGAGATTCATTTGTAAAGTAGTTTTGTTCTGTGCTTTCACTACCATAAAACTGTCCACCTTAAATCATTTTCATCATGGCCTTGCTGTTCAAAATGTTGGACCAATGATGCTCCTTGTGTTTTACAGCATATACAGGACTTTTGCTGTAATATTCTCATTTTAACAGCTTGGGTGGTTTGACCAATACACACTTTACCACAAGGGCATATCACGGAGTAAACTACATTTTTTGTATTGCAGTTCGAAAAACTCAATTGTGTATGCTGTTTATTATGGATCTCGATGGATGTAGAGTCACTTGTATATGAACATGCTGCACAATTGTTACATCTAGAGTGCCCTGTCACTCCTGGCAGATCTAATAGGCCCCTTAGATCCTTCCTCATTGGTTGAGAACGTGCAGCTCTCACTAGATGCTGCCCTAAATGTTTCGATCGTCGGAATGCAAATAAAGGCCTCAGGATATTTAGATGTTCTATCAACCGCAGGTTCCGCAAGATGATTTGTTTTACCTTATTTGCCTTAGGATTAAATGTGAGTACGCAGGTCAACTGCTCTGAGTCTTGTTTAGCCTAGGGTATGAGGAGACATTTGCATGGGGTGAACCATGCCCTTATCAAAGCCCCCAGACCAGTTTCTTTGGGGAGTCCCTCCAGTTAGTTTTTTTTTGTAAGATTTGGCATTCCTAAAATAATCATTCTTATTGGTGCAGTTTCGTCGAACTCTCAAAAACTGCCCGTACGGTAGAGTATCCTTAAGATTTCCTGGGTGGCCAGAGGTATATTCTAAAAGAGTATTATGATCAGTTGACTTGGTGTATAAGTCCACCTCCAGTTTCCCCTCTTTATCGATGACCCAAACATCTAGAAAGTTAATTCGAACATTACTCGAATTTTTTGTAAACCTGAGGTCCCCTGTGCGGGAATTAAGCCACATATGGAACTGTTCCAGTATTTCTTGGGTCCCATTCCATATCATGAAGCCATCATCGATAAAGTGTATCCATTCAATTATGTACATTTAAATGGGGTAGCCTCATCAAAAATATATTGCCTTTTGAAATAATCCATAACCAGATTTGCTTTTTCCGGGGCAAAACACCCTATTGCCACGCCCTTGATTTATAAAAACAGATCATTTTTAAAGGCAAAGAAATTGTTTTTTTAACCAAATACGGTCTAATGCTGTCAGAAATTCTGTTGGTTCCTGGTGGGGTCTAAGTCTTGTGTTAAGCACCATGGTCATGACCACCAATGATTCGTCTTGCGGAATGTTTGTATACAAGCTTTAGATGTCAAATGAGACCAACAGCTGTCGGTCTCTATCGAACATCGAATGCTCTATCTTAGAGATCAGGTCCATGGTATCTCTCACGAATGCTTTGCTTTGGGCCACAAATGCTTTTAAAAACACATCGATATACTTCGCCAAAGGTTCCAACATTGAGCCGCATGCCGAAATAATCGGCCTGCCTGGCGGGAGTGTCACATCTTTGTGTATCTTTGGGAGTATGTATATATTAGGTGTTTTCTGAGTAGTGAAATTTAAATATTCATGTTCCTTTTTACATAAATACCCAGACTCTAAAGCCTCCGTAGTTAAATGTAAGATTTGTGCTTTTAGTCGTGCTGAAGGATTTCTTTGTCATATTTATTACTGTCCCATAGTACAATTCCACCCCCCTTATCAGCTGGTTTAATTACCGTAGGGGGATTTCCGGCTAGATTTTTTAATGCCTCCTGTTCATTTTTGAAGAGTTGGATTTATAAAAGATCCGCTTGGTATTCAGTGCATCTATTTCACGTAACATTTGATCTTCAAAGACTATTACCTCATCCGGCATGGCTGTTCGTTCTGGGCAAAAGGACGATTTTTTTCTAAGGCCACTAATGTTTCTCTCTGAAGCTTCATTGAATTCTGAAAAAAAGACCTTAAGTCTTATTTTACGTAAAATTTGCCAGACTTCTGTCTTTGTATCTACTGGGTTTTGTACCCTACTACGGACAAAAGATAGTCCTTTTTGTAGTACTTTTATTTCAGCATTAGTCCGAGAGTGATTAGTTAAATGGTAAAGTGGCATCGAGTCAGTTTTAGTTTGTTCAATTTGATTCTGATGTTCTATCGCCTGTAGACTCTCTGCCTGGTCCTGAAGTATCCCTGCTCTTGGTTTTGCTGTGGTGCAGGTGCTCTCCATCCCCCTCTGAATCCTCGGCCCCTGTTTCCACATCTGTCTAAAATAGGGAGGACTCTGGAATATTGATAGTACGGTTGGTATGTAGGGTATGGCTTATAATACGGGCCCGCACCCTGGTCCGAATCTGAAGATGAGTCTGAAAAGGTCAAAAACGTGGACCTTGATCTACCTCTATATTTTAAATTTAGGCTGCTGTAGTGGTTATTTTTGAAGAAATCTTTTTTTAAATACGGGTACACCAAATCCAAATTAAAGTTTTTAATGTCCCTTGTCACTTTGGAGGTTTTTAAGTTCACTGTGTGCGTCTTGAAATCTCCAAGTGTTTTCTCTATAGTTTCTAATAGAGATTTCGCCTCCACTATAGCGGTGTTGCTCCCAATTTCCTCCTCCAATTTCTTGATTTCCTTCAGTTTCTCCTCACTAATTCGTGGGGCTGTCTGGATAGAAAGTACAATCCAATCACAGGAGCACTTAGTTCCTACTCCACTGAAATCCAGAAAATATGGTTTGTCATTTACAAAAATTACAGGGATTTTTTTCTCCTGCAGGGATAGCATTTGACATCAAGTGTTCCAGGGGCACCTGAGCATGCAATTGGGTTCTCGTGTTTTTCTTTCTTAGTTGTATGAGTCTCTCTCCCTTGTCTGAAATGGCACTACTTTGTCCCAACAACTCTCCTCCCAACAGCGATGGGATTAGTTTCAATTTATTGATATCTTCCTCTGAGTAGCTAACCATATGGGGCTCTGCCATTGTATCTAAACATGTGAGTATGTGAAAATTATAAACAGTGTGAAATAAATAATCATCAAGCACATCAAAGGACAAGATACCACAGTATATTGATCGGACCAAAAGGACTATTATTTTTACAAACAACCCTCAAACTTGAAAAAGTGTAAACATACAGGTGTATGTATATACGGGGTATACCCAAATGACCCTCCTCTTACCTGGATATATAACAATATATAAACAGAGATTGGTAGGGAGGATTTAATATCATATTTTTTATTTTTGAGTAGAGCACATTTAATTACCCTCTCAGAGTTTTTTCTTCAAACACATATGATTTCATTAATAGAGACACACATATACAATGGCACCTAGTCAATCGACAACATATAATTCTACACAAAAAATCTGTGAGGCAAAAATGTACAAAAAATATATATACAAACAACTAACGTTGCCAAAAACCCATAACAATTATTCCTTCTGTCCACCCTTTGATCTGGGGGATACACTGAGAGGTAGTCGAAATTGACATACAAGTCAAAAAGGGGGGGTTATCTTCTATCGCTCTTATTATGTCAATAAACCATTATTAAATCACTCTTTATATACTACAGACTCCTCCTAAATGGGTGTCGACACGGACGCGTTTCAGCCTTAGAAGTTCTTCAGGACAAGGGCAATGGTGCAAACACTAAATACATGAAAATAATAAATATATATGTATTTATCATTCACTATTTCTGACCTGTTATGTGTGTATAGCATGCTGGGTCTATCATACACTGGCCTGTGTATTAAAAATTGCTACAGTGACACCGCAGTAGTGCAGGGAATGTAAACGATAGTCAAGTAGTCTGATGGACATGCTGTTTTACAGGACTCACCAGTTTGGGGGCAAGTCAGACTCCACTCTCGAGCAGTTTAAGGACAGAAGACCACAGCATGTTCCTTGGGCTCATCTATCCCTCATTGCCAGCGTCATTGGCCCAACTGCTCCTTTTGCCGCTTCAACATTAGCACCCCATACCGCCAGCCAATCCAAACTCTTCAAGAAGTTTTGCGGTCAAGGTCCACCGCCCCAGCGGTCAAGGCCAACGCCCGCCTAGTCCACTTTACTTCCACAGCCTCACCTGCTCAACTCCTTAAGGGTGCCCTTAGTGAGGCACAACCACCTGCTGGGAGGCAGGATCGACAATATTTGCTGGGTTAGCAGGCTGTTACATCAGACAGGTAGGTCTTGCAAGTTGTTCGGTGAGAGGTCCTACCTTTCATGCTCTCACTGCTAAACATTCCATTATACCACCAGCGTCTAATGAAGAACCAGCTCTCTATTTTGTGACAGGTAGTGAAAGCCCTTTTGACCAAAGGGGCTATCGCAAGGGTGCCCATGCCAGAAGTAGGACTTGGTTGTTATTTCCACTACTTTCAGATACCCAAAAAGAATGGAGGACTTTGTCCTATTTTAGACTTGCGCCCTCGCAACACCTTCCTCTGAACAGAGAAATTCAAAATGCTTACTCTGGCCCAGGTCTGGTCTGCCCTTGACCCTGGAGAATGGATGGTGGTGTTGTCCCTGCAGGATGCCTATTTTCATATGCCCATCATGCATGCCCATTGGCTTTATCTTTGGGGTTCACTATCAATACGCAAAAGTCACACCTGCCTTCTTCTCAGGTGCTTCCCTTCATCTGAGCCATTCTAGACACTGTTTGATTTTGTGCCTTTCCTCTTGGAAAGAGAGTCCAGGACATTCAGGCTATCGTCCAAATCTTTCAGCCTCAGTCCTGGATTTCAATTGGGTCAATTTTGAAGATGCTAGGAGTGACGGCCTCCTGCCGGGCGACCCCGACCAGTGGCATATACAGGCTCAGCAGTGGGACCTGAAGTCTCAATGGGCTCAACATCAAGGGTATCTCTCCGACCGCATTCAAATTTCCGCAACGCATGCAAGATATCTGCAGTAACTGTGACTGGAATGCTTTTGGGTCGGCAACAGACCCCTCTCCCTTCCCCACCCAGGACTGACAGTGATGACCGATGCAACACTTCAGGGTTTGGGTGGCCATATGGGAGAGGCGGAGATCCGAGACCTCTGGTGTCCGGCGAAGTACCAGCTCTATATCAACCTTCTGGAGCTGATATCAAAGGGAGGTTGGTACAGGAGCTCACAGGCAACACTACCATAATGTATTACTCCAACAAGCAGTACAGAGTGGGGGAGGGGGAGGGGTCATGGGCCCTGAGTCAGAATGCTCTGCTTCTCTGGAAATTGCTGGAACTCCAGTGAATTTTCCTGGTGGTGAACAACCTGGCAGGATCGTTGAGGCGGACAAGCTCATCCATCGGCTCCTAGCAGATCCTGAGTAGCAGTTTACACCCTGTGGTGGCACAAAGTTTCCCTCCGAATGGGGAAAACCTTGGCTCAATATGTTTGCCACAGCCAGGAATGCTTAATGTCAGCAATTCTGCGTGTTGGAGTTTCCAAGGCTTGGAGATGTGTTTTGCCTTGAGTGGAACTTTCAATAGATGCCACTCCTGCCACGAGTTCTCAAGACGATCAGGACTGACCGGGTCCTATTGGCTCCAGATCGGTCACGAGGGTATGGTGTCCAGAACTCCTCTGTTTGAGGATCTATCCTCCGATCAGACTGCCTCTCCAGTAGACCAGCTGTCACAACAACGGGGCAGGGTTCTGCATCTGAGCCTTCTCAATCTCTACCTTCATGTGTGGAGATTGAGTGGTGGCAGCAGAATACCTTCGACCTTCCTCCTGAGGTGGTTGATATCATCTTGACAGCCAGGCGTTCCTCAACAAAAACTGTAAACGCCTGTCATTGGGACAAATTTGTGGCTTGGTGCAGTGCTTAGCAAATAAACTTTATGTAACTTAGCCTGAAGGTGGTCTGTTATTTGTTTTGTCCCTAGCCTGCAAAGGCTTTACTCTGGGCACAGTTAAAGGGTACTTTTCATTTCTTTTGGCTTCTTTGCGGTTACCTGATCATCCCTCACTGTTTATGGTCTCCTAGCTGTTATGCACTTTTTGAAAGGTTTACAACATTTGTTTCCTCTTTCTCTCTCTCCCTCAGTCCTCACACAGTGGGAGCTTGCGGCGTCTCACCCTCAAGCCAGTGTTCCTCGTCGCCATAACATCGCTGCAGCAGGGAGTATTCAAGCCTTCTATGTCAACCTGGCGTATACCACCTTCTTATCAGACAAAAGGCAAAGCTGTGCAGAAGCAAATCATCTCCCACTGGATCGTGCTTTGCATTAAGATGTGCTATACATTGGCTAAAAAGCAGCCTCTGGAAAAACTATGTGTTCATTCTACCAGGACACAGCTGCTACCACTGCTTTGGCACACCGAGTCCCTGTCCTGAACATTTTTCAGGCGGCTTCATGGGTATCCCTCCATATGTTCACAAAGCAGTATTGTCTGGACAGTCAAGTTTGCCGAGAGGGGCATTTTTGGACCCTCAGTCCTACAGGACCTTCAGGTTTGAGTCCATCCACTGATTCACCTCTGAATAGGGATTGCTTTGGTTTCTATTCAGAAGGTGAGGAATCTACGTTGAGACGTCTCTATCAGAAGAACAAATTGCTTACCTTTGGTAACGCTCTTTCTAGAAGAGACCCTATATGTGGCCACAGATTTATCAATGATCCTACAACCCTCCCCATTATGTGGTTGGACTCTATGCATTAATAAGAACCCAAGTTATGGAATCTGCATAATAGTCGCACCAATTTGCTTTTGGGGCTCTGCATCTGAACTAACCAGGATGTTAGTCAACGCTGTCTTCTCCTCCTGCTACTTCATCCTGTGCATGATGCACAAGATCTTCAAATGGTTACCTCAGAGCTTAAGATGCACCATCGCAAGCCCTCATCTTCAGTTGACTAGATGACTGCAACGCTCTCTACTCAGGGAATCACAGCCCACCTCCTCCATAGGCTACAGATCATACAGAATGCCATGGCCAGACTTGTCCTCAACCTATTGTGACAAATCCACATCAGCCCTCACCTCAGAAAGCTCCACTGGCTCCCAGTACAAGAGAGATGCCAGTTCAAGCTACTCACCCACACATACAAGGCCCTACACAACTGTCGGCCCGCTTACATCGACCACCGCCTGAATTTTTACCAGCCCACCAGACACCTCCACCCTACTTCCCTCTCGCTTGCCCACACCCAATGCATCTGCCGAAGCGGGAGCAGAGGACTTTCCTTCTACCTTGCAGCGAAGACATGAGACGACTTCCCCCCTATATGTCTGAGCCTTCCCATCTCTATTGGAATTCCAAAAATCACTGAAGGCCTGGCTCTTCGTCTGAACCACTGGACCCTGCCAATGCCTAGATACCCTCATGGGTGACAAGTCGAGCTCTATAAATCAACTGATTGATTGATTAAGGCACAAATACTCTTAAAAGCAACTGACAACAGCACTTGGTCTGGCGCCTATATAAGCTATACATGTCATTTCTGGAACAGAACGGGGTCAGTGGGGAGCTGCAGGTTGCTACCTACCAGCGCACAATGGTGCTCCTGAAAAGTTTCTGGATGCAATCTGACGCCTGTGGAGTATTCAAAAGGTTAGGATGTCCGCAGCTAGAAGTCTCAATCAGAAGAACAAGTTTCTTAACTTCAGTAACAGCCTTTCTGGTAGTGACACTATATAGCCACAGATTTCTCACTGACTCGTCCTCCCTGTTCTGTGGTTAGACTCTATTAATGAGATCCCAAGTCTAGGAATCTGCATACTGGCCACACCATTTGCTTTTGGGGCTCAGCATCTGGAGGCATGGACACTCTCGAAAGCAACTGACGACTGCACATGAAAGTGGCACCTATATAGACTCCGCATGTAATTTCCCGAGCGGAACGGTGTCAGTGGGGAGCTGCATAGTGCCACCCACCGATGCACCGAGGTACTCCTGAAAAGTTTCTGGATCCAGTTTGATGTCTATGGAATATTCAGAAGCTGAGGAATCTACGTCTAGAAGTCTCTTAAGAGAAGAACAATGTATTTGTCTTCAATAACACTGTTTCTAGTAGAGACACTATATAGCTGCAGAATCCTCACTGACCCTTTCATCCTTCTCGTTCTGCGGGTTAATGAGATCCCAAGTCTAGAAATGTGCCTACTGGTTACACCAATTTGCTTTTGGGGTTCTGCATCTGGAGGCGCTGACACTCTCGAAAGCAACCGACTACAGCGTGGAGTGGGGCCTATTGTAGACTCTGCATGTCATTTCCGGAGCGGTGTTACTGGAGGACGCCACCTACTGGTGGGCAGAGGCACTCCTGAAAAATTTCCAGAGCCATCTGACACCCTGGGAATATTAAAAAGTTGAGGAATATGCGGCTAGCTAGAGTCTCTACCAGAAAGAGTGTTACCGAAGGTAAGTAATTTGTTCGTCGTGAAACTATAACGTTTTTGTGCAGGTTACCAGATGACTCCATGTCACCAAAACATCAGGTCTCATTATATTTATAAAAAGAAAAAAGATTATTCCATTAGTTGGTGTCTTGGTTTAGTTCACTTTATTTATAAGCTGGCAAGATCGCTCGTTGAGTACTCGCCATTAAGGGGATCATTAACGTCTGGGTTACCCACCACGCTCAAACGTATGTGTGTCCCGGAATAATGCAGTGATCTACCGGTGACATGTTGTAATCCAGGCGAGAATGATTCAGCCTACCATCCATGTGATGGTTGATAAACGAATTACCATTAAATTAGGTAAAAAGAGCACTGGTCGTTTGCAGCACTTAGAAATTGCAGTATGAAGCACTAACTTATAAAATAAAGTTATTAATTTAGCCAACACACCTGTAAAACAAAACAAATGTGAAGAAAAAACACATTAAAGGAAAGGATGTGCCTATGTATGTCAAAGCTACCTGGAAGCTGTATTAGACCTGCACCCAGATATGATTTTTGAAAATGAGAGAAGGGTCCTAATTTCACATATTAGGTGCTTGTTGCTGATGATGGTAGTAGTGTAAGTGGTAAATATAGAAGTAGTAATAGTAGTTCTGTCATCTTCAAAAGTAACCTGGAGCACCATTACTCTGCAGTGGCAATTGAACTACTACGAACCCCTTTACCCCCCCCCCCCCCCATCGTAAGCCTGGCAAAACAACAAATTAGTAACAAATGCATGTTTGCTTTGTTTTGTTTTAATGATGGTCATGCCACTGGTGGAAATTCTTGTCTCCTATATTGTGCATGAGTGAAAGTAATCTGGTTTTTAATGGTCTCCTAGAGACGCTGTTAGCTTTTTGTTGGCTATGAGACCTATTGTATTCCTTATACATTTAAAGTGGGTTTTGTATCCGTCCTTTGCTCACGATTCAGTGGCTATCTTGTCTATCTCAGTTTACTACTCCTGATTTCATTGCTTTCCTCCCATTTCTGGTTTGTCCTGCCCAAGTAGAATTTCGATCTCACTGTGTTTTGAATGGATTACATGTATCCTTCCACTGCTATTATAACCTCTCATTGCTGTGCCTGAGAAATTAGTTTGTCTCCCTCTGTCTCTCCCTGCTCCTCCCCATCCTTTGAGTCCCCAGCTCTTCTTAAAACGTACTAGTCTCCCACAGTTCCTGCTTTTCACCCATTTGTCACACTATCCTTGCTGCTTCCCACTATTCGTGGACAGACATCTTTAAATGAATTTTATTTCATGAGAACATGGCTTCCCCTGTGTGTACATGCCAGAACTTGCATGCTAGCCATCTTTGAAATGTTTTGCTTAAAACAAAAGAAATCATTTCAAGATGGCCACAGTGTGTGGGCACACCTATGTGGCAGCCCTCTTTGGCTGTTTTATGCTGTGTATCGTATTTGCGGACAAAATACTTCAACCTTCAATAAATGCAAAGGCAGCATTCCGTAGCCTCCCTAAGCCCTCTTCATTGGGTGCTCTCTGAGGTGGGAATCAGTTGTAACATTGGGGAGAGATCTATGACCTTCATGTTTGCCTGCGATACTCCTACTGGGACAGGTAGACCCTCTGTCCAGAGTGTGGGAGGATTCCTAAGAGTATGTGCTGCTTCATACGACCAGTCTGCTGTTTGTGAGATAATCAAGTTTCACCAATGCAGAACCCAGTGAAAGATAACTTGCTGCTCCAGACTCTAAGCTACAGTGTTCCTTTTCTGACCTTTTGTTTGTGTTCACTCCTCAGGTAAATCCCATCTCGCCATAGTACAGAAAGTGAACAGCGAAGGGGAGGGTGACCCCTTCTATGAGGTAGTCGGGCTGGTGACGCTGGAGGATGTCATTGAGGAAATCATCAAGTCTGAGATCCTGGACGAGTCCGATTTGTACAGTAAGTTTGACTCCTTTTACGTTTGCTGCTCCATATTCCCATCCTGATGAGCTTCAGTTGTGGAAACGAGCTATCGCACCTGAAAACAATGTTTTGGAAAGGAAAAGCCCTGGACTGGAGCATGGGTCCCTTGGCGACACAAAGCCTTTGCCCATTTTCCAGTTGAAAGGGAGTTTCCTGTGTTCCTCACACACAGTCCCCATTGGCGCAATGACCCCGGTGTCTCCTGTCTGCTCCAGCACAGAGACTCACGGCATCGAACGCATGGTTATGCCAGGTAACCCTGTCACCCAGCCCTCTTTCATGCATTGCTCCCTGTTTAACCGTGTCCTGTCCATTTCGAACAGCGTCACGTATTGAATCCCACTGTCCTTTCCTTCACGAGAGGCTAGTGGCTTGAGGTGTATGGGGGAACCTCTTTCAGAATTCGAGCTCTCCCCTTTGCCCCACCCCCTTCCCGGTGTAGAAGGCTACAAGTACATTCTCCTGCATGGGACACTCCCTTAGCGCCCATTTTGAATTGGTGCCCCTCTGTAGCCCCTGCTTTGAGAGAGTGGTCTCTGTGGTCCACCTTTATGAAGCGCCGCACACGTTGTCCTTCCTGCCTGGGGCACAGCGTCAGATTGGTAACGCCGGCACTCGGGCAATGCCCGAGGGGCCGGTATCCAAATTCCAGTTGTGGGCTACATCTTTTAGCAGCCTGGGGGCCAATTTGGGCAGTTTCTGCGTTTGATGCTTCCAGCGGCCCAGTGGGTGCATCAACTGCAGAGGTGTCCCTCCCTTTCTCTCGCTGGGCCGGTCCATTAATATATGCATATTGAGCAGGGGGCCTGAGCAAAAGTGGCCTCACTTGCTTACAGGTGTGTTTCACCAAACTAACACATGCATTTTTTTTTAAACCTTTTTGTTTAGGTCGAGCCTAGCGCAGCATGCATGCGCTGCTCTAGGAGAGGGCCTCTTGGAATCCCTCCAGACTTCCAAGAGACTTCTATGTATGGGTCGGACTCCTCCCACACATTCTGTTGGCCTTTGCGTGTGACCTTCAATAATGAAAGCACGCAAATTGCCAAAGGCGGGTGCATGTCCCTCCTTTCCTCTAAGTTATCACTCCCATGGCCTAGGAGTCTCAGCAGCGGCCTGCCGTGTGCCTGCTGCATTCCTTAAATTCCTTGCAGCGTGCGCGGCACACCACTCGCGGGCTTGTTTATTTTCTAGCTTTGCACCATCTGGCATCTGGGGTGTCGCCTCCTCTTGTTCCGACATTATGATGTTTAATTACCCATGGGAACATGTTAGCGGTGCTTTTTGTAGGACCAATGCGTTTTTCGCTTCTTTCCTTCTGGCTTGCATGTCTGCTTCCTCTGCCGCTGATTAACAGCTGCGCGCTTCGACGTAGGGGTGCTGCATGGAAACAGAGAGACCGTTGTGTGGACATCTCAACTTTTCCCACGCACAAGCACGCGCCAACGTGATTTAGGGTATCGGGTGCTTGAGGTTTGTTTTTTTAATTGAGTGGCACTCCTCCTCTGGGTTCCAGCTGCAGCCCACTCCCCAAGTGGTCGCATAGAACTAGGCCCCGCGGGCACCGTGCTGCGGGCGCCACAGCAGGTTGGCAGATTAATGGATAATTGAGGTTTATTCATTTTATTTATTTAAATAACAATGCCTTTAATTTATCTTATACGGTCTCAAAGGCGAGACCTATTGGCTATGCCAATGCTTGTTAAAAAATGTCTCCGAAACAGTGTTTTGTGGAAAGGGAATATGCAAATGTAGGCCACTTTTTTTTAGCGTGCCCGGGCCGATTTTTAATCCCAATCCAACGCTGCTGGCGCATGTCTGTGCGTCACCCTTTAAAGAGCTCTATGTGACCACCCTCAAGAAGTTCTTTCTTAGTCCCTCCTGGGGATTTGCTCTGCCCCCTCCCCCCTAGAAGGAGAGCTTCCTGTGTCCTTCTGTTCACAGGATGGTCCCTGTGCAAGAGCCTCCCCATGTCCTTTCCTTTGTCGGGGCTCTCCCTGCAGCTTCCCTGCTTGGATGTGGCATTGTGTCGACATTTATTGGCATAGAATCTATATTTCCACACTTTGGAATTTTACACTTGTTCACAAGCACTGACACAAGCACAAGCATTGACAGTGGTTTTTGGCACCGAAAACTTCCACATCAGCTCTGAAGTTGTCTGCAAAACAATCCTCCAAACCATGCAGGAGCAGCTCGACCAGAAGCAGAAAAAAAACGACATATACAGCCTCTAACTGGCCGTATTTTCGCTATGGCTGTGTAGCCGCATCCCAACCATCTAAGCACCAGCTTTTTATTAAGAGGCCATAGATTTAACACTGCCTACTAAGAAGAAGAAAGACATAGCAACCAGTCTTCCGCATCCTCCTCTTTCTGCTTCTCCATCTCCTCCACCCCCTTCACCACATCATTCACATACTGACCTAGGGGACATTATGCCACAGGGGTCTCCACAGTCTTCCCCTGAGGATCATGGTGGGTGGGGAGGTTTAATTCTTATCCACAGCCCACATGTCCTTAGGATAATTATATTGACCCCCTGGATGACACTGACCCAGATCGCTACCTGGTTAGGCCATCACCCCCATGATGCTTCATCTTATCATTGCTATTGCGACAGCATATCACCAGGTCACCTTACACAAAGACCCTATTGAGGTTGATTTTTCTTATTGAAACACTGTCCAGCACACATAGGGCCTGTCAATACCTTCCTGTGCTCAAGGACATGCTGCGCCACTCAGATGGGATTTTTAATGACCCAGGGCAGGCACATATTATTACACCAAGGGTCGACAACAAATATAAAGCCACACCCTCGGATCCTATCTACATCAAGGGTCAGCTTCCCCCAGATTCCCTAGTTGTGTCTAATGCCCATAAACCGGCCAACTCGCAAACCTCCTCAGACTCTCCAGGGAGTCCAAGCTTATTAACGCTTCAGGGAAGAGGGTGCCCGCGAAATCCCCAATCACTGGTGGATCGCCAGCACTCAAGCTTTATTGGCAAGATACGATAAGGTACATTGGACAAGGTGGAGGAGTTCCTCCAACAGCTCCCGGAGGATTACAAAAAAAGAGGAAATTGTTAACAAGGGCAAAATGATCTCCAATAATTCAATCGGGTGTCGCCTAGACTCAGCGGACACAGCTGCCAGGGGCATCAATACAAGTGTTTTGTTGCATAGGAAGGCTCGGCTTCGTATATCTGGCTTTAAGCCAGAAGTGCAGCAAACACTCTTAAATGCGCCATTTGATAAAGAGCATCTGTTTGGTCCACAGGTGGACCAAGCATTGGAAACATTTTAAAAGGACACCGATGCAGGTAAATCAATGGGGGCAATCCAAATCCCTGCTTCTTATTGCTCCTTTGGGCATCCCTCATACAAACAGGGTGCCAAAACTACACCCTCGGATGCCTCCAACTCCTTGAACAGGCAACATCAGACCTCCCCTCCTCTCGAAGAGGATACTACAGAGGTACATATTAAAGAAACAATTTGAATGGTCACTGCAGGGGTCCCTCAACATGTACCGCACCCTCAACCTCAAAGCAGTGACTCTCTTCTCATTTCCCCCATCCATTTAACAGCTGTCGGGGGCTGACTACAATATTTCTTCCCTGCTTGGAAAACTATAGCATCCGCTCAGTGGGTTTTGGATATTATGGAACATGATTATTGTCTGGAGCTCATCACCATACCTCCAAACATTCCACCTCGCAGACGCAGTCTCTCCATAGAAGATCAAACACTGCTCAAACAAGAAGTGGAGGCTCTGTAGCTCAAAGGAACCATAGAGCCTGTCCCTCAAACAAGGCAACTTTATGTCTATCCTAGACTTTAAGAACTCTTACCTCCTCCTCCCGGTCCATTCAGCTCATCGCAAGTACCTCAGGTTTGTTATAGCTGGAAGACATTACTAGTTTAAAGTACTCTTGTTTGAGTCACAACCACATCCTGTGTGTTCACCAAACCCCTAGCAGTGGTAGCAGCACATCTGTACAGTCAGAACATTCATGTCTTCCCATATCTAGACGACGACTGGATCATCAAAGCCAGTACACTTCTCTTGTGTCAACAGCACCCTCAGACTACTCTCCATCTTCTCAATCAACTGGGTTTACTATCAACATGCAGAAATAACACCATCAACTTTTACAGATTCAGCTGTATTTAAGGGCCATGCCCAACACACAGGCCCTGATTATGAAGTTGGACGGAAGCACCGTATCGGTTTGGAACTGGCAAAAAAGACCCATAAGCACAAGCATTCATTGTATAATGGATGTTTTTTTTAAACATCCCTGCACTGTGCGGCAGGCACCTCATGGTGCCTGCCACACAGTGCAGGGATGTTTAGGGGGACTCAATAGGAGCCCCTCAGGCCCAAAAAAAGGGCTGGGGGAAGGGGGCCCTACTATAGGGCCCCCAAAACACTTTCCGACAGCCTTTCCATGTCGGAAAGGCCAACCAAAAAAATGGCTGTCGAGAACTAGCATCATAATCCAGACGGCAGAGCGCACCTAGCTCTGACAGGTTCCTTGAGCTCGCCAGAAGCGCTGCGGATGGTCACTTCACCCAATACCTTCACCTACCGCATCATAATGCAGTGGACTGACCGCCTTGTCCGATGTCTGGAGGACCTCAAACAACGGTCAGTCGGATTGCGGTCTGCCTACATGGTAATCGGGCCCAGAGTTTGGTTTGGCACACTGAAATGTAACCAGGATTCAAAACATCCAAAAATTACTAAAGCAATTTCAACCCAATCAACACAACAGTCAAGGCAGTTCTGAAACTCTTAGGCATGATGGCATCTTGTTTCGCAATAGTACCACATGCTCAACTACATATGCACCAGTTGCAAGAATGTCTGCCATGCCAATGGTCTCCATTAGAGGTTCAGCTACAAGATCTAGGTGCAGATGTATCATCATTACAGTTTGCGAGTCCTTAATAGCGAATTTTAGCGATTTGTTATTAAGGACTCGCAAAATGCAATGTATGTAGATTTTGCAATCATTGCAATTCCTACATATTCCTTAATTGCGATTTGCAAATTGTGATTCTCAATTAAGGAATACCTTCCCATTCATTCCTATAGGCCTAGAGGCCCATGGGAATGAATGGAAAGACATTCGCAATGCGCGAGTACCCAATAGGTACTCGCAAATTGCGAATGCAATTTCAAGGGTGCTAGGGTGCCAAAAGGACACCCTTTTGCACCGCTGAAATATGCATGTGTGCACATGTGGCGCACATACATGCCCTAAGGGCATGTATGTGCGCCACATGCGCCTTTGGAAAATGCAAAAAAGTGAATTTTTCAAGGAAATCGCAAATTACCATCAACTTGAAATCTGTGGTAATTTGCGATTTCTCGAGGTAAAATCGCACAACTTGGGTGCTTCCAGAATTGCATTTAAGGAATCGCAATTTGCGATACTTTAAATGCATTTGCAAAATAGGAAATTGCAAATTCTGCGTTTTCCCTATTTTGCGAGGGCCTTTTGGGATGATACTTCTCAAAAGGCTTTTTCCTGTTCGCAAACGGGCCGATTCTGAGAATCGGCCTGTTTGCGAACGGGAAAAAGGCTCCATACATATGGCCCCTAGTGTTGGTAGTCAGCCACACTGATTGCTCTCTGCAGTGGTGGAACAAACAAAACCTATCAAAGAAGTGGCCATGCCTCAACCCTGTTCCCCAGATCATTCTTACAGCAGATGCATCCCTTACAGGAAGGGGTGCTCACTTACAGGATCTCCCTATTCAGGGTCTCTGGAGTCAAGCGTTTACTAACCTGAAGCTCCGAGTCTGCAGGAACAAAGGTGGCCCAAACAATCTCCCCAGAGGAAATCCCAGCATGTGACTAAAACGTCAACCAACTCCTTACCTATGGGAATATTTTTGAGAGGGGGAAATGAGGCATCTTAGTAAGAAGATCTACCATAACAAGAATAGTAATATAACCCTGAACCACAGGGAGGTCTGTAATAAAATCCATACATATGGAATACCAGGGTACGTGGGGGATGGGCAAAGCCAGCTAAAACCTTTGTGGAGCGCAATGAGAATCCTTTTGTCATGCACATGTGGGACAAGCCCGAACAAACGTATGCACATCTTTTGTCATGCCCTCCCACCAAAGCCACAGCTGACAAGTTTGCTTACTCTTTTCCTCCGCTGGATGCCCTGCCAAAGGAGTGGAATGACACCATTGCAGCGTCTGTTGCTGTAGCCCCCATGTTGGAACAAACAGCCTGTCCACATGATACAGTAACCCTTGTCTAATGCTGTCAACCATGCATTAGCCGATACAGAAGGAAGGGCCATATCCAAATCTTTTAGGAATGCAACAAATTCATAGTCCCCTCTATCCTCTACACATAATATTTATTTATTTATTTTTTAAATATGTTTGTTTATTTTTAATAATTTGAATTTATAATCAAAAAATCATGAATGCACGATACAGACTGGTAGTTGGGCAATCGCAGTTGGCATAGGGCAAAAAGTATATCAACATTTTCTCTGAAAGAGAGCACGAGGTTGGATTTCAACACACTACAGATACATACGCTAAGGGTCAGATCTAACAGAATCCCCTTCATCAAGGATAAGTCTGGTCTCACAATCATCCAGACTCTTTCCCCGCTCCACCCATTGGTAGGGCAATTCCTCCTCTTCATCACCCAGTTCTAACCCATAGTATTTTATCCACTGCACCCATATCATTCTAAACTTCCGGGGGCAGCCCCTTGCCTTATATGTCACTCTCTCTGCAACCATACATAGATCCAAACTTGCTCTCCATTCTTTGAGTGTAGGGAGTCGGTGAACACCCCAATGTCTAGCTATGTCCCTCTTGGCAACCACTAGCCCCAAATTAGCCAACATGAGTTTATGCCTTGTCAGGTCCACTTCTGTGGGGATTCCCAGTATAAGGATTTTTGCGGCCAACTCAAGTTGGGCCTCTAGTATGTTATTGAGTTCCTGTATTATCCTTCTCCAATAAGTTTAAACCCTACTGCACTACCAAAGGGTGTGTATAAATGTACCCCGTGTGTGTGGCATCTGAGGCAATCTGGGTTATCTGCTCTCCCCATAGAATGAAGGCGTGCTCTGTCAAAGTATGTCCGTTGCAGAATTTTATATTGAATGAGCCGTAGTTGTAGTTTAATCGCTACTTCTCGTGGGTGCATAAGGGCTGCTTCCCAGTCAATATCCTCTAGTGTACCCTTGGTAAGTTCCCATTTAGTTTGAAGAGTGCTCAGTTTGTCAAGCATATTGTTAATCAGTGTTTTATAGGTCAGTGAGATGGCCTGAGTCTGAATCTCTTCCTGCAAAAGTCTGCCTTCTAATGGGGCATACTCCAGCAATGTCTGTGTGTCCAGTCCCTCCGCCTGCCAGGCATATTTTAGTCTGAGATAGGCATAGGCCTGGGTGTCATGTAGCTGATATGTGGCTTGTAGCCAGGCGAATGGGGCCAGTGTCCCTGCCTGCATTACAACCCCTACTTTTGAAATCCCTATTCAATCCTATGCTAAAACGTTAAGGAAAGTCTTTCCTTGGATCCCTCTGGAGGCAAGAAAGACTCTCATCCAGGCACTGATTGTGAGCAGGTTGGACTACGGGAACGCTCTTCTGGTGGGTGCCAGGGAAGAACTTTTCTCTAGGCTCCAGATATTGCAAAATACCTCCGCAAGAATGGCTCTAAACAAGCCCCAACGCACCCCTTCCCGTCCCCTGCTGCAATCCCTGCACTGGCTGCTCGTGAGGAAGAGAGCTATCGGTAAACTTCTTATCTTGGTGTTCAAGGCAAGGCAAGGCCTGGGCCCGGTATACCTAAGAAAGAAGGTGAGAGCGTACATCCCGGGGCGCCAGCTGAGATCCAGCAATCAAAATCTCTTAGCTCCTTGGAAAATAAACAAGTTCAGAATGGAAGGGCACGCCTTTTCATATCTGTCCCCCTTCCATTGGAACAGGTTATTAGAAGTAATGCGTGGTTGTACATCTCTGGGTCACTTTAAGAAGAGTCTAAAAACCTGGTTGTTCTAGGGGCCCAGGCTGAGCGAGAGGTCTGTTTTGTGCTGCTAGGCGCCGAGAGATCCCCCTGGAAATGATTACGATGCGCCATACAAATGTCAAATAAATAAATAAATCCCATTGTTTTAAACATCTTAATTTTCTAATTTCAATCAGTCTAGATCCCTCCTCTGGTGGGGTCTCCCTTGTTGGTTTCATGTCCCTGTTCATTTGCTTCTCAGCACTTTTCCATTCCCCCAGCACACTTTGGGTAGCTGGTAGGAGTCGAGTACTCCCTTTGCCACCATAGATAAAGTGTAATTGTGTACACTCTCTGAATTGTAATCTTTCCAACCTATAGGTGGGATGGTCCTGTGGAGCGTGGTTCCATTCATTTATTACAATGAGATAGGCCACTCTGTAGTAGGCTCTGATATTCGGCAGGGCAAGACCGCCGTTGTATGGGTTTCACTGTAGTGTGTGTAACGCCATTCGAGGATGAGCACCGTCCCATAACAGTAAGCGTAGCTCGCTATTGAGGGTTGTGAACACAGTCTCTGGGATTTTACAATAGGTATTTTGCAAGATGTATAGCAATTGCGGGAGTGTAGTCATCTTGTACATTGCAGCCCTTCCCATAATCGTCTGGGGGGGGTTCCTCCATCTCTTGACATATACTTGGAAGTTCAAGAGGATTTGTTCGATATTGCGCTCGAAGTTAACTGCTACCTCAGTGGTAATATAGAGTCCCAGGTAAGTGAACCCCTCGGTGGGTAGCCGAAGGCAGCTCGGATAAGTGTGGGGCTCCACCATTCCAGCTATAGGGAACAGGGTGGATATACCCCAATTAATCCTATATACTGCATGTCGGCCATGTTCTCCAAAAATTTTTAGTAGTTTAGGGAGTGTCACTGCTGGGTCAGTGGCGTATAATAAAATATAATCCGCATATAATGATATACGTTCTTCTTCTAAAAAGCGGGACTCGTCTACAAAAACCCCTAGACCTTGATGTGTTCGGACCATACAGGCCAAGGCTCCAATATTAGAGCAAATAATTGGGGAGACGAGCCAACCCTCCCTAGTGCCTCGTTGAATCGACCAACTGTTCAAGACCACCCGTTAACTCAGACTTTGGCCTCAGGAGCATTATACAGGAGTGCTAACCAGTCCCTAAAGATTGGGCCAAAGCCAAACTTTTCCAGGGTGCATCTCATGAAGGACCAATGAATGGTATTGAATGCCTTCTCGACGTCTAGTGAAAGGAGCAGATGAGGGCTTTCCTGACCCTGAACCGTGGCCATCCAACTGGCCAAGCGTCGTAGGTTAAAACGCGTGGCTTGCTTAGGCATGGAACCAGATTTGTCTCTATGGATCAAGGGGGTAATGACAGTCAGGAGCCGCGTCACAAGAATGGTAGCCAGAATTTCGGTCTGGATGGGGAGCAGAGATATGGATCGATATGACCCACAATCCTCCGAAGGCTTCCCAGTCTTGTGAATTACCACTACCGTGGCCATTCGAAGATCTAGTGGGAGAAACCCTTGCTCTTTTACCATCAGGAACATATTTAGTAAGTGTGTTGCCAGCAAACGTCTATTTAATTTAGACAATTCTCCCTGGAGTTCATTTGGGACTGGGGTTTTTCCTGACTTTTGGCATTCGATGGCCTCTGTCACTTCCTCGAGAGTGAGGTAGGTCCTCCTCTAGTCTGTCCCTCTCATCCCGCGAGAGCGAGGGAAGCTCAATTGCGTCCAATAGTGGATTATTTGCGCCACATCCGCCTGCGATGTAGCTGCGTACAAGTACGTATAGTACAGTGCAAAGGCCCCTGCAATATCTGTGGGTGTGGTATGTGTGGTGCCTAGTTCAATGATTGCGTTACCCATCTCGACTCCATTTCCTCCTGCTCAACCATGCTACCAGTTTCCCCACCCTTTTACCGGATGGTAAGCCCTCACCTCCCTGGCCGCTAGGGCCTGAAATTCCCTTTTGGTAATCTCAATTTGGCGAAGGGTATGAACAGACATTGTAGAGGCGCCACTTCCCTCCAGACTCAAAAGCCTGCGTTCCAAGGCCTCCAACTCCTGGGTTTCTCGTCTCTTTTTATAGGCAATTATATTTTGCGCTCTGTCTCTTAGCACCATCTTGAATGCTTCCCATAAAGTGACTGCTGACTGTACTGAACCTACATTCTCCTTAAAGTAGAGCTGTGAATCCACCCTAATCTCTTCAGCAACACTCATCTTTCAAGGCCCATGGGCTCAGTCTCCAGTTTGTTACCTTACGGTCACCCGTCCTGCCCACCGTTAACAAAAGCGGTGAGTAGTCTGAGATGCCCCTAGCTAAGTATTCCACCCTCTCCACCGGTCCGACCTCCCCTGCAGGAGCAAAGAGATAGTCTAATCTTGAAAATACCCTATGAGCACCCGAAAAGTAGGAATATGCACGTATATTTGGGTGGTGCCGTCTCGATAAGTCAGTCAGTCAGTCCAAGGGCGTCCTGAAATTTTGCCTGCATTGTAGGTCTTAGTTCGGTTCGATCTAGGGAGGGCTCATCCATATCGTTTAAGTCCCCTCCTATGATATGTATAGCGGGTCCGGAGTGCAATAGAATCTCCGTCAGACTGTCTAGCATAAGTTGCTGCAATCGCGGGGGTGCATAGGCACTAATAAGTAAGACCATCGTACGGTTCCATATCCCCTGTACTGCAACATATGTACTGTCAGAGTCCACCCACTGTTGAATAATACGAAAGGGAGGCGACTTTTAAATGATAATTGCCACTCTTCACAACCTCTTGGAAAACCTGCGTGTGCCAGGTAAGTATACTGTCCCCTTCCCAGGAAAGAACAACTTAAACCCTTTAGATGCATTTCCTGTAAAAAGATTGTCGGATTCATGTTGTTTGAGATATTGAGATACAAGTCCCTGCTTGATTTGGTTTCCTAGCTCATTGACGCTCTATGTCAATGCCGTGAATCTATCCCCGGTAATAGCAATAGAATGCAGGACTCATTACACACCCCACCCCCTCCCAGAGGATTGCCCACATCTTACAGTCCCAGCTCACTCTCTGCATTCTTTTGGTTGAACTAAAAAGAACAGTCACCCCCCCCCCCCTTGTGACAATATCAATACCCAACATGTGACCATGTCTAACCTACCCCCAATCCTACACTCTTCGAGGTACCCATACCCTCCCCCAATTCGTCAACATGACAACTCTGGCACGGGTAATCCTGTAAGAGGTCTGTAGCCCTCCCTCCCCCTGTTTCAATTAACCACACAATAATACGATAACAACACTCAGTGTACTTCCCTGTCTCCTGCCAAAGATCTACAATGTCTACCAGGCCTCAGGGCCTTCTCGCTGTTTGTGGGTGGCTGTCCGGCCCCATCTCAGTCCTCTTCGCCATTACTCGTCGGATGTTGCTCTTGCGTGCTTACATCGAGCAAAATCGGATCTGGGGCTTCCAACCGCTGAATGCTCTTGAGTAACGCGTGCTCACTGTCTGCATCCGCAGAATCTTCTCTTTCTGACAGTTCAGTGTGTATATTGTCACTCTGTCTCAACAAGGTGTGTAATACATGGCCCTGAACGGCGCCGGCGTCCGAATCCGATATTTGTGACCTACTTTCTCTAGGCCGCAAGGACCTCGCCAGTGTTCCTCCCGCTGTCCCTCAGATTTTCAACACTGGTCTCCTGCGCTTTTTTTGGGTCGCTCCTGACTTGAGCCCAGTCTCGTTTCTGTGAACCGATCTGGAGCTCGGGGTGATCCGCGTCTGAATTGAGGCTGTTCCTCAATCCACGCCCATGCCTCTTCTGGAGTCTGAAAAAACAACGTGTTGCCTTGGAAGATAACTTTAAGCTTAGCTGGGAACAGTAACGTTTTGAATCTAAAGTGTTCGAAGCTTCGCCTTGACCGGATCAAAGGTTCGTTATTGCTTTTGCACGTGCCGTGAGTAGTCTGGGAATACCATCACTCGCATATTTTCATATTTGATCTCCCCCAACTTCCTTAGCATCGTCGACCCTCCAGGCCTCTTCTTTCATTGAGGCTAAAAGCCCTGTCACATCCTTTCGCATAGAATGAGAAGTATTCTCTAGTTCCGAGATGCAGTGCTCAGCTTCGGTAACTCGTTCAGAGACTTTTCGCAGGATGTGGTGTAGCAATGTGAGCACTAAGCGTATCTCCGCCATCTTCCCTTCCAAGCTTTCTTTGGACTCCTGGATCGCTTGCAGTATGGCCGCACCATCAGGAAGAGGAGCTGTACCTTCCTCTGCTCCTGCCGTCATAGGTAGCACCTTGGCAAACCAAAATAATTTACCCTGCCGCGACGTCTTTGGTTCCTTATATTTCGCCATTGCAGGTCGACGGATGTGAAGGTATATGCAGACACTCTCTTCCACAGTCACGCCCCTCGGAGCACCACTGTTGGTTTCCCAGAGATTCACCCGCTGTTGTGTCCCCCAGTTCCCAGGCCAGATGTAGCAGGATGCCTTCTGAGCATCCCCCCACCAACGTAGTAGAGAGTCTTGTCCCTCACGCCTGTGTGGCTCCTGCCGGCTCCTCTGTAGGAGCACGTCCGAAGTGGTGAGGTGATTGCTCCACGGGTTGCAGGCCTTTGTAGTCAGGACGTGTTAGGCCCATTCCATGCGCCCATAGTACTGGAACGCTATGTCCCCAGAAATCCATTAGCTCGAGATGTGCACCTGGGCCTGCAGGCACAACAGTGCCCTGCACACACACTTCAGCCATGTGTAGCCGCTTTATTGGAATCTGCGAGAGGGGGAAGGAAAAAAGGGAAAAGCATGTCTCCACCCCCAGCTGGCCTCTCGGAACAGCTCTGCAACGTACCGTAAGATTTTTGTGCCCAGACCCGCCGCCTCTCAGACGCTTCATTGCCGACTAAAACTAGGATCTCCAATGCGATTCCAGTTCAGGCAGGCCACTCTGTGCAGTTTCGCCCATGACCTTCACCGCCCGTCTTGAAGGAGGAAAGACGCGGGGGCCTCTAATCCGGTCACAAGGCATTTACCCCAGTGCTGCAGTCCCACCACCTTGACTCCGCAATCTACAATGCTGGGTCCCTGAGCCTGGGAAGCCTCTTCCCTCTAGCCCCGGGCGGCAAAATTTGCCTCCGGGCCCACAACGCCATCAGTCCCAACAGCACTCAGCCGGGCAGGTCACATGGATACCAGCTAGAGGTCGCAGTTCCCAACAGGATGAGCAACTCCAGCCCACCGACCCCCTGGTCCCTCCTCCTCCCCAGCCGAAAATAACTTCTAACGCTCTGCGGCCTCAGGCTGGCCGACTCACGAAGTCCCAATCCATGCAGGAAGTATCTAGCGGGGGAAAGGAAAAGCGTCCATTTTTTTACTTCTGGGCAGCCCACTAGGAGTTGGCGTTCGGGTTTGGCCACCGATCGATTCTGGTGCCGGGAGGCAGAGGACCCTCTTCCTCTGGCACGGCTCCTCCGGTCTGCCCACCTCTGTATTACAGTCCGATGCATTGCCTTTATCTGGTGGACCGCCACTACGTGTCTCTGCTGTGACCGCTGGGAAATAGAAACCTTCTCAGGGGTCTCACTGATACACCCGGTCCTTTTAAACCAACAAAGAAGAGATTGGCACAGAAGCTGTAATATCAAAAGACCTATTTATTAACCTCACATGAGGGAGACTACATCACACAGTACCCTCAGGCAACTGTAGGAGGCATTCTAAGGAGTACAGAAAACAGGGGCCTTATATATGCTTGGGTTACATTAGTCTGAGAACCTAAGGAGTTAGGCCCAAGTGGACAAGCGGATAGGCTGGACCCTATTTAAATGAGAAAAACACAAAAATGCCTAACCACCATCATTTGTACTCAAAATTCAAATAGGTCGAAAAAACTGCTTGTCTGATTCGACCAGGTATTTTTATTTATACCACTTGTTTATATTTGTTTTTAGATTTTTAAAGAAAACATTTTATCAGCAAAAACAAAGACACCTATACATCCACATATTTACACTAATTTACACTAATATACAATGAAATTTACAAACAAATAATGACATTTACAAAAATACTTTAGATCAAATAAGTACCAACATCTTACATAAAACACAAGACTATTGGACAAGACTATACATCATATAATCATGTGCCTGGAAAAATGACACTTCAATCAGTTCAAAATCAAAGGAGTTGAGTCAATCTATGACGACTATTTGGACCAGCACTTGCTGGTTTAGAACTTTAAATAACCAAAAGTCCTCCTTACTACATGCCGACGCGTTTCGATTCCAGGACAGAGTTCCTGTTGTGAATAAAACTTTATTGTTTTCCTTGCATCTTCCATAGATACAATGACAACGCCCTGAAGAGATCCCAGGAACTCTGTCCTGGAATCGAAACGCGTCGGCATGTAATAAGGAGGACTTTTGGTTATTTAAAGTTCTAAACCAGCAAGTGCTGGTCCAAATAGTCGTCATAGATTGACTAAACTCCTTTGATTTTGAACTGATTGAAGTGTCATTTTTCCAGGCACATGATTATATGATGTATAGTCTTGTCCAATAGTCTTGTGTTTTATGTAAGATGTTGGTACTTATTTGATCTAAAGTTTTTTTTAAATTTCATTATTTGTTGGTAAATTTCACTGTATATTAGTGTAAATTAATGTAAATATGTGGATGTATAGGTGTCTTTGTTTTTGCTGATAAAATGTTTTCTTTAAAAATCTAAAAACAAATATAAACAAGTGGTATAAATAAAAATACCTGGTCGAATCAGACAAGCAGTTTTTTTGACCTATTTGAATTTTGGGTACAAATGATGGTGGTTAGGCATTTTTGTGTTTTTCTGGGTTACATTAGTCAGCATAAAACCAAGGGGAGGTCCGGGCATGTACCAGCATGCAAAATGACTAATATGGGTATACAAGATTTGCTTGCTCAACAAAGTGGGAGGAGAGATATTTCTTCTTACATCAGCAAGAATAGCCTGACAGTTATAACATAAGAGCAGGTGCATTCTACTAGCTAGGCCCCTCTGAGCATGTGCAAGGCTCTGGGAGAGGGAGAAAGTACATGGCAAGCACATGGCAAGCACATGGCTAACTAAAATGTCTGCCAAGTACAACATGGCTTTCAGCTCATGCTAACAGCGTTCCCTGCAATCTTTAACACACCTAGCAGTTTAGGGCCATCTCTGGGTCTGCCAATCACCACTGAGAGCCTCGGCAGGCCGCCATTTTAAAAGGCTGCACATCAGCGGTGATGTAGAAAGGGCTCGTAGCACTGCAAAAATCCCCAGTGCGGCGATCCTCCAGTCTGTCCCAGCCTCAGCCCACCTACCGATCTTCACTGGAGCAATTTTCAGGCGTCGAGGGTCATGATACATATCAGGATTCAGTCGGGGCTAGCGGAGAATGCAGCTGTTGGCCACGCCCCCCTATCCTCTACACATATGACCCTTTCTGGTGGTATTATGTATTTGTCTTTCAAGTTGCGTCTTAGCTTCCTTGCCAAGACGCGATAGCGCATCAGCTTTGCCTTATGTGCCAGGGGTTTAAGTGATGACAAAATCATATTCACTAAAGAACAAAGTCCATCTCATCTGGCATTGGTGTAAGCGCTCTGGCAGATCTAAAGGACTGCAAATTCCTACGGTTAGACTATATCATTAAAGTATGGGGCGACTCTAACAAAGAGTGCCTGCATTCCTGAAATGCGAGCCTGATTGCCAGCCGATCGCGCTCAGCAATTGTATAATTATGCTTAGCTGGTAATAGGGTTTAGAGAAGTAACCTTTGGGATACAATTGTCCTGTTTTTTAATTTGGTAGTGTAGTGCACAAGTTCTGCTTTCAAGTGCTGGTTTTCTGTTTTAAGATTCTGTATCTCTACTTGTATCTCCTACAAGGCTTTAGCCTACTCCTCTATAGTAGGAGCCGACCCTATGTGAGGACTAGGAGATCCTAAATTAATTGAGGCAAAAGCACCGCCATACTCCATCTTTGCTCAGGCGGGACTAATTTGTGGGCTTAGCTTTCGGTCAAGCGTTCACTAACCTAAACCTCCAAGTCCGCAGGAGAGAGGATGGCCAAAATAATCTCCCAAAAGGAAATCCCAGCATGTGAGTAAGACATGAAGGCCAGCAACTGCCCTTGGGGAGAAAGAAGGATAAAGAGCAGGAGGACCAGACCAAATAGATGGTATATGTCAGAAGTCATCAAACACAAACAGCACGCGTCTCACTCTGAAAAACCTTTCTTTGGATATAGAGCCCTGCTGAAACAAAGGAACACCTATTAGTACCCTAACATAATGATACAACTAGCACCCCACCCTCAGGTAACATCTCTGTGTCGGAACCCCACATATGCACTCAACATAAAAAATAAATAAAACTCCCAATAGCTACATAGGAAAAAGAAGAGTTGAACACATTCGTCAATCCCAATAACTTGTCCTCCAAAAAAGACACAGTAAACACAAAGGTAATAGTCCAAAACGAATAACAGGGGACAAGAGTGTGATTATGCTGTCACCTTTGTTTTTTCCCAATAACAGCTTATTGCTTCATCAGTGCACTGACCTTTTCTGTCGGCTACGTTCAAAGCAGTAAAAGAAAGGGGCACACACTGTCAATAGAGACGCTGTTACTAACACGCGTCTAACCACATTGTCTAGAAGTCCAAGAGTGCCGTCAAGTACCAAGAAGCCACTCGGGCGCTTGAAATGAGAATGAAACAGGAGGGGTGGAGTCAGGAAAAACAAAGAACTCTCTGAACAAGGTTCATAGAATTCAACAAATCTGCCGACGCGGAACGCCTCTAGCACAAGCAGGCTACAGAAAGTCCTGGGAGAGAACAAAGACCAGACCGCTGCTCCCAATACGGAAGTGTCGAAAGAATCAAGATAGGAACAAAGAGGGCGTGGCCAAGCACAGTCCGGGAATGGCCGCGTAGTCTGTGATCTCCGTCGTCCTTTCCTGTCCTCGACCATCTTGATATCAATCCGCAACGCCCGTTTGCAGCCCCTGCTGCTGGATTGATAGAGAAGCCCCTCCCGCTTGCTCCGGTACCCGGATCGTGCTCCGCGGGGGAGTAATCGCCCTCCCGGGATTGCGGCCTTCAAGGGGCTCTGAAACCGGGGCCCACAGTAGCTGTACCCTCCGGACAAGAACTCCAACTAGCCCGCCCTAACCCAGTGGTGGCGCCGCAGATCGAGGTGCCGCCGTGAATCCGCACCACCGACAATCCCTGTGGGGACCTGACGGACCGGGAGCAGCGGTTGGGGCAATACAGTCGCAGCGATGCGGTGGGGAGAGTGAGAGGTACTAAGACTGATGAGAGGTAGAGTACACCGGCCGCGAGATACAAAATGGCGGTGGCGCAGCTTGAATAGTGCAGCCTCTCCCTCCACCGCCTTCATCGTTGCCTACCTCAAGGGCCCACGTTTGCCTGCGGCCCGCGGGGGGCATGACCTCAAGAAATATAGCAGCTTGACCCCCTCTCCCCCGCGGAGGTGCCGTAAACCGGAGCACTGCCACGCTCCTGGCTTAAAGACGGATCCTAATGGGACCATTATTTTTTATTTTTAAAAAATGTTTTTTTTTTTTTATTAATTTGTTTATTGCAATTTCAAAGGCAAAAAGAGGCAAGGTACATCAGACCAGTGTTAGGTCGCGAATCACAAGTAACCATCAGACAATCATGAGAGTAGTATCTATCAAAGTCAGCAGTTACGTACAAGCAAATACATCTTTAGAATATCAAGTAGGCAGTAACATGACGGTATCAGCAGAAAGAAAAGACAAGGAACCATGCAGTGTAGGCCAACCCATTGACAAAGGAACGTCAACCACCGTGCCTGGTGACCAGTGCCCCAATCTCGTTGAGAAAGCAGCGCGAACTAAGGAGGTGTAGTAGGATCCATCGTATCAATCGTGTTATTTGTGTCAGTGTCGTCATAACAGTCATCCCTCGCCCTCCCCTCCACATTAGTCTGTATGTCTCTATTTACTGCATCATCCCTGTCTTGCGCGCTTGACATTAAGATACCATCCAGTATTAGGGACCAGATGTTTTTAGGCTTATTCTTCGGGGGCATCAGATCGCTATATAATTCAGTTTGGGTACAGCAATATATCAATTCTCTCTTCCATAAATTAATGGAAGGGGGAGGACCTCTCATCCAGGTTCTAGCAACGCACCACCTAGCTATCAGGAACGCCATGCCGACTACTTTCCTCTGGGCAGGGCGTAAGGGTTTGGAATATCCCAGGAGGGCTAGCAGAGGATCCGAGTCCAGTGCTAGAGACATCACTCTGTTAATTTCAATGTATATCGCCTGCCAGAAAGGGGAGATGACTGGGCAGGTCCAAGCGACATGCAGAAAATCCGCCATTGGGGCCGTGCATCTTTCACACTCAGGTGAATCACGCAGGCGGTACCTGTGAAGTCTCTCTGGGGTGTCATAGGTTCTGTTCAAATATTTAAAGTGTATGAGTCTTTTATTATTATTATTAAATTACACTTGTATAGCGCTATCTACCCGGAGGCCTCGTAGCGCTTATGACTGAAGTCTGTGGCGCCCATTTAGGGAGATCTTTCTAGTGCTAGCACAGCAATATTTCCACAGTTCCTCGTTCAGCTCGGTGCCTAAGTCACGCTGCCAGGCTAATCTCGGCTTCGTGTATTCAGTGTATTTCTCGGTCTGGGCTATCCTATAGAGGTTAGTCATTAATTTCACAGGGGACTTTGCAGCCACCATGTAGTCAAATGCGGCCACCGTCACCGGTTCCTCCATGTCATCGCCAAGAAGCTCTCGCATAGCATGTCGCACCCTATGAAACTGAAATCGCGATATCAGAGTGGGGTTCAGCTCAGTAGTATTAACCTCGTCCCAGGTTTGTGCTGTGCCGCCCGCAAATAAGTCGCCCATGGTACGCAGACCAAGTTGATGAAGGGACAGAATTACCCCTCTCTCCCGACATGGTGCTAGCCCCGTGGGGAGTACAGTAAGGTACAGCCTGTATCTCCATCATGCGATGCTAGGCATGTATAACAGAATTCAAGGAATCTAATATGCCCGTGCGGCGGTCTCGAAACAACGTCAGCAGTGCCGGCAAAGGAGTCGGGTCCGCGACAATCTTCTCAACACGGACGTAGGGAGCGTCATGCGGGCCATGTATCCTGGAATAAGCATGAGCGCACTGCGCATCGCGATAGTAGAGTTCCATGTCTGGAGCATTCAGGCCTCCCGCTGCATAGGGTCGCACTAGGACGTTCCAGGCCACCCTGGGTTGTTTAACCGCCCAGGCAAGGTGTATTAATAGGGACTGTAGCCTGCGGAAAAAGTGGGAAGATAGGGTCATCGGGATATTACAGCATAGGAAGAGAAATCGCAGGAGAATCACCATTTTCATCAGGGAAATACGCCCCAGAAGTGATAGCGGAAGGGAAATCCATTTCTCTATATCATCCTCCAACCGCGATATGGTGCGCCCATAGTTTTCGTTAAGAACGATCTCAGTCCGTGTGGACCCGAATTCCAAGATATCGGACCGCATCAGTAGTCCACTGTAGTGGATACTCCGGTTCAAACTGTGCAGTGGAGGGCGTTAAGGGAACATAAGGGACTTAGCCCAGTTGACCTGAATGCCTGAAAGTGAACCAAAAAGAACCACCTCTCTCAGAACCGTAGAGAGGTGTGTAGCTGGGTGTCGACCATAAAGTAGTGTGTCGTCCGCGTAGGTGGAGACAATAAGGTGATAGGACGGGAAACGGATACCTCAGTGACTATGATACTCCCGAAGAGCACAAGCCAGCGGCTCAGTGGCCAACGCATAAAGTATCAGAGATAGGGGGCAGCCCTGCCTCGTGCTTCTACCGACAGCAATGGGTTCCGAAACCAGCGGGCCAATGCGGATGCGTGCCATCGGTAAGAAGTACAACACCGTTAGGAGTTGTAAGAAAAGCTGCCCCACACCCATCCTTTTCAGCACCTGGTGGAGGAACACCCATTCCACTGAATCGAATGCCTTCTCCATGTCCAGGAATACTGCAACAGCTGAAACCTCTGGACGCCTATGTTGAAACGCAGCAAAGACAGTTCTAATGTTATATGTGAAGTTGCGCGTTGGGACAAAGCCAGATTGCTCCTGGGCAACCAGGGTTGTGACCAAGGGTTGCAAGCGGTTAGAAAGAAGCTTAGCAAAGATTTTTGTATCCACATTCATAAGAGATAGTGGGCGATACGAGGCGCAGTCACTCGGGTCCTTGCCCGGCTTAAGAATCGCTACATTGATTGCCTCTCTCATAGAAGGAGGCATGATACCCGTATTGGCCATATCGTCAAATAGAGTAAGTAAGTGTGGTATCAAAAGTTCAGAGAAAGCCTTATAAAAGCCGACCGTGAGCCCATCGCTGCCCGGCGCACTTCCACACTTCATGGACGACAAAGCCAAGGCAACCTCGTCCTGCTCGAAGGGGCGAACTAGGAATTCCCGATGTAAATCTGAGAGCCATGGAAGCTCGATATGTGTCAGGTAGTCCACAATACGCTCCTCAGGAGTAGGACTCCTTGACGCGTACAACTTCGCGTAATACTCTTGAAACCGCGCCGCAATAGCTTCATTGGGAAGCTGAACTTCCGAGTCCTCCGAAAGCATCGCCGGCATCAAGGAGTGATCTCTACCGTGTTTAGCTAAGTGGGCTAGAACAGAACCCGGACGCTCGCCTTCACAGTAGCTCCGGGCTGTGGCATACTTCCCTAGGTGGTTAATTTCCGAGTCCGCCTCGTCGTTATATTCTCGTAGGACCCTCGCTATTTCCTGATCAATTGAGTCGTCCCCGGTCTGCGCCCTCAGGGCCTCCAGATCCTTAAGTTTACCTTCCAACAACTCTAGTCGGCCCCTAATCGACTTCAGTACACCTGCGTGCTTAGAGATGGTGACCCCTCTAGTGTATAGTTTAAATGCCTCCCAAACCGATTGAAACTCATCAACAGAGCCCACATTAATTTCGAAGAAGACCTCCAAAGCCGTCAGCAGCTCCTCTTTGAAGATAGGATCCAGCAAAGAGTACGGGGGAAAGCGCCAGGCAAAAGGCGGGATCCGCCGGGCGGGCATGGAGCAGGTAACCGGGATTGGCGAGTGGTCCGAATAGGTTCGGGGTAAAACTTCGCATGCTCTAACGTTCTGGAGAAATCGAGAAGACATAAACCAGTAGTCTATTCTCGTAGATATATTATGTGGGGCTGAGTAGTGCGTAAACCCGCCCTGCGACGGATGTCTATGTCGCCAAACATCGACTAGGTCTAAATTTAGCAGCTGCATGGATAGAATCCGTGCAGAGGCCGTTGGGGACCGCGCTGGGCCATCCGACCTGTCTAGCCCAGGGTGTCGAGTCAAGTTAAAATCCCCACCCCAAAAAGTGATCTTGTCAGCGAACGGAAGGATCTTTGCCGCTAAGTTTGTGTAGAAGGCAGGGAAATCAAAGTTAGGGCCATAGGTGTTCACAATACACAAGTCCGCGCCCTTGCCACGGCAGCTCGTGATAGCAAATCGGCCATCATCATCTGTCTCGGATTTCGGATTGAACCAGGTGAGGACCCCTCTGGCATGAGTGGTAAAACCTGCTCCGTGTATATTATTCTTGAGCCCTCTATAGCTAAGGATGGGGCTATCTAGTGGGAGGTGCGTTTCCTGCAAGACAGCAATGTCTACTCTATGTCTAGCCAAGTATTGGAGGACCCTGCGCACTTTACGGTGGTCGTTCAGGCCTCGCACGTTCCAGGTCAGGAATCTCAACGTATCAGGTCCTTCAATTCCTACTGTCCCGTCATCTGCCATGGAGTTCGTGGAAAAGTCATAACTACTATGTCAAGTGTTAAGTATGAGGTGTCTCGCGGACACGTTACTGCTCTTCGATGTCTCCCGCTTGCCTGCAACAAACCATGCAACCAATAAAAAACTTTGCATAAGAACATTTCCCACAGATTCCTTTTCCCAACACCCCACCCACGCCTGCCCAACCCCAACTAGGCCGCGTTCAGTCTTCCACCCCGTCAAACAGTACCCAACCCCCCTACCACTCCTTAGCAACCGAACATTCGCAAACACACATACACACACAATCAAGGCCCCCCACCCACCCCTCTGAATATACATATGAGAGCAGTGGTAAGCACACAGGGGCAGATGTAGTCGGAAAATAGC
Source organism: Lissotriton helveticus (assembly GCF_964261635.1). Lineage (NCBI taxonomy): Eukaryota > Metazoa > Chordata > Amphibia > Caudata > Salamandridae > Lissotriton > Lissotriton helveticus. Next base: position 820,854,472 of record NC_136072.1, on the reverse strand, counting down.
AGTGTAGCAGTGTCAACTTCGCTGCCCCCCTCACTCCTCCAACCCAGTACTCAGGAAAATAGGAGGGTGGGAATACCACCCCGTGCTCAGTTGCCAAATGTCTCAATCCACAAATGCGAGTTCAAAAACTGCCAAAGCATGCGAATGTCGCTAGTTCCCAAAAGAATAGACAGTGTGTAAGGATCAAACCAGAACTCCCGTTCCGAGCAAAACCTGAAAAAGCAAGAAGCGGACCCTATAGGACACGGGGGCATAGGATCACCTTATATCAATAACCACAGCTGTAAAGAACCATCATAACCCTGTGTCCCAGCCCCCCTCCCGCACACAAAACCTGCCACGGAATGAAACATCAGAGCATCAGGAATCACACTTAAGCTGCACTCAGTCTTGTTTCTCTAAGGGTTCCCTCTCCGTAGCCTCGCCCCCCTCCCCAGTGAGTGGTTCTCCTTTTGCAAGTCTTTCAGGGTCTTTTGGAGCGCCTTGGGATCCGTAAAGATCAAGGATCTACCCTGCCTGTTGACACGTAGTTTTGTGGGGTATAGCATCGCATAATCTGCGCCAAGCTCGCGTAGCTGACGTTTCAGAGGAGCAAATTGTTTCCCGTCTTCCTGCACCCTGGCCGTAAAGTCTGGATATATGGATAGAACCGAACCTCATATTGTAGCGGCTGCTTTTCTCTGGCCAGTTTCAGGGCTACGTCGCGATCACGATAGTTTAGTAGTTTGGCAATGATGGGCCGTGGGGGAACCCCCGGCTTGGGTCGTGGGCCCAGGGAGCGATGCGCCCTTTCAACAATGAACATGGTCAAGAACGCAGTATCTCCGAGGAGTTTCTTCAGGAGGCCTTCCATAAATAGTTCCATATTGCCTATCTGAGTGGTTTCCGGAAGGCACGTGACGCGTAGGGTGCATCGGCGCGAGCGGGCCTCCAAATCTTCAGTCTTGTCCAAGAGGGACTGCATGGCCCTGCCAATTTGTTTGTTGTTTGAGTCGAGCGTGGTCTGGGCCTCCTCAACCTCAGTGAGCCGACACTCCGACATATCTATACGTTCCGCTCGTTTATTAAGCCGCTCGGACATACGATCCATGCGATAGGTAAGAGTGTCTATTTTCGTGCCCAGGTTTGCCATACCCCCTTGGAGATTCTTTTCCATGGTCAGAAGAATACTGCGTAAGTCCTGCTGCTGTACTTCCTCTGTCTCAGGCCTATCCGCCGTGGCGCCTCCGCCCGCGTCGTCCATCGTTTTAGGGCCCTTGGGGCCGAAGGAGAGTTTGGACTGTGTCCTATCAGAGCGACCCATGGCAGTCAAGAGCGCACCCCCTCACTACTGGGGAGAGGCCCAGGCCAGGAGACCACAAGAGGCAGGTCGCAGCGACAGAATCCCCCCTCAAGCGCCCACACAGTCGAGCAGGTCTCCAGGTGCAAAGTCCGTGACTGCGTAGGGCGGCAGCCTCAGCGAGGAGATCAGGAGTGCAGGCGCACACACTGCCAGGGTATGGCTATGGGGGCAAGGGGGGAGCCCAGTTGTGTGGCGATCGGCCCAGGACCGAGGAATTGGCGGGGCCCAGGGACACTTGTCGCAGGCAGCAGTCCGCAGGCCGGCGTGAAGGTAGACAACAGACAGAAACCTGTACCTCTGGCTCCGTGCAAAGGTATGCTTCACAGTCCCACTCCGCAGGGCAACAGTCCCAGCGTTCCACTGAAGGGGCTATAACCCCTCACTTGGCAAGGCACCGCCAGAAAGTTCGTGCAGAGCTCATACGCCGCCCGGAATCCAAAATCGTTCCAGTAGCGACGGCTGGGGGAGTCAGTGTCGCGCGTTGCAGTCCACACCACCAAAGGCCACTGCTAAACCCAGGCGCGACGGTGCAGGGAGCCACCGGTCACCAAGTACTGCCCACTGGGTCCGCAATAGCAAAGCGCGCCCTCAGGAAGGTCAGTGGGGGGATAACACAGAACTACAGCCCAGACAGCGGGACCCTCCGAGTGTGGGCACCTCCACAGCAGACTCAGCAGCGATGCCACAGGCCTCCCGCCGTCAGTTCCTAACACGATGCGGGAACAGGGGGGGGGAAGAGAGACCCGATGTGCAAGGTCCTCTCTGGCGCCACGTAAGCCCCCTGATGTCCGCACTCCCCCACTCACCGCATACACGGCCAGCAGCCGCCCCGAGCCACACCGCGATGTCCTCCGGGGCCGCGGTGGAAGGAGCCTGGATCTCCGTCGCGGGTAGCGCGAAACTCGAGACCGCGGCTCAGTGGGCCCGCCTCGTGTCTCTGCGCAGGTCGTTCGTTCTCGGTCCCGCTAGTATCAAACTCGGGCCAAGGCACAGGGTTCGGGAGCCCAGAGGAAGCATACACTCCGGCATCGTTCTTTGGCAAGAAATTATTCAGCAACGAGCAGGATAATTGAAGGATCGGTAGACCGGGCGGAGGAGCTCCGGAATCAGGCAGCCATTTCGGACGCCGGCTAGCTCCGCCCCCAAATGGGACCATTAATACATTGCAGCAGGGGTGCAACCCCAGGACAGACTTATTGAGGCGATCTGAGGACGCAATCGCTAGAAAACGGGGCGCGCCAACCACGAAGTAGCTGGTAGTGGTGGTGCGTCTCTGATGGTGGTGTCCCTTCCTCTGAGTGCTCTGGTGTAGCTGACCCCCATTGCCTTCTGCGTACTACAGCCCGCTCTGACACCTTAAACCGAGACCCACGGCAACCTCTCTCGTTGGAAACAGCCCCAGGCATCCTCCTGCTTCACGGTCACAGAGACCAGGTGTGCCAGAGTAGGAGCCACCCATGAGCGACGCCAAAAGGGTGATTGCGACCGCGGCAAGGGGCGCTGGGGATACCGACTGGCACTCCAATCTGTGGCAAGAGGAAGTGCGCCGCCCGCAGAGTAATCAACGGTGGCGGCACTAACCCGCAGGTGACACTTCTGTCTCAGCCTCTCCATAGTTGTTTCCTCAGGAGCCTCCCCATCTCCCCCCTGAAGAGCGAGTGGCCCCCTGCTCCTTCTCCTCTCACTGGTGGGGTTGAGAGCGGCTTGGGCTGTAGCTAATGGTTCCACTGTTAAGCAAATAACCGCTGTGGCCCTGTGCTTGTGGCACATTGGACTGGGTAAGAGACTCTCCGTGCTACCCACACCAAACCTACTTTAGTACTGAGGGCTCCCTACTCCCACTCGTTACCAGTACTCTGACCCCACCTGTGACACACCTTGCTACTACAATGGAGCTCTCTAAGGGGTCCGGGACCAGGGGACCGAAGCCAGTCCAAACAAATAAGCTGAACCGTTACACAGTGTCTAAAGACCTGCAGAGAGGCCGTCTGTCTGAGGAAACCGCACGAGGAGGCCCTGGGGAAGAGGAGCAGGAGCGCTCACCCTTAAAGACGTCATGGAGGCCATCACTGGTGTTAAGACCTCCTTGGACTCTGTTGCCATTGACATTAATCTTATCAGGGCCGACATGGGGAAACTTAACGAAAAGGTGAAACAGGTAGAAATTACGACCACTAGCCTAGTGGGTGATGTCGCACAGCTACAAAGGGAGTTCTGGGATCTGCAGACTCCCGGAATCTCACAGACCTCAAGCTGGATGACTATGAAGGCCGCCTTCGCCGAGAACAATCTCCGCATCATAGGAGTTCCGGAGAAATCGGAAGGGCAATCTCCGGACTTATTCCTTATAGAACGGGCTCACAGGGTCCCGGGCAGCCGACCCAAGCCGTGCGCTCCCCCGCGGCCCATGCTTGCTCATGTCTTAAACTACCGGGACAGAGACGTGATCCTCCAAAACTCTAGGGCCTGTGCCCCCCTCCGCTACGAGAATGCAGACATCTCCTTTTTCCCTGATTTCACGCATAGGGTGCGGAAACAAAGGAGATCATTCCTGTCCGTTAAACGCAACCTCAGTGAGAAGGGCCTGAAATATTCTATCCTGTTCCCTGCACGCCTCCGAGTTGAGGCGGAGGGCAGAACATGGTTTTTTGACCGGCCGGAGACAGTAGCGGACTGGCTTGACTGCCACGGGACTACTAACCCAGCAGAACGAGGATCCGGGGGCCTTGCGGACAATGGACCGGCTTGAGGTGGAGTCTTGGACAATGGCAGCCTTTTTGATAGTAAGGGGGGCTGGCGGTGCGGGGCAGGCTGGGGAGGGGGACGACTGAATCTTACATGAAAGGGACTGCTTGCGTAATTATAGACCTACGTCAAATGTGCATTAAGGGTGTGATAGCGATGCAGCACAGGACGGTGGACACAGAGCTCACTGCTTTTCCCCCCTTGTTTTTTCTTCCTTTTAACGTTTTCAGGGCGACAGGCACTCTGCTAGTTTTTGATGGGAAGTTTGGAGCCCAGAGGGCAGGGCTGCGGGGTGGGGGGTAGTTGGATTGGGGTAATTTGCTTATTTGTTTTGTGGTTTTTCGTTTGTTGCTCTCGACATTATTTCGGTGGTACAGTCCCAGGCTCTAGCAGAAGGGGCTGTTACGCTCCATGTACAGATCAATGGGTATACAGCGCAACAAAGTAAATAAAATATTAAGTTGGAATGTTAACGGGTTGGGGGACAGAATCAAGCGGAGTATAGGATTGAAATCTGTGAAGAATTTGTCGCCAGACGTGTTGCTTCAGGAGACTCATCTCATTGGTAACACTTGTAAAGCTATGCACAGATGGGGCTACTCGATGGTTGTACATGCAGGTTTTACGACGAATTCCAGAGGGGTGGGTGTCATGCAAAAGAAGTCATTCCCCCTCTCACCTACGTCCACCTATGTGGACGACCATGGCAAATATGCCGGTATCACAGGCACTTGGGAGGGCTGAACCATTACTTTCATGTCAATATATGCACCCCAGGGCTACAGTCTACAACATTTTCTGACCTCAGCACCGTGCTGCTAACAATACCGGAAGGGCACCTCGTACTCGGCGGTGACTTCAACTCCATTATATCGGGCTCACTTGACAGACATCCACCTTGCACAATTCTTCACACTGCACACTCCTTTTCTAGCTTCTTAGAAGCGATGGGGTTAGTTGGACGGCTGGGGATCGCACAACCCTGATAAGATCCAGCACACTTTTCAGTCAGGGGCGCATAATAGCCTCTCTCGTCTGGACTATATATTTGTCCCTGCCCCACAGGTCACAGATATACACAAGATACGACACCTAGCTAGGGGCATTTCAGACCACTCCCCCCTTTGGATCCACATTGTTCTTGATCACTCCCAGGTTGGACCCGTTGCCCCAATCAATCCTTGGTATTTAAAGAACCCGAAAATTCTTAAAGATCTTATCCAATCCAATGACAACTACTTTTTAGGAAACGACCATACGGTTGACTCACCGCAAATCTTGTGGGAAGCCTTTAAAACAGTGGTCCGAGGCCAAGCTCTTTCCCTAATAGTGGGATCCAAAAAAGACAAACAAAAAGACATCTCTGATGTAGAGTAGGAGATTTATCGTCTTGAGCAAGACGTTAATTCTGATCCCTCCCCTGAGACCCTTCATGCACTCCGCCTCCGACAGGACAAATATAAGGCACTAGTCACTGACCGTGCCAAACTTCTGGGGCAGGACAGACTGGGCCGACTCTTTGACTGGGGGGGACAAGGCGGGAAAATTAATCGCCTGGCTGGATAAAAGAGAGCACACCAGTAGACTTGTCCCAGCACTCAGTAACACTGAGGGACCCCTCATAACAGATCCCCAAGACATAGTTGACAGATTTGCATCACACTTTTACACGGTCTACAGCTCTGTTGCGCCATACACTGAAGCAGACTCTTCTGACCTCCTACGAGATATCTCACTCTCGGTGCTGTCAGACATTGACAGGGCATTCATGGATAGTGCCCTCACTGCAGACGAAATTGCGACCGCAATCTGAGCGCTTCTCTCTGGCAAGGCACTTGGCCCGAACGGTATCCCGTTCGAGCTTTACACGCTCCATCCGGATAAATTAGTCCAGTTTCTGAAATCTATGTTCGAAAACAGTCTAGAACAGGGGGTTTTCCCCCGGACCAAAGAATCGCGACTATTGTTACAATGCACAAGGAAGGGAAACCCAAAGCTGACTGCTCCTCCTACCGCCCTAACTCTTTACTTAATGCGGAACCTAAAATCTTAGCCAAAGTGCTTGCAAATGGGTAATAAGTGGTCTGGTGCACCCGGACCAATAGAGGTGTATGTCCAGGAGAAACACAGCTCTTAATCTGCGTAGGGTACATGGAGTCTTGGGCAGGGCGTCGACCATCCGTGAAGATGCTGTCATAGTCTCCGTGGATGCCACTATGGCTTTCGACTCAGTCGAATAGCCTTATCTCTTCGCTGTGCTCACGAAGTTGGGATTTGGACCGGGTTTCAGTCGGTGGGTGCGCTTACTGTACAGTTTCCCGATGGCACAGGTAGTTGTGAACAACAAAAAATCAGAAACCTTCCTGCTTAGTCAAGGGATCCGTCAGGGATGCCCCCTTTCTCCCTTATTATTCGCCTTGGCCCTCGAGCCCCTTGCACCGTGGATTCGTAAGGACGTTATGATTCGTGGTTTACGGTGGTCGGCGGATTGGGAGGATCGTATCTCCCTATATACGGACGATATCCTCCTATATCTTGCTTCCCCCAAAATGTCCCTTATTGCTGTGTTTGACTTATTAGCCATCTCATCGGCAGATTCGACCGGGTTCCGTATTAATTGGCAAAAATCTCTCCTGTATGTTATTTTTATGGAGGTTGTTGACAATTTGGTGAACTGTAGAGTTGCGCCAGAGATTGCGCTGGGAGGTCAACGACGTTTCGACTGTAGTCAGTTCAGGTCATCTTCAGGACCAGGTTACAATTTTAAACGTGCTGAATGGAACTGCTTTTATGTCTTTAATTTTTTGTTACTATTCTGCATGTTTTATATAACAGTCTTTCAAATATTACCTGTTGAGATGTTGTCATTTGTTATATAAGAATTGACTTAGACACTGAAGGGGTACAGTGCTCATGCAACTGTACCCTCACCTGGGGGCTAGTGCACCCTGCTTGAGGAGTGACTTACACAAGCCCCAGGCAGTGGGTTGAAGGCATGGCACACAGGGATGTGTTTCATGTCGGCTCTTCGCTTTTCTCTGCTCCAAAACACGCAGCCTGCAATGGCATTGTTCGGGTGTGAAGGTGCAGGGCCTCTAAAGGTTGCAAAATAGGTGCTGCAGCCCTTAGAGGCCTTCCCTGATCACAGTGCCCTTGGTACCCATGGTACCTTTTACAAGGGGCTTACCTGTGGCCAGAGATGTGCCATTTGTGAGTACACAGGTACAGGTTTGAGAAAGAACACAGGCTCTGGGAACCTGATTGGCAGGGGCCCAGGGCACGTCAAGTCAAGTTGCATCATATGTCATGCAAAAGGTGGGGGGGGGGGGTTAACAATGCATAATTGTGCACTTCCTAAACACATAAACTACCTCTAGCTTCAAGCTGTTCACCTAGCATTAAAAGAATTTCTAACACACCTGGCATGCAATGTTGTGTTTGTCTGGACAGACATGACAACCATGTACTATTTACAAAAATGGGGGCAGAGACAGACTCTACAGTTATCACCCCTATCTCAGACGATTTGACAGTGGGCAGTACATCGCAACATCCATCTGCTAGCTTAACACCCTCAGGGATGAACAACCACTTTGGCGACCTCCTCAGCTGGATGCGACAACAAGTCCACAAGTGGGAACGCCACCCCAAGTCCTCATCTCATACTTTCACAAGTAGGGGTTTCCACAGATAGACCTGTTCACAACTGTAGACAACACAAAATGACCAGGCTTCGCCTCCAGGATCCCACATCCAAAGGCAATGCTCTACGGATGATCTGGTCAGGGATATTTGTCTATGCTTTTCCACCTCTCCCTCTTCTTCCATTTGTGATCCAGAAGCTCAGACAAACACCTCTCACCCTTGTTCTAGTAGCTCCCACTTGGGCTCACCAGCCATGGTTCACCACACTGCACGAACTCTCTTTAGTTCCACACGGGAACCTTCCCCTCAGCCCAGACCTTTTCACTCAGAACCATGGAGAAATCAAGCATCCAAATCCAAAGGATCTCGCCCTTGCAATTTGGATCCTGAGGTCATAGAATTTGGTTACCTTAACCTCCCACCTGAATATATGAACATTCTTAAAGAAGCTTGTAGGCCTACAACTAGAGTATGGTATGCAGCAAAGGGAAAAGATGTGTCTTCTACTGTCACAGTCAACACATTAATCCCTTTGGTGCAACTGTGCAAAACATTGGTTGCTACCTTTTTCATTTACAGACCTCTGGCCCGGCTTACACTTCAGTATGTCTACATTTAGCTGCAGTTTTTGACTATCCTCAAAACAGGCAACACTTCTCTTTGTTTAAGGTGCCAGTTATTAGGGCATTTATGGAAAGCCTAAAAAGAGCATTTACTCCTAGAGTTCCATTTGCACCCGCATGAAATCTCAATATTGTACTTACCAGACTTATGGTTCCACCATTTGAACCATTGCATAACTGCCCCCTCCAGTTCTCATCTTGGAAGGTTGCTTTTTTGGTGGTCAAAACCTCACTTAAGTCAGTGAGCTCCAGGCATTAACCTTGGAAGAACCTTTCTCCCAGCTACATAGAGATAGGGTGCTCTTTAGAACCAACCCAAAATTCCTTCCAAAAGTGGTTACATATTTCTACCTCAGTCAGTTGAATTACCTGTTTTCTTTCCGCACCCAGATTCCCTTGCGGAAAGAGCTCTTCGCATGCTAAATGTAAAAAAAACTGTAATGTATTATATTGACAGAACTAAAGAGTTCTGTAGGACCAAACAAATCTTTGTTGCTTTTTCTCCCCCTGAGAAAGGAAAGCCAATATCCAAGTTAGGCATTTCTAGATGGATAATTAAATGCATTCAGATATGTTATGCCAAAGCTAAAAGGACTTTGTTTACACCCCTAGGACACACGCTACTTTTAAGAAAGGGGCTTCCATGGATTTTCTGGGCAATATCCCAATTCTGTCATTTGTGAGGCAGCCTCATGGTCTACACCACACGATTTCACCAAACATTGTGGTGTGGATGTCTTAGCCTGCCAGCAAGCCTATGTAGGTCAGGAAGTGCTAGGTACTCTCTTTTAAACAACTGTAACACCCACAGATTAACAACCGCTTTTGGAGAGGGACTTCTTTACAATCTCTGCAGAGCATGTGTATCTACAACCACACGTGCCTCGAACGGAATATGTTACTTACCCTGTAAGGATCCATTTGTGTGCTGTAGATTCACATGCACCCACCCTCCTACCAGGATACCTGTGGCCGTTGCATTTCCTTTACACTATTTTATTTGCATGGACATCTCTTTACTAATACTTACTTCACGCCATTCTCATCCGCCTGCGGGAAAACAATCTAATGTCCATGCGCATTATCACCAAGAGATGGAGCCACTTTGTCTCGTGACTTGAAAGACTTGTTCGGAAAAAAACCAAACACTTGCATACATCCGGACCCAATAAAAGATGGCACAAATATGCAGCGCATGTAAATCTACAGCACTACATGCCACAAACAGATGCTTACAGGATAAGTAACATATTCCATATTCACATATTAGACTCTAAAAAACACTGAAATTCACCAGTTATAGTTATCTCAAGGAACTAGAGCTCGTGTCCTAAGGTAACTCTAACTCGCGCCCTCATCATGCACAGTTTTCTCATCAATATTTTCACTGCAAATGTTGCATTTATATTAGCAATGATGTCATAGAAGATGTCATGAGTGATGTAATATGTGGGGTATGTAGCAGCGCATAGCAAGCACTCGAGTCATAGTTACCTTGGAGCACGGATTATAGTTACTTGAGATAACTGGTGAATTTCAGTGTTTTTTTTAAATGTTGTCTTGTCACTGAACATTTCACATACCTATAACATTACTTTAACCTTTGTTTTTATTGTGTGAATTTTTAGGGTTCTTTTAATGTGAAGTAATGTTTAATTGCCATATGTAAATACAAAGCCCCGCCCTGCCGTGCACGGCCTACTGCCCTGCAGTCAATCCCCTCCCCAGATGCAGCCAACCCCACGCTATGCACAGCCTTCTGCTGTGTGCAGTAGGTGGGGGGGGCACAAGCCCTGGCCTGTGACCAACCCCCTTAAAGGCAGCCAACTCCACACTGCGCAAGGCCTTCGGTCAAGCACGGTGGGTGGTTGACCACAGCCAACCCCCTGCATGCAGCCAACCCCTTGCTGCGCCATGCGGCTTGGGGGGTTGTTGGCAAAACCCACACTGCACAGGACCTTCGTTTGTGCACGGCGGGAAGTTGGCTCGGGAAGCCAACTTCCCTGCGTGCAGCCAACACTACACTGTGCACGGCCTTTGTGGCCAGTAGGGGGGTTGGGTACAGGCCAGGGCCTGTGACCAACCCCCACGAAGGCAGCCAACCACACACTGCACATGGCCTGTGGCGACCACCACTGGAATATAACAGGGAGAGGCAGTAGACGATTCTTCTGAAAGAGATGATAGATGATAAATGAATTCTCCCCCTTCCTGCCGTTCTGTAGTCTGCCCGTATAGTCTGTCTGATTAGGTCATTCATGCGTGCGTTATTACATGTATGATGGTGACGGCATACAGCGCGGCTGCGAGGCCCTGCAGAATGCATATGCGCCTGTCCGACATGCTTTCTTCCATTAACTGCCTCTTCTACTCCTCAGCCGACAACCGCAACAAGAAGCGCGTTGTTTACCAGAAGAACAAGCGCGACTTCTCTGCCTTCAAGGACCCAGACAACGAGCTGAAGGTCAAGATCTCGCCGCAGCTGCTGCTGGCTGCACACCGCTTCCTGGCCACCGGTGAGTCTTGTATTGCCCTGGCACCGCTGCGCCCCTGCTCGCTTCTGCTCGTCCACTCACCCCAGGCCCCTCCTCACTGATTTCTTTTCTTTTTCCTGTGCAATGCTCTGGGTTGGTTCCCCTGTTCTAGCGTTTCCTTAATCCCACTGTGCCTTCGTTCTACGTTTGACCCCGGTTTGATTTGCGCTGTGTCCGAGAGTTCTCCGTTTTTCCTTGCTACCATATTAATTTCATTATCTTCTTTTTGTCTTTCCTGTGGGCAGTTTCCCTCTCTTCATTAACACGTTTTCCTCCCTCCCTGTTTCCACCTCAGTACAGCTTTCTGTGACAACTCTGCCTTTAGGCAGCTCTCTTCATGCCTTGCCCATCGCTCTGCCTTACCCTCAACGCCAAGGTTATGCTGTATGGCTCACGCTTGTCACTCTGGGTGTTCACCAGTAAGAGGGCAGGGTTGACTGTGTCCCTAAGACTTTAGAGCAGGGTTGTGGAATTCCTTTTGCCCAACACCGAGGACATATTGTTGAGCTTAAGGACAACACATTTTCATGTTTATTTTGTCCACTGGACAAGTAGGCCCTTTAGTACATACCCTTTTGCTGCCAGTTTACCGTTCCACAGTATGGATATGTGAAAGAGGGTTAAAGCCATATATATAAGTTGTTCAAACTTGTATATATGATTCTTTAATGCTGAAGACGCTCAGCGCTCTAAGAATATGCAGTGAGCTCAGCCTTTATTACGGATAGTGGTGCCAGTATAAAAATGTAACAACTTAAGGCTAGTTATTATGCTCCCTATAGGAAGTCTGGTTGCCCAGTGGGGCAAATTCTCCCACGATCGTGGAAAACTAGCTGCTAGTCGGGCACCTCTGTTTCTCTAAGACTGCTGTTAGTAGCACAGGACTGAGACAGAAGGCAACTTCAGAGAATGTGTGTTAAGTGTTCGCTATGGCAGCACAGCACTTGCATCAAGAAACCACTCCGTAAAGCGTCCAGACCAGTTTAATAACATAAAAAATATTCCATGATTAAAACAAGGCCAAAACGACAAAATTGTATCAGTCACTTTAAAGTTAATGGCGTTTTAAAAATGGCGTTTTAAAATGAGTTTCATTTCGCGTGGCATCTCCATCCTTTGTGGAAGGTCATTGGAAGTTCCAGCCGGTACACACAAGTGTCTACTGGAGGCGTTTCCTCCCTTCAGCGTCACAGCATGAATCCGAATTCCAGGCTGCCTCTAGCCCTCATTCAGGCTGGAGGGGCTGGATGAGAGGCAGTCACCTTGTTCAGTCCTGCATTGTTCTGCAGTGCTGTCACCCATGTCACAGCTTCTAAACTTCGGATTTGCTGTTGGGTATTGTCTCCATGGCAGACAACGTCTCTCGGATGTTTACACGTCTGCCTAAGCCAGTAGGCAGTACCCTTCTCCTTGTCAGTTACCACCTCAGTCTGTGGATTTGATGCCCAAGTCCTTGCCTTCCTCTGGAGACTCCTCTTTCCAGATATCAGTTCACAGTGAGTGTAAGGTAGCTCTGCCACTCACTTTCCTGTTCCAATAAAGGATCTTCATCAAATCCAGTGACTGACTAGTTAAAACATTTCAACAGGTCTCCTTCAGCAGAAATGTCTTCTGGGTGCTCTGGTATGACCTATTGCGTTAATTGGAGATTAGCCCACACTGACCCTTTTGTAAATTAGAACACTCAAGGCTTGCGGGGGCAGGTTAGCACACCACCCACAATTCAGCAGTCTTTGTTCACTTTCAGGTCCTGCTCCACACAAACCTGCATGGGTCTGTTTGTCTGCTTTTCTCAGCTGTGTTCCATCTCTTGAGAGCCTAACAGGTCTGATCTCGGAGGCTAACAGCCCACAAGCAACCCCAGATTGAGTCCCTCTGAGTTAGGGACCGCTCTCCCAAGCCTTGCAAAACAGACATAGAAGTATACTTGCTGTAAATCCAACGCTTCTCTTTAGAACTCCGTCAGATATAGTAAATAGCAGAGGTTGATGGGGGTGCCCTTGTTCTTATTCACCCTACCAACAATTTACTACAGTGTCTCCCTCACAGCAAACTACTGAGTGATCAGTTCAAAGATTTCAAAAGTTTAGACTAGTAAAGGTAGCAAAATGGGATTCCCTCGCATAGGCTATGTACATCGATTGTCTCCCAAGCAAACCCAAGGCTATGTTACCCAAACTGATTTGCAGCCTCATGAATGATCTAAGGCTTCAATGGAAAACAGACTGAAAACACGTGTTCCCCATTTTAGGATCCCAGTGGGTTAGCCCCGCCCATTCACATTTATTTCTTATCTTCTCTTGGGCTTCCTAGAAGAGGACTATCACTCCGCTCCCACCTACGGAGGGCTGCAGACCCTTTTGACGTCATGTAGAGGGAATGGGCCCTTCTGTAGCTCTTAGCTGCAAAGAACTGGCAGGTTGTGCACCTGTTGCTGAGAAACTGAATACAGCGAACGTATACACCATAAAAGAAACACTTGCATTGAGTAACCAATTAATGGTTTGTCAATTTGCAGAGTCAAACTGCTAGCAAGTATACAGTAGAGAAAAAGAACAGGTGCTTTGCGCAGATTGGTCCCCGATTAGATGAAAATATATGTATGAGCATGAAAAAAGAATGGTAGTTGCTTTAAAAAAAATGCAAGGTGAAAATGTGTTTGCTTAGCTATTGTGCAACTTTAAATACAATTTCTCGAATGTGTTATTTAGTAAAAACTTGTTTGATGCATGAAAGTACAAAAAAAGGACGAATAGTGGATAATCAGTGTAACGCCATTATGGGCTACAGGAAAATAAATCATGGACCTGTTTTCCTTAAAACAAAAAGTCACCCTGATACACTTGGACTGACTATAACACACACGATCATTACGGAAGAATGGCGTACTGGTAGGGGGGGGGGAGGGTGTTTGAGTTGGATGTTGGGGGGGGGGCGGGGTTTTTGTGTTTTTTAAGGCTGGCCTTTTTGATTGCTGCTCCACTTAGGGGCTCTTCTCGATCTCCGGGCAGCACCTCGCCATCTGGGCATGTTCACCCTGCTCACTTAATGCTTCTAAGAGAAGACGTGTTTGTCTGTCTCGCTTGCCTTCCTTGCCTGCTGATTGTCTATTGCCATGCCATGCCTGTTTCTTCTGTTTCAAAACTCAATAAACATACTTTGACACTAAAACAAAAAGTCACAAAGGTGCATCCATAGTACATGCCCTTGAATCGATATGTATTTTCAACTTTCAGGAATTTACAAGAGTTTACAGACGAAGGTGTGGAACCGTACTCCTAAAAAAACTTAGTCAATTCAATTTTCTTATGTTCAAATATACATGTGTATATTCGGTCATGCGAAAATCTCCTTAGTGATTGCAAATTCACTTTTCCTCTGCCCTCTTTTTCCTCACCCTGGAAAACGTTTTATTACTGCCCTTGTCAGGAGTAAAGTTCCAACCTTTTCCAGTGCGAGAAGAGTGGGTGACTACCCTTAAGCATGTTAGTTTATGGGTATGTACTCACTCATGTGGCATTCCAGCTCTGGAATGACTGCTTCCCACCTACTTCCAGCCCCTGTACGTTAATTTTGCAGAAATGTGGCAAAATTGGAGTCTAACTACAATTCAAAACCTGATATGAGCCATACCATAATCAGAGAGGCTATTATCAAAGCTGTTCCATAATAAGAATGTCGGTATTTGTCACCTTACTACATGGCAGCATATGGAACAATCCAGGCTTTTACAGGACAAGTATACTTCTGAAACAACCTGTCTATGTACAAGTATATATGTAATGTAATTCCTCACCCCTTCTTTAGGGTTCACATAGCTTTCGTCATCTGAACAACTGGAGTGGGAGGACCACTTTCCCAAAAACGTATTGTAATCTCTGCGATTGACAACCTCTGCTCGTTGTCAGTTAATGAGGATAAGTGCTCTTTGGTGCCTGACGAAAAAGTGTGCCTTATCAGTGCCAAGTTAACCGATGCATCCATGTCATCACGGCCACCATGTTTTAGTCCATTATCTTTATATTTCAAAGTTTTCTTTTCAGCTGCATACATTTAATTGGTTTAGTTGAAGTGAGCACTACTCCCAGAATGCAACACGTTAGGAAAGGACAACTCAGGGATTACAAATGGTGTTACTAGCAGCACAGAATCCTCTAGTATCCTTTAATAGGCCTCTTTGGACATGAATCTCAGAGAAGTCTTCTGCTCACTGGAGAGTGTTGCAGCCATTCAGAAGACTGCACAGTCCACCCACTGCAAATAGCAAGTATTTGCCTGGCATTTTCAAAGCATGGCCAAAGTTTGACTTCCTACAGTTGAGTGTCCCTTTTACGAGACTGCAGATCCTAGCTTCCAAGTTGCAGCTGCCCAGCTTGTGGAAGCAGTTGGATCTGAAAAGTGATTTAATCCCAGTGACTGATCTCTTGATTTTAAATTTGAAAAAAATGATGCACTTTCAAGTCACTTTAAGTGTTTATTTATTTTATTTTTTCCTGATTTTTCGTCCTTTCATCTCTGTCACGATAGTTTCCTCATATTATTGAAGGGAGAGGGTGGGTGAATGGGCTAGTGTGAACCGAGTCACTGTCCACTAGAGATGCCCTCAGGATTGAGAGCTGCAGGTATGTTTTTGGCCTGAAATCTATCCCCCTATGAAAGATAAAAGTGGCACTGGTGTACACCCTGAGTAGGAAGCTAAGGCTTTTACCCCCTGAATGCATACTGCCTGTGGAGCTCTGTTTTTGGGCCCTCCGAGAACATCAGTCTCTGAGCTAAGCATCACTTTCAGCTTAACATCTTTTACAGTCAAGACTTGGGTAGACTTCCTGAGCAGGCTGATCCATTGCTACCATGCCTAGAGCCTTCATCAAGAAGTTGTTTGTCTTCACTTCTAGAGGTGACGCGGCCTACCAGTGAACCACGTCACTTCCACAAAGAACTGCTGGTCCCTGCACTGCAAATCTTGACTGCACATTGGACACCTGTGAGATTATTTTAGGATTAGCTGTAACCCAGGGATTTTCCTGCCTTCTTTTCTCTGCTTCATGTCCGTAGGCTGATCCGAAAATTATAATAATTTGTGCTCAGTAATTCTAATGGCATTACCTTGGTTCCTGCCTTTGTAAATTCTTAAATAATTGTATCAGTTGAATAATTTGGTTTGGGGATTACAGCTAAGAACTGTGTAAAGTGAAGCATATTGTTCTGTTAGGAATAAGGGCTGTTTTGTTAATGTTTCAAACTTGCAATAGACGACTGCCTTCATTTGTACCTTCTCCGACACTGTGCTTCAGTTTCGCTTGAGTAGAAAATGGCTGTACACCAAATTTAAACAAAACCGCATCTTGAGTAAAAGATGTGATTTTCTCATGATTTGTGCTTACTGGGCAAATGTTTTCTGTGCCCGGTGCGGTTAAACCCGGAAGAACACAAGTCTCGTGCTCCTGGTTTTTAAAATTATTTTTAGCTTGGGTGTGCGGAAGTGGAACCTCTCTTCCTTGCTTTGTGAAATATGCGTGACACTGGCATTAATAGTGTGCTTTAAAAGTAAACATTCTGATCTGGGATTCAAAGAATTGGGGGTTGCACCAGAGAAGGTGCAGAGTCAGGAGTCGGGAGAAGCAGAGTTTGGATTACTTAGTTGGACACAGACTACATTTTAAAATATCATTCAGGGTTAAGGCATCTCCTGCAGAGAGCTTTGTCTATCCAGCACTTTCAGGCTAACTCTGGGGTAGAATGCATTTGCTGGAGAGATATGTCAGCAGTCTGGTCCTAGATTTGACTCATTACAAAATAGCCTAGAGGATAAATATTCTTGATGCAAAGCACAGCGTTTATCAACCTCTTAAAGCCAATAATGAAAGAAATGGCGGTTTTCTTCAAAACCCACCAGCTAAAAGGAAGTGGTTTAAAACTGCTCTCGAGCCCACACCATAATATTCCAGCTTCCTTAAATAGACGGAAAGGATAAGATGCTGTGAAACCCTGTTGACATGTCCACCGTTTCACCGCACGTTATCCCCATTTTTCTGGCTCTGTTAACAAAGAGTCACTTTCTGTGCAACAGTGGACAGGGTATGGGTATGAATATGAAAAAAATGTGATTCCAAACCACATTTCTTTTCTTATAATCACAGTGTGTTACTGATTGATCAGTGATGTCATTGGCCCAAATGGTTCTGATACTCTGATCATCTCAAACTAAACTGTTGCATCATTTTCCCATGAAGAGAATGCCTTCTGCCCCAACTTATAGTGTGGTGCTTTGCCCATTCATTCCTACACTTGGGCTGGTTATCAGTGAGTTATTTTATGGTGCCTATGGCCCCACCGTACCCTTGATATTCTTAGGTTGATATTCTTCTGCTACAGACCCTTGGTTAAGTTTGGTATTCAGGTGTAGTACTTTACCTCTTTTTTTTAGTGGTCGGAATGGTCAATAGGAACCATTATTAAGAGTCCATTTTTATGGTCTTTTACCTTTACTTCTCCCCTAGTCCATTATGGTCACCTATTCTGGGTCCCGAGAGTTGTTTTAGTCCACAGAATATTTAAACCCACTGCATTCTGTGACCTTCATTTGGTTGACTGTAAGGGTTATCTTTTGGTTGTGGCCATTCCTAACAATAGAATTGGTTCAGTGCGGCTCTATTATCTTGAAACCTGTGCTTTTTATTTTATTTAGCAAGAACAACATTTTTTTAGGTTCACATATCTCATTATCACTGGCAGAGTATCAGATTTCCATTTGTCTTATAAAAAGGTCTTCTGGCCTTCGTTCCATCTCCGTGTTTTTGAATCTTCACAACTTGGAAGTGCAAATGACCCTTTAGTTTACTTGGCAGATGCAAATATCATTTACTCATTAGGCAGCCCTATTGCCTCTTATAAAGGGGTTAAGGTTTTCCCTTCAGTCTTATTGCCGAAATCTCAGCGAGATTATTATGGGTTTATTGAAATTAAAAACTCTCTAGCTCTCTGTTGAATGCATGAATGTAGTGTCTGGCTTTACCTCAAACGCAAGTGGATCCCATGGTTGCTATTGTGCTTTTTTGACATTTAGGCTTATTGGCATGTATTTCCCAGATATGATAGTTTCCCAGGAGTATATAGGGCTATTCAGAAAAATGTTTTTTATAACTAGGTTGTTGCCTATAGATTTTCATATTTGGTTACAGCTGACAGAGCATTTGTTACACACCATAGATTTTACATGTGGTTGACAAGACTAAGGGCATGGGAGAGTATCCTTGTATCATACAGAAATGTTACGAATGGAAGTGTATCCCAGAAGAAGGTGAATTCAGGTCGGTAGGTTTATGCCTAAAACATGGCAATCAACTGGTCAGGCTCATCTTCATGTGGTGTTTTATTGCTTGTTTTACCAAGAAGAAGACTTGAAGATTTGCATTGATGAACAGTTTTACCTACACTAGACATTCAAGTGTGTCAGCCTACCACCCATAAGGTCTAAGGGAAGCCTCCATACCTTTCTTTTGGTTCTTGATCTGTGGTGCTAAACATTTTACTGGAGGTAACTTAAAAAGAACCCGTAGAGGCGGCAAAGAAATCTGCATGCATCAATAGTTAAACAGCTTCGGGACCGTATTCAGCAGCACATTTGATGTTTGTCTCGACTTTGGTGTTCTATGATGCTCTAAACGGAGGAGTGTGCCAATCAAGGGAGATTCCAAGATCTTTAAGAGTCATACTTGGTGACCTCTACGTAAGTATGTTACAGCAGTTCCAGGATGCCCTCCCCAGTTTTCAGAAGTCTGTAAAACATACAGCTCTAAACACGATCCCCATTCTACAGAACTACTGTTAGGGGACATTTTTCTTTTAAATACAGTGGCTATCATCCAAAGCCTCCCTCAGTCTCACACATTCTCGTTTTAGGCTGCAGCAGCTTGTTAACTGAGACCTCTTTGTTTTCCAGATGTCACAAGATAATGTTTCCAATCTTGACTGTTTACTTCTCACTGACTGTTACTTGGGATTGGCCAGACAAAGATTTGGGCATATGCTGATTTTAACAATATGATGGTTTCTCGATATCCTGATATTGCACTGTTTCCATGTGGTCTTAGAATGTTTTCAACATATTCCTCCTGCAATGTCTGCCAGAAACCTTCCCCTTCTGATGCCAACTGCACATTCAGTCAACTAGAGTACCGCCGTCCCTGTGATGCCCCTTGTGCAATAGTAAGCTTTACAGATACATGAAAGGGAGTAGTGTCTGCCAGGACTGCCTCGCCTTTTTTAGGAATGTGTTTTGTATTACAGAGCTGTAATTCTCCTTCTTGAGGCCATGCTGTAAAAACAGCGTAATCCTGGCGTCTGAAGAAGCTGCATGTTTTTCCCTTCATCTTCTAGATTTCCCTCTGTTTGTAATAAATAGGATCTGTTTAATCCCCTGCGTTACGGGATTACCTTAACTCCTCCGTATGAAGCCCGTCTGCACAGGCTTTCCTCCCTGATTACTTTTTACTTTATGATGAGAATTGTATGTTGAGGGAGTGAGGATTGAGGAGGGTAAAAGTATGGAAAATGTCTTACCAACATATGAACCGATTTGTGTTGCCTTTTTCCCTTCTGTGATACCGCTTCCACCCTTGTCAACAATACGCTCCCAATTGTTGATGTCTGCCCTGTGCCTAAGTAGCTCCCACCAACTCATTGGAAATGGCTGTTTGCAGTAGCACAACACCTCTGAAGTGGCAGGGCTACACATCCCCTCATCTAAGAGCTACTGCATCCCGCTAGCTGAAAATAACCAAACTGCACGAACAAGCCAAGTGGTTTGATGAAAGGAAAGCATAAAGACAGCAGTACTATTAGTAGGAAGTCATTGATGCTTTGTATGTCACTGGTGAGGTGGGAAGCACCACTGATCTTGGAGCAGCATGCATAGTATTTCGTCTCCACCTGAAAGCTGCAGCAGGAATATTGTTCTCAGTTCTGTAAGCCAATTCAGCAAGTATGAATTAAAGAATTACTTACACCCTGAATTACCGAAAGGTGTTTCGTAGTTGAAGGAAATGTCACCCCTGGAATGTTAAAGAGATGTGGAAATATTGTTCCTAAAAGTGAGGTTGTTAATCCCATGCTGGTTTCTTAGGTCTGCGAAAGGTCTGGCATCTTTTGAGCTGCAAGTTTTAGGCTGAGCGCAAGGGCATCGTTAGGAGCAGTGCTGTCTTTTGCTGCGTACGTACTTCTGCACTATTTTATTAATGTATTTGTGGGTAACAGAGGGTCATCAAGGTAATTTAGTCATTGACGTGGAGCCAGTGTATTAATTTTAGGGTCAGTGACAAGGAGATCCATGATTTCTTTCCACCGGACAGTGCGAATGCGTAATTCTTAGGCTTTGACCTTAGATGTGAGAGTGGTGAAATGATGTAGGGTGAGAGGTGTTTTTTGTGTTTTTTTTTTAACAAACTCTATGCTTTTTTCAGTTACAAACAAACTTGTTCGCCAATACTTCTGTAAGCATCTGTCCAGGCCCGCGAGGAGTTTCGTAGTCAAACATCTAATCAATGAGGCATCAGACCATAATAGTCCCACAATTTCCCCCTGATCTATTCCTGTGTACAGGGACAACCCCATGCGATATAAATGGGTTCCTCCCGTTTCGCACACCAGTCCATTCCTGCTCTCTCTATCAGCCTTCGTGAGCGGACCCACTGGCTTCCAGGAGGGGAGGTGTTTAATGGGAAGCAAAGGGAAGTTGGTGATGGTGCATTTGGCCTTGAAGAACAAAACTCCAGGTTTAGTTTCGTTTCAGAGAGTTTTTTTCCCATTTTACTTTGATTGCATGCATGTTGCTTGGAGTTGGTTATTTATCTCAAAATAGATTTTAGCACTGGCGAGAATGTCATGACACTAATGATATTCAAGTGGGTGTTGCCAGTTTAAACAAATTATAGTGATAAAGGGACAGGTAGAGGGCAGTTCTATATAAGACCTGATGGGATTTGGGAGGGTGGTGCCAGATAAAGTGGTTGAAATCAGCTGGCTAGGGTGCTTTAACGTGGGTAGGGGACTGCCGTCCTCATTATGCGTTCAAAGCAAATGGACTAGAATATTGCACTTTGCAGTCTTAAATGACAAACGAAGCTTTATTAGTCCAGGTTGGCCTTTCCCTCTCCTTCACTGGCTATTTAATTGACATCATCCCAGATTGCAGAGGTGGATTTGGTAATATATCCAGGACAAAAGCGGGTATGGCGATAGGTTGAAAAGAAAACTGTGAAAATGATCCTGAATTGGGAATCCACACTTTTTGGGAATCTTGAAGATGGTGCAATTTTCTTGATCTGCAGAGGTACAATGGTTTCTTTAAAGACAGCTGAACTAGCCCCTAAGAGAGGACTGGCTAATAAAATGGGTTGCACAAGGCTATACGTTATCACATCGTTTCACGGACATGCGAGAAAGAAGGTAGAAACCATTGACTAGTTTATTACCTCACAATCTGCAGTATTGTGTTAAGCACTTGAGGCCACATGTGGAAGGGAGCCTAGTTTTGAAGGTATATCTTTAAATGAAGTTTCTCCAGAATAAGAGACAAGGAAGAAATCGTAGGAAAGCCACCAAAAGGGTGCCACTGAAAAACAAACTACAATTCAAGCGGAAGCACACATTTTAACTCTTAATTCGGAGGAATAAAGGGATTTCTAAGGTGTAAGAGACATTCTGATTTCGGAGCAATAATACCCCAGATGTGTTTTTTGTCTTATTGGGCTTAGTCAGTGCAGTGTAGCTTGAACCCATGGTCGGTTACGTTTGTTTTTAGAAAAAGACTACTGCATAGCATCTGCAGAAACCTTCAACTACGCCCACCAGTGGAAATTACTGAAAGAGGTTTTGGAAAAAATGCATATATCTGTGCATCTTCAGAAATTAAAAAACAACGCCTTCAAGGAAAAGTATTCCAGGGAAGTTCCAGTCTTGGAATATTTTCTAAAATCCAGTGGACACTTCTTGTTTAGTAATTTATGGCCTATTGCACCATACATCTTATACACTATTGTCCCATCGTGCTGCCTTCATCATCTCATTACACTAAGGGATCTGAGCACTGGGCACACTAGGTCATGTTTTTAAAAAAATGTTTTAACTGAAGCCTGGTTATATTTGCCACTGTCGACTGTGGCCCTATTCCAATTCCCCGAAATGCCAAATTCCTTCCAAAGAGTCTACATTTTTTTTCTCTCTTCCTGGTCCCTAAAGTGGATTGCTTTGAACAATATATGCTATTCTCTTGTGAGCTCCAAAATGTATTCGGTGTTGCTTTTTGCCAGCTGAGAGTTTATGTTGCTCCTTTTGTTTCCTTCGTTTATGGACCTAACACATATGCCGCAGGCCAAAGGCTTCAATAAGCCCATTTCCTAATGGTAACATTTCTCAGAGGGTTGACTCCCAGAAGTCTGTGTAGCAAACCTTGCTGCTCCTTTTTTTTTTTTTTTGTGTGCATCTCACTTCTAAAAAAACAAAAAAGGGATTGCATGGGGTGGGGAATTGCTCGACGTTATCTCCACTGGCAGTTACTCTGGTCGTGTTTTAGTCCATAATTTTTTGACATTCTAGATGTAGACCAGCGTATGCAAATTGGACTTGTCGTGCTCCACTGGCCCCAGTGCAGCTAAGACTGCCAGAAGATGAAACCCAAGCAACTCCAGAACATTTCCATCTGATAGAGACATCTAGCCGCAGATGCCTTACCTTCCAGGCGCCATGCTGGATCCAGAAGATTTTTTATAACAGTACCCCTGAGCACTGGTAGATGGTGTCGGTCGACTCCGGGTGATGTCGTCAGCATCGTGTTCGTCATCAATATAACCGCCACTCTGGCGCTCTGACGTCTGTTCTTTTCTTTCCGCGCCAGCCAGCACAGATCTGTCAAAGAGAGCTTCCCCCTGTCATCTTTTGACAGTCTTTTTTTAAAACTTTTTGTCGACTCCTTTTGGTGTGTCAGGGACGTCTAGCAAGAAGACCTCGGGGTTCAAGCCGTGCGGCATCTGTCACCACGCCATGTCGGTAACGGACCCCCACCTAGTATGCTCTGGTGCCTGGAGCGCGACCACGACACGAAGTGGTGGTCCGATTGCTGGGCCATGGCGCCGAAGGCTTTGAGGGAGCAGTCTCTAAAGCTGATCGTGGCCGGCTTCCATTTATGGTACATCTTGCTTGAAAAACAAAAGGATGGAATACTTGAAGGATGGAATACTTTAATTAATCCCAGCCACTGGTTAACACTCAAGATGCATTGCAATTAAAAAAAATTTTTTTACCTTGTTTGATCTGTAATCGTTTTGCATCTACTGCAGCCAGGAACCATAACATATTTTTGGGATTGATTTTCTGTAGAAGTTATAGTACTTATCTGATGGGAAACAGAAGCTATGTGAAGCTTTCTTTTTTTTTTTATTAAATCTTTTTTATTGAAATCAAGGCATGACAGATGTAAGAATCTCTTTACATGTGCATTGGCAATACTGTTATGTTACAAAAGTTACTCAAGACATAGTGATCACAAAGCAATAAGTTCATTCCCCGTTGTGACATATTCCAATCCCATCTAAAATATCTTCTCCCGATCTTGGAGGTTCACATATCTCACCACTGTGAGTGTTCCATTGGCTCCCAACTTGCGTCCATTTATTCGGGCAGCCCCTGGCTTCGTATATGGATTTTTCCGTGACCATACACCAGTCCATATCTTTACCTTAGTCCTGGATACTCGGTGGGTTCTGAGCCCTCCACAATCCTGCATTATTACGTTTCGCCACCATCAGCCCCAAAGTAACCCATATTCGCTCCTTAGAGTTTAGGTCGGTAGGGCCCCAGACGTTTAGGAGAGCCCGTTTAATGTTACAATCTATCGGCTGCCCCAACACTTCTTCCTTAAGGTTCGCCACTGCCTCCCAATATCTTTTGATAGGTGTGCATTTCCAAACTGTGTGAACAAAGGTTCCCTCCTGCCCGCACCGCCTCACACATTCACCGTCTGAGCTATATCCCATACGAACCAGCAATGGCCCAGACAGATAGAACCTATAGAGAAACTTCAGCTGCACCAGGCGAAGCCTGGAAGAGATGGCCACCTCACGGGGGAAGCCACTACCGCCAGCCACTCATCATCATCCAATCCCGCTACGTCGTGGTCCCATTGAAACCTCAGGTGAGTCAGGGGATCCACCATGTTTTTAACCAGTTTTTTGTAAATGAGTGATGTGGCCTTCTCCGGCAGGTCACCATCTAGCACTCTATCTTCGAGCGAAGTGGACTCGGGGAGTTCACTACCTCTAATGAGAACCGCAAGTAGGGCATGTCTAATTTGGAGATACCTGAAATGTTCCGATTGCGCTAAATCATATTCCTGCTGCAGCCAGGAAAAAGGGACCACCTCGCCCGATTACTACAAATCACCTCCCTGAATATACCAATAAGATCCCAGCGATCAAAGCCCCTCGAGCGAATCAGCCTGCCCAATTGCTCGCTGTGCCAGAGTGGTGTGGCCTGTGTAAGTTTCCCCTCCCATCCCAAACTTTTGGTAGCTGCCTTCCACACCTGTACAGCATGTCCCATGGGGCCAGTCAGGGCAGGGTTCAACGACGGTATATAAAGGGCCCTATCAAATTTGCCTCCCGGGAGGAGCCATCTGTCGATCTGGAAGGCTGGGTCGCCCTGTGGCCTATACATACATCGGTTATTCGCCGCTAGATGCGATGCCCAATAGTACTTCCGTATGTCTGGAAGTCCGATGCTCCTATCAAACCACCCCAACGTGAGCTTGTGCGTCGCAATACGAGGTGGCTTCCCCTCCCACAGCAAGTCCTGTATGATAAAATCAATGTCTTTAAAATAGGAGGGAGTGACAGGGTGTGGAGTATTGTGCAAAGCTTATACGAACCTGGGAAGGGACATCATTTTGAACAGGGCGGCACACCCCAAGAAAGATAATGGAAGCGATTTCCAATGTAGGACATCAGCTTTAAGAAGCATCAGGAGATTGCGGTCATAAAATCTGGACGGATCTTTAGAGACCCAGATCCCCAGGTATTTGAAGTCGTCCGTAGCTTCCGCCTGTTGATATCCCTGAGGGAGCGAAGGTCTTTTCCAATAGAGGACATATAGTACTGATTTGGTCCAGTTGATAGAGTAGCCAGCATATCTACCAAACACGTGAAATATGTCCTGGACTACATTGAGGGATGCAGCCGGGTATGCCAGATATAGCAGAATGTCATCCGCATACAACGATATACGGTCTTCCCACCCAGACGTCCATTTGAGGCCCCGTATGGCGGGGTCTTGGAGGACCCACATTGCCAGAGGCTCAAGGGCCAGGGCAAAGAAAAGTGGGGACAAGGGCCAACCCTGCCTGGTACCCCTACCGAGAGTGAAAACTGGAGATTTTCTGTTGTTAACCACTACTTGGGCGAGAGGCTGCTGGTAAAGAAGCCAAACCCAGCTCACACACTCTTCCCCAAAGCACAACTTGTGAAGGACAGCAAACATATAAAGCCATTCGATAGTATTAAATGCTGAAGCAGCGTCGAGGGAGACCACAACAGCATCCTCCCTAATGGTGTCGGCCCAGCACAATACTTTGTGGAGCCTACGCAAATTGAGAGAGGTTTTTCTATCGGGTATAAATCCCGACTGGTCCGGGTGAACCAGACGGTTAATGACCCCGAGCAAACGAGATGCCAGGACCTTTGCCAGGATTTTTGCTTCCCAGTTAGGCAGTGAGATGGGTCTGTAGGAGGAAGACTTATTACTCGGCTTGCCCATTTTGTGAATGACTACTATATTGGTAATCTGCTGGTCCTCGGGCAGGATTCCCCCTTCTTACTTTCACTGAACATTTCGGCGAGATAGGGAGCTGTCTTGCCCGCAGTAAGTTTAAACAGTTCAATGGGCAAGCCGTTAGGGCCCGATGCCTTTCCCAGTGCAAATCGTGAATGGCTTTTTCAACCTCTGTAGCAGAGCTGTCTAGATCGGAACGCTCCTCTTCAGTGAGCGAGGGCATCAAGATATCCCGCAAAAGCAAGGAAGCCTCCTCCTCCGTGTGCGGAGTTTGAGACGTGTAGAGTGATTGATAATAATGGCCGAATACGTCCGCTATGTCCTGGGGGAGCAGTGAGACGGGGAGAGAGAGTCTGTCTCCATCTCGACCACAACCCGACGGGCCAGGTCTCTACGATCGATCCAGGCTAGCAGTTTGCCAGCCTTATCGCCAACGTCATATATTCTGCTGAGCGTGGCCCTATGGTGTGACTTAACAGCTTCAGTCGCCAAGTCGGTGTATTCCTTGACTTTATTGCACAGTCTCTTCCGTACCTCCGCCGAGTCATTGAGTCGAAGAGTTTCCTCTAAGTGTAGGATTTCTCCCTCTAAGCGAGTCATATCTGCCCACTTCTCTTTTCGCTGTCTCGAGATCAGCGTCAGAGCCACCCCCGTATAACAGCCTTGTAGGCTTCCCAAAGGGTATGTGCTAAGTCTACAGTCCCGTCGTTCTCCTGAAAGTAGAGGTCTGATTCACATAGGATCTTCTCTTGGGGGAGTCGTAAGCTACCAGGGGTTGATCGGGGCTGTACGGACATCCGAGGGCTCCCCCACCTCCAGGTGACATAGGATAGGTGAGTGGTCGGAGATTCCCCTGGCCAAGTACTGCATTTCCTTCACTCTGTCAAGCTGGTGTGTGAGCGTCAATACATAGTCTATGTGGGACATATTACGGTGAACACCCGAGTAGAAAGTGTATAGTTGCACGGCTGGGTGCCGACTCCTCCAGGTGTCCACCAGGCCCATCGCCCCAAGAAAGCTGTGGATCTGCGTGCGGGAGGGTGGCAAGGCATTCTAGGGCCACCGCTCAAGGGAGTTAGAGACAATGGAGTTGAAATCACCCCGATCAATACTCTGCCTTCCGGCAAGGCTAATAGGAGGTCCCCGAGGTCTGCAAAGGATTAAGTGTTCAATCCCAGTGGCACATAGAAAGGAAATTAATTATGCGCCCTTCCCAGGTCCCAGTGGTGGCAATGAACCTACCCAAGGTGTTGGTGCGGACAAGGTCAATCATCATGGGGAATGATTTCTGGACCAGTATACCCACTCCCCGGGAGCCAGAACGAAAAGCAGAATGTGCCACCAGTTGGAAACCCCATCTCGCCATGGCCTTACAGGCATTTCCAAGTAAGTGCGTCTCTTGCAAGAGGACTACATTGGATGAGTGTCTTTTCAAAAATTGGAGCACTATACCCCACTTGATTTTATCTCCAGCCTGTTGACTTTCCAAGACAACAGTTTGAGCCTCTGTCTAGTTGTCTTGTCCATCTCACCCCGTTAAGTGTTCAATCAGTTGCAGGGGGAACCTCCCATGAACGCCCCAAGGGGGAGGGGGGCACATCAATAGACCACATTTCCTTCATAAACAGAATTACAGAAAGCATGTAACTTGTAATTGCCTTTCTTTGGAATCAGCCATATTTGTCATACCTGAGAAACAAAGAACAATACAAACTGAAACATTCCCCCCCACCCCCGTTTCGGCAGCAGATCGCATTCCACACACAGCAGTCTTTATGGGAGGACAGCACCCATGCGGAGGCGCTCGAGGCAGTGGGCAGACTCTCGTGCATGCCCCACCAGGCCCTTCCGGCCGTCGGCAGAGCACACAGCCGGCTGCAGAAAGGCTCAAAGGCGCACCATCCGCCAAAATCGCTGGGGACTTCTTCACCGACAGGATCGGGACCAGCTCCGGTTGCACGGAAGCGGACCCCCAGGAAACAGAAGACGTAGGCCGCAACTCAAGCGGAGATCAGCGGGTTCGGGCGGCACTCGCCCTCCAGGCCACACCTCGGTCCTCCACACGCCCCGCTTGGGACCAGCTCGAAAACGGCGGCTGCACCTGGCGGATTCGGCACAAAAGCTGCTGGGCGACTCTCCTCCTCTCCAGGAGCACTCTATGGTAGTTACAGTTATTGTATTGCGGGGCAACACTGGAATTTGCAGAGTTTTAAGGAGTGTTGTGAGGGAGATCCGCTGGTCAGCGGCCATTTCCCACGGCAGTTGGCCACGCCCCCCAATGTGAAGCTTTCTTGACACAGTCTCCGTGACCCAATGATGTTTTCTCCCTGGGCATATCTTCTGTCTTGGGAGAAGAGTGTGGCAGGCAGGGAGTCTCAATTTAACATATACATTCAGAGGTGCAGCCAAAATGCCTTATAGACTCTGCAATGGCGGCCGGCACAGATCTGGGATGGCAGGGCAGGGGGAGGTGGGGAAGAGAGGATGGGGGGCAGGGGACTGTAAAAAAATTAAGTATAAAAACGTTACCTTATCGCCACGTCTCGCTGTCTCTCTTCTGCGTCAGGACTCAACAGGCAGCACCCAGGCTCACCTGACCAATCACAACACTGCAATGCAGTGTTGTGATTGGTCTGAGCGCCGTGGTTCGGCACTCGGAAAGGAGCTGGGGGCCTGGGCATGTTCTCCACCCAGGCTGTAATGCAGCCTGCGTGGAGAACATGCAAAGTGTGCATGACTGTTTGGCTGGCCTGAGAGGACCGGCCAAGCATGATACATGGTCACTTTTTGTGGGCAAACCACTCCTCCCCTGCCCTGCTCTGAGAGCAGAGCAACCCGCCCGCCCCGACCACGAAGCAGCAGGAAGAAATAAAATGATAATAACGTTTAGGTATTATCATTTTATTTTTCCCTTAGTTACACTGCTTAAAAGCAGTGGGGTGACGCTATGCCGCCTTAGTGGAGGAGCCGCCACTGAGACTCTGTATCACATTTCGGCCAGTCATGCCTTAGCAGCCCCGCATTTTTTGACCCAGTGTGCTGAAGCAGCCTGCCACTGGGCATTCTTCCTAAAGGCTGATTAATTGTTGGGCCTAAGTAGAATCTATTGAATTGAAGCTCCTGGAGCACATCGAGACAAGGCCTGGTAGTGGCATTCTTAATTTCCATCCATTTCAACAATTCATCCAAATCAGAACCCTAAACAAGCGGAGACTATGATTTTTAGCCATGCACCGATTTTTTTTTTGTCCACTACCCCACATTATCCAGATGGCCATTTTAAGAGAAGCATTAGGCCTCCAAGAAGAATGCCATGGTAGGTCGAAAATGGAGAATTGAAGCATTTTCTTCGCCACATTCCTGATATGGTCAAAGCCTCATTGTTAAAGAACAGGATCCATTATAAGTGTCTGGTTCCTCAGTTTAGCATGTAATTGAATCTTCATTGCCAACCAAATGTGTTTGGCATTTTGACAGATAGGTATCACCTTTCACTCCTACTAAGTACATGTCCGGTTTTCTTCAGCCCCTGCAGAAGAATGCTGATGGTGTTGAGTTCTCCATTGAGCCTAAGATACCATATCCCTTTCCAGGCCACAAGCTAGGAAATTGACTCTTGAAAACTGTTGAAGCTTATTGGCTTTGCTGTCATCGTTGCCAGTTTCCTCTTTGAGGATTTCGTCCTCGTTGCCAGTTTCCTCTTTGAGGATTACCCTCTCTGATGCCCCCTCAGGGTATGCTATAAACGTTTCCCCACTGGCATGCAGATGTCTTACATAGGTATCCCACATGGACTTTCATCTATTCTGAAACTTCCTTCAGTCTTTAGAACATGTTAGTGCACCTTTCCACTAGGAATTTCCTCAAAACCAGCTGGTTCTGTACACAGTGATACAGGATGTCGAACCTGCCAATCCTCCACACCCTATGGACTATCCTAGTTATACAGTTATTTTTCAGGGAGCTGTGCTTCTGTCCGAACTCTGGACACAATATATGACTAGATCCGGGTGAAAGTTCCATTATGCTTGCGTAATCTTGTGTACTCTCCCATTACGGTCATTACACACAATTCCTGCAATTACTCCATAATGCCACATGGTCTAGTGGGAAAAGTTTATTGCGTGAGTAAGGAAACCATGTGACCAGAATCCTTTCTGCTCTTGTTCGCAGCACTTGTGTATTTAGCGTCAAATTCATCAAGGGTGTAAAAAAAATGTATGCAAGGACATGTTTCATGCGTTAAATGTCACTTTTGCTTTTCAGAAAACTTTTTTCTCAGTTTCATGAAATTACACGAAAGCAAAGTACGCATATTTTTCACACTCCCTTACTTCTCCATTATAACAAACTACACCTACTCTCCATTTAGAATTGGCCATGGCTTGTGCTTCACTACTTAGACACCCTTGCAAGTCACCCTGTGTACATATTCAATTTTTTTCCAGACAATAAAATGGCCCCTGAGTCTTTAGAAGACTACAGAGAGGCAATGGGGAAGGATCTGATTTCTGGGATGATGTTTTTCCACACCATTATTGGCTTTACCATGATCTGCCTGGGCCTTCAAGCATGTGGGACGCAGTCCTACGCATAAAGGGATTCTTAGATTATTTTGCACGGGGGGAAATGAAGTTGTGTTGGTTTTCATAATACGTCAGAAGCCTCGTTCTGACAATGTTGTGCCTAAGAAGACAAAACTGTCTTATGAGCCAGCAGAGGAATTGTGTTAAATGGCTCCCACCCCCAAACAGTTCTGTTTTTTTGTGATCCCTTGTGTGGCGTAAATGGCATGTGCTCCTCTTGCTTGGCTAGAAAAACACTATAAATATGTATCTTAGGAAAGTGATTTTACCAAAATATTTCTCTCGGTCATAGGCAGGTTAATCTAGACACCATCTGATAGGGTGCAGCTGGTCGATATGGAATAAAATGCAACAGTTCAATAAGAATTACACAGAGAGCCTTGTCAGTAAAAGTATAGTGTCTATGTTTACTCTCAGTTAGCTGTGTAAACTTATAGCAATTGCTATTTCTAGTCTGTCACTCTGGACTTTTAGGCTGTCCATAAGAACTCATGAATGTCTTCTCTGTTCTTTTTGAAGGTTTTGATTTTGGGAGTGCAGCAGTGAAATAGACCTTTTGCTTCTAGTATTAGCTTTTGGGTCCACACTTTAAACAACTGTGTTTTTCTGACCAGCCTCTCTTAACCATTGACCTAAGACATTGCCAATCGCGTCCAGGGTACTGTTCCTCACTTACCTAATACTCTTGGCTTTAAGGCTGTGTTGAAGCGAATGAGTGATTTTTACGACGACAAACCACTCTGTTGGCCCTCTCCTGCGTCTCCCACTTTCCCCACTTGTGTTCCCTCAGGTATGATCCCTCCATTTTCCCCGTGTGTCTTTTCTCATTCCTCTCGCACCTCCATCTGGTTCCTCCCTTCTACC
Source organism: Lissotriton helveticus (assembly GCF_964261635.1). Classification (NCBI taxonomy): domain Eukaryota; kingdom Metazoa; phylum Chordata; class Amphibia; order Caudata; family Salamandridae; genus Lissotriton; species Lissotriton helveticus. The sequence goes on along the minus strand of NC_136072.1, from coordinate 820,823,313 downwards.
TCCCCTTCTTCCCCTTTGTGTTGCTTTTTCTTACCACCAGCACTTCTATTTCATTCCTCCATTGCCTCCTCCTTATTCCTTCCTTGCCTCCCTCTTATTCTTGTGTCGCTCTACCACTCACACTGTCTTTTGCCTGTCACTCCTATTTTGTTTCCCTATGTGCCACTCTTTGTACCTCCCACACCTTCATCTCCATCCTTTCACATTCCCCTGTGTCGCCTCTCATTCCCCTGCTCTCTCTTCCCTTCCAGCGGTTTCTCGTGAGTGCTACTGAAACAAAAGGTGGTCTACAGTGAAGGCTTACCTGGCTTTATTATAGCCTCCTATGAAGACTCCCTTCCTTCCATTGCTTTTATTGCATTCCTTTTTAGGTCTCGCGCCTAGCGTTGCAGTGTGCAGCATAGCTCGTACAGCGCCAGACCTCGTGTATGGGCTTTAGAAAGCTAACCACACGCTTGTGCGTGTGGTTTTGCTTTCGCCTGCTGTTATTGACTTTCGCGTGGTTTTTGAAAATAAATACAGCACGCGATTGGGCAAAGGCGGGCGCATGTCCCGCCTTTGCTCCTCCCATTCCCACTGGTGGCTAGCACGCGCAGCAGCGTACGTTCGCCTCGCTGCCGCGCTCCCTCCCCCCGCTCCTCTGTGGTGCGCGCGCACCACTAGTTTCCATTCCCGGCCCTGCTCCTCTGTGGTGCACGCGCACCACTGGTTTTAGCAATTTGAGGTAGGTAAAAATGGGTTACGTGGGATTCGAAGGATGTTTCAGCCAGATCGGTTTGTAATGTATTTAACTTCATATCTGGTTCAAACAGTTGCTTTTCCAATTATGCTTCAGTGGTATCACCGAAGTCTGATTTCCTGTCACTGATGCAACATTTTGGTCTGACTATCAAGATGCAAGCTGTTTGAAAGCGGTTCTCGCAATAGAAAAGATTTTCGGGAGATCGTAAAGGGGCGTAGCTCAAACCCAGCGGGGACAATGGTGCATCACAGAAGGGTGGGAAAGCGGTTATTCATAGAAAAGTGTGGAAATAGATATATTCAGTTTACAATGTCATTGAACCGCAGAAAAGGAAGTCTAAAAAATCGGACAGTGATTGACTAGAGGTGTCTTTTATCCTTCAGCATTTGCAGGCATTGTGGCCAAGGGAAGTGGGCAATGCGTGTGGCTGTATGTCACGCTCCTGCCACCAGAGTCTCAGCATACGTGCCAGCATTTTAGAAGAGCCAACTGGGAAATTTAAAAAAAGAACTGGGAGAATGTAATCTCTTGTTTATTTTCTGTTCAAGTTCCCCTGGGTCAGCACGCGCAGCGACTTCTGTGCGATGCAATGACGGAGTAAAGATATGACTTGTACTCTATGTCCTCAGCAGCAAAAGAGAGGGGAAACTACTGCTCCAAACACCTAGTATCACCTCACATAGCGTTACTCACCGGTACCAGCAGGCACAGAGGCACCCACGGCCAACAACTCCATCCAGCAACAACCGGTTGTAAGTGGTCCACCTTCCTTTACAAGCCTACCTGAGAAGAATCCGCTGCGGCCCCAAAGGCGAGGGCTCTGCATTCCATTCCAGAGGTTTATAGCTCATTATTCATAGACCATATAATCGTGAACCCCTCGTATCCCCTAAGCTCGAGTGGGCTCGTGACTGTGTACACAGCTGCATTCTCCACACGAGCACAGATGCCATTGCAGAACCTCTGACAGGGACCCCATCTGTGTACGCGGCTTGCAAAAGAATGACGTATCAAGTCCACTTTCCTAACCTGTACTTTGAATATTTCTGGGAAATGATAGTTAATGCACAATTCGTGCTATTCTTTAAATCTAGAATGTTTGCACTGTGTGCGCTGCAGTGTTTCAGATACAGCAGACGCAGTACAATGCCTCGGGCGCACATTCTGGGCGCTCTATGGGGGTTTCGTCGTCCTCATCTCAGAGCCGCGGGTCTTCCACGGCCGGGTCACCAGAGAAGAGATGCCAACAGGGGCCTCTGGTAAAAGGATTGCTGGTGGGTCAACAGTTCACTCTGTATGAAGTCACTCTAACTCCTTCAACTGAAATTAACCATATGCAGTGAGTCAAATTTACATCACCCTCTTCAGCTCTGTCAGGTAATCTTTCCGTTTAAATATAACGACCTTTGTTGTGCAGCGCTTAAACCAACGGGTCTGTGTTTTTAAGCGCTGTAAATGCAAAACGTCTCAATTTACAGACGCCGCATTGTGGAAGGCTCAGTCAGCCCGGTCGGAATCCACAGACCACCTCACGTGTGGGAGACAAGCATTCAGCTCGCTGAGCCATCCTGCTGTTCAGGAGAATAGCATTCCCCCTGAGTGCAGTGGATTGGTGGGGAGACGCATTCTGGGAAGATAACTAACCTGCTGTTTACGTAGTGCTTTATGATGCACTTCTGCGTTGCGAAGCACTTTAAATAAGAGGTGAAAACAACGCAGCTCACAACGCCCTGACCACGTGGGCTTAATGCAGGGGAACTCTCAGGAGATGAGCGATGAGGGAATGAAGACAATGGCCAGGATCATATTCCACTCAATGATTGTTTAAAGCTAGTTTTTAGGTCGAGGGACCGTCGCTTCTCACTGCTAAGCAGTGAGGGGGCGGAGTCCCGAAGAATTAATGTTTTGGAGTTAAGGGGCATAAACCCGCCTCTCTCCTCCATTCTCCTCCATTGGCTGGCTTCCTAAACGGAGGCCAGCCATTGGAGGAGAAGGGAGTCACTCCAATAAAGCCCCGTCTCTTTCGGATCCGGGGGCGTGTTTTTTGCGTTCTTTAGCCCTGTGACATCATCTGTCACTAAGAGCGCAAAAAACACGCCCCCAAATCCGAAATTATCGGAGTTGCGGCCGCCATTTTGCGTCGTATTTCAAGTACATTAACGACGAGGATGAGTATGACGAGTGGAGCAGTCGCTTGCAGTCCCCCGAGACTCGCTTATCTAGAACGAGAACCACGATGTCTGCATTCCAACGGAGTCCACCGGGGACATCCACCCCACACAGGAAAAGCGCAGGGCACAGGCAGGTAGGTGTCCCTCGCAGGGTCAGAGCGATGAGCGGCCAACCCCTCCCTGCCAGTGCTCCCTGCTCATGCCCCTCGGGGCAAAAACACATAGATACGGACTCGAACATGCGCTCCAAGGACGCCTGTTATTGGACTGCTGTCCTCTGCTCTACCAACTGATCAACGGTAGACTTGCCCGACTAAGCGCCCCCCTCAACCATGGCAGTGCAACTCGCCCGGGCCGAAAGCAGTTTTCTGGAGTCCCGCTCAGCATTATCGGCTGCTCCTGGGAATTATGCCAGTTCGGCTGGGGATGGTGGGAATGGGGATTTTATACATGCCCCGGGGCGTGTGGGTAAAGGTTCCATTAACCTTGAAACGACTTGGGACCCACCTGGACGACGTACTGGACAAAGAGACAGGTGAGGACAGCGCTGCTTCCAGGCGCTGCGCACGTGTGCGCTACTTGTGTGGACGGCTCTTGAGGCCACAGTGCCTGCGCTGGGTGGCAGCTGCAATTGGGTGGTGGTAAAACTGACGGAAACATGCTGCCACCCAAGCACCGGGAATGGGCACGTTAAATGTGCAGATGTGCAGGGAGCGGTCCAGAGTGGGAAATAAATAAACAGCCCTGCTCCGCGGGCGCACGCAGGGCAGCAACTTCACTTGGATCAAATTCATTTAAGGCCGACTTTACTGCTCGCACTGCACAATCCGGTTTTCCCATCTTGAGCACAAGGAAATGTCATTTTCCTTCTGCGGGGAGAGGCTATTACATTGATTACCCAGGCAGGCAGGCGTTTGACTGCACACTCTCCCAGATGCCTTTGTGGGTGGGGATGTGGGGTATTGTTTAGTGCGCAGGTTTAACGATTCCCCTCAAGGCTCATACGGTGCATTTACTCTCGGTGTGCCTGAAAGGTGACAGATTGGGAACACTGGAATCTGAAGTCTTGTGCAGCAACATAAGCTCTCGGACTGCGCACTTCAAATCGGCACAGGCAAGTGAGCAGGGTCATGCTCCTACAATTATAGGCCTCTTAGTAAGGGCTGTTGCTAAACGCTGACATGTTTTGTGCCATAGAGGTGCACCTCTCGGGAGGCATACAGGGACATGCAGTGAAAATTATTGTTCAGCACACTGGGCTGGTATTGTCATAACAGCATTTGGGCCTTTATCATAGCTTCAGAGTGAAAGGCATATATTAAGCATTTAGATGAAAATAATCTTCTGGATGAATAAGTGCTGCATTAAAGTGGCTTCTGCGTGCGTGAGCTCCTCACCCCCCTCCCCCCCTCGTTGCTTGTGTGAGTGAGCTCCTCACCCCCCTCCCCCTCGTTGCTTGTGTGTGCGTGAGCTCCTCACCCCCCTCCCCCCTCGTTGCTTGTGTGCGTGAGCTCCTCACCCCCCTCCCCTCCTCGTTGATTGTGTGCGTGAGCTCCTCACCCCCCTCCCCCTTTGTGGCTTCTGCATGCGTGAGCTCCTCACCCCCTCCCCCCCTCGTTGCTTGTGTGCGTGAGCTCCTCACCCCCCTCCCCCCTCCAGGCTTCTGCGTGTGTGAGCTCCTCACCCCCCTCCCCCCTCATTGCTTGTGCGTGAGCTCCTCACCCCCCTCCCCCCTCGTTGCTTGTGTGCGTGAGCTCCTCACCCCCCTCCCCTCCTCGTTGCTTGTGTGCGTGAGCTCCTCACCCCCCTCCCCGGCTTCTGCATGCGTGAGCTCTCACCCCCTCCCCCCTCGTTGCTTGTGTGCGTGAGCTCCTCACCCCCCTCCCCCCTCGTGGCTTCTGCGTGCGTGAGCTCCTCACCCCCCTCGTGGCTTCTGCGTGCGTGAGCTCCTCAACCCCCTCTCCCCCCTCGTTGCTTGTGTGCGTGAGCTCCTCACCGCCCTCCCCCCTCTTGGCTTCTGCGTGCGTGAGCTCCTCACCCCCCTCGTGGCTTCTGCGTGCGTGAGCTCCTCCACCCCCCCCTCGTTGCTTGTGTGCATGAGCTCTTCACCCCTCCCCCCCTCGTTGCTTGTGTGCGCGTGAGCTCCTCACCCCCCCCCTCGTTGCCTTTTCCTTTTGATAATGTGGTTGTTTGTACTGCTATTAATTGCTGTTAGTGACATGCAATAGCCACAAGTTCTCAATAAAGTTTCTTTTTTTTTAACATACACTGGTAAGAGTCAGATTTGGCACAACGGGGGCCAAGAACAACTTTGATGTGGGAAACGTGGTCCATTGATGATTGGAGAAGGGTATTATAGCGAAAGGTTGTTCAATTACCCAATCGCAGAATGTAATGATAGTTAGTGCTTGTGCTGCGTTATGACGCCTGGCTGTGCTTGCTCCCCTGCCCCCTGGCTGTGCTTGCTCCCCTGCCCCCTGGCTGTGCTTGCTCCCCTGCCCCCTGGCTGTGCTTGCTCCCCTGCCCCCTGGCTGTGCTTGCTCCCCTGCCCCCTGGCTGTGCTTGCTCCCCTGCCCCCTGGCTGTGCTTGCTCCCCTGCCCCCTGGCTGTGCTTACTTCCCTGCCCTCTAGTTGTGCTTGCTCCCCTGCCTGTGCTGGCTTCCCTCCCCCTGGCTGTGCTTGCTCCCCTGCCCCCTGGCTGTGCTTGCTCCCCTGCCCCCTGGCTGTGCTTGCTCCCCTGCCCCCTGGCTGTGCTTGCTCCCCTACCCCCTGGCTGTGCTTGCTCCCCTGGCTGTGCTTGCTCCCCTGCCCCCTGGCTGTGCTGGCTTCCCTGCCCCATCGCTGGGCTTACTTCCCTGCCCCCTCGCTGGGCTTACTTCCCTGCCCCCTCGCTGTTCTTCCTTCCCTGCCCCTTCGTTGTGCTTGCTCTCCTGTGTGTGTATGTGGCTCTGGGTGTGTGTATGTGGCTCTGGGTGTGTGTATATGTGGCTCTGGGTGTGTGTATGTGGCTCTGGGTGTGTGTATGTGGCTCTGGGTGTGTGTATGTGGCTCTGGGTGTGTGCATGTGGCTCTGGGTGTGTGTGCGTGTGGCTCTGGGTGTGTGTGCGTGTGGCTCTGGGGGTGTGTGTGTGTGTGGCTCTGGGTGTGTGTGTGTGGCTCTGGGTGTGTGTGTGTGGCTCTGGGTGTGTGTGTGTGGCTCTGGGTGTGTGTGTGTGTGTGGCTCTGGGTGTGTGTGTGTGGCTCTGGGTGTGTGTGTGTGGCTCTGGGTGTGTGTGGCTCTGGGTGTGTGTGGCTCTGGGTGTGTATGTGTGGCTCTGGGTGTGTATGTGTGGCTCTGGGTGTGTATGTGTGGCTCTGGGTGTGTATGTGTGGCTCTGGGTGTGTATGTGTGGCTCTGGGTGTGTATGTGTGGCTCTGGGCGTGTATGTGTGGCTCTGGGGGCGTGTATGTGTGGCTCTGGGGGTGTGTGTGTGGCTCTGGGGGTGCGTGTGTGGCTCTGGGTGTGCGTGTGTGGCTCTGGGTGTGTGTGTGTGGCTCTGGGTGTGTGTGTGTGGCTCTGGGTGTGTGTGTGTGGCTCTGGGTGTGTGTGTGTGGCTCTGGGTGTGTGTGTGGCTCTGAGTGTGTGTGTGTGTGGCTCTGAGTGTGTATGTGTGGCTCTGAGTGTGTATGTGTGGCTCTGGGTGTGTGTGGCTCTGGGGGTGTGTGTGTGTGGCTCTGGGGGTGTGTGTGTGTGGCTCTGGGGGTGTGTGTGTGTGTGTGGCTCTGGGTGTGTGTGTGTGTGTGTGGCTCTGGGTGTGTGTGTGGCTCTGGGTGTGTGTGTGGCTCTGGGTGTGTGTGTGGCTCTAGGTGTGTGTGGGGCTCTGTGTGTGGGGCTCTGTGTGGGTGGCTTTGTGTGTGGGGCTCTGTGTGGGTGTAAATGCTATAGGTCATGCATTTGCGAGCTATTAAGCTATTGGCATTGTAAATGACAATGCCATTTATTTAATGATTAAGCTATTGGCAATGTAAATGATAATACCATTTATTTATGATTTAAAAAATAAAAAAATGTCATGAACAATGCCAATAGCTCTACCTTTAATAATGCCGAGACCATTGCATTGTAAATGCTTGTTATAAGTTGAAAGTGCAAAAGGTGTGTTTTACCTGATTACAGAGCTACCAACGTGTGCTAAGGGTATGAATGTGTATGTTTTTCTTTTGTCGAATAAAACATTTTCAATTTGCATTTGAAACATTTCATTTTTATGTAAAATTAATCTTTGTAACTTCAAGCAATTCATGAAGCTCATATTTTTAAATAAAGTAAAAACAAGTTATAGTTAGCCTTTCCTGACGATCTCTCACTCTCAGCAAACCCAAATAACACAGCCAGGCTGACAAGCCACTCCAGTCTTTAAACGCAAAGATATTATTCCTATTATTGTTATTCTTGTCATTATTATCAGTGATAAAACGGTGTATATATGGCATTTGCCTAATAGTAAAAAAAACAGCCAAGTACAAAAAAATAAATCAGAAGAAATAAACATCATAGGTCTGTGCCTAATATTAAAACAAGCATTTGCAATGCAATAGGTCTCGCATTATTGAAGTTTGAGCTATTGGCATTGCTAAATAATTCCACTCCAATAGCTCAAACTTTAATAATGCGAGACCTATTGCATTGCAAATGCTTGTTTACTGTCTATTTGAAATAAAGGTTGGGGTGGGAAAAGAGGCTTCATTATACTTTATAGTCCTTCCTTTCTACGACCTAGAAGTAAATGAACTAGTGTGAGGAAGGATTGCTATCCAACCTTCATTTCAAATAGAAAGAAAATAGGACTTCCTTCAGAAATGCTTTAGAGATGCTGTATGTCCTGTCATGCCTACATTACACTTTTGTGTTTTCATAAAGTTAATATTGAATTATACAATCTTTGTAATACTCGTGCCACACAATCACCCTAATCTTTTGTAAACAGCCTTCTGTAGCCGCTTCCTGTAATTTCTGTCTAACTTCCTTATAGTTGTACACCTCCCTCCACGTTAACAATTCTGCCTTGTTTAAATTTTCAGGATTATATTTTACATGCATCATTAGTTGTAAATGTTTTCATTTTTTTGGAGCTCTCGGTCTGCTCAAGATTTCTCGGCAGGGAGTCTCCAGCACGGAGATCTTTATTAAAAAAAACTGGGTAGGGTTCAAATCTTTTGAGGCGCTCCCTTGCGCTCTGTTTCCAACCACTGTATCAGTTGTTGTTTGATCTAGATACTCCTCAGGCTGGCATTAACTTATTCTCTATTACCATGATCTCATTTGCCCTCTGACGCTCTTCCTACCCCCAGACCTTGCTCTCACGCACTATACGTAACGCACCCATGGAGTCAAATAAGGTAAGTAATTAACATCATAAAGATCCTCTATCTCTTATTTCAATCCTATGAATGCCCTCACTTTTGCTTTCACTGTTGTTATGTTATGTTATGTTATGTTAGAACTGTATTTCTTGAGCGCACGGCTACCCAGATCGGGTGTCCCGGCGCTTTGGCAGAGAGTCCTGAACACAACCAAGAAAAACCCAGCGGCAGAAACACTGTAGACCCACTGGTTAGGCGGAGAAGAGGCGCGTCTTGAGCTCCTTTCTGAAGGCCAGGAGATTGTTAGCCTTGCGGAGTGACAGAGGGAGCTCATTCCACAGACTGGCCGCCATAAACTGGAAAGACCGGCCTCCCATCCGCACGCGTTTGATCACTGGTACCTCCACTTTAGCCATATATATATTGTATATGTTGATTTCGCATGTTTTGCTCATTGCTTGTTAGATGAGAAAGAATGAACAAAATGTGATATAATGCCTGATGTATTATTCAAATTATAAACCAGTCCCATGTACTTATCTTCAGCTTATTGAAGGCTTTAGTTAGTCTTAAAAAATTCAGGCACGCTCTCAAATCGTTTGACCCTAGAATGATACATATCCTAAACGTATCATAGAATTGATGTTGCATTTCTTTGATATTTGTGGGTTGGATTGGTCCAACTCTTTTATTTCCTGTCTCACCTGCATCAGCAGAGTTATTGTGTTTGTGTGCACGCACACTGTAACAGTCGTGGGGCCCCCACTCTCTTACTCGAGCCTAATTCATCCAGGATTCCTGTAGACCCTAATACTCAGCATGGAAACGCTCTTTAAAAAAGAACAGAGATAATAATGAGCTTGGATATAAATGTAACTTTAAATAGTGCCTCCACTCCACCTAAACATCTTTAGGTACTCATGGGCCAGGCAGAGATATTCTTACGTTTCCAACAGTTTAACTCGTCTGATACATATATAGACCGTGAATAATAAATCAGTTTGTTGAATGTATAACGGATATTGACAAGTAACTGCACCATTTAATGCAATAATAGAATTATTCTAGTACCTTTACCCACCAATTAATGCAATAATAGAATTATTCTAGTACCTTTCCCCGTATATGAATGTATATAGTGTTTGCCAAATTATTGATTGACTTTTTGTAGTAAAACAGAGTAACACACTACGAATTAACGATGATCTCTCTTGTCTAAAGTTCAGCTCCTAAGGTAAACTATTTCACTGCCGTCTCCAGCTGTTGGCTGAAATTATAGCTTTCTTAATTCTCTCAATTCACAACAAACATGGAAGTTGTTCAAAAGCCTTCATTGTCAGCTTATGCTATAATTGGCCTGTATTTGTGTACACTTTAATGCTGTTTTGAACAACCTGCTTTGTACCAGATGCAATGAGAATGACTTAATGCTTAAGGTACCGCTGTATTTGCTTTCAAAAGTATTGGTAGCTCAACAACAGTGCATTAAGTAATATATCTGCAGTCTACTTCCAGTGGTTCTACAGAACACATGCTTGTGACATGAAATCCCGGCGCTAGTTTTGGAAGGTTTCCTCGGTCCAATTTGGTAGTAGATAAATCACTTAAGCCACTCACTGAAATATTTTCTGGCTGCTCCCGATGCATACATTTATTAGTGGAGTTGAATATTATTTCTCGTCGCTTCGAGATGAGCTGTGGGATTCCCTTATGACCTGGCAGCTTGGCGGTCGCTCAACTCTCCAAGCAGGGATAAGCCTTCAGAGAAACCAGAGCTGCACAACGGCGGCTGGCACTGAGGTAGGGGGACCGGGATGCGGGAGGTAGGGGGCAGGGGCGGGAGGGGGAGAGGACCCGGGGAATGCGGGAATAAAAACAAGCATTTACAATGCAATGGTCACGGCATTATTAAAGGTAGAGCTATTGGCATTGCTTATTACTTTTTTTTTTTTTGTAATCAAAAATAAATGGCATTGTCATTGACATTGCCAATAGCTTAATCGTTAAATAAATGGCATTGTCATTTACAATGCCAATAGCTTAATCGCTCGCAAATGCATGACTTATTGCATTTACGCCCACACAGAGCCACACACACAAAGCCACCCACACACCCACACACACACATACACAGAGCCACCCACACAGTCATTCATATAGAGCCACCTACACAGAGCCACTCTCACACAGACAGAGCCACCCACACATAGAGCCACCGACAAAAAAAGCTATCCACACAGAGCTACACACACACACACACACACAGAGCGCTACACACACACACACAGACAGAGCGCTACACACACACACACAGACAGAGCGCTACACACACACACAGACAGAGCGCTACACACACACACAGACAGAGCGCTACACACACACACAGACTGAGCGCTACACACACACACAGACTGAGCGCTACACACACACAGACAGAGCGCCCCACACACACACACACACACACACAGACAGAGCGCCACACACACACACACACAGACAGAGCGCCACACACACACAGAGCGCCACACACACACACACAGCCAGAGCGCCACACACAGACAGAGCCACACACAGACAGAGCCACACACAGGCACACATCTTCTCACCTGCACAAAGGAAAGGACAAAAATGCCCACAGCCTTCGATCAAACACCTTCCAGATTAACTGCCCAGACTGCAGCAGCACGCCCAGCTTCAGACCCAGCACTTACCCACCAAATACACTTCCGCCACAGAAGCAGCACTGGCTGGTGAGACTAGCCAGCCACCAGGGTAAAACCAGACAGAGCAGATGTTCAGAAGTGGCCACTACCCACAAGACAAGGAAGCCACCAATTTCCAGGACATGGGTCACCAAGACTAACTATTAGTCAGTCAAAGCTCTAGCCTGTAGAAGGGGCAATCCAAAAACCACTTGTAACCCAACCGTGTCCTCTCACAGCCCACACAGCCCTCACAGCCCTCACAGCCCTCCCAGCCCACACAGCTCTCACAGCTCTCACAGCCCACACAGCTCTCACAGCCCACACAGCTCTCACAGCCCACACAACTGTCACAGCCCACACAGCTCTCACAGCCCACACATCTCTCACAGCCCACACATCTCTCACAGCCCACACAGCCCACACAGCTCTTTCAACCATCGGTTTCTTCGAATCATTACTCTATTGTATGCAGACAATACAGTTACCAACAAGAGTACAACAACTCCCAAAGGTGTGTTTTGGGGCGAGGGGGGTGTAAACAATGCAGATTAATATCCGGGATATATGACACGCGCCTTACCAAAAGGTGGTATGGCAACAAGGCATAGCAAATCCAGCACGTAATAACTACCTCAACAAAAATCGCTTGATATCCAAACGAAACCAGTCGCCCACAAGGGAAAGGGCACGGCGCCTGCGTCGTTTACAGGAGCCATCCAAAGGAACTACTTCTAAGGAGCAATGCAGTAGCCAGACAGACCAGGCAAAGGGAATCTAGAGGGCATCTTTTTTCTGCTGGTCTCAGCATCCACTTGAAGAACTGATGCATATATACGGAGAAGCGTGGCTCAGTGGTTAGAGGCGGCAGACCCGGAAGCTGAGATCGGCCGTGGACCAGGGTTCGATTCCCCGCCTCGGCGGGTCTCGGGCTCAAAAATTCCACGGACTCGACAATTCTCGCTCCGGTGCCTACTCGACTCACGGGGTCACACTCTGCGACTCTGGGCAATAGCTTGCTTAATCTCCACTACGGCCCCTCGCGGCGGGATGCCTGGCTTTCACCTTGTGGATACCCTGCCGGGGTATCTCACAGGGGAATACCAGGACGGGTTCCCTAAGCAAGCGCCTTGATACCTTCGGGTGATACGTGCGCTATATAAGTCGCAATACATTTACATTTACATTTACAGGGATTAAAGAGGTTTCAGTGAATGACGGATAACGGATTACGGCAAGTCCGTAAATCTGGCCAACGGTGTTACGTAAAAACAAGACTGGCAAATAATGGCAGTTACAACTGACTATTATTGGCAGGGAGGCAGTGGTCATCACACGCACTTTTGTGGCAGGGCGACAGAAAAGCCAAACCCTAGACCATAGGACAAGTTGAGTGGAACATTGTATTTAAACTGCCTCTGATAAGGCAAACTACTCGGCAAACCAAGTATAACTTAGTTATGGATCGCCAATTAACTGGGAAAACGTAGGGGCACAACAATAACATCTCATGCGCGCGCTAAACGGATTTGTTTTATTGGTGGGTGGCAGCAACCGGCCCACGGGGAACGGCCACTATGTACCGCTAAAGGAGAAGGCACTAAGCGTGCCGTCGCACACTAGGTAGAGACCACGCGCGTTGCAAACAGGAAGCAGCAATTCGCCTCCCACAATATCAACACACTTGAGCAAACAGGCAGACACACGTCTTTGGAGAGGTCCGAGCTTCTCTTTTAACGAGGTATACGGAGACTCGCTGCACCACGCCACTTAAATAAATAAAACAAATCAAGAGAGAAGCGCGAATAATGCAAATAGAGCACAACGGCAAACTCTCTTTGTAAGTGCGTGGGTGCGGAACTGAAGCAATCAGAGGACTACAATACAACGGGGGTTAAGGTGGGATCGCCCCCGCCACATCGGCTTTTGCACCCGCGCCGGACACCAACAAAAAACAAGCAGCAGACAGCCAAATTAAAACCATTGTTGGTTTAGAACATCGGGAGGTCCCGCCTGACTCGGGTATATTGGCATATATGCTCAGGTTACAAGGATAATGGCGTCTAGGACTTCTCAGACACAGGGGGCACGCTCTCGGGAACCATGGATGGTCTCAAGCCGTTTTTACCTCACTGGGCCGCCGAAGCAATCACACTGCCCGATCAAAGGCGTTTTCAAAAAGCTTCAGCTGCGGAATCTTCAGAGAGGGAGGCAGCGTTCGTGCATTTGGTAGCGATTGGGGTCCTTTATAACACGAGGAATGGCTCACCTTCACTGCGGGTGAAGAAAAAATGGCGGCCGCAAGCTTCCGAATTTTTCGGAATCGGGGGCGTGGTTTTGTGGTTCTGAGTGACAGACTACGTCACTGTCTAAAGAACAGCAAAACGTACACCCCCGAATCCGAAAGAGACGGGGCTAAATTAGAGTGACGCATCTCTACTCCAATGGCTGGCCTCCGTTTAGGAAGCCAGCCAATGGAGGAGAGACAGGGCAGGGAGGCGGGTTCCAAAGAGCTACTAAGGGACATTAAATCTCCGACCCCAGACTGCGCAAGCGCAGCCTTTAGGTCCTCGACCTAAAAAAGTACCTTCTCATCGCTTCCTCCCCTCTGTAGTCCTCCCTCGCTCGCTCGGCCTTACCAGAAGCACACCCAGGCAACTAGTCAGCCAGTCGCCACGCTGCCTTAGCAGCGTTGTAATTGGTCTGAGCACCGTGTTTCGGCACTCAGACGCTGACTGGAGGCCTGGGCATTGTCTCCATGTAGGCTGCGATGCAGCCTGCATGGAGAACATGCGAAGTGCCCAAGACTTTTTTAGGCACTTTAGAAGGGTGCTACCACTCCTCCCCTGCCACGGCCCACTAATGCAAAGTGTGTGGTAGTTGGAGAAAATAAAATGAGAATGCAAGTTATCATTTTATTTTCCCTTTGTGTCACTGCAAAAAAGCAGTGGGCGACGCTCCTCTGCCTTAGTGGAGGAGCGTCGCCCCACTGCTATATAGATGCTCCCTTATATCTCTGAGGTTTGGAGTGTGATACTGCCTATTTGCCACGTCCTTTTGCAAATCACTCTACTCCACCGTTTCTCTCCTAAGATCAGGTATTTATTAAGTGCGTATATTACCCATAGGTCTCATAGCGCTAGCTGCTAATCAGAAAACCAGAAGGGGTGGGGCAAGGCGCTAGAATAGCTAGGTTTTGAGGGCTTTGCAGAATTTTTTGTGGTCGGTTTCCAAGCAGAGATGTAAAGGCAATATGTGCCATAGTTCAGGAGAAGTTCTGGAAAAGGATCTGCAACCGTTCCTTAGTGTGCGGACCTTGTGAACAGTTAGAAATTGTTTGCTGCTGGTGGAACGGAGGGTTCTAACTGGCTGGTATTTTGCGAGTTTCTATGCTAGATATTGTGGTCCTTTATTGTTTAGTGTTTTGTGTACCAAACAGCAGAGTTTGAAGTTGATCCTTTTTCCGATAGGGAGCCAGTGGAGGGTCTTTAGACTGGGCGCCGATGGAGAACCGGGGGGGGGGGATGGTTTAGGACCAGCCTTGCCGCAGTATTCTTTAGGACGTGAAGCTTTGTCAGATGCTTTTCATTTATGGATGTAGTCCAAGCGACTAATGGTTAGTCCCTGTACGAGGGGTATGCGAGAGGGAAGGGGAATCCATTTGAAGATTTTCCTAAGATTGCACATTAGACCATAGCTGGTGCGAACCACGGAGTTAACATAGTCCGCCATGGAGAGTTTATTATCTATTACCACTCCAAGATTGCAGGCTGCTGTCTTGGAAGGGGGAGGGGGGTGCTGGGGGGGGGGGGGTCCCGGTTCCAAAGAGGATGGGGGGGGGGGTCCCGGTCCCAAAGAGGATGGCCACCAGTCAGAGGTCCATAGGTTCTGTGCATCACCAAAGAGCATGATTTCTGTTTTACTCACCTTGAGCAATAGGTGGTTATTTGACATCCAGTCGTTTACAGTTGTCGTGCATAGTTTGAATCTGTGTTGGGTGTCGGTGGGATCGGGTCCGAGGGTGATTAGTAATTGCGTGGCATCGGCGTAAGATACTGTTTGAAAGCTGTGGGCTCTGATTATCTTAGCCAAGGGTGACACATATAGGTTAAAAATTGTGGGGCTTAGAATTGATCCTTGGGGGACTCCCTTGTCGATTGTCTGGCTTTTGGAGGAGAAATCTCCTATTTGGACCTTGGAAGACTGTTCCATCAGGTAGCTCTTAAGCCATTTCAGTGTGGGCCTTTGACACCAAACTCCTGTAGGCGCTCTAAAAGGATGCCATGTGAGATGGTGCTGCTGGCAGCCGACAGATCAAGTAGGATCAGGATGGCAGATTGTCTCACATCAAGTGAAAGCCTGATGTTGTCGACTATCTCTACCAAGGCAGTTTCGGTACTATGAGAAGCCCGGAAACCTGATTGAGATGGGTCTAACAGGTAGTTACTGTCTAAGTATTTAGAAAATTGATTGTTGATCAGTGATTCCATTACTTTGACAAACCGGGGTAGGAGAGAAATTGGTCTGTAGTTAGAAAGTTGTTTAGGGTCGGCTGTTGTTTTTTTTTAGAATCAGTCTGATTATGGCTTCTTTCCAATAAGAATTTAAGTCAGATTGGGGAGAAGAGCAGGTCCGATTTTAGATAAAATCTGGGAAGAGGCGGGGTCGGTCGGTGAGCCGGATTTTATCCTACTTAGTGTGGCGGATGCTTCTTTCTCTGTAATTGTATTAAATTCTCTAAGGAAGTTAGTGTGCGGGGGGTGGTCACAGCAAGTCTGTTCTGGTGGTGTGTCTGTCGGCTGGGGGAAGAGTTTCTGGATGTCATTTATCTTGTTTACAAAAAAAGATGAGAGGGAGTCGACCCTATCTTTTTTTGTAGTGCTGCCTATCTGTTGTATTTTGTGTATGCCTCCATTTGCGTTCTGCCTTCCTGACGGCGAGTTTATCGCTTTTTAAGTCGGGTTGAAACGGGGACAATTTCTTTGGACATTTTTTTTTTCTTAGGAACAATTATGTCAAGGGTCGTGCTAATGGCTAGCTCGAAACATTTGTCTGCCTTGTTAGCGTCAGCCAGCTCAGAGGGAGAGAGGGGAACAAAGGTTATTGAAAATGATCCTAGGTTTATCTTGTTCCATAACCTACTTAATTAAGGTACTTTTGTGGGGTGTGGTTTAGTCGATATCCCACGTATATGGAACCTTATCACATGGTGGTCAGACCATAGGACAGGAAGTAGTCGATCGATATTTACATAGGGGGCGTTAGTAATTAGTAAGTCTAAGGTATGACCAGCGATATGGGTGGGACCTGCCACCAGTTGCTTTAGGCCTAATGTGTCAAGGCTGGTGATCAGAACAAGTGTATGAGAATCTAATAGGTGTTCAGCATGATAAATAAAATCCCCTAATAGGAGAAAATTATCGGCGGCCAGGACGTACTGCGCGATGGTCTCTATTAGAGTGCTAGAGAACTGGGCTTTGTTGCCAGGGGGCCTGTAGAGAAGAGCACCTTTCCAGGACTCCCTTCTGGAGCTCTCTATTGTGAAGATACAGATTTCGCCCCAATCTGCCTGGACGGCCTCTACGGTGTGTATTTTGGTGTCTGTTCTGAAAGAAATCGCTATCCCCCCACCTTTCTTATCTTACCTATCCAGCCTGGTCAGCTGGTAGTCGTGGGGGAGATCTACTGAAAGGTCAGGTTGTGAGAATTCGTGGAGCCATGTCTCTGTAATAAAAATAAATCAGGTTTCTCAGAGTCCAATAGGGACCACATTTCAAGTGCGTGTTTTGGGAGGGAGCGAGCATTGCAGTAAAGGCCTTTCAGGTGTTTAGGTTCTGGTTTTGCAGGATTACATTTTGAGTGTTTGATGCTACAGTTTACTATTTTGGCTTGCCCGCTGATTGGGGAGTTGTCGTGGGCTGTAAGACCCATTGTAGTTTGGGGGGGATGTTGCCTGGCTCCTGGGAGTATGCTTTGTAAAAGAGTGGAGCACCTGACTAGTGTATTGAAGAATAGCCATCACAGGCTAGTAGTTCGGGGGGAAAAGAAAATACATAATGGGTGAAATGGACAGAGTGGCTGGCGCATGGCAATGGTCAGGCGTGGACGGGCGCAGATGGGCTTGCCCGTCCGCTCGATGCTCTTCCTTTTAACTACAGGAAGAGGGCGGGACAGCAGCAGCAGCATGTGGAGTGCTGACCTGGTGTCAAATGAAGTGAGGGTTAAAATGGTGGTGCCTGTCCCCTCCACGCAAACGGCACTAGCCACAGCGGACCGGAGGGGGGGCACAAAGTATGCAGGTAAGCAGCGCAGGTTAAATATTTTAAAAATATAGTAGCAGACAACCAGCTCTGTCTCCTGTTGTTCTGTCTTCGGTTTCATAATTCACTTTACTTTTTTACTTTTCCTTCTCTGACTACAAAGTGAGAGGAGTTTGCAAACACCAATCCCCGTGTTAAAAAATAAAATAAGCAGCAGTTTGTCGGAATACAGCCTGAGATTTGAGCTTAGTCTTTGAAGCGCTGCAAAATGTACCAAGATAAATACAGAATGTAAAGGCATCTTTATTTATTGCATGGACTTTCACGACCCACCAACAATCGGCTCATGACCTACTAGAATGTTGCAACTGACATGTTTGGGAAACATTGCCGTAGACTCTTCCTAACTGACCTAACTCGGAAAGCTCAAAACTAAAAGTGCAACTACAAGAGCCTGATCAGGACTTTTTATACCTGAATTACCAGCGCTGCATTAGCCAGACACAGGGTTACATTACATTACTTTACAATATTTTTAACACCTTTTTAAAATGTTGGAGCATTCATGCTTTTTCCTCCACCCTCCTTTGGTCTGGCCAGTTCAACTTATAGTATTAGTCAGCGTTTTCAGTAAAAGGACCCACCAACCAATGTTTACTATATGGATGGATGGAAGGAGGAGATCTCATCTTGGTGCATTTAATGACTGTAGGATGTTTAGCATTTGATTAATAACTTCTTCACTTGTGGATAGCTTCAGTACAATCACCCCTCTACTGAGACACCAAATGTCTACTTCCCTTTCCCACTATTTGGCAGATTGCCCTTTGGTCCTTTTCATGTACTGTTCCACCCAAAGCTGCTTCTAACAAGCCATCTCCTTTACCTCAAGCCATCCTGTTGTAGCTTCTTGAACTTCCTAGTCAAATAAGTTCATGATGACTTTGAGGCAAAGTTCAAGGCCTAGTTCTCTTTTCCAGTGGAGCGGCCTGACTTCTGTTGTATTAACGTTAAGTGGGCTTCCAGTGTTCCAAGTACAAGATGTTCCCAACCTATTGCACTAATTGCCTCAGAAACTAACCAAATTCTTCCACATCCTGTTTCACTAGGCCAGGAACTGAATACCAATGTATTTTTCAGAACACCTCAGACTCTTGAACTAAGTGCCATGCTTTTGCTACACAAAACCTTATGTGGAGGTCTACAGTCACATTGAGGGAATACCAAAAAGGGCCCATTAAAACCTTTTTTGTAATCCCTCTAGGGTTCTATATGCATTAGTACAGCAGCCTTTTTACTGCAGACTATATGAAGTTGGAGGTGGCAGTAGCATGTTTTTATCTGGCTATGTATGTTATCATCACACGTGGCTTGCAAGCCTACCCATCATAATCCGTCTGGCATCCACACCCTATAGGGGTCGCTCAGAAGATAAGAGAGCTAGTGCAGGCCTTCAGGTTTATGAAGGGAACCTTCACCTCTCTGAGTGAATTTACTTTGTGGTTGAGCTAAGCATGGCTCTCAACCCGGGACATTAAGTCTCACAAATGGCAGA
Source organism: Lissotriton helveticus (assembly GCF_964261635.1). NCBI lineage: Eukaryota > Metazoa > Chordata > Amphibia > Caudata > Salamandridae > Lissotriton > Lissotriton helveticus. Next base: position 820,804,540 of record NC_136072.1, on the reverse strand, counting down.
CCTGGAGACAACAGCCATCCAGGACAAGAAGACAGTGGACTATCCCAGGGCTCTACCCCGCCACAGGTTGGTGGTCCTACAGATGACCTGCATCCCTGCCTCATTTGCTGTTCTAAACACATACAATGACATAGTGTTGCCTGCGCCATTTAGGCCCATTCAACCCCAGGGAGTGTATTCCACAGACGACCGAGCAGTTGCCTAAGTAAATGCACATGCAAACTGCTGCACTATTTCCTTACTGAAATATACTTTCAAAATATTCCACTTCTGCACATCCACCTGTTTTCCTGGCCACCAACACGCTTGTATCAAGCATATTGGCAGCCAGGCCCGTTCCTTAAAAGTTATTCAGGCTGTTGCTATGAAAGACTTATTAAATATCTGACTTTCAGTAGGTAAAGTAGAACATCAGCAATTTTTTTAAACTTATTTTGTTGACTTTTAAAACAGTGTACCATCACATACCCTCCTTCCACCACGTGTTCCGTACCCAAATAGCATGGAATATCATACATACTAACTAATGGTGCACGTTTCTGATAATGTTTACGATTGCAACGTTCAACAAGTCGCCCCAAAGTAGGAAAACAGTCCTACCAGATAAAGCGGCCCCCTGTGTTTAGTGTATTAGTGAACCAGAGCTTCTATCCTGTGTGAGTACTTACTGATTATGGACCAGTGTAACCAATTTATGGGATCAAAGTGTCATGTTCCTTCATGACAATCGCTTTTGTAGTAATGCTCTGCATACTTGAGACTTAGCCACTGCAAGCACATGATAACAGACTCTGTAGGGAGGACAAATTAACAGCTTTATAATTGGTGTCATAATGTTTATTGTGTGTGATGATTTGGTCCAGCACCGATCTTACCATTCTAGACAACTATATAGGTTCAGCTATATTCTTTTTTCTATCATTTCCAAGGCTATCTTTGGATTCTGATATTTGATATTTGATATTTATTTATTTATATAGCGCTGAATCACCCATGAGGGTATCTCGGCGCTTCGGACGGAGAAACAACCTAAATCAGGAAGAGGATATTATTTTATTAGTTTTAGAAAAGGTGAGTTTTTAACATTTTTCTAAATTGAGACAAATTTTGTCCCAGACGTAGCGCAGAAGGCAAACCATTCCAAAATCTTGGAGCCAGGTAGGAAAAAGATTTGCCACCACTACGCGCTTTTTTTATTCTAGGAACAGCTAGCAAATGCTCCTTGCTGGACCTGAGATTGCGTGTGACTGAATAGGGAGAAAGTTTGTTAGAGAGATACTTGGGGCCCTTGCCATTGCAGGCCTTATAAATGATGCAGCCTATTTTCAATTTTACCCTTTTCTTTAAGGGAAGCCAATGAAGCTGTTTAAGAAGAGGCCCAGAGGATGTTCTAGATGGGATATTGCTTATAAGTCGAGCAGCGGTATTCTGCACCACTTGAAGTTCATTAATGGCACTCTCATTGGCCGAAAACAATAGAGCATTGCAATAATCCAATCTGCTCAATATCAGGGCCTGAATTAGGGTTTTTTTGGTAGAAGAGGGCAAGAGAGGAAAAATCCTCCTCAAAAGGCCCAGGATAAAGTAGCAGGAACCTGCAATGACGTTAGCATGAGTATTATGTGTAAGCCTATGGTCAATCCTGACACCCAGATTTTTAACCACCTCTTTAGGAGTGGGGGCATTCCCCAACTCTTCTGGCCACCAGGTAGGTGACCAAAGGGTGGTAGCTCCTCCAAACAACATGATCTCCGATTTATCTCCATTAAGTTGTAAATAGTTATTACGCATCCAGGCAGTGATAGTTTTCATGCCCTCAGCAGTGCAGTCTTCCAAAGCTTCCCTTATAGGATCTGAAGATGGACGAAACTGCATCCTCAGTCTGTAAATCTCTCCATCCACCATAGAACATAACACCTTGCCTATATGGAACTTCTCAACCCCGCCCTACCCATTCTGTCCATTCATCTATTTTTTAGCCTTAGTTGTCTAGGCATCTGATTAAAATGTTAAAATGCTCTGTAAATTCCACATACTTTATAGCTTCATATTTTATCCTCAGGCCAGCTATGTCCCATAACACAAAATGGATTATTTCCTACCGTCAATTTAGCTTTCCAGTTGAGTCCTCATTTGGCTTTTTTGTTAATGTGAATCCATACCTCTGGTCTCACGACCATTGGGTGCCTAACCAGTCTGTCAAATAGGTTTTTTTTCTTTCAGAATTAGCTCATATGATACTGGTTTTCACGTACAGCAGTTCCAAATACATTTGCTTATGTAAAATGCTCTGGCAGGCCAGGGCCTGGTTTGTGCTATATAAAGCCAAAAAAAAGTAAAATCAATAAATAGTCTCCTTGAATAATTTGGTTGTACAGGTCCCTATCCCTTAACTACTTTTTGTTTACCTTTTAATACATACATGTTATCGAATGAAGGGCATTTCCTGTATTATATCTCAATAGCATATTTTGGGTCCATTTTCGTTCTCAATTAAGCATCAGACGTTGATGAAAACTCCCTCCCGCTCCTCAGAAATGGCAAGAGCGAATCTCTTTTCATGTGCCACTGTTAGTCCGCCAATTCCAAACCCCACCACAGTGGTTATTCTACTTTGATCCATAGTATTGCATGCTTAAAAAGATCCACTACTTGGTTTGTTTGTGTCTGTCTCTCCCGCCCTCTCTTTTTGTTTTTCAGTCTTGGACAGGGCTTTAGGTCTTTATTTTTAAGAGGCGTGACGTATGCTGTGCAAAGGTGATGTGGTATAGATGTTTTATTGGTATGGGCTTGGGACATCCGTAAATTTTTTCATACAAGTTCCTTTTGTATATAATTATTATCCATATAAAAAGGCTCAGTCTGTGCTCTTTCTTTAAAGTGGTGTTAACTCTTTGATTATCTTGAGTGGGCGCCAGCTCATGAGTTTAATGCCATGAATATGGGGCAGACGTGGTGATGTGGTGTAAACGTCTTAGCATCCAAAGTAGTTTATTGTTGATATTGCTTTTCCTAGAGGAGTTGGTTGAATTCCTTCTCTGTTCACTTATTGTGTTTCACACATATATGCCCATTAAGACTCCACCACCTTTTCTGCTGAAAGTAGTTTCTCCTTTTCATGCAAATCTATCATTGTATCTAGTTTTTCAGTGCCAGTTGAACAGCCTCCAATGTATTGGTGCAAAATAAACTGTGTGCCACCACATATCTAGGACTAAAGAATTAAGAGTGCTGCACCATCCGTGAAGCACAAAGCTGGTTGTAAGCAAGATGTCTGTAGATGAGTGCTATTTGCTTTAAAACCTGATATCAATCATCCAGTAAGTCATTTTGAAGGGGATGGGTCTGCTAAAGATAATGGTGATTTACAACTGTATTCTTGAGTAGCAATGCTGTTCGTTGCTGAAGACAGCACAGCTGTCTCATGGCAGTCAGCAGAAAGTTTGCAAATGATAGAATTTGGATACAGGTTTGCAATTGGATGTCCAAGCTGGTCAGTTGCTACTTAAAACCGTTGGAGTGACGGATCAATTCTCCATGCTCGTCGAATGGCCCTTGCTTTGTTCACGCCTTTGAATTTGCTGATGCAGATCTGAATATGATGTTGTCGTGCGTGGTTCCTCTTTGGTGAGTATATAGATGAACTTTCCTGAGAATTACAGATTGGCCAATCGTTTCCTTGAAAGCTATGTTTCTTCGTGTGTGAGTGCGTGTCCTGTGTTTTCTGGTGACTAATATGACATGCCTTTTCTTTTGTCTTCTCAGAGGTGAACCTCTTTACACCTACACTCATCTCCGAGAAGATCCTGCTGCGGATCCTCAAACACCCAGATGTTATTCAGGACATCAAGTATGACGAGGAGAACAAGAAGGCCCCTCATCACTCCCTGTACCACAGGAACAAGCCAGCTGACTACTTTATTTTGATCCTGCAGGTATGCCACCCTGGGGAGGTGTGCTGTGTGGAGATGGTGTACTAGGTGGAAAAAGGACATGGAACAATGATGTTTCTGCCCAGAAACGTCGAGGGGGTGGCATAGAGAAGATGTTGTGTCTGCTTGGAGTAGATGATATTATATCCGCATGGGAGATGGGCCTTGGGGTCTGTAGGGTATCAGCCTAAGGTTTGGGGTAACAGAAGGGATTTATGATCCCAGTTGGATGAGAGCCTGCACGTTTGACGTGCAATCAATATCAAGTAGTCTTTCATTATAGATTAGACGACTAGGGAGTAAATAATGTGATTGAGGACTGAGTAACTACTTGAGGAGGTTAGTGTGGTGGGGACAGTAGTGATGTTTAGAATCCATGATGGAGATGATGTGCACAGATTTTTGAAAATACATATTTTATATATTCACATGCTGCAATTAACCCTATCAGCTATAGTGTATTTTTGGAGAAAACAATCCACTTTGTAGGGGTGGACTTCACAGCTGTGTCTGATGTAGAAGCTTAACATGCTCTCAAGTGTCTCCACAAAGCGTTGTTTTTTTGCTGTGGGCCTCCTTAGCCTAAGGTGCCCATGTTAATCAGAGGAATTCAGATGTACATAGGACCTTAAAACAAATCTAAACTCAGGCAGTTGTTCTACATTGACTCAGCTCTACGTAGCTGGGAAGTGCCTTACAAAGAACATGTTATTGTAGTAGGAACATCTCTTACATGTACTGATTAACCTAGAACACAGTGGCATGCAGGGTATACCTGAGAGCTGTTGAAAGAAACCAAAATGTTGTTAGCAGGCACATATGAAAATGTAATTCAATAGTACTAGTCTTGCAGTAATGTTTCTTTTATATTGCAGATAAAGGAAGTAACTTATTGTCCAACAGTGGCAAAGATCTTTTTAGGTGGCAAAGCTGCTATAAAAACACAGGTCTCCAGATGTTAAGGTTGTGTACTGAGCCATCAGTTGACTTCTTTGAAAAATTAAACCAAAATGACAGCAGTTGAATTGGAGGAAGTGTTTTGTTCACCGTCATACTAGTCAAATGGTCCTTTAAAAAAAATCACTCGCACTTCTTGTATGATTGAGGGAAAAATACAAAGATAGAATTTGCGAAAATGTTTGCAGTACAACATTTCATCATGTCAATAAGTCCTTTAAGTCATGCACAAACCTCTTGAAAAGATCTCTGTTAATCAAAACGACAAGTGGTTGATTTGATCATGTTTCCTTGGGCAAGCGACAAGGCTGAGGACACCTAAATTGATGTATTTGAAGTTCCTGTAAGTGACTGACATTACCCAGTGGAAAGAGCGCAGCACATCTGGTGACTTCCTATAAGTGGAAAGGGCTAGAAACGTAAATATTTGTGCACCATGTGTCTGTGAACGTCTCTAAAAGGCAGCCGGCCTACCCTTAAAAAGATCTTTGTCTATGCCATCTACTGTGTCTTTTTTGGATGATTCTGCTTTAGGTTTCACTTGCTGCAAATTTGGACAAATCTTCAATCACAGAAAAATCTAGGACTAACACAAAAACACACAAAATCCAAAAATCCTGATCAGTAGACTGCAGGTGGTTTTAAATGATGCTGCACGTCTTATTTTTAAACTCCCAAGACGATCCCATGCCTCTCCACTGTTGCAGAGCCTCCACTGGCTGCCTATTGGACAAAGGTCTGTTTTTAAAAGCCTGTGTATAGCCCATAAGGCAATCTATGGGCAAGCACCCGTTTACATAAAGGAACGGTTGGAGATATATAATCCGTAACGGAGACTAAGGTCCTCAGATGCACAGCTGTTGGTATGCCCCCGGTTTAAGCTGGCCACAAAAGGGGGGAGATCTTTCTCTGCTCTGATCCCAAAAATTTGGAATAAACTACCTGAAACCCTCCGTAAAGAAGGTAATCTCCTCCGTTTCAGAAAAACCCTAAAAACTTTTCTGTTCAGGGATATGCTGAGTTCGGCCTAAATATGATGTTGCTTTTTTTCTCTGACAATCATGTAATTGTTGCCTTTCGGTCATAAGCGCCTTGAGACCTGCCGGTGAGTTGGTGCTATAAAAGCCGGAATTAACAATAACAATAACAATAACAAAATCTTTGACTCTGAGGAAAAGCAAGTAACCATATACATTGATAATCCACTGTTTCTGAGGAAAAGGCAACGGCCAGCCACCCCGTTATTGTCATCTACAACGCGCTGAAAAATACTCCGCCAACAATTGCTTTTCCATCAAAACCTGAACACGAATGAGACTTATAGGCAAAGACACAGAAATTCGATCCATAAAGAATGGAAGAATGCCTTGGCTGGCACCATTTTCTTGCAGGAAAATCAGTGATTACTCAGAGAGTACAAGGGTGTGGAAATGCAGGAAGCATTGTGTGGTGTGACCTATTTACAATCAAGAATAAGGGGGAAGGTAAGCACATTGTAGATGGTCCCTAAAACCTCAATTTGATCTACACACTATGGGACAAATAGATGCTGCAATCCACATACAAGGAAAAGACAGCCTGGTTTCTGACCTATCCACCAGACAACTTTGCAGTTCACATTTTTTTTTCTATCGAAGGGCAGCGCAAATTTACATTGTCTGCTAGCTGCAGTTACATCATGCTGCTGTCTTCACAACAGCTTAGCCCAAAAAGGAGATTTCAGAACACTATAACGGCTGTTTATAGCATAAAATGGTGCCTCTTGAGAAAGTGAGACAAATGACCTCAGGTGATTGCGGCCAGTTTTTAGTGGCATGTCGAATAAAATGTTACTACCTTGGAGAAACCAACGGTGGGCACATTTTACCAACGTGTGATAGTTTCCTTACAAAATATGCTGTTACATGACATGTCGATATGCCAAATGGAGCTCGAGGCGCACTTTCTTGCACCATTTCTGTCATGGCAAAAATGCGAAAGTAGATGTGCAGTTGGAACAAGCAGTTTTACAACACCTACTTAGAATTTCCTCCACCTTCATTCCTCTACTCTGTGGGATACATCTTGCCCAGCAATGTACAGCTTGCATGTTATTCTAATAAATGCATGCCCCAAAAAATGTCACTTGGCTGTAGTAGTAGTTTGACAGCTCTATGCCTGTTTTAGATACATGTGACCCGTCCAAACTCCACTGGAGGTCGAAGATGATCTCAGTTTTCTGTATCCTTGCTGTTAAAGCTTCACGGAAGCCCTTGAAAGTGTGAGTCTTTCTAAAGCACCACTAGTCTCTTCATTGGACCTCAACATTGCACCTCAACATTGCTCTTTATGTCACACAGGGGGATGTCATTTGAGCCATTACAATCTTGCAAACTTCAGTTCCTTCTGTGGAAGATGGCCTTTATTAATGCAATCACTTCTGTCTGTAGTGTTAGTGAACTGCACATCCTAACGGAAGACGAGCCATGTATTCAAGTGCTAAAAGATTGCGGTGTCCCTAGAATATAGACTCTCGTTTTCTGCCTATTGTCATCTCCAAGTTCACAAACTATTCAGCTGACAATTTGTTTTCTCCTAACGTCAGTCAGTTGCAAAAAACCTTGCACCTGCAAGAAGTTAAGAGTCCTTACAACTGCATGGACTGTCACAAAGCCTTTAGAAAGAGCAAGCAGTTCTTTGTAGATTTTGGCCTACCTCGCCTTGAAAAACTAGGTTCCAAAGTAGGCCTTGCTAGATAGATTATTAGATGTATTCAAGTTTACCATGCCATAGCTAAACACACATTACACTCTGGCCTATTGCACATTACACAATGAAAAAGGGGAGCCGCTATGGGTTTCCCATGCAATATTTCACATTTACACAAATGTAAAAATGCAAATGGCCTGGCAGCCACACAATCACAAACCATTACTGTGTGGGCATTCATTCTGACAAGAGGCGCAAGTTTGGCATACTGTATTTAAAACTTTATTCTAAATGTCATACGCTGCTTACTGCAAGGCACCGCATTAGGGAAAGAGGTACTACTTTGTATTAGCCTATGCAGAGCATGTGCTCTTTGTTTAAACATCTAGGGCTATGCCCAAATCACCCTACAACACCTGGGCTGCGAACATTCAAAACACAAACATGGTATCCTGTAGGGATCAATCGCATAATAAACTTTAGCAACAGTGAAATATTCAATTTGACGCGGGGTTGATGGAATTATTCCAAACAAGCTGTTTCTTCACTTTTAAACTGTTAGTCTTCGTAGTGTTTCCACTTCGTAAACAAATCCTTGGAGCTCAGTTAAAAAATACACAAGTATTTTATCAAACCCATCCCCACTAACCCAATCAAAACAAACGCACTAAATTAAAACTAAAAGTGTTTGACTTTGTCTCCTTTCTTCCTTATAATCAATCAAGCACGTAGTTGCACCATTTACTCATTATGCAATCCACTTAGAGGTAGCCTTTACAAAAAACATATTTTTGGGCAATGATGCCCTCTCTTTGTTTTAGAGTCCTTAGTGGTGATGGGTTTGATCAAATATTTGTTCATTCTGATGAGCATTTGATCTACAAGCTGCAAACTAATTAATACAGGTAATACCTGTTTCCTTTTTCCTAAAAAATATTCTTCATTCCAGCAGGTCCATATGTAGAGGGGCCACACAGATTAGTTTCTAGCAGGGCTAGGCAATCTGATTTTTGGGTTTATGTAAGAAATCCTCATTTGCAAGAACACCTACATTCTATGTACTCTACATATTTGGAGTCAAATAAAATGGCCTCTCTGCATCTTTCTCTGCAGAAAACTGCAATTTAGTGGAATCACCCGCAAAGCGTCTAAGGGCAGTTTGACTGGGAACGAAATATGATGTTGCTGTTTCCTCTCTGCTCCCCCAATCTGTTCCATATCTAACTCATGGGGTTTACGATCTTTAATGGGGCACTGATCCAGACCCTGAGTGCCCCATAAATGGATTTGAATTATGGAAGGACATAAATGGATCTGAGTTGATTTGCATCATTCGGACAGTGAGACTACTGCAGAAGAGTTAGGTAGCAGATACCGAGAAGGCCAGTTCATAGAAGATTCTAAGCCAGCATTCTGAAGCAATAGGTCCTGCATTTCAAGCTAGTGCAAGAAGCAGATTCGCATGCTTTCACAGATTGCTCATGGACATTTCTACATATGTTAGAGAAATCTAGCTGCAGATTCCTTACTTTAGACCCTCCCCCAGGCACGAGACTGGATCTGGAAACTTTTCCTACACATCACGTCTGTGCATCTGAAGAGGGCAAGTGCTACCCCAAATTGATGTCATCACTTGATGTGACATCGACAGAGCTCATATTACCCCCTCTCCGACGTGCTATGTCAGTTTCTTCTTTTCCGCACTTGCAACGCGGATCCAGAGCGGTTAGGGGGCTGTTTTTCAGCTCATCTCCACATTTTGTGTGAGAAACAAACAGTGTTCTTTTTTACGATGCGTTCAGGGTTTAAACCCTGTGGATCTTGTGACAGACGGATGTGGATCACAGATCCTCATAACATCTGTTTATGGTGCCTGGGAGACTACCATGACTTGGAGTGTGGTTCCTGTCAGTGTCTTTGGCCGAAGGTCTTGAGAGAGCATCAAATGAAACTTCTGGCGGCTTGACTATCTGAGGCACTGCGTCTTCGTCAGTCCTCGTCTAAGTCCAGAGACCAGTCAAGGGGCCGTTAGGGTGGGGAGACGTCAAGGGAGGCTCCAAACCAGCAACGGTCGAAACGTAAGTTAATTTCTGACTCTGTCTCCCAACCTTCATTTGTGGAGCATTCTCCGGGAATACACCCTGTGCGTCCCTAAATATCCTGGATCTGGGGTAATTCCAGCCCAAATGCGGAAATGTTATGTTTCCCTGCTTAAAGTCTTTAGGCATGAATTTCCCTCTGGCGCTATTTTATGCCCCAAGGAGATGCCTCGACTGGATCTTCACCGGCGGGTTTGCCCTCGGTGCCAGTCGGGCCCTCTGAATCCGTTATCAGATTTGAGACAGTGCCAGTGCACAGTCCTTTGTGGTCTTCACCTTTGGTGTCAGAGTCAGGTGAGTTAATGAGGTTGTTGGCGCAGATCGGCACCACACCAATTACTCTTTCTGACGTCGACACATCGCCGCACCGGTGCCGAGCGGCGTCTGCTGGAGCACCGATGGAGCTGTCCGTTTAAAGCAACTCTCCATCTGCCCCTGTACAGCCTGTTTCTGCTGTTCCTACGGGAATACATAGTTTGACAGGCAAAGGGGAGAATATAGGGTGTCAAAACCCTTTGAGCAATATCGTCCAGCCTCCCTTGGAGGAAAATTGGCGGACTGACTTGGGTGAGGCTAGTGGACTTCAGTCCTCCCCAATTTCAGATTTACTTTCTCCAATTGGTTTGGCAGCTGAGCTGATTTCCTCTTATGCTGATGTATTAAAGAGGGCAGCTATTGTCTTGGATTGCCAGCATCCCTCAGTGGAATTGTCCACATACCCCTTAGTGGATGTTCTTCACCGGGGTAAAACGGGAGTGGAGCCCTTACTTCCTTATAATGAGTTTCTCCATGACATATTGTTAGGGCCTTGGGCACGGCCGGCCACGGGAATACCTCTGGACCAGGCTATATCGCATTGCCCCGCCCCTGGGGACCCTGTTTGTCTCTTAAAACATCCCTCCACAAAATGTCTGGTTGTGCAAGTAACTACAGCCTCTGTGGACCCAAATGTCCTCCTTCTGGTTCCACCAAGCACTGAGGCTGGAAAGTTGTGGGAGAACTATTTTCATTCTGTTAGTGCAGCTTTATGATCTTTGAATACTACATGTATTCTCTGTAGTTTTTCCCATGTGTTTTGGGACAAAATGGAGAGTTTGCTGCCTTCTCTTCCAGAGGAAGCCATTAGTGAAATGCTACAGTTGGTGCATGATGGCCAAGAGGTGGCAAAATTCACCATAAAAGGGGGTATGGACACCACTGAATCCATGGGTAAAGCTATGGCTCACTCAGTTTCACGGTGCAGACATGCTTGACTGCATCAGTCTGGGTTTTCAGAGCCTGTACAGAAAAGACGGATAGATATGCTGTTTGATGGGGTACATGTATTTGGTGTACATGCTGATTCGGCTGTGTGGCGATTTCTGGCTGTACAGTGTCATAAAGACACTTAGACATGTCTTTGAAGGCTCTGCTTGATTTCTTTCTTGCTTGCTTGTGTAAGAGTAAGTGTTTATAAATCACTTAGTTGCAATATATTCATCTAGTTGCAACTAGTTTGTTTCTGCCTACTGCTGGAGTTTATGGTTGTTTACTTAACCTTACAATTCTTTCAATTTTTTTTTTACCTGACCCTTACTCAGTGATATTATGATTATAGTAGTGCATTTATTCAGCAGAATTCTTTACAGTACAGTTGTATTCTTTATAGTATATTGCACGATACGCGGCTTCCAGGATTACTATTTACTGCTTGGCGCAAACATCGCACCTCTCTCCTTCACCTCTGTTGTTGACCGTTTTTCACCTGTTTATTTGTGTCTGGTTTTTGATTGATACCCGTTATGCAGGTCATGCAGTTAACCCCTTCGCTGCGGGGGTTATTTTCCCGCTGTGCTGGGGGGAGGGGGGCGCGCACGGCGCCCGCATGCTCATGACGAGCTGAGCTCGTCATGAGGCACGGCGCTCCTGTGCTCATGACGAGCTCAGCTCGTCACAGGTGCATTACCTCCCGTGGAACGCTCAGCACAGCAGGGGAATTATCCCCGCATGCGAGCGTTTCATGGCTCATGACGAGCTGAGCTCATTATGAGCACCGGAGCGCCGTGGCTCATGACGAGCTCAGCTCGTCATGAGCATGGAAGAGGTTAACTTTGCCCTGCAGAAGAGCTCAAGAGTTGATGCCTTTGTGGGACGTTCCATACTCTATTTGGAGTACCTTTTATATGACATGTAAGCATTTCTGTATGTATGTATGCTGAGTTGGGATTCTCAGCTTTTGGACCATTGGACCCACTTTAGGGATACAGAGTTCCACCCTCTGTCTTGGGTTATTTCTCTGAGGCACGATATCATATATTCGTGAAGTTTGATACCTCTTGTTCAGTACTTGGATATTTGTGCTTCCATGAGAGTCTCAGTGTATGTGATCATTGTTGATCACAAAATTGTCATCTTATCATCCCTACAACTATGTGTTTTGCTCTTCAGGTTCAGTTCTACTGAAGGTCAATTCCCTCAAATGGGGTACCTTTCTTCTCATTGAAGGTATTTCTACACATGGCCATGAGGGGACTAGATGTTTGCCTCATGACTACTATTTTTTTTTTCATAACAGATTTTATTAATAGATTGCACACATGGCGCAGCCCTCCGCAATCCGGAGAGAACTGCAAATCAAGTACACAACATCAGATGATTGGCAATCCATATAGCATTTGGAGCAGCTAATAACAACGGCCCACACTACTTCCCCCCTCCCCTTATCCCCCCGTACCCTCAACTACCCCCTCCCGGATCCCTCCCTCCCTCGCTGCACGATATCATCTCACACTTTAAGAGTATTCTCCAATGTGACGCTGTACACCTATCAATCATCCTAGCTCTCTCATACCGTCACCGGGCAATCGTCCCGCTCTACTGGTGGATCTATCCATAGGCCCCTGTAATCCGCCCACTGCTTCCATATCTTATAGTGTTTCATTGGGCAGCCCGGGCCTCAAAGATTGGACGTTCCAACCCCATACAGAAGTCTAGATGACTTCTATTTTTGCAGATAGCTTTTATTCTTCTCTTACAGGATCGTTGCTCTTCTAGGAGACAACTTTCTTCATCATTTACTTAACACTAGGTTGTAGTTAGGTTTGCCCTTTATGAGTGTGGTCCCTTTATAACATATACATATTGATGTTTATTTTATGGATCACTCTGATTCTTTTATTATAGAATTAAGTTTCCGTATGATGGACTTTTTCTAGCTCATCTGTAGATGGTTCTCTGTTCATATTGTAAGATCACATACAAACCCTTGGGATTTGCTAAACTTCAAGGTTTCTTTTTAATACTCTTATCTTATTCAACATTATACTCTATTGCTTGCTGATGCTTTCTCTGGCAATTATCTTTACCCTAATGTTTTGGGATGGCTGTTGCTTTCCTACATGGCATGCATGATGCCACTGTGGTTTCCATACTATTATGTCAACTTTGTCTCATTGTTCTGCTTTACCTTATTTATATGTGAGATATTATTCTCTTGTCTATACATAGGTGGTTATTTTTATTTCTCCTATGGCAGCGTATTTCTTGGAAATATCCTAATGGCCATTGCATTATCTCGCTAAGTATATGACTGCTTCTGTGCCACTAGTTGCTATTTTTGAGTCTAGCTGCTTAGTGCACTATACATCCACTGTAGGGGCTGTTGTTTAACTCTATGTTCACAGGCTCACATCTCGGTGACAGCCTTTCATCATTCTGGGGTCGGTTACTAGTGCCATTGAGTTAAGTGACAATAAATATCTTTTATACAACGGCACAGATACCCTTGTGGTGAACTTGTGCTTTACAAATGCGCAATATATGTGTCTGTTAACTTCAACTTTTTTTATAGAGCTTTCTTTATTCTTTCTCTTGGGTAATGGACCTCTCTCACTGTTTCAGGGCTGGTCTGGTCCAGCTAGATTCTATATGGCACATAGATTTTCCTCCGTGGCATCACCTGCTGTCCTGTGTCCTTCAAGTATCAGACATGCTGTTCGAATCCGTATATGCGCAACAATCGCTTGATATTATAGAGTTATTTGGCAGATTGTCCTACTGTCATGGGTAAATTTATTCTCATACCTTCTGTGTCTTTATGACCTTTCTTACTCTGGCCTCTTCCACAGTACTTATGCGGTGAGCGTGTATGGGTTCAGATCCCCTTAAGGGTGCAAGTAGTTTTATATTCATCTTGTTGGTTGGCTTCTACCTTAATTGTCATGCTAACATGGATATTTTTATTCCCATGCTTTTCAATGTCTTATTACTTTACTTATCTGTGGTTCTTCTACAGGGTTTTAGCTCATTTTAGTACACTGTTTCAATAGGCAGTTTCTATATATGGATCCAAGTTTTGAGTGGGGAAAATAGTCACGGAAGAAACTGACGTCAGTGCTTCACGTGATGAAGTCGATGCGGAGTTGCGCGGCGACCTCTTCTGATGCGCTGACGTGCTGTGGGGAAAAAAGTTCCGGATCCTATCTCGCACCTGGGGAAGGATTCTAACGTCACGAATCTGCAGCTAGATCCTGTCTCTACCAGAAAATGCATTACCAAAGGTAAGTAACTCGTTCTTCTGTATCCTTGATTAGAACCTGGGACATCTGCAGGACTCCCCAGTGACAAGCAGCATTCATAGTGTCACTACAGAGCAAGTACCTAAATCCTTACAAGTCAAGCCATTACCTTTCAGATGTTTTTGTCTGCTGTGAAATGTAATTCCTTGGACTTAAATAGAAGGGGGGGGGGGCAGTTGATTAGACTTCGAAGTACCATGGTGGTGAGGCTTATATTGTCCAGTTGTGAGCGCAATCCCCTACCCCCACTACAGAGTTGTAACCTAACTTTCAATAAACGAAGGCACTGCTGGAAAATATCTGTATTTCCACCTTTGTGAGATACATTTTCTTCTGTTCATAAAATGATTAAATATTGAGAGTTCTCTGAATGTGTGGGAGACAACAGATCTGCCGGCTGCAGATTAACTTTAGGTCACCCTGGGCTTTGTTGTAGCCTTTCGCAATATAGCTAGGTTGTGGGGAGCGTCATCCCCTCCGACATTGAGGGAATGGAAGACCGATATGGATTGGTGTTTGTAGGCTGAGAGACTGGTCTATGAAAGTAGAGGTTGTCCACATAAAAGGACGAAAGTCTGAGGAAAGTGGAATGAGAGTGGAGGGATGTTGCGCGCACCTGTCACTAGAATCGATCCTAGCGAATTGGTATGAGAGCGACAATATGGAAGGTCCAGCTACAGAACTGGAACCGCAGCCACCAAATGCCTGGGTCCTTACAAGGTGAATATGGTACTCCTCTGAGAAACTGTGTTTTACTACCATGTGTACTGAGAGGAGCTGCCATGAGTGTATTGTTTTTAATCGCAATAAAAAGAATTTTAAAAAAAGGGAATTCTTTAATCACAATGAGCTGATGCCACTGGTCTGCTGAGAAATACTCGATCTACGAGGAGTCCTGTGGATATTTTGAGGCAGTAGATCATTGTCTACTTCAGATATGATTATTGAAGGCTTCGAACCATATATATATATATATTAAGATGCTTGAGAGTGTATTCCACTTATTACCAGTGTTGGGGGGATGGGTGTCATTACTCAATCAAGTCTTCCCCTCTTGTGAATCATGGTCCCTCTCCTCACTCTACAACGGTCACACATAGCATGTTACTCATATGTTCTATGAACTACATAGTGTATATATACACACACAATCAGCAGAAGCTATAAACAACTGAACAGTCACAGTACCAGCAGCAGAGCACGACACGCATTAATTCATCTTGCCCAGCAGTCGTGCAGTGCACACATGGTCCAAAATAGGCAGGAGCACCCCCAATAGCAGCTGTGCAAGACAAAAGCTGAGTCTCACATTGTATACCATGGCTATCAGCCGTGCAAATGCTAAATGCATGCACATGCACACAGTACACAATTTGCAAGAGTAGTTATACTTGCACCATCATGTCAAGCAGCTGTGTCAGCTTCACACACACTCGCTCTCTCGCACACTCATACTATACAGCACAGATAGATACTATTCCTCTTTTTCTTCCATGTTTTGTAATTTGATGATTGTGCAGTAAAACCTACAGTTTGTGATATTGGTTCATGCCGGAAGTCCACTGCATTGCTTTTGCGCCCCACAGAAAGAGCACATTAATCCTTTCTCTTGTATCTTTGTGCTTCTGTCCTTCTAGGGCAAGGTGGAGGTGGAAGCCGGGAAGGAGAACATGAAGTTTGAGACCGGCCCTTTCTCCTACTATGGAGTGATGGCACTAAACAGTGGACCGCCTTGCACAGGTAAGGTACAGCTCAATGTTGAGTCTGGAAGTCATTGTGCTGTATATGCTGCCATTCCTCCTTGCCCAAGAAACATCTCCTGACCTCCATCTTGTAGTGTGCGTCACACCTGGTCTGAGGGAGCAAAGCTCAGGGTGTTTGCTGATTCATTAAATCCTTGGAAGCTCTTTAGGTTGTTGTTGGGATTGTTGCTTAGTTCTGTCTGTATCAGGTTAGTATAAGCACATGTGACAAGGACACCGCACAACAATATAGTTTTCTTTCACTTGATTTATAGATTAAGGGCTTGCCATATAGTAGCCAACAGTGCAGCTGGAATATGGAGCACGAAGGCATGTCCAGCATTTGTCTGCTTTAAGTGTGCATTGAAAAGCTCAAGGCTTCTGCTACCAGCTGTGACTCTTTCCCTTATAATTTCTTCAAAATGATCCTTTTGATCTGCGATGAGTGTTACATTTCTTGCTGTGGAGCCAAAGCACATTGGTCACAGATCTAGCTACCCCGGTTGTTCAAACTATTTGGTTAACTTTTATCTCCCTGCACTTCCATTCCCTTTCGTGCAAAAGGTGTTAACATTTGTCTACGGGTTAATCCCCGCTAATAGACGGTGTATAAAGAAAAAAGTGGACCATTTTCTGCTGATTTACCTCTTGATTTCTTGTCACATAGCAAGGTGAAGCAGGCGACACTGAGGCAGAGTTTTCAGCAAATAAAACATTTTCTCTGTTACTTCATTTACTGTGAGATGGGTAGGTTTTCTGGGCTAACAAAGTAAACGCAAGGAGAAGATGGACCAAACGCTGAAACTTTTTTTGACACTCACCCCCAGTCAGAGATCTGGGTTGAATCCATCATCGTTCTTTAGCTCACTTCGCCAACCCAGTTCAGACCCAGCTATATGCCAATCAGTCTTGACCCTATGCCTCAACAGTCCAGACCAAACTGCCAAGCCAGGTCTTCCCTGGACCGGAAACAAGCATCCTGGGACCAGTTTCAGGGTAACACCAGGTTTTCTGGGCTGCTTGTTCTTATGTGGCAGGGGTAGCAAAGGTGCCTTTAAGTGATGTGTTTTTTGTGGTGGGTAGGGAGCTTTGCATCAGTGGGTTGTTTTGGCTTGAGTAGGTTGTCTGGTAACAGTGGGTTCATCTGGTTCATGCCTTTGAGTAGGTGGATAGTGTAAGTTAGTTGGTGTAAGGACATATTGTTCACATGAGCATTAGGTATACGAGTCACGCGGGGAAATAGGTGGCTAAGTACTTAGTTGATTCAAGTGATTGAGTTGGCCGATAATGTCATTTTCACGTCTCTTGTTCAACTGCCTAGGTAATTTGGAGGTCTGTTTGACAATCTTGTTTGTGTGTAATGTAAAGGTTTTTGGTTGTATGGATGGGTTCTTCGCTGGTTGCCTTGTTTTATTGACTAGTTCGACTTGTGGTATTGTGTACGGTGGTTGCTTTTGCTTCATTGAATGATTGTAGTTTTAAGGCTTAATGGAATGGATGGTGGTGTAAATCAATAGAAGCATGTTCGTACTTTAAATGATTGAACTTTTTGCAAGTGAACTATAGTTTGATGGTAAAGACCAGTTTTCTGTGATTGGTCTTGGATGGTCAGCTAATGACGTAACATCTATTTGTGATTGTGCTGCAGTAGACATGCCACATACTGGGATAGCTTAGCTAAATGTGATTTGATCAGTAGAGTAACCTATGATTTGCAGTTCAGACTTTTAGAACTACAGATTTATGCCAGAGTGTAGATTGCAATTGTGTTTTGACTGACTCAACAACGTTTTGTTGTCTTTATTACCATTTGTGTATTTTTATCTCATTTTTAACTTGCAAGACAGAGCCACATTCCACCTGTTAAAAATAACCATTTTCTTTTCTAGATCCTCCTTTCGATTTTGGGCTCTTATCTTCGGGTTTTCTTGCAGCTCTTTGCATGTTTAAGTACATATAATCCACTCATGCCCTTTTTCCACATAAACACTCTTTGGGCCTATGGGTATTGATTAGTTATATTGATTTCGGTTTTGTGCCCAAAATTAGCCACTGTGTAGTCTACAAATTCTCCAAACTGGCGTATGGTCCAAGATTCCTCTTCCTTTCCCCTGCGCACCACTTTCCAAAATGAGGCTTACACAAGTTTGGCGATTGTGCTCTTTAGAACTTGTTTTTGCTGGAGGCATAGTACAGAGCAAAGGTTTAGTGAAATGCATGCTTTCAGATTTAAGACAACCTGTGTTTCAGAACATCTGGTTGCAAATGCAGGGAACCTATTGGATGTATACGGTTGAATGAGAGATAGTTAGGATGTTCCACCGACCTCCATCATACAGCCAGCATCATTCTCAAAGGGCAAAACTCAATCATTGATGAATTCTTTTGGGCATACCCCAAGCACCTTTGTTTCCCAAATCTATGCTTGAGTAATTCTTCCTGGTGTTTTTTCCTGAACATTCAGGCATG
Source organism: Lissotriton helveticus (assembly GCF_964261635.1). NCBI lineage: Eukaryota > Metazoa > Chordata > Amphibia > Caudata > Salamandridae > Lissotriton > Lissotriton helveticus. The sequence continues at coordinate 820,786,097 of NC_136072.1, read as the reverse complement.
TGTAGTCCTGCTTATTCCACTAAACATTCATGACCAAACCAGCATGCACAGTGCAAACGTAGACTGGGTGAACTTTGCATGTAACTGGGGCACTGGAGAGCTCTGCTGATATCCCCGCTAGTGATTCAGACAAGAGGCCGAAAAGAGTTACATTATTACGTCTTCCTCGCTCGTCCAGTCATCTATTGCTGGTGTCTGTGCAAGCTTGCATCACCTTATTCCGGCCCCATTCAAACACCATGTTTGTTGTAATGATAGAGGCACCTCCGAGAACTTGTGTATGCTCTCAGTGTCCATCTGTCACAACCAGTGATATCCCACATCAAAGAAACCTGCAGACGTCTTGCAGGAGTCTCGTGGACATTGCTTTCAAAGATCCACGCTTATGTGCACTTCTCACTCTCCCAGAGTCCAGGTAGCCACCTCTGTCAGAAACGCACACACCCATGCATGTTCTAGTACCAGAGAAGTCCATGAAGGTTTCCGGTGTTGCTGCTCATACCTATCCTCAGTGCTCGCTTGCTCAACACTTACCTATGCTTTTTTACTTTCGCATTCTTGGGGCACCTGTGCAGTCTGAGTTGTGTCTTCTGTTCTCCTTTACTTCCAGCTCCTCCTTTCACAGTTGCTGATCTTACTTTCTTTTGCCAAGCAGTATTTATTTATGCCTTTCAATAATGTTTCTTCATGTGTATGTTTTTTTTACATTTCTTTCTTCCTTTTGCTGTCCAGCCAAGATTTTTCCTCTATCTGTTCATTCCATTCTTCCCCTATCTCATATATTCGTCCATCTTATCTTTTTGTTGATGTATTTAGACTTCTCCGCCCTGCTTCTTTCTTTCCAGCTCTGCTTTCCCCTTTTGTTTACCTGTGATTTCTCTTTGTATTGCTGCACCTCTGCTTCCAGATGGCAAGGTGCACTCTCAGTGCCTATAATGGAATAGTTAATGGCCTGGCTGCTTTCTGACACAAATTATTCAGGACATGGTGTCCAGACAGGCAACCGCTGAGTTCTGAACACACAAACACAGCGGGTAATTGGCACACCTCTTAGCCGGTGTATAAGCAGTGCTTGCAGTTGTTTTCAAGTATAGCTGCTGGTTAGTGTAAATGCCCTCCCCCAGCAAGGACTTGCAGTGCAGAATCAAACTAACACTACATATGTTGGAGAATGGCTCAATCTGTCCAGCAGATTTGAATACTTTATTCTAACCAGATGGAAATAATACATAAATAACACGAGTACATCCACACAAATTATATGAAACCTGGATAGTATAAATGCATAGCCAGTGAGTCAAGGATTAGTCAAGCCAGCTCTGTAAAGCTGTGGCGCGTCTTGGGAATAATAGGAAAATACGTTTTTGAGAGACGAGCACAAAATCTTTCTGGAAAAATCTAAGCAACAATAATCTTTTTCATGAGGCAGATTTTAACCTGTGTACCACATTGAAAAGCATCACAGTTCTGCACCCATAATAGCTCTCTATACTGCTCTGGCCAAACGAATGTAACAGGGTATTCACAGGAAAGCTTCCTTGCCCAAGGTGTCTGATCTCTTCAACGAAACCTGCTATAGAAAACAAGTGCAAAAACATACCTGTTGTGATTATGTCCTGTCTATAACCAGGTGGGGTGTTACCGGTACCCGATATGGTATATTAAAAAAAAAGCTGTAAATACTGTGTCTCTGTGTGCATATCACACTGCAGATCCCTTTTTGGGGCGAGACAAATACTAGACTGAACACATTCCAGTGAAAAGGGACTGAACTTTATCGTGTAGCAGGACTCCAATTTTGAAGAGATTGTCTCACTTTATCACTGTGCAGCTACTACAGTGTGCATGTCCCTCTATAAATAATCTTATATTGCCTCCTTTCAATTAATAACAGAAATTATTATTTTCCCTGCTGCTCCCTTTCCCATATTCAAATGCATGGTAACATTATTCCCACCCAGTCTTGGTTTCCTTTGGTTCTAGTCCGTCTGCTCTGTTCTCACTGCTGTTTTTAAGCCTGTCCTGCCTTGTAGACAACTTTTTTTAAACTTCGTTGTTTCCACATTTACTGTCTCCAGTCTGCTCTTTGTTTCTATCCTGTTTTGTCCATTCTCTTTCTAGCCTCTCTCATTCTGTGTCTCAGACTTCCATTCTCTTTATGATTTCTGCTCGTCTTTTCCCCTTTCCCTTCAAACATGCCTCACCTGTTTCTAATCTGGCTCTGTAAATTACTGTCCATGGCATTTCTTCTTGTTTCAGCCTCTCTCTCTCTTTCTCTTTCATATCTCTCCCTCTCTCTCTCTCTCTCATATCTTTCTCTCTCTCTCTCTCTCTCTCACTAATCTCTCTCTCTCTCTCTCTCTCTCTCTCTCTCTCTCTCATATCTCCATTATGTTTTGTTTTATCTCTCTCTCTCTCATCTCTCTCTCTCATCTCTCTCTCTCTCTCTCTCTCTTTCTCTCATCTCTCTCTCTATCTCTCTCATCTCTCTCTCTCTCTCTCTCTCTCTCATATCTCCATTATGTTTTGTTTTATCCTGCTCAGCACCTCCATCTACACACAAGCGTCGGTCCCTAAAGAGAGGCTCTTCCCAGTCCCAAAAGAGAGGCTCTTTGTTTGCCAGGTTGACAGGTAACAACGATCGTGCATGGAGTGAGGCCTGCATTTAATGCTCTGCTTGTACCTTTCTTACTCCCTTGAGGGAAGCAGAGAAAGCAGGTTTTATATTATATTGCCTCCTTTCAATTAATAACAGAAATTATTATTTTCCCTGCTGCTCCCTTTCCCATATTCAAATGCATGGTAACATTATTCCCACCCAGTCTTGGTTTCCTTTGGTTCTAGTCCGTCTGCTCTGTTCTCACTGCTGTTTTTAAGCCTGTCCTGCCTTGTAGACAACTTTTTTTAAACTTCGTTGTTTCCACATTTACTGTCTCCAGTCTGCTCTTTGTTTCTATCCTGTTTTGTCCATTCTCTTTCTAGCCTCTCTCATTCTGTGTCTCAGACTTCCATTCTCTTTATGATTTCTGCTCGTCTTTTCCCCTTTCCCTTCAAACATGCCTCACCTGTTTCTAATCTGGCTCTGTAAATTACTGTCCATTCTATTTTTATATATATATATTTATATATATATATAAAAAATCTATCTGTTCATTCCATTCTTCCCCTATCTCATATATTCGTCCATCTTATCTTTTTGTTGATGTATTTAGACTTCTCCGCCCTGCTTCTTTCTTTCCAGCTCTGCTTTCCCCTTTTGTTTACCTGTGATTTCTCTTTGTATTGCTGCACCTCTGCTTCCAGATGGCAAGGTGCACTCTCAGTGCCTATAATGGAATAGTTAATGGCCTGGCTGCTTTCTGACACAAATTATTCAGGACATGGTGTCCAGACAGGCAACCGCTGAGTTCTGAACACACAAACACAGCGGGTAATTGGCACACCTCTTAGCCGGTGTATAAGCAGTGCTTGCAGTTGTTTTCAAGTATAGCTGCTGGTTAGTGTAAATGCCCTCCCCCAGCAAGGACTTGCAGTGCAGAATCAAACTAACACTACATATGTTGGAGAATGGCTCAATCTGTCCAGCAGATTTGAATACTTTATTCTAACCAGATGGAAATAATACATAAATAACACGAGTACATCCACACAAATTATATGAAACCTGGATAGTATAAATGCATAGCCAGTGAGTCAAGGATTAGTCAAGCCAGCTCTGTAAAGCTGTGGCGCGTCTTGGGAATAATAGGAAAATACGTTTTTGAGAGACGAGCACAAAATCTTTCTGGAAAAATCTAAGCAACAATAATCTTTTTCATGAGGCAGATTTTAACCTGTGTACCACATTGAAAAGCATCACAGTTCTGCACCCATAATAGCTCTCTATACTGCTCTGGCCAAACGAATGTAACAGGGTATTCACAGGAAAGCTTCCTTGCCCAAGGTGTCTGATCTCTTCAACGAAACCTGCTATAGAAAACAAGTGCAAAAACATACCTGTTGTGATTATGTCCTGTCTATAACCAGGTGGGGTGTTACCGGTACCCGATATGGTATATTAAAAAAAAAGCTGTAAATACTGTGTCTCTGTGTGCATATCACACTGCAGATCCCTTTTTGGGGCGAGACAAATACTAGACTGAACACATTCCAGTGAAAAGGGACTGAACTTTATCGTGTAGCAGGACTCCAATTTTGAAGAGATTGTCTCACTTTATCACTGTGCAGCTACTACAGTGTGCATGTCCCTCTATAAATAATCTTATATTGCCTCCTTTCAATTAATAACAGAAATTATTATTTTCCCTGCTGCTCCCTTTCCCATATTCAAATGCATGGTAACATTATTCCCACCCAGTCTTGGTTTCCTTTGGTTCTAGTCCGTCTGCTCTGTTCTCACTGCTGTTTTTAAGCCTGTCCTGCCTTGTAGACAACTTTTTTTAAACTTCGTTGTTTCCACATTTACTGTCTCCAGTCTGCTCTTTGTTTCTATCCTGTTTTGTCCATTCTCTTTCTAGCCTCTCTCATTCTGTGTCTCAGACTTCCATTCTCTTTATGATTTCTGCTCGTCTTTTCCCCTTTCCCTTCAAACATGCCTCACCTGTTTCTAATCTGGCTCTGTAAATTACTGTCCATGGCATTTCTTCTTGTTTCAGCCTCTCTCTCTCTTTCTCTTTCATATCTCTCCCTCTCTCTCTCTCTCTCATATCTTTCTCTCTCTCTCTCTCTCTCTCACTAATCTCTCTCTCTCTCTCTCTCTCTCTCTCTCTCTCTCTCATATCTCCATTATGTTTTGTTTTATCTCTCTCTCTCTCATCTCTCTCTCTCATCTCTCTCTCTCTCTCTCTCTCTTTCTCTCATCTCTCTCTCTATCTCTCTCATCTCTCTCTCTCTCTCTCTCTCTCTCATATCTCCATTATGTTTTGTTTTATCCTGCTCAGCACCTCCATCTACACACAAGCGTCGGTCCCTAAAGAGAGGCTCTTCCCAGTCCCAAAAGAGAGGCTCTTTGTTTGCCAGGTTGACAGGTAACAACGATCGTGCATGGAGTGAGGCCTGCATTTAATGCTCTGCTTGTACCTTTCTTACTCCCCTGAGGGAAGCAGAGAAAGCTGCTACCTACACCATGGGCCATATCGCTAACAACTCTAAGACCCCCATCTCTATGTTTCATTATGCCATATTGGTGTCCGCCACTTTTACGGGGGGCATGCCCTGTTTTCCTCCTCTAAACTCCGTTTTCTTAACGTGGGTCATTTTTCTAAAGTTCATGATTTTGTTTACATATAGGGGCTACCTTCTATGTAAGGGGCCTTTCCCTAATCTCCTTTGTAGAGGATTGTCTCTTATTGAGCATATGTTGCTGTTCTTTACAAATAGCTTTCTTTAAAAGGATATTTCCTTGTTCCCATTCAGATGTCAACTTTGTATAGGGTCGTTGTTCAATCCCATTATTAGGCTTCTTTCAATACATGTAGCATTTTCCTAACCTCTCAGTTAACTTATTCTGTTGTTTTTTTCTTTAACACCGAAAACCTTAAGTCAACCTGAAGTTAAATACAACTGCTTGCCGAGCATTTATCTCTTAAAAAGGAGCTTCCATGTAGTAAAAACGCGATACCACTCCTTCATCCAAGTGGTAACCACGCTGTGAACAAACAGGTTTAAGATTGTGATACCTGTTGATTTGGGAATTACTACAAGAGGCACCACAAATTACTATCCATGTTAAAAAAAATATTAAAAAGCAGATTAGAGATCTCTGTGCTGTCTGTCACTCCTTGTTTTGTTTTACAAAAAGATGTCCTCACACTTCAGCAGGAATTCATCTGAAGGGTGGGTGTTAAGAGGTAACGCAACAATCCAGTGTAAATTTAAAGTATTTAGGCTGGAGGGAGGTTTTGCTAGAAATAACATAAATGCAGACTTATTTGTACATTTGTTATCCACTCCTAAATGCTGAAGCGCAGCACATCCGACATCTTGAACTGTAATCGGCATTCTCTGCTTTTGCTTCTCTCAGTAATGCTATTATGCCACTGACATTGGAAGGGTATGTGGATTGACTTTCTTCCCCAAGACCAATGACGTGCCTCCAAACATAGGGTATCTGCTGACCTGTTGAACAATGATGGGGGTGCACAACATACAAAGTCCAGCAGACCAAAGGAAAGGTGTAAAAAAAAAGTCACTTCTTTATTAGATCAAAATATTTCAATTTTAAAACCAGTTGAATCAAAATATCAGCCAATGCGTTTCGCTCCCACATTGAGAGCTTCCTCAGGGCACAAAAATATATCTGCAGTCAGTCATTTTCACAAAAAGAGAATATGTGTGTTGAAGTTGCTAATACAATCCTAGGCAGCGTGGTTGTTAATAGTGAAGCCAGTCGTTATCCAAAAGGATCCTTGGAGTTATGAAAGGTTAGATTTTATTCCTGCAGTATGGGACAACAATGAAGAAGCTGTAGTCCTAGTCACACTGATCCCACACTTCTGGAAGTCCAGCTCAGAACATCCATAGGCAATGATCAGCGCCTTAGTGATGCTCATGGAATGCACACATTTTTTTTTCTCCCCTAACAGTAACAAAAAAAAATCTAAGGAGTATATAGGGAAATGTGTCCAAAACGCAGACTTGCAGTGCCAAGCACAAATTCATATTGTCACGTCGTTGATCCACGGGAGAGAGTAACTGTAGTAAACGGGATCTGCGTATTATATATCGCGTTGTCCATCACTCTGAACAGTTTCAGTGTGGCGCGGCGTGGTGTGACGTGTTGCTCCCGTGCATGAACGTGCCTCCAAACATAGGGTATCTGCTGACCTGTCTGACCTTCTGCTTGTGAGGTGGATATAGAATGGTGGTTGTGCCACGTGTTCCATGGCTGGAAAGTGCTTCTTGTGATTGGTCCTCCTGAAGTGAAGGGGTTGGAGCACTATTCACAAAGACTGGTGTCCCTACTCTGGGTGCTTGCCACGGAATAAGTGTTAGTGAAGCAGGGACTTCACCATCTGAAGACCGCACTGTTATTATGCTATGATGCAAGCATGAAACCCCTACAACTTAGACTTTTCTCTCAGTCAGAAGAAGATTGAATGAATTAGATTTGTAAACCCTTCTTCTACTCTGAAGGGCATTTTGGAGCTGGAGGATCAGGCTACAGAGAGGTCAGGGTGGTTAAGAGGATCCAAAAAGCTATGTGTTCAGATGTTAATTCATTATTCTGTAAGTGACTTGTTCCGATGGTTCATCTGAGCTACTTTCTTCATGAGGAGCTAGGCCCAAGCCCCAGACAGCCAGGAATATGGGCAGTGAAGGAAAGTCTAGCTAAGATGGTACCTCATTATTTTCTGCCCATCAACTAGCCCCCATTTGTGGCAGGCAGAACACCCTTATGTCTGGGGTGCCTAAGATTCACTGGAAGGAGAATTCATGTAGGATCATCTTATCTGGCACATTATCCCTCCTTGCTGCCTTTCAACTATTGGGTTTACTGATGGTGACCGCTGCTGAAGTCTAGGCTCCATCCACAGCAGCGATCCCTTGTGCCTGACTGCAGGCTATGTATACTTGACAAGGGATTTATCTGAAATAGCTCCTTCAGTGTCTGTTCCTTCTTGGGCCTTGGCCAAACGCAAAGCCCGGCTTCTCACTAGGTGTCACTGCAGTAGGCATGGAGGGACACAGACATGGTGCATAGTAAGGCACAGTCTACAATATATATGCCATTCAGTATCCAGATTCCTTGAATTTGTTCTCTGTCTGAAATAGTTGACGAATGGAGGGACTGAAACCCTGGTTGGTCTTCTTGATCATTTGCATCATATGGTTGATGCAGAACTCCTGGACTAGCACAGGGCCGCCTCACGTGCTCGGTTTCCTGGAGATGCCGCCCGGCAGCTGGCCAGGTGTATATGGGAGCAGGGTGAATGCCATATGGGAGCAGACCAAGGGACTTGCTACAAGTGGGCAAAATACCATACTTTCAAAGGCATAGTAAAGAAGAGCAGAGCGGTAGTGTGCCCTCTGAGAGAATTTTGTGGGAACAAATGCCTGCAACCTGCTCCAGTTAGGATTCTTCAAGCGCTCCTCTTGATTTTTTTCCTTCTGATGGGATGTGGCTCTGGCTCTTTTAGGCTTCAGTGACTCATCGCATGAAGAAAGCACATCAAATCTAACTTTCCCTCGATTCAAAATCAGTATCATTATACCTTTGTGATTTATGCATTATTGCATTATTTATTCTTAGCAGGCTGACATTACTTGCTGGAGATTGGTACAAAAGAGTACCCTTACTATAATATGTCTTGACACCTCCCTTGGAAAAGATATGGAAATCACTGTACGATAAAGTATTTATGGCTGGTGTAGGTAGGATTCACTCTCAGCTTTTCCTTCAACCATTTTAGGAAATGGCTGCAATTGTTTACTTTTCGTCTAGTTGAATTTCTTGCTAGATTGTACTCTAGACGTATGTCCCATCACAGCCTTTAGTTGTTAGCTCATTAGCTTTTTGTGCTTTCGTATCCTTGGCCTGAATTACCTGACCACATGTTTGATAAAGATAATGGGGAATAACTTTAGTCACTGTAATGTCAGGATTAATCCTTTATCTATGTGACATGGCTCTTTCTTGTTCTGACACTTGACACTCTGGACTGAGTCCCATTAGACAATAATGGGCATGTCCAATACTTGCAGTAGTTCACAACCCTCTAGCAGAAGCCTGTCCTTAGATAGTGTTGCCCATCTAAACCTTGCACAGTTCTGTTCACAGCCAGATTAGTGACCAGTCTGACTTCTTACGAAGGTTTTGCAGCTAACCAGATCAGGATCCCAGTTCCATTGTGTAGCCAATTGGATCCATAGCCTCTCTGAAACCATACACAGATTTGCTGCTCATTAGTTCTGGGACTTGGTGAAACCTCGAAAGGTCTAGCAGCCGAATTTCTGGTGCCTCCGAAATCTCATAGGTGTCGTATGTCTGCTGTTAGTCAGACTATAGTAGCGTTATGATTAAAGGATTGTCACCTTGTTTGCTGCAATCTAGATTCATAATGCCTTTGAAACCTTATGCAGGTTTGCCACTAGCCAGATTCATGACCCATGAGTTGCTAACCCCTAAGGGTGTGGTCATTTGTCATTAAAGATGGAACTATCAAAACCTCACAGGTGTCATATGGATGCTCCATGTCAGATATGGGGCTCCTGTGGTAGTTTTATTGTGATTAAAGGGGCCTCGATGAATAATGGTACAAAAGGTAAGAAAACTCGAGCAGATGAAATCAAACAAAGGAACTTTCTGGTTCGAGGCATGTGGGCTGCTAAATTCATATCCATTGCATAGATCGCCGCCTAGTGTTGGGTCCGGATGATTGCACATTGTTGTCCTGGAAGAGTCTTCGAAGTATCACGAGATAGGTGGCTCCTCCCCTGGACTACAGTGCGCATGGGCATCGACTCCATCCCCAGATTGTTTTTTTCCGCCATTGGGTTCGGATGTGTTTTCGACGTCTCCTTGTCGGAATCGATAAACTTATTTCTTTAAGGCCAAAAGGCCTTCGTTAACCCGTCGGTATTGTTCACGTCCGGGCTCGTGTTCCATCCGACTCTTCGAGTCGGACTTCTGCAGAGTCGCTAACTCTTCGGACACCAAGGCCCTGTCGTCGCAGCAAGACCCCGACGAACTTACCATGGAACGAAGTCCGTTCAAGCGCTGCCCCGTGTGTGGGTCCAAGTACCCACATATCGACGTGCATCCAGTCTGTAACAAATGCCTCTCGCCGGACCACAACGAGGAGGACTGTATGGCCTGCTCCAAATTCAGGTCAAAGAAGACGCTCAAGCTTCGGCGCGCGGCGCGCCTCGAGGCCCAGCGAGAGGCTGCGGCGCCCGATGACATCTTCGACGAGCCCGAGGCAGAAGGCACAAGCCATCATCTGCAGATTTCACCACCGTCGACGGAGGTCGAGGCCGATCCCGGAGAACCCGTCGAGGGCCAGGACCTTGAATACGTCGAGGAGGTAGGGGACGACGAAGAAGTTTATGGGGCCGCGGAAGATAGCTCAGAGGAAGAGCTATGCCCCGAAAGTTACATGACTCAGACTCAGGTCACGGGATCGCCACTCGGCCTTACCCACGACCCGGCACCGCTATCCCCGGCCCCGCCTTCTGGCCCGGCCACGGACTCAACAGCGGAGACGCCATTGCGCGTATCGAAACCGAAACTGAAACCTTCGGATTCTACAACATCAAAGAGGGCCGACGTACCATCGAAAACGAAACCGAAACCTTCGGATTCGACAACGCCACAAATGGCCGCCGTACCATCGAAACTGCCGACGGCTGCTACGTCATCGACTCCGGCGCCCGCCAGCACTCAGAAGTCGAAGAAGACTGTCGAGCCAACACCGAAGAAGGCTGTTGAGCCGACACACCCGCAAAAGGTGGCCAAGGACCCGTCCTCAAAAACGGTCGTCCAACACGTGTCGAGCGCGGTTCCTCCGGTAAAGTCCACTAAGACTGTTCAAAGTCCTTCGGACGCGACTGCGGCGCCGACAGGCACACGCCCGATCGAGGCACAGTCGACAAAGGGACACGACCCGAGGTCCGGAGGCCCTACGCATCGGCTCAAAGACGCCGGATCGAAAGCAACGCCATCGGCGCATAAGCCTGCAAAGGAGGCTCGGACCATTGCAGCCGCAGATGCGTCGGCAGACACCTCGTCGACACCGAGGGCCTCCGATGGTAACGGACATGGGGCATCAGTTACCAAACCAAACCCTCCGCTTCCTTCACTAAGCAGGTCACTGACTCCCTCAAACGTATTCGGGAGAAGACTTTGACGTCCACCACTCACACGCCGTCGGCTCCGAAACTGGTTGACGCAACTGCGAAGCCTTCAAGCAAGCTTCTCTACACACTGCCGCCAAAGGTGGCACCGAAGGCATTTGCACCAAAATCGGTGCCAAAGATCACTGAGCCGTCAGAACTTTCAACGCTCGGTGACCGATTAGATCGACGTCAAGCTTCGGAGGAACTATCTGAGCATTACATCAATGCTGAAACTGGGAAATTGACGCTCTATAAGCGAAAGATCACTTCCCTGCCATTGGAATCCTATGTCATTCCACTAAAGAAGAAAAGGCCGGCACAGGACATTCCTGCCCTTGTTGAACCTCTTCAGCCTCCACCAAGGAGGAGCCCATCACCTTCCCCCACCCACTCAGGGGGAGAGGAAGATTGCCAGGATGACCAGTACAATTTCCTGGCAGACAATGACCCTGATGAACAACAGGACTCGTATGACGACACTGGTGACCAGGGCGGCCATCAGGTGGTACAAGACCCACAGGTTTTTGGTGCACGTACATCCCCAACTGAGGATTCTGCGGCATTTAATGCCTTGATAGAGCGGGCAGCTGCAAATCATAATGTGGACATGCATGCAGACCCGGTGGAAGTAGATTTTTTGTTTGACACTTTCTCAGCATCAGAAAAGACGGTTAAGACACTTCCTATGCTAAAAGGTGTCCTTAAGCATGCCCCGGAAATCTTTAAGGAACCTACCAGGGCGAGAGTGGTGAACCCGCGTATTGAAAAGAAATACAGAGCGGCACCTGGTGACCCTGCATATATTCGAGGACAGTTGCCTCTGGACTCGTTGGTGGTCGCAAATGCCCGCGAAAGGGCGAACTCCCAGACAACGGGTGAAGCTCCTCCCCCAGACAAGGAGTCGAAAGTCCTTGAGGCATCTGGCAAAAGGGTGGCTGCGCAAGCTGGCAATATCTGGCGCATATCGAACACACAAGCACTGTTGGCACGATATGATAGGGCGCATTACGACGCACTAGAGCAGCTCCTTCAACACCTACCAGATGAGTTTAAGGAGGCAGCCGAGATGCTCATACAGGAGGGAAAGCTCATTTCAAACGCTGCAATAAAGTGTGCGCTTGATGTGGCGGATACAGCGGCTAGGGGTATTAACACTAGCGTCATGTTACGGCGCCAAGCATGGCTTCGCATATCAGGTTTTAAACCTGACATTCAAACAACTATCCTCAACCAGCCCGTTAATCCTGACGGACTGTTTGGCCCTGAGGTTGACACCACCCTCGAAAAAATTAAAAAAGACAATGAGACAGCAAAGTCCATGGGGGCGCTTCAGTCTCAGCAATTCAGGGGGAGCACTTTTCGTCGCTCAGGTACCCGTGGTGTTACCAGAGGACACCTGGCACAACAGACACAATTCACGAAAGGTGGCGCACAGTCCTCGTACCCCAAGCAAGGTAGAGGGGGTTACAGAGGAAATAGTAGCAAGGGCAGAGGCAGAGGAAACAACAACTCCCGTTCCTCTGCCACCAACAAACAGTGACTCTCTGTCACTGCCCCCCGACCATCCAACACCTGTCGGGGGGAGACTCCAGCAGTTCCTGCCAGTCTGGACGTCCATCACCACAGACAGGTGGGTGAGAAAACTTTTCCAGTACGGTTATTGTTTGGAGTTAACATCCACTCCTCCCAACATTCCCCCAAGACAACGTCCTATGTCAGCAGAGCACTTGCACTTATTGCAGCAGGAAGTGGTGGTGATGCTGCAAAAAGGCGCAATAGAGCTCGTACCAGTGGAGGAGGAAGGTACAGGGGTCTATTCCCTGTACTTCCTTATCCCAAAAAAGGACGGATCCCTCAGACCCATTCTGGATCTACGCCCTCTCAACCTGTATATATTGTCAGAACATTTTCACATGCTGACACTGCAGCAGATTCTTCCCCTGCTAAACCAAGGGGACTTCCTAGCGACCTTGGATCTCAAGGACGCTTATTTTCACATACCACTCCACCCATCCCACAGAAAATACCTCAGGTTCACCATCCAAAACAGGCATTATCAGTTCAAAGTCCTACCCTTTGGAGTGACCACTGCCCCCAGAGTGTTTACAAAGTGTCTGGCGACAGTTGCGGCGCACCTCAGGAGACAGAACATACATGTCTACCCTTACTTAGACGACTGGCTTGTTCAAGCAAAATCGGAACAGCAGTGCGCCGCAGACATGTCCCACACCATTCACCTCCTTCACAGTCTGGGGTTCTCACTGAACTACCCGAAGTCGCACCTTCAGCCAGCCCATGTGCGGCAGTATCTGGGCGCGACGATAAATACCCTGACTGCTATGGCTCAGCCAAACCCAGTGAGGATCGACAACATTCAGTCGCTCATCCAGAGGTTCAGACCGCAACACTCACTACCAGCGAGAGTGTTCATGCAGTTGATAGGCATGATGGCCTCCTGCATTTTCATAGTCCCGCACGCAAGGTTGTATATGCGTCCGCTCCAAGAATGCTTGGCAAATCAGTGGACACAGGCTCAGGGACAACTGACAGACCTAGTGTTGGTGACCGGGTGGGCATACACCTCTCTGCATTGGTGGAATCCACACAACCTTTGCAAAGGCCGACCGTTCCAGGAGCCTGTGCCACAAATTATCCTAACGACGGACGCATCTCTCCAGGGGTGGGGAGCTCACGTGCTCCACTACACGGTGCAGGGACTGTGGTCAACGCAGCAACAGAAGTTGCACATCAACTACCTAGAACTGATGGCAATCTTCATGGCGCTCAAGTCCTTCAAAGTACATCTGTGCAAGGTCGTGTTGATCCGGACGGACAACATGACAGCTGTTAGAACCGGGAGTCTCTGGTTGGCAAAGGTAAGTACCTTGGCCCAAGTAGGGACCCCTAGCTCCGGTCAGGGCGACGGAATAACCCTCTGAGATAACCCCTGCTCACCCTCTAGGTAGCATGGCGCGAGCAGTCTAGGCTAAACTCGGAGGCAATGTGGATAACATTTGCACTTAACACAACAATAATCCCCAATCCACCACAAACTGAGACCACACAGGGTAAGTATATATAAAATATAACTTTATCTAGTTTCAGCATGTAAATGAAGCAGTTGCATGATAATCACTTCTTTAGAACACATATCATTTCTAGCTTAAAGGTTGCACGTTAAACACTTCATTTAGAACAAGGTTGCACTTAATTCTTAGTAGGTCTTGTAAATAGGCAGTTCTCAGCATAAAAATAAAAATAGTCTCTAGTCCCTTAAATCAGCACTTAAGAAAATATGGCCACTGATTTATATGCACTTCGCTCTCAAAACGAACCAGGAAAACAATGTCAGCGCTTAAAAATAGCCAGGTTGATCTGCCCCTTATACCAGGAATGCCAAGCGCGGCAGCGCGTCTCACCCGAAGGCTGGGGGGACTCCTTTTCCTTCCCCCGGCACTTCTTTATGCCTCAGGCGAGCCTCCCTTGCCAGCGCTCACTCGCGCTTGGGCCCGGCCGGTCTCAGCAGGTCCTCCGCCCGCTCCCAGTCTCTCGGGGGCGGCGAGGAGCAGAGACGGCAGGCCGGGGACTCGAGCACTCCTACAATTCCCTCGGCGAGGTCGGGTCAGTCTTCCCCGGTCCCGGCGGTGATTACGCAGGCAGACGAGGTCCTTGACGACGGGAGCCAATCCTGTCGCGGCCCTTCAGCCGAGCCTCCCGTGACGACACCACCACGCAGGGGGAATCAGCCAATCCGGTCGCGGCGTTTCTGCCGAGCCTCCCGTGACGTCACCGCCTGCTCTGGGGAAATCGACCAATCCGGTCGCGGCGTTTCTCCCTCAGCCTACGGCGGCAGCCAACCACAGCGCGGCCCCTTCGTGGCTGCGAGCAGACCTTCGGGGGTGATTTCAGGGCCCGGGCCCGCGGCGATGCTGAGGCGGGTCAAGCGTATTTAGCCCTCACCACGCTGGAGCGCTTTAGAACCCTCTGGCCCCCACCAGCACGTGTCGATGAACACGTCGATCTTGAGATGCAGCAGTTAGTAGACAGCGCGGCGCTCTCAAGCAGAACAGAGAGCAGCCAGCGCGCTACACGGGGCAATCAGCAGGGCTTAGTCCAGCAGTCCCCGAGTTTCCCTGCACACAGCAGCTTCACGATCTCCTTGCCACACAGCAGCTTCAGGGGGCACCGCAGAGTCTTGTTTCCTTGGGCAACCTTT
The DNA here is from genome assembly GCF_964261635.1 of Lissotriton helveticus. Classification (NCBI taxonomy): domain Eukaryota; kingdom Metazoa; phylum Chordata; class Amphibia; order Caudata; family Salamandridae; genus Lissotriton; species Lissotriton helveticus. The sequence goes on along the minus strand of NC_136072.1, from coordinate 820,771,045 downwards.
ATGTTCCTGGGTTGCAGACAGGGGGCCAGCTCTTCTCAGGCCCTTGGAGATTCAAGATTGTAGACACAGCACACAGCAGAGTCTTGGCAGTTTCAAGTAGGCAGGGTCACAGCACACAGCAAAGTCCCTTTCTGCTCCTTAGCTTCCAGGTGGACAGCAGAACAAGTCAGCCCTTAGAGCACACAGCAAGGCAGTCTTCCTTCAGTTCTCTAGCTGTCCTCCTTCCAGCGAGGGTTCCTTCTTGCTTGCAGAATTTCAGAATCTAATTCTCTGCAGACAGGGGTCCTTTCCTTATACCCCCCAATGTCTTTGAAGTTCTTTGTGCATGGAGGCCCTGGGTCCAGTCTAAACCAGTTCTGGGGGTTGCGGAGCACTGAGGTGTCTCTGGCTTTCTTCTTCCTGTCAGCTTCAGGGCCAGTGGGGTCAGTTGACCACCAGGAGAGAGCTAATGTGGGGGAGGTAGGCAGGCACAGCCCAGCACTTAGCTGGCATTCCTTCCTCCCTCCTCCCAAGCAGGCAGATGTGCCCTTTCATCCCCGGGATGGCCCGACCCTCTCCTCTGGGGCTCTGCAGCCCCTTCCTGTCACATCCAGACCAGGCAGACATTCCACAAACCCAGGGACACAGAAAAAGGTTTAGACAAGAGAACAGCCACTTTCTAAAAGTGCTATTCTCCAACACAGGATTTAAAAACACCCTTCACTAAAAGATGTGTCATTAAATTCTGAGTCCAGGGATATCTTTCACTTATGTCCCATCTTGTTCCTATGGGGAGATAGGCTGGTATCACATGGGCCCAGCCCCCCTCCATGTTACTCTATGGAGCAAGATAGCCTTACAGCAGTGAGCACACAAAATGGCTGTAGCCCACTACCAGAGCATAGTACCTGCACTAGCACATGCTCTACCTTATCCATACACTGCACCCTGCCCAGGGGGGTACCTTGAGCCTTCCATAGGGGTGACTGATGTGCACAGACAGGGAAGGATTGGGCCTAGCCAGTGGGGACACTGGCCAGGCTGACATGGCAGTCACTGACTGCACACAGGCCCTGCGCTGGCAGGCCTGAGTCACCATTTTAAAAGCTACTCATGTGGGTGGCGCAATCTGCGCTGCAGGCCCACTAGTAGCATTTGTCATCACCAGCCCTGGCACACACAGTGCCCTCTACTAGGGACTTCGTGGTGATACAAATATGCCAATTAGGTATACTCAATCAATATCACAATTTACAGAAGGAGCACTTACACTCTGACACTGATCAGCAGTGGCAGAGTGTCCAAAACATCTAAATCAGCAAAAACGAAATCCAGCACAGCATCAAAACACATGAGTCAGAGGCGAAAAGATGGGGGAAGAACCACGCCAAAAGGTGTCAGGTCTAACACGTGTCCCCTCCAGCTGAAAGTGGGGAGAACTACCCAACCTCTTGGGAGTCCTCATCACTAAGGCGGAAGAATCTGGACAGACCGTCAGCGTTGGCGTGTTCTGTACCAGGGCGGTGCTCCACCGTAAAATCCATCCCCTGTAGGGAAATGGACCACCTCAACAATTTTGGATTCTCACCCCTCATCTGCATTAACCATCTGAGGGGCCTGTGGTCGGTCTGAACACGGAAGTGAGTCCCAAACAGGTAGGGCCTCAGCTTCTTCAAAGCCCAGACCACAGCGAAAGCTTCTCTTTCAATGGCACTCCATTTTTGTTCCCTGGGGATCAGCCTCCGGCTAATGAAAGCCACAGGTTGGTCTCCTCCCTCGTCATTGATCTGTGAGAGCACTGCTCCCACGCCTTGCTCTGAAGCGTCAGTTTGCACAATGAACTCACTTGAAAAGTCAGGTGCCTTAAGCACCGGTGCTGTGCACATGGCAGTTTTGAGGGTGTCAAAAGCAGTTTGACAGGCCTCAGTCCAATTCACTTTCCTGGGCTGATTCCTAGATGTCAGCTCGGTCAAAGGGGCCACAATGGTGCCATAGCCTTTGACAAACCGTCTGTAATACCCGGTGAGACCTAGAAAGGCTCTCACCTCCGTCTGGGTCTTGGGGGGTTCCCAAGCCAGAATGGTATCAATCTTTGCCTGTAGGGGCGCCACCTTGCCGCTCCCCACCTGGTGTCCCAAGTACACCACCGATCCCTGCCCTATCTGGCATTTACTGGCCTTGATAGTGAGGCCTGCCTTCTGCAGAGCCTTCAACACTTCAGTGAGGTGTTGCAGGTGTTCCTCCCAAGTGGAGCTGAACACCGCAATGTCATCCAGGTAGGCTGCGCTGAATTGCTCCAGCCCTGCCAGTACCTGGTTGACCAATCTCTGAAATGTGGCGGGGGCATTTTTCAACCCAAAGGGCATGACACGAAACTGGAAGTGTCCTTCTGGCGTTGAAAATGCTGACCTCTCCTTTGCCCCGTCAGTTAAGGCAATCTGCCAGTACCCTGAAGTCAAATCAAAAGTACTCAGGTACTGGGCAGCTCCCAACCGATCCACCAGCTCATCAGCTCTGGGGATGGGGTGTGCGTCAGTCTTCGTGACCGCATTGAGCCCACGGTAGTCCACGCAGAACCGAAGTTCTGGGGGGCCACCGGGGGTAGCAGCTTTCTTAGGCACTAAGACCACTGGGCTAGCCCAGGGGCTGCTGGAGGGCTCAATAACCCCAAGCGCCAACATCTTGGAAACTTCTTCCTTGATGCTAGCTCTGACCTTGTCAGCCACCCTGTAAAACTTCTGTTTCACAGGCATGCTGTCTCCAGTGTCCACGTCGTGGACGCACCATTTGGTGACACCTGGGGTCAGGGAGAACAGTGGGGCGAACTGACCCAACACTTGGCGACAGTCCTCCCGCTGTTTTGGGGTCAGGGTGGGGGAGAGGACCACACCATCCACTGACCCATCTTGCTCCTTGACTGCCAGGAGGTCAGGGAGAGGATCACTATCCTCCTCCCCTCCAACATCTGTAGCCATGAGCATAGTCACTTCAGTTCTTTCAAAGTGGGGTTTGAGGCGGTTCACATGTAGCACTCTCAGGGGCTGCCTGGGAGTCTTCAGGTTAACCAAATAGGTAACCTCGCTCTTGCGCTCCACCACCTCATATGGGCCAGACCACTTGTCACGGAGCGCACAAGGCTCCACTGGCGCCATCACCCACACCTTCTGACCAGGTTGGAACTCCACCAGAGAAGTGTTCTGGTCATACCACCTCTTCATTTCCTCCTGGCTAGCCTCCAGGTTCTCTTGAGCGAGCTTCCTGAAGCGCTTGGTCTGGTTGCGAATGGCCAGCACATAGCTGAACACATCCTGAGGGGTTTTCCCACGGGATTTCTCCCACCCCTCCTTCACCAGAGCCAGAGGTCCTCTGACAGGGTGGCCATACAGCAACTCAAAGGGACTGAACCCTAATGATTTCTGAGGCACCTCCCTGTAGGCAAACAACAGGCATGGCAACAAGACATCCCATTTCCGCCTCATGGGCTCTTCCAGGCCCATAATCATGCCCTTCAATGTGCGGTTGAATCTCTCAACCAAACCATTTCCTTGAGGGTGGTAAGGAGTGGTGAATTTGTATGTCACCCCGCACTCACTCCACAGGGACTTCATATATTTAGAAATGAAGTTTGTCCCGCGGTCCGAAACGACCTCCTTCGGAAATCCCACCCGGGAAAAGATCCCCATCAGGGCACGGCCCACCACTGGGGCGGTGACTGTCCTGAGCGGAAGGGCTTCCGGGTACCGAGTGGCATGGTCCACCAAGACCAGGATAAACCTGTTGCCTAGGGCTGTCTTGGGATCCAGGGGCCCCACGATGTCAATGCCCACCCGCTCAAAAGGGGTGCTCACCACGGGAAAGGGTTGGAGGGGTGCCACGCGCTTCCCTCCACTCTTGCCACTGGCCTGACAAGTCTGACAAGACTTACAAAAGGCAGAGACGTGCGTCTTCATCTGGGGCCAGTAGAAATGGGTGACAAGCCTGTGATAGGTCTTGTCTTGCCCCAGATGTCCTGCGAGAGGCACGTCATGAGCCAGACCCAGTAGGAAGTTCCTGAAGCGCTCCGGTACCACCAGCACACGGGCTGCGCCGGGCTCAGCGAACTTAGGCTCACTATAAAGTAAGTCATCCTCCCAATAGATCAAATGCTCCTTGGACCCCAGGCCTGCGGCCTGGTCGGCAGCCTGCTGCCGCACACCAATGAGAGAAGGGCACTCCTTCTGAGCCTGGCAGAATTCCTCCCTGGAGGGACCACCCTCTTGCTGCCACTGGGACAGCTCAGGCAATTCTCCTAGTTCGGCCACCTGCTCCCCTGTAGGTTCCAGGGCATCCCCTTCCGGGTCTGCCTCCTCCTGGACCGTGGGAACAGTGGGGGCCGGTTTCCCGCGCCCTCTACCCCGTCCTCTCTTGGCAGGTCCCTGGGCCATTGTTCCAGGCTCCAGCTCTGTTAGACCGCCCTCTCTTGCTGTCATTGCACGGGTGGACACACAGATCCACGCAGGCAAACCCAACATCTCCAAGTGAGTCCTGTGCTCCACCTCCTTCCATGGGGAGCTCTCCAGGTCATTACCTAATAGACAATCTACAGGCAAGGCATCACTTACAACAATCTCCAAAATACCGGAGACTCCTCCCCATTCAAATGGAACTTTCGCCAGCCTGCAGTAGCGCACTGAACTGTCAGCTGCCACCACAGGCCGGAGTACCTGGGGAACAATTTGCTCTTCAGACACCCACTGACACCTAACAGATGTCACGCTGGCCCCTGTGTCTCTCAGAGCCTCCACCACCTGTCCATTGATGGTCACCTTCTGCCCGTATTTCTTAGTGTTTTGGGGCAGCAAGGTTTCCTGGGCCATCTCTCGGTCTCCTAGAGAGACAAGGGTCATCAATGCTAACCCCTCCTCCCCACTAGAAATCAAATCCCCTCCCAAAGCTACACTGGCTATCGCCGGAGCTGGAGCTGGAGCTGGAGCACCAGTGGGTGCAGATTTCTTCTTTGGACAGTTTGGAGCAATGTGCCCCACCTCCCTACATGCATAGCAAGCGAGGGTCTTCTTGTCCTGCGGGCCCTTATGGGGCCAGGACTTCTTAGACTTGGGGGGTTGAGACACCTTCTCTTGGGAACTACTTTGGGGCCCTTTAGAGGACTCCTTTTGATTACCCGTGTCCCCCCCACTCTTCTGCTGGGGACCCTGTCCACCTTTGGCTGGGGTACTTACCACCCCCTTGTGGACCCTGGTGCTAGTCCACCGGTCCGCCTCTTTAGCAAGCTCACTGGGATCAGTTAACTTACTGTCTAAAAGATGCTGGCGCAGCTCTGGGACACACAAACTACTTAAGTGCTCCCTACTAATCAAGTGACACAACCCCACATAATCAGTAACTTTGCTGCCCTTCATCCAACCTTCCAGTGCACGCGTGTACATACTCACACACTCCACCCAAGTACTTGAATCAAGCTTCTTGAAGTTCCTAAACTTCTGGCGGTACTGTTCAGCAGTGAGCCCATACCTGAGGCACAAAGCCTCCTTCATGGCGGAGTAGGACAAAGCATCCTTTGCTTCTAAGGGTGCCAAAACATCCCTCCCAGAGGCCTCAAAATGCTTCCACAATCCTGCTCCCCAATTCTTCTCAGGCACCTCATTCATCTTTAAGGCAAGTTCATACGCTCTGAACCACGCATAAATATCCTCACCCCTCTGATAATTCTGTACCAGATCCTTTGGTATGTATACCTTACCCGCCTGTACTGGTTGCGCGCTGCCACCATTAGAACTGGACCCTCTCTCTTTATATTTGAAATCCAATTCCTTCATGCTCCTCTCATGAGCCAATTGGAGCTTCTTCTCCTCTAGAGCGAGCGCCTGCCTTCTCTCCTGCGCCGCTCTCTCCTGCGCCTCTTTCTCAACTTCCAAGCGCAGTCTCTTCTCATCGGCTTCCGCCCTGAGCTTCAAAAGCTCAATCTCATGGGCCCTAGCTCTCTGATTCTCCTCCACCTCCTCTGGAGAAATAATCCTACTGGAGTGGGTGCTGCCGGCCCTAGACGCTGGCTTCGCCACTGGCAATTCACTGGGCAAAAACCCAATCTCCTGTGCGCCACCCTCTTCAATAGTAGCTTCCGGGGCACCATGTTTGGCCTCCCACCAGGCCCTCAGAGCTGTCCGTAGCTCTTCCTTATTTGCGCCGCCCCTTACTGGGCATTCAAGCTGTCTGCAGAATTTTCTCAGTTGCTCCTTGTTATAGGTGAGCAACTCCTGGCTTTCAAATTCCACTTCCCCTTCTGCATTCATGCTTTGCGCGGTCTTAGACATGTTACCTCCTACCCCTTTTTCAACTAAAAAGGTTTCACCAAAAAGAAAAAATCCTGCGCAACCTGTTCCGCTAAACTAGACTAGTGATGTACAAGAAATCACTGCAGGTCAAGTGCAATCATTAGTTCAAAATCCGCACCTCGAGCCACCAATGTTAGAACCGGGAGTCTCTGGTTGGCAAAGGTAAGTACCTTGGCCCAAGTAGGGACCCCTAGCTCCGGTCAGGGCGACGGAATAACCCTCTGAGATAACCCCTGCTCACCCTCTAGGTAGCATGGCGCAAGCAGTCTAGGCTAAACTCGGAGGCAATGTGTATAACATTTGCACTTAACACAACAATAATCCCCAATCCACCACAAACTGAGACCACACAGGTAAGTATATATAAAATATAACTTTATCTAGTTTCAGCATGTAAATGAAGCAGTTGCATGATAATCACTTCTTTAGAACACATATCATTTCTAGCTTAAAGGTTGCACGTTAAACACTTCATTTAGAACAAGGTTGCACTTAATTCTTAGTAGGTCTTGTAAATAGGCAGTTCTCAGCATAAAAATAAAAATAGTCTCTAGTCCCTTAAATCAGCACTTAAGAAAATATGGCCACTGATTTATATGCACTTCGCTCTCAAAACGAACCAGGAAAACAATGTCAGCGCTTAAAAATAGCCAGGTTGATCTGCCCCTTATACCAGGAATGCCAAGCGCGGCAGCGCGTCTCACCCGAAGGCTGGGGGGACTCCTTTTCCTTCCCCCGGCACTTCTTTATGCCTCAGGCGAGCCTCCCTTGCCAGCGCTCACTCGCGCTTGGGCCCGGCCGGTCTCAGCAGGTCCTCCGCCCGCTCCCAGTCTCTCGGGGGCGGCGAGGAGCAGAGACGGCAGGCCGGGGACTCGAGCACTCCTACAATTCCCTCGGCGAGGTCGGGTCAGTCTTCCCCGGTCCCGGCGGTGATTACGCAGGCAGACGAGGTCCTTGACGACGGGAGCCAATCCTGTCGCGGCCCTTCAGCCGAGCCTCCCGTGACGACACCACCACGCAGGGGGAATCAGCCAATCCGGTCGCGGCGCTTCTGCCGAGCCTCCCGTGACGTCACCGCCTGCTCTGGGGAAATCGACCAATCCGGTCGCGGCGTTTCTCCCTCGGCCTACGGCGGCAGCCAACCACAGCGCGGCCCCTTCGTGGCTGCGAGCAGACCTTCGGGGGTGATTTCAGGGCCCGGGCCCGCGGCGATGCTGAGACGGGTCAAGCGTATTTAGCCCTCACCACGCTGGAGCGCTTTAGAACCCTCTGGCCCCCACCAGCACGTGTCGATGAACACGTCGATCTTGAGATGCAGCAGTTAGTAGACAGCGCGGCGCTCTCAAGCAGAACAGAGAGCAGCCAGCGCGCTACACGGGGCAATCAGCAGGGCTTAGTCCAGCAGTCCCCGAGTTTCCCTGCACACAGCAGCTTCACGATCTCCTTGCCACACAGCAGCTTCAGGGGGCACCGCAGAGTCTTGTTTCCTTGGGCAACCTTTATGTTCCTGGGTTGCAGACAGGGGGCCAGCTCTTCTCAGGCCCTTGGAGATTCAAGATTGTAGACACAGCACACAGCAGAGTCTTGGCAGTTTCAAGTAGGCAGGGTCACAGCACACAGCAAAGTCCCTTTCTTCTCCTTAGCTTCCAGGTGGACAGCAGAACAAGTCAGCCCTTAGAGCACACAGCAAGGCAGTCTTCCTTCAGTTCTCTAGCTGTCCTCCTTCCAGCGAGGGTTCCTTCTTGCTTGCAGAATTTCAGAATCTAATTCTCTGCAGACAGGGGTCCTTTCCTTATACCCCCCAATGTCTTTGAAGTTCTTTGTGCATGGAGGCCCTGGGTCCAGTCTAAACCAGTTCTGGGGGTTGCGGAGCACTGAGGTGTCTCTGGCTTTCTTCTTCCTGTCAGCTTCAGGGCCAGTGGGGTCAGTTGACCACCAGGAGAGAGCTAATGTGGGGGAGGTAGGCAGGCACAGCCCAGCACTTATCTGGCATTCCTTCCTCCCTCCTCCCAAGCAGGCAGATGTGCCCTTTCATCCCCGGGATGGCTCCGACCCTCTCCTCTGGGGCTCTGCAGCCCCTTCCTGTCACATCCAGACCAGGCAGACATTCCACAAACCCAGGCACACAGAAAAAGGTTTAGACAAGAGAACAGCCACTTTCTAAAAGTGCTATTCTCCAACACAGGATTTAAAAACACCCTTCACTAAAAGATGTGTCATTAAATTCTGAGTCCAGGGATATCTTTCACTTATGTCCCATCTTGTTCCTATGGGGAGATAGGCTGGTATCACATGGGCCCAGCCCCCCTCCATGTTACTCTATGGAGCAAGATAGCCTTACAGCAGTGAGCACACAAAATGGCTGTAGCCCACTACCAGAGCATAGTACCTGCACTAGCACATGCTCTACCTTATCCATACACTGCACCCTGCCCAGGGGGGTACCTTGAGCCTTCCATAGGGGTGACTGATGTGCACAGACAGGGAAGGATTGGGCCTAGCCAGTGGGGACACTGGCCAGGCTGACATGGCAGTCACTGACTGCACACAGGCCCTGCGCTGGCAGGCCTGAGTCACCATTTTAAAAGCTACTCATGTGGGTGGCGCAATCTGCGCTGCAGGCCCACTAGTAGCATTTGTCATCACCAGCCCTGGCACACACAGTGCCCTCTACTAGGGAATTCGTGGTGATACAAATATGCCAATTAGGTATACTCAATCAATATCACAATTTACAGAAGGAGCACTTACACTCTGACACTGATTAGCAGTGGCAGAGTGTCCAAAACATCTAAATCAGCAAAAACGAAATCCAGCACAGCATCAAAACACATGAGTCAGAGGCGAAAAGATGGGGGAAGAACCACGCCAAAAGGTGTCAGGTCTAAAAACAGCCATGTACTACATCCAGAAGCAGGGAGGTACTCACTCTCCACAGCTGTCTCATCTGGCTCAGAGCATGTGGAAGTGGGCCATTCAGAGGAACATCTTCCTCATGGCGGAACACCTCCCGGGCAAGGACAATCAGATGGCGGATCTGCTCAGCAGGTACAGCCATCAAATGCACGAGTGGGAGATACATCCATCAGTACTCCACCCGTACTTCCAGCAGTGGGGTCATCCAGAGATAGACCTCTTTGCCACAAGGGAAAACGCAAAATGCCAAAGCTTTGCTGCCAGGTTCCCTCACCCGGAATCGCAAGGGAATGCGATATGGATGAACTGGTCAGGCAGATTTGCCAACGCTTTTCCCCCAGCGCCTCTCATTCCGCTGGTGGCAAGAAAGCTAAAGCAACACTCGATGACGCTCATCCTGGTTGCTCCAACGTGGGCACGCCAACCATGGTACACCACGTTTCTGGAACTTTCCGTGGTACCGCATCAAAGGCTGCATCTCTCCCCAAGCCTCTTGACGCAGAACCATGGCGACATTCAGCATCCAGATCCGCAACAACTCAATCTGGCGATCTGGCTCCTGAGGTCCTAGAGTTTGGCTACCTCAACCTGCCTCCTGAATGCATGGACATCATCCGGGAGGCAAGAAAGCCCACCATCAGAGCTTGCTATGCAGCAAAATGGAAGCGGTTTGTCATTTGTTATGTTATGTTATGTTATGTTATGTTATAACAATTTGTTATGCGCACAGCGACTCCAGCGAAGGAGCATCCCGGCACAGAGACACGGAGCAGTCATAACACAACAAGGCAAAAATGCTACAAAAAAGTGCTAAAACAGGGGGGCTAAAATAGGAAAGTTTTTATGGCTCTACGAAACGACAGCAAGTCCTCTATCAGCCGAATTTCAACAGGGAGGGTGTTCCAGATTGACGCAGCTCTCACCCTGAAGGAACGGCCTCCCATCCTGCTGAGCCTAAATCTGGGGACAACAGCAAGGGCCTGACCTTGCGATCGAAGGTTACGGGTAGGGACATAGAAAGAAATAGAGTTGGCCAAGATCTCAGGACCTATGCCTCTAAGGATTTTAAAGGTCAGACACAGGACCTTGAAAAGGATACGCTTCCTAACCGGGAGCCAGTGCAGGGAGCGGATGACATGAGACACCGGGGAGAACTTAGGAAGTCCAACAATGGCTCTCGCCGCGGCGTTCTGCACCCGCTGCAGGCGTGTTAACTCAGCCTGGTTAGCCCCTGCCAGCAGAGAGCTGGCATAGTCCAGACGAGAGATGACGGTTGCCTGGACCACAAGCTGTCTAGTCGGGGCATCAAAGAACTTAAGCACCGGCCTTAACCCTCTAAGGAGACCGAAGCAACAGGCTGCGATTTTTTTACTGTACAGACCACAACATCAACCCGCTAGATGCATCCATTCCTAACATCATCTGCTATTTGTTACATCTTTACAAATGCAATCTAGCGTACGCTTCCATTCGGATACATTTATCCGCCATAGCGGCTTATCTCCAGAACAGGCAGCATCTCTCTGTTTTCAGGGTGCCTGCCATTAAAGCTTTCCTGGAGGGACTGAAACGTGTCATTCCTCCGAGAACACCACCAGCTCCAGTGTGGAACCTCAATGTGGTCCTCACTCGGCTGATGGGACCACCTTTTGAGCCACTCCACTCATGCGAGATTCAATTCCTGACATGGAATGTGGCTTTTCTCATTGCTATTACATCGCTCAGGCGTGTTAGTGAGCTACAAGCGCTCACGATCCAAGAGCCATTCATCCAGATTCATTCAAACAGGGTAGTGCTCCGCACTAACCCCAAATTCCTTCCTAAGGTGGTGTCACAGTTTCATATCAACCAAACTATTGATCTGCCCGCGTTCTTTCAAAACCCACAAACTGTAGCAGAAAGAATGCTCCATACATTAGACGTTAAAAGGGCGTTAATGTACTACATTGACAGAACACAACACTTTAGGAAAACACAACAACTTTTTGTTGCCTTCTCAGCCCAGCACAAAGGCAACCCTATTTCCAAAGCAGGAATAGCCAGATGGATTGTTAAGTGCATTCAGATCTGTTATCAAAAAGCTAAACGTACTTTAACAATACCCCCAAGGGCGCACTCCACACGCAAGTTGGGGGCCTCCATGGCTTTAGGGAACATTCCTTTGGAAGACATTTGTAGAGCAGCCACGTGGTCTACACCGCACACATTTACAAAACATTACTGTGTCGATGTGCATTCCAAGCAGCAAGCAGCTGTAGGACAGGCTGTTCTCAAGACACTCTTTCAAACTTCTGCAGCTGGCACGGGCAACCGCCGTTAATGGAGGGACTGCTATGTATTCTATGCAATAGATATGAATTTAGCAGCCCACATGCCTCGAACTGAATATGCTACTTACCAGTATGCATCTGTTCTTGGCATGTAGGGCTGCTAACATTCATATCGCCCACCCTCCTCCCCGGTGCCCGTAGCGGCTGCAGATACTCTCTTGCATTCAATCATTAGCATGGGCATCCTTTACACTATTTCACTCCATCTCTGCCACAATGGCTAAAAACAATCTGGGGATGGAGTCGATGCCCATGCGCACTGTAGTCCAGGGGAGGAGCCACCTATCTCGTGATACTTCGAAGACTCTTCCAGGACAACAATGTGCAATCATCCGGACCCAACACTAGGCGGCGATCTATGCAATAGATATGAATGTTAGCAGCCCTACATGCCAAGAACAGATGCATACTGGTAAGTAGCATATTCATTATGCCTGTTGTTGGCGATTGTTAGGGACGCAGTTCTGGGAAAAGAGAATTGTTTTTTTCTCTACGCTGGATGTCCTTATTAGAGGAATGCTATACAAAGAAAGATTTAGAGGAAGGGTCTTAGGGAACATTTTAAAGACCTGCACAGGATTACATCCCCAGTTCTATACATCAAAAATACCAAACCAAATCATTGGGTCTATTCTAGAAGACACTGACTATATCACACAGACCTAACTGTGGGGAAATACCTTTTAGGATGAAATCCCTCACCCACCGAAGGTGGCATGCTTCATCATTTGGGATTCTCCTCTGAGTTACTGACTCTGCTCGTCTAAGGCACCGACGGAGAGAGCGGTGCGCCCTTCCCTGAGCTGTCGCCAGGTTGAGGTGAAGCAATTTACCCAGGAAGCGCCAATGGTTCCGTAGTTGATTCTAAATTTCTTTTTCATCACATATCACTTAAGCATCAGTATCTTTTAGGTCCTGACAAAAGCCCTGCCCGATTGCGGTTTACCACGGATGAAACATGTTGACCACTATATTTCATCTCACGCATGCGGTTTAAATCCATACCGCAGGTGCACTGTTTTTAATCCTGGCAGCAAGAGCATACAAATAAAGCATGTATTGTGTTCTCTCTAGCTAGTTTTATCACCACTCCCATAATGTTGAATCATTTTTTGCGCTGCGCCCTCATCTGCACTATTTGTCTCATTTGGTGGATTTAGAATATCCGTGCAGAGTCGACATCAACACATCCCTGTGCTCCTCCCTCTCAGAGAGGGGGTTGTAGCCCTCAGAGGAACTAGGTTTTCTTCTGAGATGAGAATCCCAAATGATGAAACATGGCATCTTCGGTGGGTGAGGGATTTCGTCCTAAAAGGGATTATCCCCCAGTTAGCTCTGTGTGATATAGTCTGTGTCTTCTATTAGAATATACTCAAGGATTTTATTAGGTATTTTTTATGTTTATCACATTGTTACTACCGAAGTAGCTGGCCCATGCACAGCATTTTCTCAGTCCCATATACCAACATGAACATGCTGTTGTATCCTGTTCTGTAGAAAGGAACCATAAATTGACTATAGGTTATGAGACTTTCAGAGGCATGTTATGTACTTAGGGTTTGTTTTTCATTGTAGGTATTCCTTTTTACAACCATGCTGTACATCATTAATGACCAATTCTTTTATTTTGTCTGCGTCTTTGCTATGCAGGTTCTCTGCCTTAGAATCGATCCTTTATTTCTTACCCTGTGATCATGAATTTAAATGCCCTTTTATGGCCTCTATTCTCTACCGTGGACTAATCCCTCATGCAAACACATGTCTTGTAGTTGTGTTTGCAGTTTTCAGTAGCCCCATATGTCATGGACCAAGTACAGTGCACTAGTAATCACCATGTTCCATCAAGATCCAGTAGTTATACGACTGCTTCTGCAGGTTCTCCAGCCCTTTGAAGGTCAAAATGGTAGCAGACCCTTCAATGTATGAAATGTCTTTCTCGGAATTACGTATTTTTCCAATCATGACTGCACACTGTTGCAGCTGCTTATTTAGCAAATTTGATACCGCAGTACAATTACTCAACTTCAGACTCAGTGGGCAGGGAAAGAATAATACTTGTACTTCACCTGACTAACATTATCTCTTCATAGCGATCTTTAATCTCCTAAATATTTCCGACGCTCTCTCCATCTTGTAGGTTTGTAGGTGGAAGGCTTTCCATGTTTTCCGTTACAGATGTCTGTCACTGTTGAAGCAGTTTAGGTGGATAGAGATTTAGCAATGCAAAACACATTGAAAAACTGTGTCACATTGTTACTACCGAAATTGCTAGTTTGAAACTGGTAATTCCACTCTGGATGATGTTTAGCAATTTCCCACTGGTGCTTTACAGTGGTGAACCATAACCTACTTGTGAGCTCTCTGTACTTTTTAGATAGCATACAGGGATATTATGTGAGCCCAATCAAAACAACCTGAGACAAAGCCCGATAGATCATGTCCATAGGTAAGAAACATTGAATAGAGCCAAGATCCTGCACACGGAGAGGTTTAACATCTTTTAGAGAATACAAGGTACTATCTGAAATGAAGCAGGGTCCCCTGTAGGTGGGCAAACAGGTAGGACATCAAGTGCAAACAGAATGGCACATTCCTAAAGTAAGCATGATACTGAATTTGAGGTGACAAGACACATTAGAATTGTCATGAGTGCACATGGGCGGATTACCTCCATTACAGCAGAAAGGCCGACCATGATTAAACAAAGAATTGAAGGGACAGTAACATCATGTGAAGAGGCAAAAGAAACCTACACATTGGAAAGTTACTGTAGGTCACCTTAAGTAAATTATCCTTGTTGATCTGCTGAGGATTGCAAGGGATGTTTGAAATTCCAGCCCCTTTGCTAATCTGTTGCCTGTCTTCTATGTTATTCCTTGGAAGAACACAAGCTTCAGGATTTAACAGGGCAACTGGACCGGCAGTTTGTATTTGTTGCACCTTTGGACTTTCAGTTTGCTTTCTCAGGGCATTTGGTTACCTTGTGGTTCTTAAGTTACACACTTATATTCACACTTGCCTTTAATTCCTAGCTATGATATTACATCACATTGATGTGAAAAGTGTGTATTTATTTGAGCCATACTGTGGAACACTCTTCTATTGTGCCACAAAAGGGGGTTATATCCCCCTGCATGTTGTTGCTCCGGAGAATAGGAGGGCATCTCACGAATGGTGATTTTATTTAACTTTTCTGCTAAGAGACAAATGTGCTGTGCACGCGAGACTTGGTGAGTGGTTGGAGTTTGCATGCTGGAGTTATGCGAGTTAAATGTGTCTGTAAAACTTTGTTTTCATTTAGAAGTATGTGTGTCCACCCACTTTTGTGAGGTCAGTGTTTCTCCTAATTCTGTCCAGTCTATATGTATTCATTTCGTTTTTCTGTTTGTTTGTCATTCCTCCAAGTACTATGTTAGCACCAGATTATGCTTGCTGAATCTGTCTCAGTTGGGTCCCTGTACCCTGTGTATTCCCTTTTGTATCCCAGGTGACTTTGTCTTTATTTTATGGCTCTTCTCTCAAACCCACTTCCTATTTACCAGTTTTGTCCCTGTCTTATTGGCTGCACCATGTTATTCCTGCAACGGGCACCATCCAAACATGTATTTCCATTTAGACAGCATGTAGGTGTAGAAACACGTTTTTTGTCAATAATGTATATCCAGTTTGAGTTGTTTTTTTTCCCAAGACTACTGCAGTTTGTGTGTGTACTCTTTGCGCCTGTTTTCCGTCAGTCCAGTGAATCTCAGCCTGTGTTTGTTGGCTCTGTTCATGGAGGACACTCAGAGCCCTGTTTGATGGTCCCCCCTCTTCTTTTTGTGACCTCTAGTGCGGATGTACCTATCTGCATTATTTGTGTCTGGTTGTTCGCCACCACTTCTCTGTAGTTCTGCTTCTGTCTCTCTCGTGACTCTCTTCAGCCTATCTGGCTGCATGCATGTGTTCTGTGTGTGCCTGCAGTGACTCTGTCTTAATCTCTCTCACCAGAGCTCCGGTCTCCTTCTCACGTGAGTGCTCTGAACCGCTCGGCATCTCTCAGTACCCACGAGCGCTCCGACTCCATCTCATCAACTGTCAGTACCAGCAACAACCCGCACAGTTGCTCCACAGGTCAGCAGTACATCTCCGACTTCAGCGTACGGGCCCTGACGGACGTGCAGCTTATCAAGGTGAGCCTTTCTCCCCCACTCCCCCAAACGTATTTCTTTCAGCAGCTGTATATGCGTCAATGGACATGTGTAACACATTGTAGCCAACATGCCTTAATGTGCTTGTACCACCAGTTATTCATGGTGTGAGACTCCCCGCTCTTTATTTCTTTACCTCTGGCTGCTTCATGGGCTGTGTCCAGTATAATGCTGGGCAACATGAGTCCCACCTCATCTCCCCCTGACATCCCTCCCTCAAACCCTACAGGATCTGACAGACTTGCTGCTTGTCAGGGTGATACGACATTCTCCCTTTGGTCCACACTGCTCCTGTGAGAACTCCTCCGGCAAGCAGCTCGTTAAAGAGAGGCTCACCACCCTGCCCTTTACTGCCCTCATGCACCCTTAGACGAAGCATTCTGCTCTTCAAGATTGGATCTCTATAGTATCTATTTAAAATGCCTGTAGTTGCATTTGTATAATTGTCCTCAAGTTCTGCTACTAAGAGACCATTTAGCCGAGCATTACGTGGCTTGAAGGTACAGTAAAAGTGTGTGGGTTTTTTTTTTTTGTAAGACAGCGCTTTGGCCCAGTGGTGACTGGTGAACTTTCAAAGTGTGGGCATAAATACCTGCTTTAAATTGGACACGGAGAGTGAACTGCAACTTCTTTAACGGATTTGGGAGATAAAGGAGGTTGAAAATATAAAGGTTCTAATTGGGCAGAAATCAAGTATTCCAAAAATGTAGTGGTGTCACACAAGCCTTCCACTCACCACGTTGATAAATGGTGGCACAACCAAAGGCCGCAAATTCATAAAAAATTAGCTAACTTACTGTCTGCACTCCAGGCTGTTGACACCAAAGCACAATGACTCCTACAGGCTCCCATAACAATGCTGCTGTAAAAGTACAAAGCACTTATAGGGTCAGAGAGCAGACACATTACATCAGTTTTGCTTGCTTAAGGCAAACTGGTGTAATCTGTCTGAAATTATACAGAATGTTTTATCAATAGCCAGGATGAAATGCCTCCACTCAAGATGGAGTATTATGTCCTCTAGTACCAATCACGGGAAATCAGCAAAAATGTTACGTGAAATCTACTCGGCTCATCTCTCAAAAAGCGGGTTAAAATATATTTCTGAATTGCTTTCGATTTGTCTGAAACATCAATTTGCCGGTTTCTGAAAATAGTCTATTTTCATGTTAAATAAATAGGCATAATTTCCCCCATAAGCTTGTCATTTCATGAAAGAACAGGCATTGGCATAGCCAATAGGTCTCGCCTTTGGGACCTTATAAGTGTTTAGTTATCCAGCGCAATATCCTTGGTGCAACAACATCAAGTGTTGCATGGCTAAACACTTATAAGGTCCCAAAGGCGAGACCTATTGGCTATACCAATGCTTGTTCAGTATGGTACAGAAGAGGCTTTCACCTACAGAGACCTAAAAAGATTTCCCCGAAATCGTTCACCCTACTGACAAGCAAGGTCGCAAATCTGAAGTTCAGCCTTAACGCCAACCTCAACACTGAGGACCAAGAGTAGGGCTTGGTGTGCCCCTCATTACGTAAAACGTCGCACATTTTAAAGGCACATCACAAGACGGTTCTCTCAAAAACAGATACAGACAGACAAAAACAAATACTAAGTGCGAATTGATCAGTAGGACGGGGTCTTGCAAAGAAAACAGAAAAACTGCGGATGTTGCAGCATTAGGCTACACATCAAATGTAACTTTAAGCGTAATAGACCATCCATGGATTACATATGTAGCGTTATGCAGAGTCTTCCAGGCTTTGGTGGGCCATACAAAAGTAGGAGTTTAGAATGGTCCGCCGTACCAGTTCTCACAAACTCTATGGGAGGAAGTGCTATCCACAGAGGGCAGATGCAGTGATCAGGAAACAAGAGACTATCACTGTTTCCAAGCAACTGAGTTCTACAACAGTTAGAGTTTCTAAAACACTCAGATGTAAGCATTCTACAAGGCAGCTTCATGGCTTCTATGAATAACCAGAACAGCACAGTGTAATTATTAGAGGAAGAAACGTTAAGCAATTTGAGACTGTAATTGTCCTAATTGGCCGCACACCCCGGGCAAATTTGTGGATGCATTGAAACATAGGTGGGCGAGCCACTGACAGCTCGAGCCAGGCTCAAGCCTGAAGCCTGGCTTAGCAAAAGGTCCTGTTGGAACTTCCAGCCCATAAGAGGTAAGATTTCAAGTGGTTTCTGTCTGTCACCCCACCTCTACCCAGAATGTGGCATTACAGCCAGAGCTGCTGACTTTGAAACTGGAGAACCAGGTTCCAGTCAGGCGTCCGCTCAACAACCTGTAATTCCAGGCAAATCACTTAATCTCGTTGTGTCTTTAAAAATGAATATAACTAATAATGTAATCGGTGCTCACATAAAGCGCCTCAATATCTTTAGGTTGCGCTCATTCTATATATAAAAAAAAAAAATGTACCAAGAGTTAAAAAACAAAATGTTAACATAGTAAATGAAGGAAAAATAGATAATCATTTGGTGGCTGATTGGAACAAAGTGAAATCAGAGCATTTTGATAACTCGCAGTTTATCAGCCTAAATTGAGTGATCTTAAGCAAATATTTTATTTACCTAATCTCTTTTTCTTGATTATTGCTGAAAAAAGCACTTTAAAAATGGGAGATCAATATACCAGTTGTACAAAAACCTATTGTGTTTTATTTAATAATGTTGCTCTATAATAATTTGGGCCACATACAAGGTTTACATGACAACTTCTTTGCCTGGTATTTCACTAATGGTTCATGCTTGAAAACGATCACTTAATAAAGTACTTACAGTGCAACTTATAACTTTATGTATTAATGACAAAGCTTCCAGATGTCAATACACCTTTCGGACTTCTGAAGAGACTGTCATTTCAAGTGACATTTGCTGCATGGTTTACAGATCAAAAATTGTCGGGCGTGGCTCCTGTATGGGCTCTGGGAGTGCTCGACTTGGCTCTCCCTGTTGATTTGTTGGCTCGCCCTCATCCACTAAAACATAGTACATTAACGAGGGATACGGCAACCTCTAGACTGCCATTCCAACAAGACCAGGCCAAACAATATGGAGTAGAAGAAATCAAAAGGGGGGAGTGAAGAGGTGGTGCTGGATGGCACCAAGGTGGGCACGTCCTCCTCTTCTTAAAGTACAGTTAATCAACAAGGTCCACCTCACGGAGAGTTAGTGTGTATCCTGATGTTCGTGGAATACACAATTTGTGTTAAAATACCCCTCACACACCAAAAGGGCCCTTGGTGTCATGCTTCATCATCGGGGTCTTCCCGCCCCGCTGCGGGACGGGGCAGTGCTGCGACAAGCGACTACGCTGGAGCACCTTTTTAATGTGGGTGCTATGTGAGTGAATTGGAGTGAGTGTCAGTAGGGTCAGGGGTGATATGAATAAGTGATGTAAAAAAATACCTGGCCTGGTGGTAGAAAAAACTTTTTAATAGACACTGGCTGGTATTGTTAAAAAAAAGTGATTCGGAGAGATAAAGCAAGTTTATGGGCTTACTCTCCTGTGCGGGTCAACATGTTTCAGGGCGCCATGCCCCTTCGTCAGGACCGGGGTCAGAACACCTTTCTCTCTCGTATTGATTGTCAGAGGAGTCCTGAAAGGAACGAGAAGGACGAGTATCAGAAATCTGATACCTTTAGGGTGCCTGTATTTGTGTGCGATCACACTAATGATAGCATCTCTCATAGAGCTTCAGTGTCGGAGAACCTCCCCAAGATTTAGTTGTTTGTTTAGGTTTGGGTTTGTCCCATTGTTTTTTAACAAATTCTGGGTTCTGCTTGGCAGTGTCCTTGTCGGAATTTGGTTTGCCAAGTTGAGGTTTATTGGGTCTGGTTCTCAAATTATTGCGACCTACAGAGGTATATGCTTCAGCAATAATTGTAGGTAGCTCACATTCCTGGTTGACTGGTGCAATCCCTGCAAGCCGCTGGTATATAGCCAAAGATGCAGCTTCGCCTTTAATGTTAGAAAGAATCATTGCGGCACCACAGGAAAATTTCCCATTAGTTTCATCCCCAAATTCAGGGCAGCAACTTCCCCGTGGTCATTCTGTTTTTGCTTTAACACCTCCGGCAAGACTGGCATAGACTTAGTACAGTGACTAATGTTATAGACTGCAGCAAAGACTGTGCCCCAAGTAGAGCAATTTCCTATTCCGGGATCTATTCCATGGAGTAAGGCCATAGTCCATATTCTGTGCTTTTCTTGTGGTCCCGGTAGGGGAAACACAATCGTTTTTTCTTTTTTTTAATTCAATGTTTTTAATTATGTTTTTGGGGCGATCCAATAAGGAATTTACTCACGATTTGTGGGAATTTCACCCATAATTGAATGAACAATCACAAACCAGCCCTTGTTTGTACAGCCAGCAAGGTGGGCGAAACATAGGGAGTTAAGCATCTGTATAGTCTAACTAGCCCAGTGTATTATTGCTGTAGGTCTTGAGCATTGAGATTCGCTGTTTTGGGAAATAATGTATAACCAGCTAATGCTCACCAGGTGGCCCCTTTATTACTAAGTTGACCTGTGCATACTAGTGCAAGTACATGTATAAGGGCGCCTCAGAACCAATTCTCGTGTTCCCAATGTGATAATGGTATTTCTAAGAGCCCATTTGCTCTTTATACTTGTGGTTGATTGACATTTGTGTATTCATAAGATGTGCTTGTATTAACATCCACAGCCGGAAAATTGACCAAAGAATAAAAGACTTCTAAACGATACCCATCCTGAGCTTCAACCACGAAGATAAAGTCACCTCCCGCATTTGTAAGGCCATGTAAAGTTACATGTGCATGAACTGCAGGTCTGCAATTGTCAGCAATAGGAACAGGTTCTGGCTGCGCCATTATTACTACAGTAAAGGAAACAAAGTGCAAACACAAAAATGGGTTATCCTTTTAAAGGTTCAAGCTTGAACATCCAACAGATAAAATTAGGTAATTCAGGAGCGCTAGGTGGCACCCATGCAAGATGGCCGCACTGTCGTGAGACTTCTGCAGCCTTGCCCATATATCCTTATTTTATCCTGCTCGGAAGCCCTGCCCGCTATTTCTGCATATGTCCAGAGGGTGTTGTAGGCTAGTGGAAGACTCGACGAAAAAATTTACTGAATTGAGCCATCTCTGCTCCAACACTAGCGTCCTAAAGATCCGGCCGGAGTGAGGGGCGGATTGCTAGGGAACCCTGACTCGGCCTGCGGCGCTGGGCAACTCCACTGCTGACCACGAGGTGGGCAGGCCTTGAGACTCGGACTAAGCGGAAACGTCGTAATCCCAGCGCCGCACCTGGCGTCTGATGAACGAGAAGGGAGCCCAGGCTGATTATGGTTCAAGAGTTGTTGTGAATGCGAAGGGAACGACAGAGGAGAAGGTGAGAGGCGCTGATTGTCCAGTACTGCGAGCGCACTGCACAGACGGGCGGATAGAGACCTACCGCTGTGATCCTTCCGTGATCTGCTGCGGGGGACGGAAACCTTCAGGAGGGGGCTCGGCTGCTATCTGGCTGGATTAGTGCATCGGCATTTGCTGGCGAGCGAACCCGCTGCAGCCGCCCCACTGTGCATGGCGTGACGATGGCCCGCTGCTTGATTTACACCGCCTCTGCAGCCCTGCACTGGTGAGCGCCTGACCTGCGCCCGATTTGCCTCACAGCACTCGCAGCGCTATGCTTGAAGTGGGCCCTGAATGAGGGAACCTGTTACAGCTATTGAAATCAGCAAATTGCTAATCGCAAATAAGGAATAACTCCCCATTCATTCCTATGGGCCTAGAGGCCCATAGGAATGAATGGGGAGTTATTCCTTATTTGCGATAAGCAATTTGCTAATCGCAAATAAGAATGCGATTTCAAGGGTGCCAGGGGTGTCCAAAGCACACCCTGTAGCACCCCTGAAAAGCAAATGTAGCCAGATGTTGCGCACACACATGTCCAAAGGACATGTGTGTGTGTAACATACCACCCAGAAAAATACACTAAAGTGCATTTTGCTGAGTTTTCGCTATTTACCACGAAGTCTGACTCCGTGGTAAACAGCGGCCAGAAATTGCGAATTCGCAAATTGAAAAGGGTTGATGAAATGCATTTAAGGAATCTCAAATAGAGACTCCTTAAATGCAATTCCTCGCAAAAATGCGATTTCGCAATTAGCGATTTTTGCATTTGGGATGATGAATCCCAAATGCAAAAATAGCGCTCGCAAAGGGCCAGATTCTCAGAATCTGGCCCTTTGCGAGCCGATTTTAGTATGATGAATCTGGCTGTTAATTGTCAGTTGGCGCACAGCTTGGCGATGCAGTACTTGCACATATATGATCTGACCTACATCCGTTGAATCTGGGCCGCTTTATTGGCAGACACACGGACCCATGGCTGATACAAGTCCTGAGAAGCTGCATATAGTCACATGGAAAATCAGGGGATTGGGTGGCCAGCGCAAAAAAGCAGCACATATTGGCCTATTTGGACAGGCTAATTTCAACAAGCATTAGCATAGCCAATAGGTCTCGTGTCTGGGACCTTATAAGTGTTTAGCAACGCAACAGTTGATGTTGTTGCACCAGGGATATTGTGCTGCATAACTAAATACTTATAAGGTCCCAAATGCGAGACCTATTGGCCATGCCAATGCTTGTTCCTCTTGGCTTTTATATGGACACTGGATTTGTTTGCACAATTTATTGTAAAGCTAAAGCTGGTGCGTATGACTAGCTCGCACACAAAGTGTAAATAATCTGAGTGTTCGGTGATGGATAAAGCCCTGATCTGTTGACTGGGTAGGAGTGTTATGATTAACTCAGATACTCTGTCCATCACCACCCCCTTTTTGAAATTATTTTGGCCACCATGAGTGTGGAAGGGTATGCTCAGATGTGAGTCCCTTGCTCATTGCACCATCAGGATTCAAGCAAGCCGGGCTGACGACGCCTGAAATGGCAGAAACCGGTCCCCGGAAGCTTGTTTCCTTCCCAGTATAAGAATTGGCTTGGTAGTTTGGTTTGCCCTGTTCACATCATGCACTGGGACAGGAACAGACTAATTTGCATATAGCCAAGTTCTGAGCTGGGATGGTGCAGTGAGCTAAAAAACGGTGATGGATCAAGCCCTGAACTTTGGACTGGGTAAGAGTGGTCTGCTTAATTCAGGCACTCTGTTCATCACCACCCCCTTTTCTGAATCATTTTGTCCACCATATGCGTGGAAGGGTATACTCCGATGTGAGTCCCTTGCTCATTGCACCATCAGGATTCAAGCAAGCCGGGCCGACGACGCCTGAAATGGCAGAAACCGGTCCCCGGAAGCTTGTTTCCTTCCCAGTATAAGAATTGGCTTGGTAGTTTGGGTTGCCCTGTTCCCATCATGCACTGGGACAGGAACAGACTAATTTGCATATAGCCAAGTTCTGAGCTGGGATGGTGCAGTGAGCTAAAAAACGGTGATGGATCAAGCCCTGATCTTTGGACTGGGTAAGAGTGGTCTGCTTAATTCAGGCACTCTGTTCATCACCACCCCCTTTTCTGAATCATTTTGTCCACCATATGCGTGGAAGGGTATACTCAGATGTGAGTCCCTTGCTCATTGCACCATCAGGATTCAAGCAAGCCGGGCCGACGACGCCTGAAATGGCAGAAACCGGTCCCCGGAAGCTTGTTTCCTTCCCAGTATAAGAATTGGCTTGGTAGTTTGGTTTGCCCTGTTCCCATCATGCACTGGGACAGGAACAGACTAATTTGCATATAGCCAAGTTCTGAGCTGGGATGGTGCAGTGAGCTAAAAAATGGTGATGGATCAAGCCCTGATCTTTGGACTCGGTAAGAGTGGTCTGCTTAATTCAGGCACTCTGTTCATCACCACCCCCTTTTCTGAATAATTTTGTCCACCATATGCGTGGAAGGGTATACTCAGATGTGAGTCCCTTGCTCATTGCACCATCAGGATTCAAGCAAGCCGGGCCGACAACGCCTGAAATGGCAGAAACCGGTCCCCGGAAGCTTGTTTCCTTCCCAGTATAAGAATTGGCTTGGTAGTTTGGTTTGCCCTGTTCCCATCATGCACTGGGACAGGAACAGACTAATTTGCATATAGCCAAGTTCTGAGCTGGGATGGTGCAGTGAGCTAAAAAAAACGGTGATGGATCAAGCCCTGATCTTTGGACTGGGTAAGAGTGGTCTGCTTAATTCAGGCACTCTGTTCATCACCACCCCCTTTTCTGAATCATTTTGTCCACCATATGCGTAGAAGGGTGTACTCATATGTGAGTCCCTTGCTCATTGCACCATCAGGATTCAAGCAAGCCGGGCCGACGACGCCTGAAATGGCAGAAACCGGTCCCCGGAAGCTTGTTTCCTTCCCAGTATAAGAATTGGCTTGGTAGTTTGGTTTGCCCTGTTCCCATCATGCACTGGGACAGGAACAGACTAATTTGCATATAGCCAAGTTCTGAGCTGGGATGGTGCAGTGAGCTAAAAAATGGTGATGGATCAAGCCCTGATTTTTGGACTGGGTAAGAGTGGTCTGCTTAATTCAGGCACTCTGTTCATCACCACCCCCTTTTCTGCATCATTTTGTCCACCATATGCGTGGAAGGGTATACTCAGATGTGAGTCCCTTGCTCATTGCACCATCAGGATTCAAGCAAGCCGGGCCGACGACGCCTGAAATGGCAGAAACCGGTCCCCGGAAGCTTGTTTCCTTCCCAGTATAAGAATTGGCTTGGTAGTTTGGTTTGCCCTGTTCCCATCATGCACTGGGACAGGAACAGACTAATTTGCATATAGCCAAGTTCTGAGCTGGGATGGTGCAGTGAGCTAAAAAACGGTGATGGATCAAGCCCTGATCTTTGGACTGGGTAAGAGTGGTCTGCTTAATTCAGGCACTCTGTTCATCACCACCCCCTTTTCTGAATCATTTTGTCCACCATATGCGTGGAAGGGTATACTCAGATGTGAGTCCCTTGCTCATTGCACCATCAGGATTCAAGCAAGCCGGGCCGACGACGCCTGAAATGGCAGAAACCGGTCCCCGGAAGCTTGTTTGCTTACCAGTATAAGAATTGGCTTGGTAGTTTGGTTTGCCCTGTTCCCATCATGCACTGGGACAGGAACAGACTAATTTGCATATAGCCAAGTTCTGAGCTGGGATGGTGCAGTGAGCTAAAAAACGGTGATGGATCAAGCCCTGATCTTTGGACTGGGTAAGAGTGGTCTGCTTAATTCAGGCACTCTGTTCATCACCACCCCCTTTTCTGAATCATTTTGTCCACCATGTGCGTGGAAGGGTATACTCAGATGTGAGTCCCTTGCTCATTGCACCATCAGGATTCAAGCAAGCCGGGCCGACGACGCCTGAAATGGCAGAAACCGGTCCCCGGAAGCTTGTTTCCTTCCCAGTATAAGAATTGGCTTGGTAGCTTGGTTTGCCCTGTTCCCATCATGCACTGGGACAGGAACAGACTAATTTGCATATAGCCAAGTTCTGAGCTGGGATGGTGCAGTGAGCTAAAAAACGGTGATGGATCAAGCCCTGATCTTTGGACTGGGTAAGAGTGGTCTGCTTAATTCAGGCACTCTGTTCATCACCACCCCCTTTTGTGAATCTATTTGGACAGGCACCAAGTGCACATAGCCATGTTACAGGAGACACACTTTAACCCTCAAGGTGTCAACACTTTTGCTGGTAAATGGGCTAAGCACAGAGTCTTTTCCTCTTATTCATCATATGCGAGGGGCACAGCCATACTCATAAAGAAGCGTACACCATATTGTTTGGCATGGGGTAGACTGGGGTCTGATTCGGTCACCCTAGCCTGCTGTTACGGGCCGAACATGGCTGACCCAGACTTTTACACCGCATTATGGGCTAAAATAATTGACATAGGCTCCAACTACGTAATTTGGGGAGGTGATTTTAATATTGCGCGCGACCCAGACATTGATAGGTCTCAACCCGCCCCCCCATCACTACACTAAGGCACGTGCTGTCTTACATGACACGCTAACCGAGTACCACTTGATAGATGCCTGGAGACATATGCACCCCCACAAATTAGAGGGAACACATTACACTGCACAGTCGGCATCGTTGGCACGGCTGGATAATTTTTTTCTGTCCAGGGGATTGGGTCCAGCTATTTTCCAAGTGCAACACTTGGCTCAAACCTACTCGGACCATGCCCCTGTCAGGCTTACGTTATCCTCAGTAGATTATGGCCCACCACGTAGCAGATGGAGATTGCATGCAACTTTCTTACTAGACCCAGTTTATCAGGGGGAACTAAGGGAGGAAGTGCGTGATTTTTTTGTACAGAATAAAGATTCGGTGGTGAGTGTGGAGACCATATGGGAGGCTTTCAAAGTTACGCTTCAGGGTTATTGCATATCTAAGGGGGCGGGAGTACTCAGAGACATCATGAACACATTGCACAAGCTGGAAACAGAGTTTAGGGCGCTTGAGATTAAACTAGCTGCGCACCCAGATGGCCCAACACAATTGAAATTCAGAGAGACGCTCACACAATACATAGATTCGGCTCGTAGAGAGTCGCGTTTCAGGGGTAGATAGTGGGTGGCTCGGCGGTATGGAGAAGAGGAGAGGCCGGGCAAGGCTCTAGCAGACACGATTAGAAGGCCACGCTACACAAATTACGTGCTGGAGCTTTAGGGCCCGGGGGAGATGGTGTATAGAGACACTGCAAACATACTTAATGACTTTACCACACATTACGCCAAATAGTATAAATGCACAGAGTAGATGAGCTGGACCTGGATAGTTATTTGGGGGATGTGGCATTGGGGTGGCTGAGCGATGTACAGCGAAAGTTTCTTGGTGCCCCGTTTGAATTAGATGAAGTGAGGGAAGCAATCATGCACATGCAGTCCGGGAAGGCCACCGGCACGGCTGGCATTCCCATTAAATTCTACAAGACTTACATTGATCAGATGGCCCCCATACTGCGTGAAGTCTACGAAGACGCTTTGGATACTGGCCATCTTCCCCCTTCAATGAGACAAGCCCTCATCACTTCGCTTCTGAAGCCCGGGAAGTTGCCCCAACAGTGCGACTCCTATAGGCCTCTGTCTCTCCCTAATTGTGATGTGAAGATATTGGCCTAACTCATCGCCACCCGGCTTCGCTTACTGATGGAGAATCTGATTCTGCCTGATCAGTCCGGCTTAGTTCCCAGAAGGGCCACATCTCACAACGTACGGACACTTTTTACTGTGTTAAACAATGTGTCCTCTGAATTGCCTTTGGCGGCTGTCTTTTCGTACGCCACAAAGGCGTTCGATTCGATAGAAGGGGACTATATCTTTGGGGTGATGCTGCGGATGGGTTCCCCCCCCCCTCTTTCTTTCCTGGATCGAGCTTTTATATTGCTCACCAGTCGCCAAGGTACTTATTAAATGTCGCGTGTCTCTGGCGTTCCCGGTCACAAGGGGCACCCGGCAGGGATGCCCTTTGTCCCCCTTACTTTTTGCGCTTGCAGTTGAGCCATTGGCGGCAAAGCTGCTGCAGCACCATAAGGACAGGGCATTGCGGTGCAACATGAGGCAGATATTAATATCCTTATATGCGGACGATATCACGCTGTACGTTCGCGATCCGCAACACAACCTAAATCCAAAACTCAGGGAGTTCATTGTGTTTGGGAAACTTTCTGGGGTTCAAATCAATTGGGGAAAGTCCTGTATTTTTCCTTTGACGGCTGCAATGGTTCGCTTTCCATTGGACTATCCATTAGAATGGTGTGAGGACGAGCTGAGGTATCTGGGTATTCGTGTCACGAGAGATAGGGACGAGCTGATGCGCCTGAATTACAGTACGACACTCACGCGCATGACGGAGAGCATCTCTCGTTGGATCACGCTCCCACTTTCCATGGCAGGGCGGGCGTCCCTAATCAAAATGGTGATACTACCCCATTTACTTTATCTGTTTATGACTATACCGTTCCATCCAGTGACCTATTTTTTTTAAGCGCTCAGGTCTGAATTGCTGCGCTTGGTATGGGGGGGAGAGGGAGGGGGGCAAACACCCGAGACTGAAGGCGCTTGGTGGGGGGGGGGGGGGGGGGAAACACCCGAGACTGAAGTGAATGTTCTCATTCGGCCCTACTCCCAAGTGGGATTCGGGGTTCCCAACTTTTAATTATATTATCACAGCGCGCAGGCCCATTATGCATATTTCTGGGTACACCAGCCCCGATATATGCCTCAGGTGGCGGCAGAGCACTGGCTGGCACATCCCGTTCCCATCGAGGGTGCACTGTATGACACACTTGCTGTAAAGGAAAAGGCGCCGACTACTGTCACCTGTACCGTTGCAGCATGGGCATACATAGGTCGGATGCTGGGCGCCCTCCTGATATACTCTCCGCTGCTCCCGCTAGTGTATCACCCCACTATGCCCCTTCTCCAAGAAGCAATGTTTCACAAGTTCATGGACCGCACACACATTAAAACTTGGGGGGGCATGTATTATGAAGGTCAGTTCTGAAGGTTGAGCACATATTCCAGGGCTTACTACAAACACCGCTTGATGTTTTTCTATATATATATCTGAGCCAAGGCGTCTGCACCCTTACCCCAGATTTTCCGGCTGAGCCCACAGTCCTTGCACTGCTGCAGCTAACTCTTAAAAGCATGACAGCCAAGCGCCTTGTCTTGTTGATCTACCACACAGTGCACACACAGAGAGAGGAGCCACCTGCGTTAGCTAGAAAACGCTGGGACTCGGAGCTAGGCTTTGTAATGTCAGACGACCAGTGGGAATACTTCTCGTCGCAGACGGAGCAGGTCTCAGCAAGTAGCAGGTTTTGCATAATCCACTACAAATTTCTACATAGATTATACTACAACCCTGCACGGATGCATTGATATAACCTGAGGGATACAGATAGATGTGATAGGTGTGGGGCCCCGGGGCAGATGTGCCCCAGGGTACATGAATATTGGAAGCTTGTTTTTGAAGCCCTGAATTTAATGATCAATGTGTATATTGAGCCTACACCAATGTTGGCCCTGTTGGGATATGTCAAACCATTGCAGGCAGCGCACCGCAAATACGTGGCCCTCGCATTGCTGATGGCAAAAAGACGGGTGGCATGCCGTTGGGGCAGGGGGAGGGCACCCAAGTTCAAGGTATGGATTAACAATTTGCTGTACTGTCAGGAGCAACTCACAACGTACGCGGAACTGTTACCGAGTGCTTCCAGGCCTAACGACATTTGGGCCTCCCTGAAATGTTACTTAGAGCATCAGTAAGAGAGTCCCGAAACTAGTGCAACGCAAGTGTCGCGCACACACATCATTTATACATATGTGTCCCCTTGAAGAGTGAGGTATTATTGAATTGATATAGTTGCACTGCATCCTGAGCTCTATCGTCAGCCTAGCTATATATGAGATTCGACATAGAGGGGTTCGTCAGCACTGTATCCTATTCTAGATGTGACATGTTGAAAATACTTGGGTAATACTTAAACGCTTGTGACGCGCGATGTGTCGTGTCCATTTGGGTGCCAAGGTTTGATATTTATTGCTGTATGTTCTGCTGTATCGTACTAATGACGGAAGTGCCCTAAAATACTATGATGAAGCATGTAAGAGTACTGTACATATACCGTGTATAGCAATGTAAATGCAAATGACGTACATGTATGACTTTTGTTTTTAAAAATAAAATAAAAAAAATAAACAGAAGTTTAAAGAAAAGCAAATGAGGTGCTTCCTAAAATATTGTGGCGGATTTATCCCAAACACCACAGAC
The DNA here is from genome assembly GCF_964261635.1 of Lissotriton helveticus. Taxonomy (NCBI): domain Eukaryota; kingdom Metazoa; phylum Chordata; class Amphibia; order Caudata; family Salamandridae; genus Lissotriton; species Lissotriton helveticus. The sequence continues at coordinate 820,741,512 of NC_136072.1, read as the reverse complement.
GTTTCCAGTGTTAGGGTTATTATGGACACACACAACTACTACTCAGGAGACCCGCTGAATAAATAACAGACCATTGTTGGTAGTGCCATGTCACAAGGATTCTACCGGGAAACAGAACTGTGCCTTAGGATGACAGGACAGCAGAATGTAGGGGTGAAGTCTCTCTGCCACATCAGTACCTGTATGCCAAAATCAGACTAGCTCACAGTGCCTCACCTGAACTCCTTACCTTCCCAGAGTAACAGGTGATTTGGCAACCTAGAACATGACCCTCTTAGTCCTCAAGGGAACAGTAGAAACAGATCATCACCTTTTGTTTCTCACTCTTGTATGTCCATAATACACAAAGAAAGACACAAGGAAAGTTTACAATATTTATTGATGCTATAGTAGTCTATTATGAAGCAGTTGTGTTGCAATAAGAAAACATATACAACTAATTAGAGTAATCAACATTACTAGTAAATTGTATACACTGAATAGTCCTATCAAGGCAAACAATATATCTGTCCAGGCCTACCCTCTCTACGCAAGCACAGGGATATATCAGTGATCTCTGGGATTACCATTGGACCCCATACCTCTTATTTGTAGCTAGGTGGTCCGGTTCATAAGTTTAAGCCAAGTTTACACAAGGCTAGCGCGCTCGTTTCAAAACAGTTCCCTCAGCTGGAATTCTCCTTTCTGCTTTCCAAGGGTGCGAGTCACAGTTTTTCTATGATAAGAACTACCGTGTTGGAAAGCATCAGTGTTATCTAAAATATTAGAAGATGTTGGTGACCGAGCACAAGAAAACAGTACACCATGTTGTTCAACCTTGTACGAAATGTTCAGACTGGATCCCAAAAAGAAGAACTGGATAAAAAAATAACATGCACGTATTAATATCATGGCACAAAAACAAATGCATAATTTGTGGTTGTGCAAAGCAAAGGCAACCTAAAACATGTAATATGTAAAAGGGAGAACAAAGTGGATCCTTTAGATCTTCAGAGAAATTCAACCATCATTTTGTGCATATTTGGTAACCATCAAACATAAAGAACAATCCATTCAAAGATTTCACATTTTAAAAAAACACTGTGATATTGGCTTGAAGGTTTGACAGTGCTACTGTATTTTTGTATTTCATTCACTCCTCCTGTCTCTCATCCTTTTATATATTTAGGAGACTCTGTACAGGTTCTTCTGGTCCTGCTATTCCTTTTAAATTCCCATTTTTATTTCAGCCTGGCTGCCTTTTAGACAGTGGTGGAGTTTGTAGGCCTAGAGTAGATTTGAGTAGGATTCTTAGGTTCACTATAAAAGTGTTGATAACTGGGAGATTTCTGGGGGGTTCTGAAGGTTCCAGGGAAAGGAGAGGCGAAGAGGCTTATGGTGTGCACTTTGGAGCAGAAAAGAAATGGAAACCTGAAACGAGAGATAAAAACTTGGAAAAAATATTAAAATCTGTAACAATACAGGTATATCAAAATTATCTTTAATGAGAGGTTTATACCTGGGTAAAATTGAAGTTGATACTGTTAACCGTTTGGGCTTAAGATTGTTACAAGGAATTGTAATGATGCCCACTGTACTAATAAGCGTAATTTCATCTGTTAGTATTTAAGTCCGCTACATAATGAGATGGTTTATGAGAAACCAGTATTGCTTAAGTAGTGTACTTTAACAGTGTACTGTCTTAAAATTTGGGGTTTATTAGAAATCCACTTGCATTGCACATTCTCCTGCATTCTTTTATTTAGACCTCTATATATGCTTGGACTAAAACTGTGGACTTTATTTAAGTCTCAACCAGAATGCTTTGCTTAAATATGATAGTTAAGTTTACAACTGAGATTAGCTCTGTGAATAGGATCTGAGTATCGCTGGGTACATAGCTAATTCCTTCCACTCTAAAAGGCAGAGTTGGATATGTGTTGCTATCACAGGGCAATCTTGAGGATAAAGCTAGGTAATGCAGACAACCATTCTTCCTGTAATCTTTTTTTCTGTGATATAAACTATCTGAAAGAATTATTTGCAGCATGAAAGCAATGTCTTCAAATTAATCAACTCATTTGAGCCCTGGTGGTTGGAGCAAAAGGGTGGGGAGGGCAGCAGTCGAGGATCATATGGAATAGGGCCTGGTGAGGGTGTTACGGGTTGGTGGTCCCAGAAGACTGAGTAACTGAGAGGTCAAGATGATGTTCCAATGTTTGCTGAGAGTGTTATTGAGGCTAGAGCTGATGTTTTAGAGCTCAGGTTGTCCCATAGAGTCAGCAAATATCACTCTATGTAAATCTATCTGAGATGCATATCTTGAAAACTTGGCATGGACCTAGTCACTTATGTTTCATACCCTTATTGTAGAGGGTGTGGTCAAGAGTAATTGAACAAGTGCTGGTGAAGTCTGATTTTATGCTTTCTTTTCTGCTGGATAAATCTACCCACAGATTTTGTACCTTGTGAATCCGCTGAGCTCTTGAAATAGCTCCTGTTTGCCTACATCTGGAGCTATCAACCTTTATAGTGACTTCCCACGACCTCTGAACATGTCGACACAACCATATAAAGGCACCACCCCTCCACGCTGACGTTGGTTCCTCTTGTTTAATGCTCAAAAATGTGGACTCCTGCTTTTAGTTTTTCATAAAAGGCTCACATTCTTTAACAACCTACGGAGGAATGTTGTCCCGGAAGATGCCAGTTTTCAAGCCTTGTTGCACATTTCAGAAACAGTTTTCGGCGATGGACCAATATAACGTTTTCTTATGGTGCTTTAGGACTAAGCATGACACAAAGTCATGCACCAAGTGTCCCTTGATACACCCGAAGGCCATGCAGGACAGAGAGGTCATTCTCTAAGTTCTGTACATTATGTAAAGCGGTCCCAACGCACAATTCATCAAAACCAAAATCGACCAAAATCAGAAAATCACATTCAGAACAAAATGTAGTCCAAGTGACGATTTATGTGGTTTGCACCTTATATCCTCCAATCACCCCTTTTATTCTCACTCCAATCACGAATACCCACACCCTCTCCCCTTCCCATCTAGGGGCACTGTATTAATGAGAATGTTGGAATAAAGATGTATATGTACAATCAGTGTGGTTACAAAACACTGACTATTGATTACTATACATGTTTGTTCTAAATTGTATTTTCTGATTTTGGTCGATTTTGGTTTTGATGAATTGTGCGTTGGGACCGCTTTATGTAATGTACTGTTCGATACCCGGATCCCAGTGACGTAATTTGGGTCTACCCTTTTTGGTAACATTCTCTAAGTTCTGAGCATAGGAACTATGGGTCAGTTTTCAGTCAAAGTTGCCATCATTGGGTAGGTTTAAGGCCAAGAATCCAAGAACAAGTTGAGGAAGAAAAACAAGGAGCGCTGCCAAAGCTCCTCAACATCCACTTTCTCTCAATCCAGGTTTTCTTTCAAATCTCATTTCCAGGCTGCTGTCGAGATCCGGACAAAGACAGTTTTTCTACTACTAAAAGTCTTTTAAACACAAATTAACGAAGGGGATCTATTAATACAAATGGACAGTATTATAGCGATGTTTAATGTGAACAAACATTGGGGAAGAAAATCATACACCCTGTCGTCAAAACTAGCACATGAGATATGGAAATGGACAATAAAGACCAAAATCACAGTTACAGTAATTCAACTAGCAGAACAGGTAAACGTAGAAGAAGACAAGTTGGAACCAGAAAGTGGGCATATCTCACAAGACTGAGGTCAATCAGGAAATTGTAGAAGACGTGTTTCTAGGGTTGGGAGCATCCACAATAGATCTGTTTGCAACTGTAGAAAATGCAAAAAGCCAAAACCTCGCATCTAGGTTTCATCACTTGCCCTCCCTGGTAAAAATGCACTGTCTCTGAATTGGATAGAGATATTTACAGATGCTTCCCAGCCTCCCTCTCCCCCAGTTATGCTGTTGCCAAAAGTGATCAGCAAATTATTCTAATGCTCCAATGTGAGTAAGACAGTTACAGTTCTCACACCTAATGGCAGTATTCGTGGGACACGTAAAAGGTTGCCAAAGTTCACAAACATACCAATGATGCAGGGGGGAACTATCTTGTCTAGTGCTTAATCTGCTGTCCCTGGTGGTACTGTTCATAAAAACCGAGATTGTGCATCTACATCTCCCTAAGAGGTGCTTCGCACCCATTATGGAGGCAATAGGCTGGCTACACACAAATGCTATGCTGCTAAATGGTTTAGATTTCTCAACTGGAACTAACATCAGAGATCTAGAGACTGTGAAACTAGTGAGAACACTGTACACTACTTACCACATCTGTTTTATTGCAAACAAACATATGCATTGGTAAGGGATCGCCTATCAGCAATGATAAGAGTACAAAATGGAGCTGGATAACATACAACTTTTCAAAATGCTAGCTATCGAAAAATGTCTGGAATGGACAAGAACGTGTACTCCTCAAGATCAATCCGTGTATAAATTAAACACAGTTCTAACACAACTATTTAAACCACCTTGTAAACCACTGTAAAAGGCAGATGTAAATCACATACAGTTAGAAATAGCCTTTTGGTAGCAATCAAGTTGCCAAGAAGGGTAAGTGAGCTACATGCATTGTCTATACAGGAACTATGCTTCCAAGTGCATAAAGGTAATGTAGCCTGAGAACTAACCCAAGATTCACTAAGGTAGTAGCCAGGTTTCACATTAACCAATCTATCCAGTTGCTTGCCTTTTTCCAAATCCAAAGGCGCCACAGAAAATGCACTGAACACTCTAGATGTCAGGAAGGCCATCACATACTATTAAAAGGCAACTAAGTACATTAGAAAGACGAAGCAGTCACATACATCGCAACCATTGTGCACTTTCCATTGTGCACTACCTTACAAGCATCACCCCCCCTTTCCCCATCTGCCTTCATCTGATCTCACTCCTAACCAAATCACACCCACCCAACCCATTTCTTACTCCAACACCTCTACCGTTCCAATCGACACCTTGGATAAGATTATGACAACTCTTCTTCAGATCAAAGACGATCTCCACTCCTTCAAAGAGTTATTCTCGAATCAACCCTGTCATCTTTTTCCCCCGAGAAACTCCTTACCCTACAAGCGCCTCTCCCAACCCCCACCTCCTTGCAAACAGAATCCTCCTTATTGGACATCCATCCCCTCGCGCAATTCTTCCACCCGTCCTCTCCGCACTGCCAATCCACTCTCGGCATACGACCTTCGATCTCTCCTACACTCATATGATCTCTCACCCTTGACCCACACAGTCCCCACATATCTCCCCATCCCTACTATTCCTCTCAATCCCCACAGGTCCTCCAAACAGAACGATAGAGGTATCGTTGCCGATAATCTAAAAAAAGTCACTCTCACCATCGACCCCTCCTTCTCACTTATCAATCCTCGGCTTAAATGCACTCTCCTGAATTGTAGATCGGCCCCCAGACATGCCTCAGACATTGCAGACCTCATTATCGCACATAACCTAGACTTGATCATACTCACCGAAACCTGGTTAACAGACTCCTCCTTACCTCTCATTGACATTTTAGTTCCCCCTAATTACCACATCATTAGGCTAGACAGGGTTGGCAAAACAGGAGGTGGACTTGCATGTATTCACCGTAGCAATCTCGCAATCAGTAGAGCCAGCTCACCCTTATTCTCCTCCTGTGAACACCTCTGCCTTGATATCATCAGCGAAGCTACCCCTGTTTGCTCCCTACATATTATCTACCGCCCTCCAGGAGACAACCTCACATTTACTGAACACCTCATGGATCTGATCACAACGAACACTGGATGTCAACATACACAGATTTTCCTGGGGGATTTCAACCTTCATTGGAACGACCACAACGACTTTGTGGTCAATGGTCTCAAAAACTTCCTCATCGACCTAGACCTCACACAAATTTGCAACAGCCCCACCCACGACAAAGGCTCCATCCTGGATCTTATCATCTCCAAAGCTGACTCTATCCAACTCGACTCAATCCAACCCTGTGATTGGTCTGACCACTTCATTATCACTTTCTTCATTATCGAAAAAACTAAACTCATTCCGACTCAATCCACTAGACCTAAGGTCTGGAAGAGAGACCTGAAGAAACTCAACCCCAACTCACTACCCTCCCTCAACCACAATCTTCTCTTACCCCCCTTTGGCATCGTTGACGTACAGGCTCTTACAGACCACTACCTCAAGTCGATGTCCTCAATTATCAATGCAGCTGCCCCCCTTCAATTAAAGAATGTTTCCTCAAAAATGTCTAAACCATGGTATGACGGGATCCTTAATGATGATAGACGAGCAATGAGACTGGCAGAACGTAACTGGAGATCTGTCCCGTCAGCTTTACACCTCAAAACGCTTAAGAAAAAGAGAAACGCTTACTTCAGAAAAATCGAATGCTCGAAAACTGCTTTATTTAGCCTCCAGCTTGATCAAGCAAAAAAACGACCAAAAAAACTGTTTGAGTTAATAGAAACTCAATCCAGAGATGTCCCTCAAACTCTCTCAAACACCTCTAATGCACTGCCGTCCTGTGAAGAATTCTCTTCCTTCTTTAACTTAAAGTCAGACAACATCAGGAATGACCTCCTCACTGATCTAAATCTCTACTCCAACCCTGACAGTAAATCGCCAATTGAGTTAAAAAACAATGCTTCGTGGTCATCTTTTGAAATGTACTCGGACGAAAAAATTGCCAAGATTCTTAGCACACTGAAGCCTTCCAATCACCTCACTGACCCTCTACCCGCTAACGCCGTAAAGGACTTTATCCCATTACTTCTCCCCCTATGGACCAAAATCATTAATAGCTCTCTCGAATAAGGATACAACCCGGATTCCCTCAAAGTGGGACAGGTTTCACCCATTTTAAAGACACCCACAGCGGACCCTTCCGAACTTAACAACTATCGCCCTATCCCCAATATCCCTACTTTTGCCAAACTACTAGAAAAATGTGTGCACCTTCAACTGACTAAACACATCGAGCACTTTCACCTCCTCAACCCATATCAATCAGGTTTCCGAGCAGGCCACAGTACTGAATCTGCTATGACCCACATCATTGATGATGCACTTCAAATACTTGATCAGAATGGTTCTTGCCTCCTCATATTACTCGATCTCTCCTCAGCCTTCGATACGGTCAAACATGAGAATTTACTTGATCTGCTGAATCTCAGAATGGGTATCTCAGGGACAGTTCTCAATTGGAATGGAATGGAATGGAATGATCTTTATTCGGATTTTGATAAATCCATAAAAGTACATACAGAATGAAGCATATTAAAACACATAAAAACGTATACAAAAGTTAAAAATAGCCCAATTGGGCATGAGCAGCATATATGGCGTAAAGTGCATGATACAAAGTATAAGACATTAAACAGTTAACAAATGCAATCATAAATTTCTATTTAGCCAATACCAATATTCATGGAATCCATACATATAATTAAGCCACTATACAATTTATATTTAGATTTTAAGGTGCGTTATGCATTCATAGGCCATTATCCGTGTTCCATGCTTGCCCTCGATCTCACACAGGCTTTTATGAAGCAACTTATAGTGTATATAACATCGTCAGTTGGTAACATTTGTAGAAATCTCAATGCCAATTTAAAGTCCCTTAAATTATATTTTCTAAAGATCGGCATTAGATAATGATGAATATACAATTTATAGTGGCCACAGAAAATAAAGTAATGCAATAGACTTTGTTTCCCTCCGACAGAGCACGGACAATCCAGCTCTTCTAAATTCTTATTATAGCCGAGTGGGAAACTCAGTAAATTGACAATGCTTCCATCCCGGAACCTAAATAAAAGGCTCCGGTTCCATCTTCCTGTTGGTATTGACAAGTATCTACAGGGCTTGTTTGGCTTATTTAAATTATTATTACCAGTATCAGTTAGTGGGAAATATTTAATATTAGCTGGTTTCTTTAGTTCAATTCTCATGCGTTCCTCTTTATATATTTCAAACAGTGCCCGTTTTACATTATTCTTGTGGGCGGGGACAATGGTGTTTGGGGAGCTAAACAAAGAGCCATGTCCCACGCTCAACAGGCTATTCTTGACAGCATTTAGCCAAGGTATGAGATGGGATCGCTCATGTAACAGGCAATCTGAGATTATACTGCGGGTCAAGGAAGCCGCTGGATTTGTCCATATTTTTATCCAAAAAAGCGTAGGCCTTGACCTAATAAAATCAGCTATATATGGCAACATAAGTTCTTGATGACAAATGAATGTGGGCGCACAGGAGGTTCCACCCAGCACCTTCCTACAGAATCTATTTTCCTCCAGCTGCAAAGGCATGCTGTTACAATAACCCCACACTTCTGATCCATATGTCCCAGTTGGCTGACATTGGGTGCGATAAATATTTAACAGGGGGGTAATCACATCGGCCGTTTTCGGTTGACGAAGAGATAAAATTGAATTAATTGATTTACCAATTTTATTTCTTGCGTAGGCAGCATGATGCTGCCATGAGCATGTATTGGAGAATAATAACCCTAAATAGGGGAAAGTGCTAGTACATTTTAATTCATTGTCGCCAGCTTTAATTGAAGTAATGTTGTATCTTTTTGGTCCACAGTTCATGATAAAAGATTTTTTTAAATTGGTATTTAAACCTAAATCAGACATAAAAGCAACAAACCCTGTAATTAATGAACGCAAAGCATTTGGAGTACGCCCCATTAATACTGCGTCATCCGCATAAAGTAAGGTAGTAATGGGGGAACCATTTATAATTGGAACATCCTTAGAGTTCTTACTCAGGGCAGGGCTCAGCCCGTTAATATATAAAATAAAAAGCAATGGGGCGAGTACACAGCCCTGTCGAACTCCTCTTCTAATAAAAATATCATCAGATAGTTCACCATCATTATTAATACGTACTCTTGCCTTAAGATCCCTATGTAAATATGAAAGAAAATATACCAACGAATCATCTAAACCATAATCAAGCAAATGTGACCATAACCTAGAGCGATTGACAAAATCAAAAGCGGAACTCAAGTCCATAAAACCTAAATAAAGTGGGGACTTTTTAACAATAATATATTTGGCCATGATCAGATTCAAGTTGAGACACTGCTCAACAGTGCCCACATGGCTTCTGAACCCCAATTGGCTGCAATGTAGCATATTATTATTCTCAGCCCATTCCCTTATCCTCTTAAATAGTACCCTACCAAGGACTTTTAATGTATTGTCGATCAGTGAGATCGGACGGTAGCAGGCCGGATCGACCTGTCACCTTTCTTGAATATCGGTACAATGACACTGTTCGACCAGGATTCGGGGATTGAGCTGTCCGTCAAATTGTTAACTAGGTTGCATAATAAAGGGGCCCAAAATTTAATTTGCGACTTAATCTGGTCAATAGATAGACCGTCGGGACCAGGGGCTTTATTGCTAGCACTCTCCAAAATTGCATCCTCCACCTCAGATATTGAAAAGTTCAGTTGTTCAGCATTATTTAATAGTGGGGCAGAATCTATAGAAAGGGCTGTTATAGCATACATTTTAGAGAAATGCTCCACCCAGACCTCACCGTTTATATTACAATTAATTGGTTGGATGTTAGAACCAAGAGATCTGAGTGATTTGACTTCTCTCCAGAACCCTGCCGTGTCTTTTAGCGAAGCAGTCCGCGTGAGTGACTCCCAGTGGTTAACCACTAAAGCCTCTGATCTTATCCGTAGGGCGAGTTTGTATTTAGATCTTAATTCTCTCACTAGGTTAAAATCCCTAGGATTTTATTTTAAGGCCGCCCTCAGTTCTCTGTTGGCCTTTGAGCACACGGAGTCAAACCATCGAGGGCTGTGATCTATATTGGGCCTAGATGGTTTAGATGATTCACATTTAATAGCCCCACAAAGATTACTAAATGCAACAACCAATGCTTCGCCAGTACTATTAAGTGACAGGCAGGTCTCTATTAACAGAGGATATTTTTTAATTACCTTGACTAGGATAGCTTTATTATCCACCCCTTTCCATATTAGTCTTAGTCTATCAGTAGACCGTGCCAGATTTTGTGGCCCATTCTCAATTCTCAGAGCAGCCTTTATGGTCTGTGGATTATCTAAATATATTCTGAGCGGGTAATGGTCACTATATGCAGAGCAGATAACCTCAGCTTTTCGAGTTATATCACACAGGGACAAACAAAGAAATATATAATCTATCGTGGAAGCGCAGCCTTGACCTATATAGGTGGGTGTAAATATATTTTCAGCACTAATACCAGCGATTTCCATAGCATTTACTAAATTGCGGGATGCTAATAGATTTTTCAACTCTTCACCGTTACGACATGGAGCACTAGTGCGATACATATGAGCGTTAAAATCACCTCCGATGCAGATACCATCGAAGGACCCATACTTCAACCCCTCCACGATATCATCAATAAAATTAAACAAAGACAAAAAGTTTGCATTGGGATGATTAACAAAGTCATTATTATAAAAATTAATTATGCATAAAACCATCCTGTTAATGTATTTCATAGCCATAAAACATTTGCCCGGTGTAGGGATCTGTTTAGTTTGTACCCCGGGTTTTATCTTAAACCAAATTGATAACCCCCCACTGGGGCGTCCCATAGATGAAGCAGAGGCCTTTAAATTATAGCAACAGAAGCCCTCCATTATGGGATTAGTTGTGCACCAGGTCTCTTGAAGCAACAATATGTCACAATTATTATTGACCCAGTCAGACCATTCTTTGATTTTCAGTTTAGAGTTAAGACCCGCTATGTTCCAACTTACAAGAGAGAGTACAGAATCCAAAAGGTTTTTGTTCATAGGTTGGCCTCTTGCTGTAGTCTCTATCAAGGAATGTGAGGCTTCCTGATTTTCATTGATTGGAGTTGGTGATGGACCAACTGGGTTAACTGACTTAATCGGAGAGGGTCAGTCTAACATATCCAAACCTGACAAAGGTGCAAATCTATTAAATGTGTTAAGAGGGAAAGCAACTGGCTGAAATTGCATAGCAGGTGGCTGAAAATATCTGGATGGAGGGTGGAATTGCATTAAAGGTGGTCGAAATTGCATAGGGGGTTGTCTATAGAAGTAGCTTAGAGGTAACATAGTTGCAACCGTAGAAATGGCCGAACAGTTACCACTTCTATTAAGCAAATGTCTTACAGTTCCAGGATTTTTGAAGTTAAGAACTATACAATCTCCGTCCTTATCTTTAGGTAATGGTCCAATCCAAGACACCCTGCGAACCGATATAATTTCTCTTAATATGTCGTATCCAACCCCCTTGTGTTTAGTCAGCCAGTCTATACACTTGTTTCGTAGTTGTACCCAGGATTCCCCCTGACCCTCCCTCAGCGATGGTACTCCTGCCAAAACCAGGACAAAAGGACAGGCATCCGGTGGCAAGTGTAAGGGTAAGACAGGCCCTTCGTATTTACGAGGCCTATTAGACCCTGCTTGGGCAGTACCTTTATTCTTATCTACAGTTTATGTGGTTATTGGAGTAGATTGAGTAGAGCCATTTTTGTTAATAGTAGCCACAGGGGCAGTTTTTCTAGGTGCAGGAGTTGGAATAGATTTAGCAACTGTACTGGGTTTTACACACTTAACCCCTGTATTAACAGTCTGGGGTTGAATTTTAGGTTGTATGATAGACGGTAATGATGTTCCCGGGTTATTCATGCCCTCATCCAATACGATGCGAGCATCCTGTTCTTTTAGTGACAGAGTGTTGCTTAGGGATTCAAGTTCTTTTAAGAGACGGTCGGCTCTGATTTGATCCAAAATAATAGACCCCTTCCTTTTAGCTTCATCATTTTTAACCAGGTTATCTAGTCTGTCCAGTCTTTTAAAAACATTATTAAACTGGTTGATCATATGTTTTTCCAATCGATTAAAAATAGTATCCACTATAGTTTCTATAAGGTTCCCGTTTTGTCTTGAGAGATTATAATTATCTCCCATTAATGAAGTTTGGGTCCATATAGTATTAAAATTCCCACTAGGGTGAATAGTGGGCGAAGGAGAATTGCTATCCATATGCGCTAACTCTTTATCCTCCATAAAAACAGTTACCGCCCCCAAAGATTTTTGTTTAGTCCAAAGGCTTTGTGGTGTGGGCTGACTCTTGTTCGATAAAGGTTGTTTCCTTTTATTGGCCCTTTGCTTAATAGTACCTCTTTTTCTTTTTTCCCCTCCCAGTTTGTTACTACTAGAGTCCGTAATATCCAGGGTAATAACGTCATCCTGGGAAACAGTTGTAGTAATAGGGATAGTTTCTGTTAGCAGAGGTACTGGAGGTGTTGGAGACAATACCGGCTGTGGAGTAACAGCAGCTGTTATTAGGGGAGCAGAGTCCGCTGCTATATAGGTAACAGTATTTTCATCTTCCAGGACAATAGGCACGTTAATAGACGGGTGTGATGGCTTAACCACAGTAACCTCAGGGATAATGTGTATATTCCCATTTGCATAGTTAGTACCACTCAATTTGTTGTTGATAGCAAGTGAGCCCATGGAAAACCTCCTCTCAGTCTCCACAATTTCATTAAAGGCAGTTTCAATCAAAGTTTCAAAAGATGTGATGAGACAGTCGGAGGTATCAGCACCCTGGGTTAATACATCAGTATGGGTAGTAATAGCAGTGCAGTCACCCATGTTAGTACCTGAATATAGAACATACGTTTGAGGGGAGTCTTAGGGGGGTGGCCCGCCCGACCACTGTCGTCCACGGACGGCCACAGACGGCCCGCCCTTTGCCCGGGCTTCTCCCGCGCGCGACTCGCGGGTGCGAGAGGCGTTCCCTGCTAATGAAGCGCCTCCTGGCGCGTGTCCGTCGTCACGCCCGCCGCGTCCACCCCCGGGGCAGCTGGGTGATGTAGTTCCCCAGCTGCTGCTGCACCGGGTGGATGGCGGTGGATGGCGGTGGATGGCGGTGTGAGCGCTGGCCGTTTCCCTCACGGCGCGGTTCTGGAGCTGTGCAGGGGTAAGTTTGCAAATCAAGTTGGCCGTTCCCCTCACGGCAGGTTAGGCAGTGTTTGAATGTCCCCAGAGCGCTTCGGCGCTCCCTGCTAATGAAGCGCCTCCTGGCGCGTGTCCGTCGTCACGCCCGCCGCGTCCACCCCCGGGGCAGCTGGGTGATGTAGTTCCCCAGCTGCTGCTGCACCGGGTGGATGGCGGTGGATGGCGGTGTGAGCGCTGGCCGTTTCCCTCACGGCGCGGTTCTGGAGCTGTGCAGGGGTAAGTTTGCAAATCAAGTTGGCCGTTCCCCTCACGGCAGGTTAGGCAGTGTTTGAATGTCCCCAGAGCGCTTCGGCGCTCCCTGCTAATGAAGCGCCTCCTGGCGCGTGTCCGTCGTCACGCCCGCCGCGTCCACCCCCGGGGCAGCTGGGTGATGTAGTTCCCCAGCTGCTGCTGCACCGGGTGGATGGCGGTGGATGGCGGTGTGAGCGCTGGCCGTTTCCCTCACGGCGCGGTTCTGGAGCTGTGCAGGGGTAAGTTTGCAAATCAAGTTGGCCGTTCCCCTCACGGCAGGTTAGGCAGTGTTTGAATGTCCCCAGAGCGCTTCGGCGCTCCCTGCTAATGAAGCGCCTCCTGGCGCGTGTCCGTCGTCACGCCCGCCGCGTCCACCCCCGGGGCAGCTGGGTGATGTAGTTCCCCAGCTGCTGCTGCACCGGGTGGATGGCGGTGGATGGCGGTGTGAGCGCTGGCCGTTTCCCTCACGGCGCGGTTCTGGAGCTGTGCAGGGGTAAGTTTGCAAATCAAGTTGGCCGTTCCCCTCACGGCAGGTTAGGCAGTGTTTGAATGTCCTCTCAATTGGTTGACGTCCTTTCTCCACAACAGGACCCAAAAATTCAAGATCAACAATACTTTGTCCACTCCAGTCCCTGTAACACTTGGTGTCCCTCAAGGATCCTCCCTCTCCCCTACTTTCTTTAACCTAGTCATGGAACCACTTACTGTACTACTCCAAGCATCTAATGTTCAATTCCACATGTACGCTGATGACACTCAACTCTACCTTAAAATACACACCCTCGATGACATCAAAATACTCAACTCAACGCTTAGGAACACACAGACCTGGCTAGCAGAGAATCACCTCAAACTTAAGCGCTAAAAACAGAATTCCTCTTAATAGCTCCTCCCTCCAAAATACCCATCACTCAGGCCTGGCTAAAACCAGCTCACTGCTCTCAACATTCAACCTACTATTGTGGACTCTGCAAAATCCTTAGGCATAACCCTTGACGGCAATCTCAACATGCATCATCACATCAGCAATGCAACGAAGGAAGCTAATTTCCACATCAATACATTGCGTAAATTGAAACCTTTCCTCCCTCCCAAGGATTTAAAAACTGCAGTCCAAGCCTTGGTCATCCCACGGGTGGAATATGGAAGTGCTGTCCTATGTGGTCTCCCACTATCAACTATCGCACCATTAAAAGCCGCTATTAATGCTGCAGCCAGACTTATCACAGGCTCGAAAAAAAGATTACACCTCACTCCCGATCTAAAAACTCTAAACTGGCTGCCCTACGAAGCCAGAATACATCTGAAAATCGCCTGTATGACCCACAAAGCTTTACACCATAATTCCCCCAGCTATCTGGCGCAGAAACTAACAATTTCTGGTGGATCAAGAGCAACAAGAAGTGCAGACACTCTTCTTTTGAAACCCAGGAGATTCCACAAGAAAAAAACGTATAAACGCTCTTTCTCAGGAATGGTGCCCAGGATATGGAATGCCCTTCCTCCAGAAATCCAACTTATCTCTTCCACGGCATCCTTCAAAAAAGAAGTAAAAGCTCTCTTTTTAGACAAATTTACCTGAACTATTTGACTATTGTAATATTATAACTCGATACCTCTCCCCCAAATATTATTTATATTGTTCTCTGTATGTATATTGACCGCCTTGCATCGTCGCCACCTATATTGCTACTCTCTATTTTGGAACCATTTACACCTTTCTTTTCTCAAATGTTTTGTTTAATTATTATTCCTTTGCATGCTTATTACTCATTATGATTGTAAAGCGCTCTGATATCCGCAAGGATCTTGTTCACGCTCTATAAAACTTTCAAAATAAAATAAATAAATAAACCTAAAGGACAGCCTGTGTCAAAGGTTACTGTAGGCCGACTAAAAGTGCAGCCAATGCAGTTATGCTATGTAGTGACAAAAGGAAGAAGAGGGCTATTCTGTCATGTGTGGACATCTCATATAAGAACATCTGCACAACTGCAACATGTTCGTCCACACACACCTTCACACCTTTACTAATCACTATTGTGCAGATATTCACACATGGAATAAACAACAGTTGGCATAACTAATGTCAGAGTAATTCAAAGCATTTGAATGCATTTGAATTTTATGCTGCAAAACTATTGTTACAGGTAAGTAACCAGTTTCTCACATACCTTTGGTAACTCTATTTTTGGTGTATACTCGATCTAACTTCAGATTCCTTACTGCTCTCCGTCCCTTTTTGTGGAGAGTACTGACTTGTAGTACTAAGATCCCAAGTTAGTTGTCACACATTCCATTCTGTTAGCAATGCTTACATGCTTGGGCGCGAAATGTCTAATGGTTAGACTGCTGTCAGTGCGCAGAAGTGTAGCCTTTATTTAGCCCGATATCATGTCTAATATGGAAGGAAAGTAAAAAGCGCTGCTCAGGAGCTGTTTCAAGAATTTAGAGAACCAATATGATTCACAAGGTTAGGGATGTGATTAGAGAAAGTATCCACCAGAAAGGGCTTTACCAAAAGGCAAGTAACTTATTCCTTAGGTTGGCATCGCCAAGGTCACTGATGAGTGGAGTGTGAGCCTGCAAATCCAGTAGAGTGGTAAAGTGGTCCAAGAAAGTTTCAGTTGGCTAAGGGATTCGTAAATTATAACAATGCTAAGTATTTATGATGAGCTAACTGCTATTTCATGTGTTTCAAGGTTAAAATGTTGCATTCAGAAACTGTTATACTGGTGAATGTCACAGGAGGGATACAAGTGGGATGCTACCCCAGCGGTTGCTTTGGGATGTCTATGAAGCTGCAGTTTCCATGTGGAGGAGAGAGAGCGTGTCAGTGTCCTTGGGATCAATACAGGTGTCAGTGATAGCAATGAAGTGCCGGGGTTTGAGATGAAGCGATAAGTGGTTGTTGTTAAAGGTTGTCATATTGTAGAGAGAATAGTGCTATAGCCAGGAGACTGTGTCTCAGATGGCATTATTAATGCTGGGGGTCTTTTTGTGTTCCAGCTTTGTGAAACAGACTGTGGGCGGATACTATTGGTGAGGTACCTTGAATGTGAGGAAGGAGGAGGGGTGAGAAGGTGAGAGTCGGTGAATTAAGAGAGGCCAAAGAAGTCATTTGCAGAGCCCTTTGCAAGCTGGGGGAAAGGAGGGTGGATGAGTTGAGGAGTTTAGTTAAACATGGTGTGAAGAGACACAAGTGAGTGAGTTGGAAAAAGGGATGGGGGGTTTCCATCGCATCAGTATGTCAGAAATTCAGTTCCCAACATGTGAGTAATGCAAGGGGATACTGTGTACTATGATACAACAGCACATTGGCCATTCAAATACACAGTGATGCCTTATGTATGGTGCTCGCTCCCTTCGCTCCTTGGCAATAGTAGTTGTCCGGCCGCAAGGTTGGTCCTCTTCCTGTTTCGTTCTTGTAGTACACTTGATACAAATCTCATCTCCAGGCTTTTCTTAACAGTACCATGTTCCTCTCCGTGTGTTGTAGATTACGCGAGCACAGTATCAGAACGGATTGATGGCTTCCCGTTTGGACAGCAGCCCCCAGTCCCCGGAGAGTGGGCCTCCAAAAGTTGACACCAGCTTGTCCGAAAAAAATGACACTCCAGACGACGAGACCACTAGTCTCCTCAATGACACGAACTGTGTGCATCGGCCACCTCAGCCGCACAGTCTGCACGAAAACTCTGTCTGACAAGAATGTGTGCTCTGATGCAATGTCTGCTGGGAAGGACACTGAAAGAAGGGTAGGCTGCACCATATGTCAAAGAGGAAACATGAGAGGGCATACTGCTGCTTCTGGTATATCGTGTGGGCTGCGCTGGCCACAGGTGAAGACACCAAATGAGGTGGGTGCTCTACTTGTCTACCTCATTGGACACAGACGGGGACATACAGCCTTGTCTGCTAGAGGAGACACCGGATGGGAGGCATGCGGCATCATATGCTGAGAAGGGGGTAGTACTGTCTGCTTGGATGGATAACTGGTCTACCTTGACAGACACTAGAAGGGACAGGTTCCACCAGCTGTTGGAGAAGACAAGAGACGAAGTGAAGTGTTGCTAACCCACTGGGTGTGCACACACTTCTCTGAAACTGCCAAAGGCATTGGGGAGCAAGACCAGCTGCCTGGTGTGAATTTACTACTTGGACAAATGGAAGCAAAGGGAATAATCGACAGACTCCCTCTATAGGACCAGGTCAATAAGACTGAAGCATCCCGAGCCCCCAGCGTATTAATGTTTTATATTTGTGACATAATTTATGAGATGTTCTTTGTTCGAAGGGTTAGGTGTTGGCTGTTGCTCAAACTCTTTTTGCTATTTTAGGGAGGGAGCATTTTTTTTCTAAATCCAACGAAGGGAAGCAACAACCAAAAAAATGCATCACACAGAGGAACAGCGCCCATGATATTGGATTCGCTGGTGGGGCCAGTGCCTGTTCCTTTGAGCAGACTCTTTTCATCTCACTGAGGCCTGTGCATCTATCATTTGCAGTGATAGTGAGGTATAACACGAGTCCATAGTACCACTTTGCACGCAGAAAGTAATGACTACCACATACATATAGGTGGTTACACAAGCCATAGGATGCACAGGCCCTCAGCAGCTCCAGTTGCACAGAAAGTAATCGTAGCTGCACACACAAACCACTGCATGCACAGGCTGTCACCTCATCTGCACAAGCTCTAATTGCATCTACACCAGCCCTAACAGCTGTCCATGCAGGTAGCAACAACTATAGCACATAAAACATTCTCTTATCTTTATTGGTTTTACTTTATTTCTTGCTCGCTTTACTTTATTTCTTGCTCTCTTATCCTCCCTATCTAGCTTCTCCTGGGCAGTAACAGCAGGCTCACCTACAGGCCAACAAAGCAGGCACAATGACAGTGAGGCTCCCAACATAAATACATTATTATAGTTTTAATGAGTGTCTTGGCCTTCTGGCATTGCACCCCTAATCCTCCTACCATCTTAGTTAAGTGGGGAGCTGTATATCTAGGAATGGGCATTTAAGGTGATTAATGCGTGCGTTCACCCAGCTCTTGCTCTGCCCTGACGTAGGCCATTGTGTCGGAGTCTCAGGACACAGTGTTGACTTTTATCTAGTCTCTGGACTCCAAGTCTTTCTACGGTCAGGTGCATGATGACTCAAATGCCACCAAGCCTCTTGTGTACGATAGTTAGATGTTGGCAATATGTGACTGTCTGAATGGCGTTTCTCACTTTCCTGTCCTCTTTCTTCGTCTCTTTGTTGACGTACACTTGTGCTATTTGCATGACGTCATGGGCACCTACTAGCCTGCTAAAGATTATGCTTATGGCAGTGGTTTTGTGTCTGATGTATATATTTTGTGTTTTAAAAAAAACCTTCACATCTTTGCATCACTTTTCAGATCACACAAGTCTTCCATTCTGGTCCTGTCAATGTCTTGCTGTTTAGAGTTGCCACAAAGTATGAGTAGGATAGGCAGAGTATTAATTAAGCTGCCAATTCTCAGCTAGCTCTTCCGGCAGGTGGTGTTTGGCGTGCCAGGTGCACGTTTACTCACTTCTTTCTTAGTTGTATTTTTTGGGGGAGATAAACTTAATTTGTGAAGACACATGCCTCCAAGCATTGTTTTGCATTTCTCAATTGCATGTCCATTTTTATTTTTAAGATAATCAGTGGTACTTTAGAATTTGTTTGCTGCAGAAACCTTACTGAATGGGAAGCTCTCATGCTGCTGGGAAGGTATTCCAGTGATCTTGAACCCCCTGTAAAGACAATCATGTGTTGTGCGCACTCTGAGCAAAAAGACTGCCTCTGGGACATAAGCACTGTCCCTGAGCTGTGGAACCTTTGTGATCACCTAGACATGATATCTGGGGGCCTGAATAGGCTCTCTTTCCTCAGGATGGTTACCCGGTAGAGAAAAGCAAGCAACATGTATTTATTTTGTGGACGATTTGATTTGTATTTTTTAAGAATTTGTGTGGTTTCTGTCGTTTTTATTTGTTTTCGGTGGTGTTTGTTGTGTCCTATCACCAGTGGTGAGGTGGCGGGGAGTAAGTTCCTCATTACCGTTGGTGGCCATAAGGCACTTCTTCTGGCGAGGAAAAGCACTTCGAGCGCAGACTTCTCTACCTTTCTTTTGGTACTCGGAGCCTGAGACCCAGACCCAGACTCGGAGGAGTGTGCCCTACACCTACTGTCAGCTTATTGGGAGGCTTACCTGTGGAATCTGTTCCTTCTATGCACACAAGAAAGAAAATGTTAAATAAAATATATAAATATATATATATATAAATTATAAATAATGTAAATGGGAAAAGAGCTGCAGAGTTTAATAAAGAAAGAAAAAAACAAATGAGTGGAAAAAAAACTGTTCAGAAAATGTTTTTGCCTCTCAAAACATCTTTTCTTTGATTAATGGGAAACGTTAACAGTACTTTGTGTATTTCACAGGTTTTCAGATTTTTGGTCCATTTGCAGCGAAATGATACGCTGCAGCCTTCCCTGTATGTTTAGGTTCTTTAGGGGAAAGGATGAAAATTGTACCATGTCCACCACATATTTAACTGGATTTCTCTTTTAAGGAATGACTCTTTCATTTCAAAACCTAAGTTTGCATGAATTCTACTTTTTTTTCCTTTTCATTCATAAAAATCTATTCTTCCAATTGCATATTGCTAGGATTTGTTTTATGTTTTCATGAGTAAAGCAGGTGAGCTGGTTAAATACTTGCTTGATCGAGTGCCCAACATTCTACAATAGCTCTATAAACTACATTCTTTTTTACTTGTGTTATTGATATTAAATGGATGATACTGGGAGACCACAAACTAGTGATCTGCAGAATACACTTGAATATTTCTTTTAGGTCGCCTCTATTTCAGCAATGTTGTAATAAATCAATCCTGGACTTTTATTTAACATCCTAATTTATTATTATAGTGTAACCCTGAGTTTATAGCATATGTTGTTGTAAGTCAGATGCTGTGCACTATCCTTCCCTACCCTCTGTTGATGGATTTTGAAATTAACATCATCAGTATTACTTCAGAATCTGATTTTCTGCTTCAGGAGTGTTTTGTGACATCCAAAACTGTGCCAGGGTGTCAAACTCCGTTAGTGTTACAAAAGACATCAAATCAACACGTCTATAACTGTAATTTAAATTCGATTTGTAGAACGCTTCTTGTCACCCCATAGGGTATCCAGGCACTGAGTAGGTGAGTAGTGAGGCTGGGCCAGAATACAGGCAGCCTTTACGGTTCCGCAAAATGACTAATTGATTCGCCAGGTCTTTAGCTTCTTGCGGAATTCAAGAAGTGAGAAGGTGGTCCTGATGTGTTGAGGGAAGTTGTTCTAGGATTTGGCATCTTGGCCGAAGAATGATCGACCCCTCCTGTTCTGTGGATGCGGGGGTGTGTGCACGAGTGATGCTGAGCAAAGTTGTCTGGTTGGTTGGTGAAAGTGAAGTGGTTGATATAGGTATGCTGGTCCTATGTTGAGTAGTGACTTGAATGCATGTGTGAGATGATTGAACTGGCAACCCTTCTGGGGAGCCAGTGGAGTACCCTGAGGAGTGATGTGGTGTGGGCTTGGCACGGGAGGTCGAAGACGAGTCTGGCGACAGCGTTGTGGTTGGTTTGAAGTCTGTGAGGAAGATAGGTTGGAACACCAGCGTAGAGTGCGTTGCAGTAGTCCAATCTGCTTGCGATTAGGGCCTGCATGATGGTACATCTGGTATCTAGGGGAGCCACTTGAAGATTTTAGGTTACATGCGAAGGATGTGGAAGCATGAGGAGGTGACATCGTTGACCAGGGACTTCATGGTGAAGTTGGTGACTAGGTTGAGGCCTAGATTCCTAGCATAGTCGGTTGGGGTGGTTGTAGGTCCAAGATCAGCTGGCCACCAGGTGGAGTCCCGAAGAGAGCTCTTATTCACGAAGATCAGCACTTCAGTTTTGTCAGTGTTGAGCTTGAGGGAGTTTTTTTTTGTCCAATTGGCCAGGCTCGTCATGCATTGTTTAAAGCTTAGCTTGGTGGTGACTATCATCTGAGTCGTAAAAAATTAGCTGGCCGTCGTTTGCATAGGAGATAATGTTGATTGCATGGGATCTGATGATGTTTGCCAAAAGAGTTATGTAAATTTTGAAAAGTGTGGGGCTGTTTGATGATCTCTGTGGGACTCCCCAGATGAGGTCCTTGGCTCTGATGTGAACGGTGGGAGCCTGACTTGTGTTCTTGCAGAGAGGATGGAAGATATCAATTTGAGTGCTGGTCCTTCTATTCCCGCTGTGTGTAGTGTGGCAATGAGTGTGTGGTGGGTGACTGTGTTTCAAGCGGCGGAGAGGTCGAGGATGAAGTGGGTGGTGATCTGTCCTCAGTTGAGGATAGTGTCTGTTGTCTGTGGCAGCGATGAGTGCTGTTTCAATGCTGTGGTTGTTTCCGAATCCTGATTGCGAGCCATCCAAGAGTTTGTGGTTAATTATAGGTGGCCAGACAGTTATCTGTTAATGGTCTTCTAGATGCATTTGGCTTTGAAGAGGAGCAGTAGTTGCTAAGTATTTCGGGGTCGGCTTACGGTTTTTTGAGGTGGGTGGTGACTTCTGCATGTTCACAGCTATCTGGGAAGGTGGCCGTCTTGAGGGAGGTGTAGA
Source organism: Lissotriton helveticus (assembly GCF_964261635.1). NCBI lineage: Eukaryota > Metazoa > Chordata > Amphibia > Caudata > Salamandridae > Lissotriton > Lissotriton helveticus. Next base: position 820,719,567 of record NC_136072.1, on the reverse strand, counting down.
TGATGGAAGTGAGTGCAGCGCTGATCGTGGCTCTGCCCAGGTTGTAGATATCGTGGAGGCAGCCCCTGAGTGGACTATCTTCATTATTGCTACATTGTCCTTGGTGGATAGAGGGGTCCATGTTGTAGTCTTTAGTTGATGAGGTTAGAAGGTTGAGGAAGGGTGGCTGGGATTGGAAGTTGCTGTAAATCTTGGTGATTTTTTCGTGGAAGAAATCAGAGAGGTTGTTGCAGAGTTCTTGTGTAGGGGTAATGGTTTGAGATGCAGCTGTTGGGGTTGTGAATTCCTTGACAATGGCAAAACGTTCCTTGCAGTTGTTTGAGCTAGATTTGATTTTCAGGGTCAGGTTCTTTTTCTTTGTCTCTTTTACTTGTTGATGATAGCGTCTAAGTGCGGCCTTGTAGGTGTTTCTTGCTGTGGTTCCTCGGATGGTTCTCCATTTCCTTTAGTTTTTTGTAAACTCTCTTGGATTCTCTGAGCTCATTGTTGTACAAGCTAGCTTGTTTGTTGGATCTATTGGACTTGGTGTTTTTCAGGGGAGCGGAGATATCGGTGCAGGTGGTGATTCAGTTGTTGAGGTTGTTTGTATCGTTGGTTGGGTGTGGGTTATATAGTTGGAGGGCGTTGAGCCATTCAGTTTCTGTAACTTTCTTCCAGCAGCAACTTGTGTTGCTAGACTTCATTGGGGTGGGTGGTGGCGGTGTTATGTGGAAGCGGACATGGAGTGGTTGAGGCTGACTTTAAACTTGTCGCTGTAGGAGAAGATGGGGTCCAGTGTGTGTTCAGTGATGTGTGTGTTCTGAAGTATGTGCAAGGTCCCGGGGGCTGGTAGGCGAGGGTGCCTTTGATAATGGTTTTACTGTCTGTCTGAAGCTTGAAGCGCATGCGTTCCATTAAAGTAGCTTCTGGGTAATTGGAAGAGGTACACTTGATGGTGTGTCTGTGGATGATAGCGAGCCCTCCTGGTTTATGGGGTTGGTCCTGGCGCAGGAGTTTGTATTCAGTAGAGATTAATGCAGCAATGTCCGGCACCAATGTGGGGTTGAGCCAGGTTTTGGTGCAGAAGAGTAGGCCAGTAGGTTGGAGTCGATGAGGTCATAAGTTTCAGTGGAATGCTTGCTGAGTGAGCTTGTGTAGAAGAGCATGCATTTCAGTGAGTGTTGCTGTACCTGGTGGGTAGGTGGGGCTTTTTGGGCATCAGTCTTGAGTGCAGACTTGGTGAGGGGTGCGATGGTTGTGCGGGCGGTGGGAGCGGGTGTGTGAAAACAGGTGAATTGGCAATGCGAGCAGGCAGAGGGGCCCACCATGGACTGATGAGCGGCTCGGCAGCGGCGTTCGTGGTGGCGTCCATGGTTGAGCAGGTGGAGTTAGTCGGTGGTGTAGCTGCAGGAGGCATTTGAACCAGGGTTCCTGGTGCTCGGTGCAGTCCATGCATGGACGGGCACATATGGGCTTGCCTTTGGCACACCGGCGGAATGCCCCCTGCACACTTCTGCTGTGCTGCAACCTCCATTAAGTAAGGTCTTGGAGAGTAGGAGGAGTGCCTGTGGCAGTGGGCTTGCTTAGCAAGAGCAGAAAAGTCCGGCGGAGAGAAGAGAAAAGTCTGGCGGGAGCGGCTTGGCAGTATGCCGCAATCTGTGGAACAAGTCTGGTGGCAAAAACAAGAGACCAAGATGCAAAAAGGGGCAGTTAAGAGGAAAAAAAAGATTAAAAAAGGAACAGTTAAACAGACCGGGCAGATAGATCATACAACACAAGCAAGAAAAGCGGTTACAGAGTCAGGGGCAGAACAAGCAGCTAACAAGAAAAACAGCAGGAGACAGACACCACAAGAGTCAGAAGGGCAAGGCATGGTCAAGGTCGCACTGAAGCAGAAGAGAGACGCCATGGCACCTACTCTACTGTAGAGTCATGAAGACTTCATGTTCGCTTTCCAGTTCTTTATGTGTGGTTCTACAAGTGCATTCCTCGAGAACACTGAAGAAAACTGTTTAGTTTGTCAGCATTTCAAGTGTAAATTGTGTATCCATAGCTATTGTGATCATAGATGGGTGTACTATGCAGTCAGGGATTTGAGAGGCCTTGAGGCTTCCGGGGTTTATAAGGACATTAATGCCAATTAGGACTCCTATAGACCTGAAGGAAGAAGCACAATTTTCACATGATAACTGATTCCCACTAGGATTTGTCACGGCACTCAAACAGAACATCAGAGGTACCGAGACTCCGCATTAAGTTATAAAAAGGGACCTACCTGCCCCCAGGGAAGAATCCGAACACGTGATCACATTTAAAGAGGCCGAGCCGGCTCACTCCAAGTCTAGAATGTGAACCCTGAGGGTGTCTGAAAGCCTGCCTCAAAACAGAAGAGGGTTTGGCTGCCTCCAAAACACAAGGAGGTTTGGCTCTGATAGTTCATTCAATGCCAAAAGATAATCAGCCTTGAAAGACCATATCTGAAGACACTACTCTTTAGGTGCTTCTTGGAATAGACTGACTCTCAACAGCAAACACATTTTCAACCCCAAAAAGAGTCCGCGGTTAAATTCCTCAGCGCTCTCAAGTGATGGCACAACAGATATTCAGGAATTCAAGACACAGAAGAATTTGTTTTGACCCAGACACAAGACATATTGCAGGAAGACCTCTGGAGAATGTGTATGGGCCCATAGGCGTATCAATCACCTCTGGAGAATGGGTTTAGGCCCATAGCGATATCAATCAGTCCTTTCTCACAGTGTCCTTCTGGCAAGTTATATACTAAGAAAAGTAATCAAATTTCTAGAGGATTTTTCACCTAATATACACCATTATCACATTCATAAAGATTCTAAGGCCACTGAAACAGACAGGCCTCAGTCCAGAAGCCACTTTCACCACAGGGTTGTGTACTGTATTCATCTATACCATATGCAAAAAGAGAAGAAGGCAAGGGCCAGCCTTGTGAAGATTTTGGCCCTTGTTCCAATGATTCATTGAAAAAAATATTCAGTATAGTCAGATAATGAGTAACTTGTGATGCAGTATTCTATTAAAGAGTGACCTCCAGATGACACTTCAGCCATCCATGCAGTAATTCACTGAGCTGCAATTCAAAGTAGGGTCACCATGGTCATAGCTCAGGAGAAATATGATTTAGTCATTGAAACACTGTTAAAAACAGATAAAATAGTCCATAATACACACATTAAAAATCTGTTTTACAAAAATGTGAAATATTTGAGAAGTAAGGGGTCCAGCATTATCTGTAGCCTGAGAAATCTCAATCAAAGACTATACAGCCCAACTGTAGAACCTATCTTGAAAGTCTTAAAAGCAAAAGTAGTGCCCTCCCTCAATTACGGCCACCTAGTCTTTCCTGGTGCCTGCACTGAATTCCTTACGAGCTACCAAATCTCTGTATACAAGAAGGTACTAGGCATCCCGCGACAGGCCAGGAAAGCTAGAGTAAGGTTGGAGCTGGGACTTACCCATCCGGACATTACCTGCTATGGGGACACAGTAAAATATTACATTAGCACCTTGCGAGCTCCAGCAACATCCTTAAAAACGCACATCAGAACAATTTTTGAAGAAGGTGGATCCCCATGGCAGGTGCAGTTGACAGCAGCCATAAAATTGTTGGAAATAGATGTGCAAAATTTGACGCATGGAAAAGATCACTGAATAGACAAGCCAAGAAAATATTCTATGAAAGAGATCTGGATAGCTTACACCATCAATCCAATCTCCTAGCACTGGACACCTCCTATATAGTGGGTAAACCACAGCCTTATTTTGAGCAAGCACTGTCAGTCCTGGTCCGGAAAAAAATCACTTACATGAGACTTCTTGCACTGCCCATTGTGGACTTTAACCAAGCCTGGGCCAGGCAGGACAATTTAGTCACATGTCGACTTTGTAATTACCATCGTAAATCCTGGCTCCATCTGCTGTGCTGTTGCCCTGAGTTAGCCAGTGAGAAGCACAGACTAGTACATCCAATGTGCAGAGCCCCTGGCCTAGTACAATGCAGTGAAGTCTCAGACTTGTGTTTCTCTGCTAAAACAGCTCAAACAGTAGCGCGGCTGGGGACATTTTTAGAATTAATTCGAGCCGCCTTGATGCAGAATATAGAGTTACAAAAAGAAACCATTCAGCTAACCAGCAAGAGAGACTCTGACAAAATGTCCCTTTAAGTCTAATGCATTTGCACTTTACGGCCAGTGTTGATACTAATTTTAAGGTTTTATGTTCTACCAGTTTGTAATAACATACACAGGATTTTAACTTGGTTCTTTTTAATAATGACAGTATATTGTAACGATTTTAAGTAATTGAACAATAAAATGTAATACTTGGTAGAAAATGTATAAAACCCAGTAAAGACCCAGAGTATAACACCCAAAGTTGAATGCAGGGTACGTTTCTCCAGGCTCTGTTTTGGTGCATACAGCTAGAAGAAGTTTCTTTGAGATAGGTGCTGCTGAAGGGCCACTCCAAACAAGTAGAATCAAATGCCAGTATTAACTAACAGTAATGGGTTTGGATTATGTACAGGAAGTGATGGCGCCCTAGCGTGTACGATTAAGAGTGTAGATCATAGTTTGGGAGTACACGGTAGAAATAGGTCAGGGGGAACAAACCCAGGCAAGAAACTACGCCTGCAAAGGTGTGGGTCAAGAACCACACGACACATATAAGTCAAAGTTCTGTGCACACGTATCAGGATATTGGGTTTTGTTGTCAAAACCAAATAAATGCAACAGTGTTTAACGAAGAAGTAACGAAGGTCGACATCCAGGGTTTCATGCAGAATAGATTTATATTTCAATTCTGGTCAGTACAAAAGAAACAAACCAGCCAACACGTGTTTCGTCGTGGATAAGATGTGACTCTTCAGGGCTGAGGGTTTGTTGAAAAGGTCGGGAAAACGCAACACAGGTGTTAATTCCAGCCCGGTTGCAGCATGGGTTAAAGTTCAAAAGGTAAAAGATCGGAGAAGACAACTTCAGAATCCCCTACTGTCTCTGGTTCAAGATACACAAAGACACCGGACGGGTGCTTCCAAAATGGCACCATTACCCGGATAGACAGAACTTTACACTTTACTCATTAATAGGAGCTTAGATCTCCGATTTCCTTTGTACTGCCCAGAATTGAAATATAAATCTATTCTGCATGAGACCCTGGAGGTCGACCTTCGTTACTTCTTCCTTAAACACTGTTACATTTATTTGGTTTTGACATCAAAACCCAATATCCTGATACGTGTGCACAGGACTTTGACTTACAAATGCCAATATTGTTAATGAATATTATTCTGTAGTCTATTTTGAACTGGCCAATCATCCTACTGACCTCCATGTTCAGAGAGAACCATTACTGGCAAACCCTACACACAAAACTTTTTTCCTCAAACCATCTGAAAAGAAACTTGAGAAACTTCGATCTCACAGAATTGACATTGCTCAGTGATAACTTCCTAGCACCCCCGGAGAATCTGGTTGAGGTACAAGAACTCATGGACCACTACAACAGCTCCATGAAAAATATTCTTGATGCAACTGCACCCTTTCAACTAATAATTATACCCACAAAAGTATTGCAACCATGGTACAGTGACGCGCGCCAAATCCCAATTCTTCAGAAATCAACTCGATCAAGCCAAAAATCACCCCAAAAAAGTGTTCGAGTTGGTCAAACTACAATTCTAAAGGCCTACCCAACCCTGCTCAAAAAGAGCCCAATCTACTGCCCAATAGTGAAGATTTTGGTTGCATCTTCCTGGAAAAGACCTATATCGATAGCGGACCTGCAGATTCCACGACAGCAAACTCACCAATCTCCATAATCGCCTCCACTGACAAAGCTGATCCCTCGCATCAACTGACTTGCGTCCTTAAAAACAATAACTCTTGGTCTTCGTTCGAAACAATTGACTAAAACATAATTCTTAGCATGCTCTCAGACTTACGTCGAGGAGTTCACCGGCGTCGACACACAATCGACGTTGTGATGAATCCCGAAGAGGCAGGCGCTCGCCGTCGAGGCGACACCGCCGTTCGCCGTCAACATTGACGTGGAGATCGACGTCAAGGAGAGAAAGATCACTGTCAAGCTGAAGACACTCGACGTCGGGGAGTTAGTCGACGTCAGGGAGGTAGACGTCGAGAAGAGACGTCAAAGAAATCAACGTCGAGGAGAGAAAAGTCAACGTCGAGGGGAGAAAAGTCGATGTCTAAAATGAAGTCGAGGGCTAGAACGGTGTCTAGTGCCTCTGTGGTGAGCGTCTCATCGTCATCAGCGAGTCACCGGTGGTGGCGGTGCCGGCGCTCAGAGAGGTCGGCCTCCAGAGTGTCCTCCCGAGGCCTGCTTGCAAGAAGAGAGGAGTCCTTAGGTCACCGGACTCTGATTACTCCCTGACCTACTCGCCCTCAAGGCCCAGGACGCCTACTCCTCCTCCCCCTCCTCTTCCGCAGCTTCCTCCGCCTCCTCCTACTTTTCCTCCACCGCCTCCACCACCTCCTCCTCTGCCACCACTGCTTCACCTGCACTACCGAGCCCTGTGGTTCCCGCACTGCCTGTTCCGCTTCCGCAGACCCCGGGGCCGGCGGTTCCTGCAAGGCCCAGAAAGCCAAGGTCAAGATCCAGAGGGAGGCATCGCTCTCGCAGTGAGAATCCATCCTCGACAAGGTCACGCCATTGGCGGAGGGACAGGTCACGGTCCAGGTATACGGACTCATCCAGTGACAGGAGATATTCTCCCACTTTGTCGGACTCTCCTGCAACGAGAGTGTCCCCAGTGGATGACATTGTGACTTTCCAAGATGTGCTGCTGAGGGGGGCAGCGAAGTTGGGGATCACATTGACTGTGCCCACCCCTACCACTTCCGTGATCTTTGAAACGTTGCAGCGTCGTCAACTCTCACGCCCCTTGCTGCCTTTGGTGCCAGGACTGGAAGAACCGGCCATGGAGCTGTTTCTGAGGCCGGACTCGGTGAAGTCGGCGCCATCGAGACTTCAAAAGAAGTACAGGCCCCCGGATTTTGATCCAGCATTCTTGAGAGCAGATCCTGTACCGGATTCTGTCATTGTGACAGCGGCCAAGAAACAGCACTCTACTGCCCCGTCGTCTACGTCCCTCCGGACAAGGAGAGCAGACACATGGATTCGGCAGGAAGGAAAGTCTGGAGTACGGCTGCCACTTCGATGAAGGCAGCTAGTGCATCAGCGCTTTTGGGCAGATATGATCGCTTGTTGTGGGAGTCCCTGCAACAATTTATTGAGCTCCTCCCAAGAGACAGGAGGGAAGACTTCCAGGAGATTCTGAATGAGGGCATGATGGTCTCAAATCAGGTCATCAGTTCTGCGGCGGATGCCTCTCTCGTGGCCCGCATGGGTACTGCCATGGCATTAACCTGCGGCCACATTACTGGTTGCGCTTTACCTCTCTTAAGCCTGAGGCACAACAGAGAATTGCTAATTTGCCCTTTTCAGGATCCACCCTCTTTGGGCCTCATGCGGACGAGGAGATGGCCCGCATGAAGGCGGAAGTGGAAACGCTGAAGGCTGTAAGTTTGGAGAAACCAAAAGAGCAGCGGAAGTCGTACAGTCCCTTCCAGAGGCGTTACTCTTCCCAGAGGTATCAACAGAGGCCAGGTCGCCAAGCTGGTCAACAGCAGCAGCAGCAACAGCGATACCAGCGACAACCATTCCAAAAACGTCAGAGGGGCAGAGGCGGACAGCAGCCCTCCTCGGCGAATAAGGACCGGCCGGGTCTAAGCCTTGAGGAGTTACTTCCCCCTCGTCTGTTACGCGCTCCGGTGGGGGAAGCATACATAATTACTTAGCAGAGTGGAGAAAAATTACTCAGGATAAGTGGGTGCTGAATATTGTTTGTAATGGATACAGTCTTCGGTTTGTCAGCGCTCCTCCAGCTATTCCTCCGGTTCCTTCGCACTACCAGCTGCGAGAACTACAAGCGGAGGCAGATACCCTGTTAAGAAAAAGGGCGATAGAAGATGTCCCTCTGTCTCAAAGAGGAAAGGGTCTATACCGGTTCTTTCTGGTAAGCAAAAAGGACAAGAACGAGTTCAGGCCCATTCTGGATTTGCGGCAAGCAAACAAGTCGATTCGTAGGGAGAAATTTTGCATGCTGTCCTTGCACCAGATTTATCCTCAGCTGCAGCGAGGAGACTGGCTTTGCACAATAGATCTACAGGATGTGTACTTCCATGTGCCCATTGCACGAAAACACCGGAAGTTCCTGCGATTCTTAGTCGGCACCAATCACTATCAGTACACCGTACTACTGTTTGGACTGAAGTCTGCACCCAGGACTTTCTCAAAATGCATGGCAGTGGTGGCAGCGCACCTGAGAAAAGAACAAGGTGTTTGTCTACCCGTACCTGGACGACTGGTTGATCAAAGCCTCCACCTTCCAGGAAGCGCAATTGCATTTCAACAGGACAGGCGTTCTGTTGAATCAGCTGGGTTTGCACATCAACATGTCCAAGTCCGTTCCGACTCCTGTTCAGTACCTGCAGTACTTGGGAGCCTCCATCAATACTATCAGAGCAAGCGTATCTCCTTCGGAGGAGCGACGCTTATCGATCCTTCGGAAGGCTCAGGCTCTCCTGCCGGTTCCATCAACGACAGTAAGGACGATGTCTTCTCTTCTGCGGTCGATGGCCTCTTGCATCTTCCTCACACCACATACACACCTTCACATGAGACCGCTGCAGGCGTGTTTGGAAGATCAATGGGACCGGAAACGAGGGAGCTAGGACGACAGGATCCAACTCTCTCTACACGCTCAACAGTCTCTGAGATGGTGGTGTTCGGCAGAGAATCTCCTCAAGGGGGTCCCTTTCCACAAGGACATTCCCACACAGACTGTTGTGACGGATGCGTCTCTCCACGGCTGGGGAGCGCATTCAGAACATCTTCAGATCCAGGGAACGTGGTCCCAGGTGGAATCCACATACCACATCAACTTTCTGGAACTCAGGACTGTTCATTTGGCGCTGAAAGCCTTTCATTCGTCCTTCCAGACCAACTCCTTGCTTGTACAGACGGACAATACAACCACAATGTATTACCTCAACAAGCAGGGGGCTCGAGATCGCGCACACTGTCTCAAGAAGCGCAGGCGATCTGGCACTGGCTGTTAACCAGAGGACTGACGATAACGGTGACCCATCTACCAGGTGTGCAGTATGCGCAGGCGGACACACTCAGCAGGCTCGTTCAGGAGAACCACGAGTGTGTCTTAAACGCTAGGAAACATCTTCGAAAGATGGGGCACTCCAGACCTAGATCTGTTCGCCACCGCCGAAAACAGCAAATGCCGAGACTTCGCCTACAGGTTTTACCAACCGGGGACTCTGGGGAATGCGCTATGGATCAGCTGGTCGAACAGCTTTCTGTACGCTTTTCCTCCCATTCCCCTGATTCCAGCAGTGCTCATCAAGCTGTCTCAGTCCAGGGCGCGAATGATCCTCATTGCTCCGGAGTGGCCTCGACAGTGGTGGTTCACAGACCTGCTCCACCGGACTCTCCATCCCCACCTGCTGCTTCCATGTCGGCTGGACCTCCTAACGAAGTTCGGGGGGCAGATGGTGCACTCCAACCTCTCATCGTTGAGTTTGGCGGCATGGCTCCTGAGATAGTACGGTATGGACACTTGATCTTACCTGACAGTTGCATGGAGATACTCAAGGAAGCTTAGAGACCTTTCACCAGGACTTCCTATGCCTACAAGTGGAAGAGGCTCTGCATCTGGTGCACGCCCAAGAATGCTGATCCTACCTCCTGCAAGGAAGATGTCATCCTTCCATATCTCTTGCATTTGGCTCAATCTTGCCTTAATTTCCATTCTATCAAGGTTCACCTCGCAGCATTAACTGTGAATAGGAAATGCCCTTCACAAACATCCTTCTTCCAGATTCCTGTAATTAAAGATTTTTGGGAAGGATTGAAGAAAGTGTTTCCTCCTGTTAGGCGTCCGTCGCCTTCATGGGAACTGAATGTGGTGCTGCTCGGCTGATGAACCTATTCATAAGGCTTCTCTGCAGCATCTTTCCTGGAAGGCGGCCTTCCTTGAGGCTATAACTTCGGCCCGCAGGGTGAGTGAGATTCAGGCCTTGTGTTGCAACGAGCCTTATACAGTGTTTCATGCTTCTAAGGTTGTCATGATGACTCACCCTAAGTTCCTGACTAAAGTGAATTCTGATTTTCATGTCAATCAGACGATAACTTTACCTATGTTCTTTCAACATCCTTCCTCTTCGGCGGAGAGGTCTCTTCATTCACTGGATGTAAGGAGGATGTTGAAGTTCTACTTAGATAAGACTAAGGACATTCGTAGGTCAGACCAATTGTTTGTCAATTATGGTTCGGTCAGGACTGGTCTTGCCACATCTAAACAGTCCATCTCTAGATGGATAGTGTCCTGTATCCAGTTGTGTTACCAAAAGGCTAATAAGACCTTAGGGGTAAGCCTAAGGCCCATTCTACCAGGAGCAAAGCAGCTACAACGGCTTTGCATCGTAACGTTCCCATTGCAGATATCTGCAGGGCTGCCACTTGGAAGTCGGTCCATACCTTTGCCAAACACTACTGCTTGGACTCTGATGCCAGATCAGACCCTCAGGTTGGGCAGGCTTCACTGAGAAATCTGTTTGCACAGTAATAGTTTTATCTGTTTCCTCCACCGCTGGTTTGGTTTGTTGGGATGGACTTGCCATTCTATTCACTAGATTATGACTATACACAGAGATCCCCTACTATAGAAGGAGTAGTTTCTTACCTGTAACTCCAGTTCTGTAGTAGGGGTATCTCTGTTATAGTCACAAGCACCCGCCCTCCTCCCCTGTGGATGAAATGATAATGTACTGAATGCTACAGGCCTAGCTTTATACACCTTCAAAAAGAACTGAAAGTAAAAGGCCTTTGGCTGTGCATCCTGGGATACCGAGGGTCTCTGGAGAGTTCCTTAAAGGCACGGTATCCCTTTTCCAGACACACAATGGCAGCCTATAGGGCTTGTCTGTCTAACCCTTCCTCTCTATCATGACAAAGGATTTTTGTGAAGGGGAGTTTCTCTAGGTGTGAAACTTTACAAAGTGTATAACATTTAATATTATTTGGCTATCTTTTTTCACTTCAATATGAAGTGCTGGCCAGTGTAGCCTTGTAGTTTTAGGCTGCATTATTTGTCTTTGATTTTCTCTTAAGTGTCTATGCAGGACTGCAGAAGAACTTATTGTTGCCTCTATACCTAGTTGGGTATAGCTGTCCCCCTGGGCACCAATTTGTGCTGTGTTCCAGCTTTGCAATTCGTTCACAATTCTATTGTAATGATTCAAACATGATGCTTTGTTGTGAAAATAAATCAATTATTCCATGGCCGATTATGTTTCATTTATTTTCATAATTTCCAATGCATTTCGGCAGTCCTTTCTGCCTTCTTCAGGGAAATATAGAATCTATAAACATCAAAACAAACATGCATCACATTAACCTTCTTTCATTTACGAATTTCATTATTCATATAATAGTGTGCTTTTTCAACATCGTTATTTCATACTTCATAACATTGCTGTTGTTTGTCCCTTTCCGCCTAATTTAAACTACTTTGGTCGGTTCCTGAGTTTAAGTGCCGCTCGGCTTAGATAACCAAACCCACGCGGGTAGTGATGGCCGCGTTTACCGTGAAACTACCTTTTAGCTCTGTTATTGTGAGGCGCTGGTCGGCGCTTTCTACATTCAATCGAGTTTAATTACTGCTCGTAAGCTGGGTGTATTTACGCGCTTTTGAATCAAAACCGATAAACTACAAGCTGCTCACCTCGGCGTATTCCTCTGCCCGTCTCTGAATGCGTTTGCTTCCGGTTTGACGGATTATGCGCATGCGCGTTACTTATCCTTGTCGGTGCAACTTTTTTTTCATCTAACTTTATTGCTATGATAATTTATAGTGGGTTTAACTGCGAAGCTCGCTGCTACGTGAAAAAATACCGCTATGCACAAATAAATCAAATAAGAGTCTGATGATTACATGATAAGTATAATGAACGTGTTTACAAATAACACAAAAATTCTGTCCTTTCGTTCAGCCCGCCTGGCTTCAAGCTTCCCAGACTGTAAATCCAGTAATTTTCTTGGTTTAGTAACCTCGTTTTATTCGTGCTTCCTTCTGTTTTAGTTATTGTTTCTAACACGCACACTCTCAATTGACTCACGTTATGTTGTTTTTTTGTGAAATGGTCCGCTAGGGAGGTTTTTTCAGATTTTAGTCTTATTGTGCTTTTATGTTCATTTATGCGCACTTTCAATTTTCTTTCAGTGTGACCCACATAAACGTCCCCACATGGGCATTTAATCATATAGATAAGATTGCTTGTGTCACACGTTGCAGAAGAAGACAATTTAAGAGACTATTTCGATTGCTCCGGGGTCCACGCCCATGGGTGGGACTATTCACTAGATTATGACTATAACAGAGATACCCCTACTACAGAACTGGAGTTACAGGTAATAAACTACTCCTTCTTCCACTCTGGACTAGAATTGTAAATGCCTCACTAAGACAGGGTAAAATACCGGACTGCCTAAAAGCTGGACGGGTCACCCCTATTTTAAAAAAGCCACTGGCTGATCCATGCAACCTTGACAATTTTCGCCCCATTTCCAACATCCCAACACTGGCCAAAGTTCTTGACAAATGTGCCCATGTCCAACTGTGCAATCACATTGACCATTTTGACTTTTTTGACCGGCACCAGTCAGGCTTCCGCTCAGGCCACAGCACTGAATCGGCACTGACTCGTATACTGGATGATGCCCTAAAAATGTTGGACCATAACAAATCTTACCTACTAATCCTCTTGGACCTCTCCTCTGCCTTTGACTTGGTAAAGCATGAATACCTTCTTGATTTACTAGAGCATAGGATGGGATTATCTGGGTCTGTCTTAAATTGGTTCACTTCATTTCTGCAAAACAGAACGCAAACTGTCAAGGTAAATCAATCCCTTTCCAACACTACGCCGGTCACACTCTGGGTCAACAAGACTCCACTCTTTCCCCCCACTATCTTCAACCTATTCATGGAACCACTAACAAACGCTAATGGCTGCCAACATTCACTATCCTCTTTATGCAGATGTCCTCCATTTGTACTTGAAAATTTCTTCTCATGAAGACATCCGATCTCTAAATCCCATTCTTCAAAACACTCAAAATTGGTTAGCATGGGGGCGTGGCTTAGATGCCGACCTGGTAGGACACATCTCCGCTCCCGCCTCGCATAGCATTGCAGATTTTGAGGCAGGGGAGGCGGGGGGGGGGGGGCTCCAGACCTGTGTCATGATTACCAGCTAAAAGAACTTATACTACGTGAAGCTAGAAACAACACAGATTTCCTATACAAAGGTCAAAAATCCACACTATACCAGGACTTGGCAGCCTCCACCTTAATCAAGCTCAAGTCATTCTGCCCGATCACGACTCACCTAAGAGAATCCGGCATCAAATACTCATGGGGCACCCTTTAGAATGATCTTTCACTTCAAGGGCGAGCTTAGACAGATCCGCTCTCTCTCAGACGCTTATAAGCTTCTGAGCATCGAGGAACCCACAGCAGACAAGCTGCAACAGAACTACCAAAGCCTCAGACGCCGCAGTGGTCACGGATGAACCACTATCGAGCCGCCCAGCTCGTCATCGCGCCCTGATTTAGACACTATGGCCAAGGAATGGCAGGCGGTCCTGGCATCCCTGATTGGAGCGTCTTCGGAATCAGCACAGAGCAACTGAAGAAGAGAACTAGCAGTCAGTTATTGGCTCCCTGCCCGTTGTTAGAACTGCTTCACACATGCACATGGGCTGTGCCAGGGGGAGCGGGGAGGCACTGGCCATTGGTACCCCATACTCTTTTTCTCAGAAGTCGTAAGCTCCGGACATTGACTGTCAGAAGATTCTTTACCATATCCACGCAGTTGTTATGTTGGGGTTTTGTTATTATTTCTTAGTGGGCCCCCCCCTTCTGTGCGCTCACCCCGCCGGCACACACTCATATGGCACCTGCTGGTACCGATCCCCGCACATATGATCTCACCTGTAGGCATCATAGATACGTATCAACACCTCGGTTTAATAGCGCATCCAGTCCCCAGCTCATATATCGATGAGCGTTAAAATCCTAACCATGAATGTAAAAGAGCTTAATAACCCTACTAAGGGCAAGGCCATCCTGTCTTACCTAGAGAACTTGAACGCGCATATATGCTTACTGCAGGAGACACATTTATTGCACAGGGATACCCACAGACTACGCTCCAAGGCCTTCCCACAGCAATATTTCTCTTCCCTTCCCACCAAGAGGGCTGGTGTTGCCATCCTTATATCTCACAATTTCAAAGGGGTGGTGGGGCAAAGATAGCCGAGATCAAGGGTGAGACTTCTGACTCTCGTTATAGCCATAGGCACATACACATTCACATTCACGTTGGCCACGATCTACGCTCCCAATGAGAGTCAGGAGATATTCCTTCGAAAGGCAGTTGCAGAGCTAACGTCCTCCCCGGACCTGCAGATACTTATAGGGGCGACCTGAACAGTGTTCAGTAGTCACCTAGATCGCTCAGCTCAGGGACAGGGACATGCTGGGGCCTTGTCCGAGAGTGGGCAACAGTGGCTACACGACCTGGTGTTAGTTGACATCTGGCGCTACTTCCACCCTGGCACAGCCGATTACACCATCTATTCCCACGCCACAAAGACCTATGCCAAGTTGGATTACTTCCTAGGCTCCTGGTCCCTCCTCTACTTGCCGCATGACCCATCTATCGAATTTAGAGCGCTATATGACCACGCAGCATTAACTCTAACACTGACACTCTCCCCTACACCCTGGCTATCGTATTCCTGGGGGCTAAGGGACACGCTCCTCCATCGCCCTGAAGTCATCGCATGCTTAACTAAGACGCTTGAGGACTTCCTATTGATTAACAACACTCCAAACACTTCTATGATATCCTTATGGGAAATCTGCAAACTCACCACCATTTTGGTTTTTGGAAGCCGCCATTGACCTTAGCAGGTTGCCCAGGTAACCAGAAAGGGCGTCTGGTCTCCCACTGCCTGCCTTCCTCCCCTCCCAACAAGCAGCTCACCGGAGCACGAGCGCCAACTAAGCCCGTATCATCAAGGAGCAGCTTCAATGTAACAGCTACAACCACATAGTGGGGACACAGGTCTCCTGATCCGCCCTGGATGAGATAAGAGGGTATCATCCAGGAGCAGCTTCAATGTAACAGCTACAACCACATAGTGGGGACACAGGTCTCCTGATCTGCCCTGGATGAGATAAGAGGGTTCTCATTTTAACTTTTATGTATTTTACTCACGTGCACTTCACTTTGTTTTTGGTCCTGACGAAGCGCCAATGACCTACGGGCGATAGAGGCGCGAAACATGTTGACCTTGACTAGTGACACCCAGGCATAGTGGGCCTTGTGGGGTCAGTCATTTTTAAGCAGTACTTTTAACTGCCAAGGGTTACCTAGACAATCTTGTCGCTGCTTCCATACCCTTGATTTTATCACACTATCATGTTTGCACGTAATTGATTTACCCTCCCTTACCCTTCCCCACACACCTGCATGCAACATCCGGCTAATCCTCTAAAAGATCTCCGATAAAGTGACCCTTCGGGGGCCCGTAGGGAATTGCAGCGCCGGCCCTACGAGGAGCAAAATTGCCCGATGATGAAGCATGACATCCTCCGGGGTGTGTGAGGGCAGCAGAGGATGTAGTATGTCTTTCCCTCTCCCATCAGGGTATTTTTTACCTAGGATTACTTTTCCCCATTCTTCCCTGTTTTTAATGTATGGGTGACTATTTGCACTCAGATACGTGGGTGACTTTTGCACCCTGGTATAGGAACTTTGTCCTCTTTTTGTGAACACATCCTTATGGGAAACATTTAAACTAGTGGCGAGAGGTGACTTCATCGCCACGTCCTCAGCAGACAATAAGATGCTTAGGGAGAAAAGGGAGGAGCTCTCCAAACAGGTTCTAGAATTAGAAGGAATACACAAACGGACTGAGGCTCCTTGTGTGTGGAGACAGTTAGAAGCTGCACGAACCCAACTAGCTAACTTAAACTTGGATACGGCGGAATACTCTGCCTTACGCTTAAAGCACCTGTTCTATATGGTGGGAGACCGATGCAGCTGCCTGTTGGCCCACAAATGACTCAGCACCAGGCAGCGACAGTTCAAAAGGTCTGCGACACCCAGGGCGTTGAATATACACAAGACGTGGACATATCTTGTGCATTCTGAGACTTTTATGCAGAACTATACCCTGCACAGCAAATACCAGCACAGGATTCCCTTAAATATCTTGGAGGTATAACCCACTCTTGTTTAACACCGGACCAGGCCTCCTCCCTCGACAGCCCCATCCGTGTTAAGGAAGTTTTCTCAGCTATAGCCCGGCTCAAGCTTCTCAAATTCCCTGGCCCGGATGGATTCTCCGCCAATTTTTACAAAACATTTTGCTCCACCTTAGCTCTGATACTGACACCTTTTTAACGCAATCGGAGACACCTCTGAGATCCTGCCCACAATGCTCTTAGCATCGGTAGTCGTCCTCCCTAAGCCTGGCAAGGACAGTTGGTGCTGTGCCTCCTACAGGCCCATATCTTTGTTGAACATCGATCTCAAGTTATTCACTGGGATCTTAGCGACTAGACTGGGGCCGTTGATCCTGGGACTAATACATCCTGACCAGGCCGCATTTGTGGTGACCAGACAATGCAGCGATAACACTAGGAGGCTGCTCCACCTCCTGGATAAGGCTCATCGCCAGTCAGTGGAGCGAGTGGTGCTGTCTTGTCGATGCCGAAAAGGTGTACGACAGAGTGCATTGGCCCTTCCTGGAGGCCACCCTGGAGCAGTTTGTGGTAGAGAGCCACTTCCACAGATGGGTGTTCAGCAGCTGTAGTCATCCCCCTGCTACTGTTCGAGTAAATGGCTTTATGTCAGACCCCTTCCCGATAGCAAGAGGAACTAGACAGGGCTGTCCTCTATCCCTATTGTTGTTCGCCCTATACATGGAGCTGCTAGCACAGAGGGTGCGGGAAAACCAACGGATCATAGGGGATCAGTTTGTACGCGGCTGACGTAATCGCTATGCTCGAGGCCCCCGCGTTGGGCTTCCGAGTCAACGTGTCAAAATCGCAAGACCAAGGGTTCTCTTTATAGCTGCCTACTATTGCGTACTTAAACAGGCCTGCCCCATTCATTGGGATCAGAAAGCCATTCATTATCTAGGCATCAAACTGATGGTATCCACTCAAAAAACAGTTTCCCTAAATTATTCTCACTGTTAAAGCAGATCCAACAAGACTTGCACCGCTGGCAACCTTTTGGCCTCTCCTACTTGGGCCGGGTGGCATCCCTTAAGATGAGTGTTCTTCCCAAAATCCTGTACCTTTTTCAGACATTGCTATAGAACTCTCCCCCCAAGGCATGCTGAAAAAGCTTCAAAGTGAGTTCCTTTCCCTTGTTTGGACAGATAAGAAACCAAGAATAAGTAAAGACATGAGATTTAGACACCCTGGCGAGGCGGTCAGGGGATCCCTAATCTAGATCACTACTATAAGGCCACTCAGCTACGACCCTTGCTAGAGTGGTCTCAGTAGGAATCTGAGAAAAACTGGCTATTCATGGAGCGAGCATTGGCTGGCCAGTCCCTCTGGAAGATTCCCTTCCTCCGCAATGCCTCTTGAACCCCTGGGCTATTTGGTTCGCTGATCACAAGGGCCACCCTAAAGGCTTGGGACGCAAAAGCTACATGCAGCGGCCTTACTACCTTCCCATCACCGCTCACCCCCATAACCAATAACCCTGATTTCACCCTGGGTCTTGGCCTGGTAGCTTTTAGACTTTGGGACGGGGAGGGGCATAGATCAATAGGTCACTTTTTCAATGCCAAGAGCCCCCTGTCTTTCGAAGACTTCCGATCTGATTTTGCACTGTCCGAAACCGAATGATACCACTACCAGCAATGGAGTCCCAGATACGCTAAGGCGTGGAGAAAAGGCTTACTCCTACGAGGAGTGGCTATTCACCAAGCAGTCAAATAAACTGCTTATTATGGAGCTTTATCGCAGGCTACGGCCCCCGTAACAACTGACCAAATCTGCAGGTCAGAAGAGATCTGAGATGGAACTGGGTGAGGACACAATCTCAGAAGGAATGGGGGGATATCTTTTACAGGGCCAGACACTCCGCGCACAATATTTCTAGTATAGAATTTGCCACTAACATAACTACGTACTGGTATCTCACCCCCACAGACTGCACAAGAGCGACCCTAGCTGCTCCTCGGATTGCTGGATGGGGATGCGGGGTGGAGGGTACACTGATCCACCTGCTATGGGAATGTCCCACTCTTGCGCAATACTGGGAACAAATTTTAGATGAGATCAACAAACACTTCGACACTACCATATTACGCTTCCCGGCATACGTCATCCTGGGTTTGCCCGATAGACTCACATTTCCCCTCAAGTCCCGCAAGGGCAGGCAAATGGGAAAAGAGTCCCCACGCTACAGGGGTGTTTGCACAGGCTATGGTATGTGCTAGGTATGGAACACATCTCCTTCTCACTCCAGGGGGATGGGGCCACCTTTGCTTAACTGCGGCATCCTTTTGTAACCCTGCTATGCTCTGAATTCTGCAAGCTAACTTGCCCCAAATACCTGCAGCTGCTACGTCTCAACGCGCTGCGGCAGGACCCAGCCCAACCTCCAACACACTGAAAAGCCTTGCGTCCTTCATGCGCTTCTTCTTTCTGGACTGATGGAATAGAGGGGGACGGGAGCCAGAGAGTGGGGGGGGGAGG
The DNA here is from genome assembly GCF_964261635.1 of Lissotriton helveticus. Taxonomy (NCBI): domain Eukaryota; kingdom Metazoa; phylum Chordata; class Amphibia; order Caudata; family Salamandridae; genus Lissotriton; species Lissotriton helveticus. The sequence goes on along the minus strand of NC_136072.1, from coordinate 820,700,663 downwards.
GAAGTTGGGTTGTTGTTTCTAGTTTCTTTATTGATGCACTATATAGCACTGCCAATGCCTACGGCCACCAAATGGGGCTATGTATAACTCATTGCATCTTGTCATGTCCTTTAAATGAATAAAAAAAATTAAACCTAAAATTGGTTAGCATGCAACCATCTCAAACTCAACACGTAAAAAACGGAATTCCTCCTAACCGCCCCACCTAACCGGATACACTCAAGAAAGGATTGGATGAAGCATTTAACAGCTTTCAATTGCACACCGCAAATGATTGAATCAGCCATGTCACTAGGTATAACTCTGGACAAAACTCTTAATATGTGGGAACACATCAGTGCCACCACCAAACTTACAATTGAGTATACTACGTAAACTAAAACCTTTCCTCCCAGAAACAGACTTCAAACTGGCAGTGCAAGCACTCATAATCCCCAGATTGGATTATAGAAATGCTACTCTCATTGGCCTACCTAGGGCCACAACAGCCCCCTTAAGGGCCTCACTCAACTCGGCGGCAAGGCTCATCACGGGGTCAAAACGGTTCAATCATATCTCCCCTGACCTTAAATCCTTCAACTGGCTCCCCTACGAAGCAAGAATCCAACTAAAAATTGCATGCATGACACACAAAGCTCTACATTTCAACACCCCAACCTCTATCGCCAGCAAACTTGAGCTTTCAGGAGGCGCCAGATCCACCAGAAGTGCTGCCACTCCTGCTTAAACCACGTTTCAACAAAGAAAAAAATCTATAACAGATCATTCTCGGGCCTTGCTCCCAGTCAAACTCTTATTAATATACAGATTCCTGGTTTAGATTCTCAATGTCTCTATATTGTTAGTTATTTTTCTGCTACACCGTTTGTACCTTTACCATGTTTAAATGTTTTCTTGATTATTGCTCTCCTGATAGTGTAAAACACTCTGATACCCGCATGGGTCTTGTTTGCGCTATATAAAACTTTTCAAATAAATAAAGCACAAGATTTAGTTCAGGAGGGCGAACTAATTTCTAACTCTTCTATCAGATATGCTCTAGAGCTGCTGCCACTGCGGCTAGGGGGATAAAACCAGCATTCTCCTCAGAAGGCAAGCATGGCGCAGAATTTCTGGGTTTAAACCTGAGGTTCAGCAGTCCATTTTCAACACCCATTTTGATAAACAACACTTGTTTGGACCTAAAGTAGATCAGGCTTTGGAAAAAATAAAAAAGGACACAGAAGTGGCAATCTCCAACAAATAGAGGTTCCTTTCTCCGCACCTTTTACAGAGGAGGATCCAAGTCCACATCCTCAGACCCGAATGCTTCCTCTTAAAAAGGCAACAACCAATCTTATCCCTCTAGAGGTTTTTACAGAGGAGGGTATAGATAGAAGAATTCCAAAGGTAGGGGTAGAGGTTCCTCAGCACGCAACTCCCCTTCTCCCAACAAACGGTGACTTACCCACATCTCCCCCCGATTATATAACACTTGTAGGGGAAAAACTCCAACAATTTTTCCACATTTGGCGATCTATAACATCCGACAAATGGGTGATAGATATTATCGAACATGGTTATTGCCAGGAGCTTATCACAATACACAAATCACGTTAAACCTGCTGTACCAATTGGGCATCACCGTCAAAAAGCAAAAGTCTCATCTACAGCCTTTACTAATATAATCTTATGTCGTAGTGACTCTCAACACTCACACAGCTCTAGCCTCTCCCAGTACAGCCAGAATTTGCAATATTCAAACTCTGTTATCACAGTTTCAAGCCAATCAAACCTTGCCAGCCAAAACCTTTATGCAACTGCTAGGAATGATGGCCTCATGCACTGCAATAGAGCCTCATACAGGACTACACATGCGTCCTTTGCAAGAATGCTTAGCACGTCAGTGGAATCAGCCACAGGGTCCATTAACAGATCTACTGTTGTTAGACAGATGCACCCATCGCTCTCTGCAGTGGTGGAACCCACAAAACTTATCAAAAGGGCAGCCTTTCATTGACCCTGTTCCACAGATTGTGCTAACAGCAGATGCATCTCTCACAGGTTGGGGTGCCCATCTCCACAATTACACAATTCAAGGTCTCTGGGACAACAAGCACAAACATCTCCACATCAGTATTTCTAGCACTCAAAGCTTGTCAGTCGCATCTCATAGGCAAAGTTGTCCTAACCTGCAAAGACAACATGATAGCCATGTACTATGTACAAAAACAAGGGGGAACGCACTGTCCAGCTGCCACGCCTCTCTCAGACCATCTGGAGCTGGGCAATTCATCACAAAATTCATCTTCTGGCAGAACACATTCCATGAGTCAACAATCAAATTGCCGATCTCCTCAGCAAAACTAGAAAGCAAATACATGAGTAGGAACTTCATCCCCAAGTTCTCCTTCCATACTTTCAAAAATGGGGATCCCCACAAATAGATCTGTTTGCCACAGTAGACAACACAAAATGCCCAACCTTCGCCTCCAGGTTCCCACACTCGCTCCAAAGGAAATGCCCTATGGATCAATTGGTCAAAGATATTTGCCTACGCTTTTCCGCCTCTCCCACTCCTTCCCTTTCTGGTTCGAAAGCTCATGCAAACATCACTCACACTGATTTTGATAGCTCCCACATGGGCCCATCAAGCATTGTGCACCACACTTCTAGAACTCTCAGTAGTTCTTGCTGGCCCCATGACATAAATTAAACTTTGATCAGCTGTGCACCTGCCTTTCATCTAGTTTGCCTTTCTGGCCAGACGAGCCTGATCTGGCCAGTGATGCCTTTACCAACTGGCTTAAACTCCTATTGGATGCTCTGGTTCCCGACCAAATGGTCGAAGGGGTGAAGTACCAAGTCTAATCCTTGGTACAATGGCATCCTTTCTTCCATGCGTAAAGCATATAAACAGCTGAAACGGGAGTGGAGGCGTGACTTTGATACTATCTTGAAAGGCAATTACCAATCAGCTATAAAAAAAATATCACAGGGCTGTCCAGAAAGCACCGGCACGGGCTGGGAGGAGATTAGAAGTAGTCAGAACCCCACCAAGAAGGTCTTTTCTATCATCCCTACCCTGAAAAACGCGGGGACCCAAGGCACCTACAGTCAAGTCTGGTGAGCATTGCGAGGACCTAGCCACTAAGTTGGAGAACTTCCGTCCTATCTCCCTGCTGCCTTGGATTTCTAAAATTACAGAGGCACATGTCAATTCGATTCTCTCCAACTACGTGGAGGAAAACCACATCTTGGAATCCTGTGTGACTTCCGTCGCAACCTCAGCACTGAATCAGCCCTCTTTGCCATATCTGAACATCTGAGAGCTGCTTTGGATGAGGGGTGGTCCTCGGCACTGATCCTATTGGATCTCAGTGCCGCTTTTGATACGGTCTCGCATCAGAACCTGATTCAAAGGCTGAAGTAGGTTGGTATCGCGGGCGCCGCCCTGACCTGGCTCTCCTCTTTTCTCTCAGATAGGTTTTTCCAAGTCTCGCTCCCCCTTTTTCATCTAGGATGTATCCCATCAAACAGGGGGTACCTCAGGGCTGTGCGCTAAGTCCTACATTTTTCAACTTGTATGTTCTGCCGCTGGCTTTACTAGCCAAAAGGAGAGGGCTGACGATTGTGTCATCTGCTGACGACACTCAGCTTGTAGACGCCCTCTCCAATGACTGTCAGGACGATGTGGCCAAGTTCCAAAGTGGCTTAGCGGATGTAGCAGAGTGGCTGACTGCCAATTGCCTACAGCTCAACACCAGCAAGACCGAGGTCTTGCTGGTCGGGAAGGATCATGAGCTGTGGAGCGGGCATTGGTGGCCCTCCTCCCAAAAAAGGTGGTGGAAAACGTGGGTGTTTGGGTTGACTCAGCACTGAGCTTTCAAATTCAAACTAAGAGGGTGGCGGCGACATGTCTTGGCATTCTACGTTTCCTGAGACCCATGCTGGGTTTCTTTGATCCCTCCATCCAGCAGACCATTGTGCAAGCATCTGTTCTTTCCATACTGGACTATGCCAGTGTGCTCTACCTTGGGGTCAATAAGACCCAGACATGAAGACTTGAGAGGGTCCAGAATGTCGCTGCAAAAACGCTTTTTTGCCATGCCCAGTCGTTGTCCCACCTCTAGCACTATTCGGTGGCTAAATTGGTTACCAGTGGAGAGACGGGTGGAATTTAAATCTCTTTGCTTCGCGTTTAAGATCTTGAAATCTCCCACCTCTGGTATAATATCTGGCCTGCTTTCGTTTTACAGTCTCCTGCATCATCTGCGCTCTGCTGGCAAACACTTAGTTTCTATAGCACGTGTGAAGAAGGCCCGTGCTGGCGGCCGCTCGTTTTGTGTTCTGGCTTCCAAGCTCTGGAATGACCTTCCGTCTTACATCTGGAGCATGGATAATTACTTGACACGATAAAGACCCATTTGTTTCCGCAGTAAGTCTCCCTCATGTATCCTTCTGCCTGCCCTGCCCCCCTATCTCTCTCTGGGTGGGATTTTTGGCAGTAGAGGTTTTATTGTTGCTCAGCGCCGGGATGCCCTGTTGCTGGGGCAGCTGTGTGCTCTACAAGCTATCTTAACATAACATAAAATAACACAGCAGAGGCTACACCTTAATTCCAGCCTTCTCAGTCAGAACCATGGAGAAATCCGATACCCAAATCCCAAGGAGCTCAAGTTAGCGATTTAGCTCCTGAAATCATGGAATTTGTTACTGAAAATTGCCACCAAACTGTATAACTATTCTAAAATAAACAAGAAAGCCCACTACCAGAACTTGTAATGCAGCAAAATGGAAACGATTTGTTATTTATTGTAATACCAACATGAATCATTTGGATGCTTCTGGTCAAAACATTGTTTATTACCTTCTGCATCTACAGCAATATAATTTAGCTTCCACATCTATTTGATTGCAATAGCTGCCTCTTAGCAAAACAGACCACATTTATCTTTGTTCAAAGTCCCTGTGAATCAACCATTTATGGAAGGCTTAAAAAGAGTAATTCCACCCAGAATACCTTCGGCACCAGTATGGAATCTCAACATTGTAGTTACAAGACTCATGGATCCACCTTTTAAACCGATACATAATTTTCCTTTACAGTTCCTTTCATCGAAGATTGCCTTCCTCATTGCAATCACTCCATTAAGGAGAGTTGGTGAGCATCAAGCATTAACCTTAGAAGAACCCTTCTTTCATCTTCACAAAGATAGGTTAGTTCTTCGCACCAACTCAAAATGTATCCCTAAAGTAGTTTCTGCTTTTGATGTTAACGAATCAGTTAAGTTACCTGTGTTCTTCCCTCAACCTGATTCTGTAGCAGAACAAGCTATTCACACGCTTGATGTCAGATCAGCATTATTGTATTATATTGATAGGACCAAAGATTTTCGTAAAACAAAGCAACTGTTTGTCTCATTTGCACCACCTCACAAGGGCAAGCCTATCTCTAAATCTGGCATTTCAAGATGGATTATTAAATGCATTCAAACTTGCTATTCAATGGCTAAAAGGACTTTATCTATACCCCCTAGAGCACCTTACACTCGCAAAATAGGGGCATCTGTGGCCTTTTAAGATAACATTCCTATAGCTGATGTTTGTAAGGCAGCTACATGGTCTACTCTACACACATATACCAAACACTATTGTGTGGGTGTATTAGCATGCCAACAAGCCCATGTAGGGCAAGCTGTGCTAAAGACACTCTTTCAGACAACTGCAACATCTACTGGTTAGCCACCGCTTTGGGAGAATACTGCTATATAGTCTATGCAAAGCATGTGTATCTACAGCACACATCCATCGAAAGATTATGTTACTTACCCAGTAAGCATCTGTTCTTGGTATGTAGAGCTGTAGATTCAGATGCGCCCTCCCACCTCCCCGGTCACCTGTGGTTGTTATAGTTCTCCTTATTTGCATTATATACGCATGGACATCTCTTTACTACACTCACTTACTCAATTCTAACCCTTAAGCTGGAAAACAATCTAACAATTGAGTTGATGCCCATGCAATTTATCAATGAAAGGAGGAGTTCCCTTTCCTTGTGACTGGAAACGCTTCTTCGAAGAAAAACAACTTGCAAACAACCGGACCCAACACTAGATGGCAGGAGTTTGCACAGCATATATATCTACAGCTCTACATGTCAAGAACAGATGCTTACTCGGTAAGTAACATAATCATTCTCTCTCAACCCCTTTAGTAATTCTTTAGGCTGCAATTTTGAAGTCTTTGGTTGTAAGTGTGCAATTGCCTGAAACCGATATGTTGCTTGAATGACCATGCTCTCCTACAAATCCAGTTCAAGAAGAGGTTCAGGAACTGGAGCAATCTCTAGGTTTTTATAGCATCAGCCACTTTTTTAATATAAGACCAGATGTACAAAGAAAGCATTTTTATGATAGTAAAAACTCTGATGCTTTTTTAAATGTACTATTCCCATTTTTCTATAAACTTACACCAATTCCCAAACTGGAATTGGGACCCAATGCCAATTTAGTATTTCGAAGGGGCGTGTTGTATGCATCCCTTCCAAATACCGAATAGGTATGACATGCATTGATGTTCTGCAACCAAAATCCGGTTGCAAAACATTGAAACATTACTGAGTTTGGGTAATAAGCCATACACAAAATGGAAGGGGTCCCTCTGGGACACCTTCCCTTTTGCAAGTGTTAAACATTTGGCGAAAAGGCAGAGGTCCAGGGGGCCACTGCCAACACTCAGACTTAGAAAAGTAAACATTTTTTAAATGCAGCACTATTACTTTTAGAGAAAAACAGGCTGCATTTAAAAAGAATACTGTATTAACAGGCTATCATTGACGTGATGATCTGCTAACTCTAGCAAACCAGCATACATGTGATGGCCACTAAATGGAGTGAGTCGCCTTTAATGGAAGGAAGAGTTTTAGTTTAGAGGTGACTCATGATACTTCCCTTGAATACCAGAATGCACTACGACCGATTCCTCCTTAGATTGTTTTTATTTTTTATGCCATTGGGTTCTAGATGAGTTTTGACTGCTCCTTTACTACTGCACATTAATTGAGAACTTTAGCACCAGAGGGCCGACAAACGGAGAACTTCAAAGATAGCATTGAACATCATCTGAGTAACTTCAACCACTTAGGGATCGATTGATCTGAAGAACCTGGGACCAAGCTGTATGAGAAATACTGGTTGGGGTAGGGGGATGGAAAACACTCCAGTACATTCTAGCACCGCTTCCAATATCAAGTTTCCCTGGTTGGAGCCATCTGGGACAGATTATTCCAATCGCAGATTCCTCACCTTAAGTATATTGCCCATGCATCAGAGTGGATCTGGAAACTTTATACCAGGACTCCTATGTACCGATAGTTGGCGTCACATAAAAGTCTTTTTAATCAGGTGTTTTTTCTGCACCAACAGACTTATTTTTAATTCCTACAGTGTGCAAGGGAAAATGTTACCCCCTAAAACAGCAGGGTTGAAGCTGTGTAGGTACTCTCGCAAACAGATGTCTCATACAGACCCTCATGAAGTAGGCTTAGGGTTCCTGGAGTTGGTGCACTGCTCCAACGTCTGCTACAACTGCGCTCAGAATAATATGAAGGCCATATGGGACAGCAAGATGGAGTTGTATGTCGCCAAACATCAGAAGGCTCCATGCCAGAACTGATCAAAAGGATGGTCCCATTTCCCCGTTGATCATCATCTCAGTGGAAGTCTGGGTAAGTCCAGAAAGAAGCATAAGAAATTGAAGGAGGAATCTGCCACTTCCTGCAACTCTCGCTCTCCAGAGAAGGCACAAAGGCATCAAGGTGCCTGCCAATGTTGCTCCCGATGTCCATCAGAGCAGATTCAGAGTCTAGTCCCAATGCACCGAGAATTTCTGTGTCCACTGGCAACGTGTCAGCAAGTGGAGGCCTTTAGGGAATACTTACTGTGCATTATTTGCAGTGTACCAGTTCCAGCTGGAGCGCCTTTAGGCCCCAAGAATCCCCAAGGGTCTCAGTTAGGCTTCAGCCGGTGGGCCCACCTTCGGTAACATCTGTGCCCATTGAACCTGCATCGGGCTTTGGCTCCGGCTTCAGTTCCAGCGCAACCCATTATGCCAGTCCCCTCTGGATTGATCCCATTGCCAGCACTGCTGACATTGGAGGAGGATTTACATACCATTGTGCTGTCCAACTCGACCACGCCTGGTTGCCAGAGGGCAATCGCTCAGATTCTAATACTTTGCCCGTACAACTTAGTAGGGCCAAGACTTTGTACTATCTTTTCACCACTGACAGGGACAGTGTTGATGAGGAAGATGATTTTGTCCCACAATGTGTCTAAGAACATTGATGTAAAGAACTGCAAGACTCCAGCGGTCGGGATACTGTTTCAGATACAGGCCTTGTTTCACCACCTGGACATGCCACTGAGGAAAATACCTCTTTCACCGTCGTTCTGCAAATGGCAGCTGAAGTACTGGACCTGCAACTTTCACTTATCAGAAGCGCCCCCAAACTCCAAGCTCCTGCCTGCGTAATCCTCCCGCACTCCGAGCTATTGAAACGCCTACTAGTGCCCACAGCACTACCTTGGAAACGTCCAATAGGGCCCAGACTATGGTCTATTTAACCTCAACACTAAGGGGCCAACCCAGTCCGACAGAATCGCTCCAAACCTTTCGGTCCCCTGCCCGCAAGGTATTCCCTCTCTTAGGGACGATCGACCTAGCCCCCCACACTCTGACCGAACCGCTCACCTGAAACCGGCCCTTGGCCTGCCACGTCTCACCCCCAGGTCACCAGCATACCCTATCAGAATTGCTCTCTTGCAACTGGCCCCCTGCCTGCCTGAAGCTACCTCTCTTAGAGATATTGATAATCTCCACCGCAGAGCCACTGAATTAACCCTAAGAATCCTTAAATCCATCCTGTACCTAAAGCACCTCCTTCACATCACTGAACTTTCCTTCTAGAATCTCCGGCTCTCGCAGAACGCGACCCTCATCCTCACTGCCAAGCCATTCCTTCACCCACTACCACTATGTAAGGATCCGGTCTTGGTTTCCGCAGGAGTGCCAGGAGCCGATGATAATCCCAACCCTTCCTCCCTACACCACCTGTGCCTATCAAGCACTAGGACACAGGGGTGATATGGAAGGAAAGGAGGGAACAAAACAAGGAAAGTAGGGGGAGACAAAACACTGGACTCTTCGGACACTGCTCTCTTCTGCTTCTGTCTGATGATGAAGCTACAAGGAATAAGGGGTTAATACAACAACCATCAATCCACCTATCAACCCCCTCAATGGTATTACATAGACCAACAATTACCTGAGAGCCTACAGGTGTGTCAAGGAAAATAACTAGGATCTCTTCGGGAACTGTATATGGATTCTTAAACCCTTATGGAATTCGATATGACCTACATTGAGGAATAGGTTCTTGTTACTTCAGGTATGACCTTAATGTGTTCCTATCTTCAGGTATGAGTCTCTTTCTTACCTAATCGAATTCACTTCTCAGCTAATGGACTGATTTGGTACAAGGTTGGAATCACAGCAATGATTATCTGTAGGATAATGAATACATATATAAACACCCAAATAGTATTCAACAAAAACACGATGTAAATATAGTGCGCTACAAGCGCTTTACCAGGTTTTCTTGTCCTTGCACTGTGATAAATGCCAGCATCCGGGAAGTCCAGAGAATGCAAATAATAAGGTTAAAAAAAGGGAATAAAGAAAACTCGCCAGGCGGACCACAAATCCCACAAAGCCATGCAACATCACACTCCCCTACTCCTGCAACTACCGGCCGTTCGGCGGGACCATAGTCCGGCCCAACGACGAGTCCGCAAGTAGCAGGGTGTATAACATCACAGTGACCCCCGGGTAAGACAGCCGGCACTAGACGAGAGTAATAAGTAATAGCACCCACGTTAACAGAACACGTGGGTCTATATGGTAACTGAGGCAGGGAAACTCCGTACAGCCTTTATGGAGCGATTACCGAGAAACCCTCGGCTTGCAATGATCGGAGATGCCAGGGATAACTAAGGGATCATCGTCGGAAGCAATAGATCATAGAATGGCTGCTCTGAATATCCGGGCGTTCAGAAAAAAGTCCGCTAATGCGACCCCACGCCAGGAATCAAAAATAAGGAAGACACCAGCACAGCAAAGGAGAGCTGAGCCCCAAAGTCAGAAACAAGCGTCCGCCACCAAACTTAGGCAGAATACGGAACGCGGCAAAGCGGAAGTGACGTCGTAACCAACAAAGAAACTAGAGCGCAAAGCGTTAGACGCCTAGGGAAACGAGCTTATGTTCCGGCCCGATTCCATCGCGCATGCGCAGTTCCTCGAGTCGATCTTGCATTGGTCTCGATAAGTCATCTGTACTTTCCGCGGATGCTAGGCAGGCATGACACACTATCCCCGAGACACTTGACCCCCCCCCAGCAACTCTGCCACCTTTCGAAGGAGGAAATCATTGCTCTCCCTCATACCTACAAACCCACCCCTGGCACACTTAACCCGCCAGACCTCACAGAAGAAGTGGCTGACCTCACTAGCTACGAGTCTACCTTAACAACCCCATTCTCCTCAATCCTGTCGGAAGAACCAACCCCAACAGATCTGCCACCCTCCGTGTCAGAGGGGTGGTCAATAGCAACCTAGCTAGATTGCTCATCTCCGCTTCTACCCCTGACACTCACTCCTACCCTTCCCTAACCGGCCTCCTAATAAACAGCTGATCAGCAGTAAAGCATGCATCTGATGTCGCCGACCTCATCCTGAGACATAAATCGTACTTAGCGATCCTGACGGAATCTTGGCTCAAGGAATCCTCTTCGCCCTACCTAGACCTCTTCATCTCACCCAATTACAGCATCGTAAGGATGGACAGGCACTCAAAGAAAAAAGAGGGTGGCATTGCCTGCATCTACCGCTTTAACCTCCTGGTTATGGAACTGCCGGTAGACCCTACAGACTCCTGCGAACACTTTGCACTCTCCGTCTCCAACAACACCTCTCAACTGTGCAAACTTCACATATTTTACCACCACCCCGGGCAAGAATGACACCTTTACGGACCTCCTCATGGAAATCATCACAGCCAAGGTTTCTCCAAACTCTAATGACATTTTCTTTGGCGACTTCAACTTACACTGGAATATGATCCCAAGGACCCTCAGGTCAATGCCAACAGAGACTTCTTGGCCGACCAAGCCCATACCCAAGCCTGTTCTCTCCCTACTCACTCGAAAGGCGCCACCCTAGAATGGATCATTGCTAAGGAATTAGCGGTCATAATTATTTCTATTGACCCATGTGATTGGTCAGACCAACATGCCATCACCTGACTCCTGCCCAGCTCTCACAAGGCATGGACACTTCAACCCGTCATTCCCAAACGATGGGTTAGAGACACCAAGAATCTCGATCAGGGGAAACTAGCAGCGCGTTGTGAGACCGACCTACTCCCATATCCGACATTCTCCATGACCTGGCACCACTGAAATTATAAGGAACGCAGATCAAGGACAGGAATCCCTGGTTCAGCGGATCCCTCTACAAGAAGAGGAGATCCCTTCGACAGACTGAACGAAACTGGAAACAACACCCATCAGCAGCCCATCTAAAACGTATCCGCCAGGCCAGAAATGCTTATAATAAGAAAATACTCACCTCAAGACAATAATTTTTCAGAACTGAACTCGAGAATGCCAAAAACCGACCTCGCAAGCTGTTTTACTTGGTCAAACACCGATCCAACAAACTAGCGAAACCCACCAAGGAAACACCCAAACCCCTAATATCAAGCGAGGAATTTTCTTCCTTCTTCTGCGACAAAATCTCTGCCCTAGGAAATGAACTTAAATCCGCAACTCACTGCCAAAATCAAAATCTTCCAGCTCCACCTCCTCTCCACGCGCTGTCTTCACAGACCTCACCCAAAAATCTAGCGCACTGCTCCAACTTTAAATTCTATGACGAACACTCTATCTCAAAAATTCCCGCCTCCTTAAACCCGAACAACCACTTCAATGAGCCTCTCCCCTCTAACTACCTAGCAGCCGCCTCGCGGGCTATCATTCTCTCCTGGACCTCAATAATCAATGCCTCCCTCCAACAGAGCGCAATTCCTGATTCACTCAAGGCTGGCCAAGTTGTCCCTATCCAACAAAAACCTACCTTGGACCCTGCTTCTGCTGAGAATTACAGACCCATATCCAACATCCCACTCCTTGCCAAAGTTCTAGAAAAATGTGTGCAACAGCAGCTGAGCCTACACATTAAAAACTTCCACCTGCTAGATGACTTCCAATCCGGTTTCAGACTTGGACACAGCACGGAAACCACCCTCCTCCACATCGTGGATGACGCCCACCAAGCCCTCGGTCAAGGCAAAACCTGTCCTAATCCTCCTAGACCTATCTTCTGGCTTTGATACGGTTAACCCCGAAATCCTCCTTGAACGAATCAAACTCAGGATGGGGTTAGATGGCACCGTACTTGAATGGTTTAGATCCTTCCTCCAAAATCGCTCTCAGAGAGTCCTGATCAACTGTAATTTTTCCGCCTTCTCTCCGGTCACGATTGGAGTCCCCCAAGAATCAACCCTCTCCCCTACCCTCTTCAATATTGACCTTGAACCACTCACCGAGGTACTACATGCCTCCAATATCTCCTACCTTCTGTACGCAGACGATACACAGATCTATATCAAAATCTTCCCCCCTGAGGACATTCGTTCCTTGAATGAGGAAGCTGACAGTCCATTGGCTCACTTCCAACCAGCTTAAACACAACGCAAATAAAACTGAATTTCTCCTAATCTCCCCACTCAAAACCAACCCTGACATCCAGAAATGGAGCAAGAGCATCACAGCACTAAACTGCCCTCCCACCATTGTTGACTCTGCGAAATCCCTTAGAATAACCCTTGACGGCAGCCTGAACATGCGCGGCCATATAAACTCAATGGCCAAGACGGCCAGGTTCCACCTGAGCTACCTAAGAAACCTAAAACCCTTCCTTGAGGTTTCCGACCTCAAAACGGCAATCTAGGATCTAGTCATTTCCAGACTAGAATATGGATGCTCCACTCTCGCAGGGCTACCCAAGAACTCCCTGGCCCCACTGAAAGCCTGCCTCAACACCACCGCCAGACTCCTAACTGGCTCAAAGAAATTCAACCACATTTCTCCCCACCTCAAGACTTTGAACTGGCTTCCCCTAGAGGCCAGAATCCAATTTAAACTGGCCTCCATTACTCACAAAGCTCTCTACTCCAATTCCCCTGCTTTTCTCATCCATAAACTTGTGATATCAGGAGGAGTCAGAAACTCCTGATCTGCCAAAGACCTATTGCTGCAACCAGCCCGCTTCTGGAAGAAAAAAACCTACAATTGGGCCTTCTCTGGGGCCGCTCCAAGAATCTGGAACTTCCTCCCACCCGCCATCATAAGACTTCCGTCCTTGGCACACTTTAAAAAGGAAACCAATACCTTCTTAATGGGCAAATACCTTGTCTTATGATTACATCTCAATCACCGTAGCGACATGTTTCCGCCCTCCACCTTGACATCATCCACGGCTCTACGGAGGATACCTATTACTGCACTCCTGGGCATCCCACCCAAGAGTTGAGACTGCGTGCCTTCTTGTATAAGTGTCTACCTATTTTTTAACTTTGTATCCTTCTTGTAGCCAGGACCTTAGACTGCGTGCTTTTTCTTGTATAATGTATCCCCCATCTTACCCAAATGTACCCTCCTTTCCTAATGCTTTGTATACCACCCTCAAACCTGTAAAACGCTCTGATACCCCCACGGGTCTGGTTCGCGCTCTATAAAACTTTAAAATAAATAAATAAACACTATGAAGGTAATGAAAACCGTAAGGATACCCTCTTGGGCGAAACCATGTTGAGGACCACTGGGTAATAGGCAGGTCACTTGGAGCCATTACCATCGCCCAGCACCAGGCGGCCCTGTCTTTCTTACACAACATCCTATGCCAGAGAGTTTTGTGGTGCAGGAATTCACCAGTATGGTAAATAACCACGTCCCCGCCACCCTACCTGATTATGAGTAAGGCTCCCAGTTTTCTGTTTAAATGGATTTTTAATATATAAATACAGGCGGAAAAATATTTTTCTTCTGTCTGTATTCATAAATAGAAGCGGAAAAATACAACCAAATCGGTTTCTCGGATTGATTCCGAGAATTTTTTGGCAATCCGTGCTCCAGCCAGGGTTGCCTGCTACACCCTTCTTCCTGATTGTGGTGTATGCCTGCCCCATATTAGCACCTGCTGGGCCATTAATCTCTGGTAGGTGTGGACAATTCCCACAGCTGTTCCTTCGACGTCTCGGGAGCTCCGGCGCTGTCCCAGCACCCCAGTCAATTTTAGGTTACAGGTAAGTGAAAGGGTGGGGTGGACTTGTATTTCACTGTTTGCACCACTACAGGTGTTCGAATTAGAGGAGGCAGGGACGTTGTTAGTAGTGCAAGTACTTCGCGCTAATGTAAGACCGGCAGAAATGTGTGACCCAAAAAGGTCCGAAAGACCAGCTGTATAGACACATTAGGAAAATGAGGTCGCATTCACTTTCAGATATTTTCAGGCCTTAAATTGAAACTTTCCTCCGTGACTTGGTGCAGCATGAAAAAAACAACATTCCTGAGAGACAAACAGCCCGGCATATCTGAAAGCTCCTTTTCAAGGTAAATCGTTTTGTTTTTGTTCTCCACTGTGCGAGGAAGAACTGTGGCTGCAGCTATACTGTGTGGGATTACAACATTGCAGTAAATTGGTCAAATGCTACTAGGCAGTACAAAGTAAAATAAGGGAAGTGATACACGCCCAATGTATTTAAAGCTGAGACTGTTTAACTTATTGAAAAGGGGTTTTGCATTAGCGAAGGACTTAGTTTAAAAAATGTGAACCAAAATCTGTCATCTCACGTGGGTGTTGTGGGATATTTTAGGCTTCATGCTTCAGAAATATGAGGGAAATAGAGCTTGGCAAGACTAATGCAAGGGCCTTTAATTTTTTTCTGAATTGAGAGCTTGCTGCCGTCTTTGGCCAGGTCACTGAAAGTGCACAGGCACACTTCTCTAATGGCTAGTGACAGTGGTTTCAATATTGTAACAGTTGCAGATCACTAATATTACTGCAAGTAATCTCTGTGACACCACTCCCATTTCCCAAATGTGAGTTCATGTTTTGATCTAACAGAAAAGTTTTTTTGTGGATGTTGCATGAAACATTTGGCGCCTATATCCATGTAGCTAAACCTATAACAACCGCATGCACTGTTTATTCAAATACATGTGGAAAAATACTGGCTGCAACGTCTTTTTTTGCTTGCGACAAAAATAAATACAGATATATACAGATAAAATGACAAAAATAAATATGGATAAATACAGAGGGAAATGTTTGAAAAAAAATACCACAAAACCGGGAGCCCTAATAATGAATCTAAAAGAATATAATTTTTTTTTTAGCTCTGCGCTAAGTGAATGCTAGCTGCATTCTAGGCTGCCACACCCTTGTCCTGTAGGACACAGTGGCTCATGTATTGCCTGCAGCTCCAGACGACCTCTTGGCATCCCTCACCCAAGCTATCAAGGTTGGCCGCAACACAGCATAGTTTGGGATTCGGTCTTGTTTGGACACAACCGATTGTTTAAGTCAAGCGATGGATATGAGTGTTGCACTTCAGGACCATGCCTGGATGAGGTCTACAGGCTTCCCCGGGGATGTCCAGGCATCTTTCATGGACATCGTTCAATGGCTCTCGCCTGGTTTGCGATGAGGCAGATTTGCCAATTGAACGGTTTAAGGAAAGCAGGGTCACAGTACGTTCCTTAGGTCTTTCTGCCCCCAACAGAAAATTCCAACAGTTTTGCTCCTTTGCAGCTAAAGCAGTGCGTTTCAGTTTCACCAACATCAGGCCCCTCCTCCAGCCCACCAGGCCTTTCAGTCCTTTCATGGCCAAGGCTGCGGCTTACAGTGATGGTGCTCAGGAAAGCAGATAAAAAGGGCAGCTCAGTCCCCTGCCCCTCCAGCTTCCACAGCACAATACTTGATTAGTGTGTCCTTTGTAGCACACAGCCACCTTGTCGGAGGCAGGATGCACCCAGATTTCCTCCATGGGTGACAAGCCATCATGTCAGACAAGTTGGTCCTCCAAATTGTCAATCGTGGCTACACCTCATTTCTTTCTACACCACAGCACATTCCATCACCATCTGCGTAGCTTACTGAGAACCACATGATTCCTTGCTGCAGGAAATTCAGGCTTTTCTGGTCAAAGTGGCCATCAAGAGGGCTCTTGCCTCAGAAGTAGGAGCTAGGTGTTACTCTCACTATTTCCTTGTGCCGTGGAAGGGCAGAGGCTTTTAACCTTTCTTAGATATTCTCTCTCTTGATACATTCCTGTGGAAGAACAAATTCAAGATACTCACGCTAGCACAGATCCTGTATACCTTGGACTCCGGAAACCGAATGGTATTGAGTGCTTAATTTGTTTCTGTGTTTGCTGGTGACCGGCATTAGCCCTTTATTAACACCTGTACTTATGACAGTCCAACACAAGGTGGTTGTCTGTATTTTTTTCAGAACACATCAGTTTAACAATTAAATACATAGTTCAAAAATAATTCTAGAGCATTTAGGCTATATTTACTGCTTTTGATAGCCTGGAAATGGCCTCCTGAGCAACACCTTGGTCCCTGGCACTTATTTACAAATTAAACACTGAAAATGACACCTTCAGAAGAGCTATCCAGTGTTTAATTTGTAGAAGAATGAATGCCTGTGCCTGAAACTCTGCTCAGAAGCCCCCGGTTGGCGCAATTAAAGGTTTGGCGGGTATACAAAGGTGGTGCATAGCTGTAAAACCACCTGAGGCCTCTTTAATCCACTACCAGACACAACTTGCCCCTTTATCTCAATCTTGCAGACTTCTGATTTTCCTTCTGCTGATGTTTTTTCCGTATTTCTCTTCGTCTACCTTTCTGTTTTGTTTGTTTTTCTATCTTTTGCTCTCGGAGAATGTCTTGGCAGGAAAAATAAGTGCTGGTCTTCAAAAGTAAGTGCTGGTGCCCCCCACCAGCAACCACCTGCTCAAATGAAGCCCTGGCCCTGATTTATTTACAAATTAAGCACTGGTGACGATGGATCTACAGGATGCTTATTTGCCTGTCTCCGGTCTGCAAGTCCAGAGGTGCTACCTGCGGTTGACAGTGGGCCAGGACCATTTTTAGTTTACAGCACTCACTTTTGGCCTCATCAGTGCCTCTCAGATGTTCACAAACATGATGATAGTGGATACAGCACACCATCAGTGACCACGGTTTGGAATATAATCCTGATGTTTCTGCCTTGGTCCCGGATCTCAGTGTGGATGACTCTGAGACTGCTGGGATTGCTCCTCCGGTATCCTGCTGGTCGCATGTGCAAGATGGCACATGCAGGCTCTACAGTGGCATCTGAAGTCCCAATGGGCACAGCAACAGGGGGGGATTTTCAGATTGTATCCTGCTCTTCAAAAAGATTGCAGGAGATTTGCAGTGGTTGCTGCTGGACTGTGGTTGTTTCTGAGGCAGACCCCGCTTGTTGTGTCTCCAGATCTGACAGTGGTGACGGATGCATTGCTACTGGTTTGAGGAGGTGGTGATCAGATGCCTCTGTTCTCCAATAGAAACTCAACTCCACATCGGTTTATTTGAGTTGAGGGCAATCTGCTTGGCGTTTATGGCCTTCCTGCCCACCATCAGCTGAAGGCTGGGGCAGGTGCTCACGGACAACACCCCTGCCTTTTGGTACTGCAACAAACAGGGCAGTGTGAGGTCTTGGGTGCTCTGCAAGAAGGGTTGTACCTCTGGAAGTGGCTGGATCGCCAAGGAATTTCTCTGGTGGTGAACCACCTGGTGGGATCTTTAAACTCCTAGGCTGACAAACTCACTGCTGCTGCCTAGCGGAGCTGCAATTGCAGTTGCACTCTAAGGTGGCGCAGGACATCTTCCATCAGTAGGGAAAGCCCTGGCTCAAAAATGTTCACCACTTCTAAGAATGCGCAATGTCAGCTCTTTTGTGCAGTGGAGTTCCTAAGGAGGATCTTTCAGAGACACATTTCACCTAAGATGTAGCTCAGGACTTCAGTATGCCTTCCTCCCGCTGGCTCCCTGCCCTGAGTTCTGAAGAAGAACAGGAACGACTGTGCCCAAGTCATTCTAGTGGCACTGGATTGGGCCAGCAGTGTGTACTCCTGAGCATGAACATCTGTCCTCTGATCAAGAGGCCGCTTCACGAGGATCTACTATCTCAGCAGCCTGGACTACGCAATCTGGATCACCAGTACTAAAGTCTTTGACTGTGTCAAATTGTCCATGTGAAGAAGGATTGCTCATCTCGCATTGCCTTTTATACAAAACTTCAGATTGCAAATGAACCTGTACTTCTGAACAATTTATATGATGAGGTATTCCTTGCTGACCCTTCTCCGCCGTTTGAGATGTTGTCACATCCAGCCATCTGTCCCCAAAGATTTGCATTGAAATATAATACTTGATCTTGGGATGTAGGAAAATGACCCAGCCATTCCAAATATCTGTGTGGTCCAACCACAGACTATTCCCTGGCTTCTGAATAGAAGAGAAATACATCTTAATGTGACAGGGGCATCTGTAAATATCTTATTTTTAAGCACTGGAGAGCTTAGTAATGGAGGGGACTGGGAAAAGTTGTCTGAATTAAGGAAGACAGGATATCCACAATCTCGTTAGTAGCCTCAGAGATTACTCTTGAAACTTTAAGACTAACTCTAGCTCTTTCCTGATTGATTTCCGCTATGTTTCTGAAGTCGAAGAACCTTTTTCTTTGAGTCTTCTAAAAATTCCAGAAACTCCAAAAGGGCCACGTTGGAGTTTTCAAAATATATTATCAAATTCGAGGACTGTATGAATTTTATGGTGAAATGTATTTGATTTTTTGGGGGTTAAAATTGTCTTTAATATTTTTTAGGTATACAAATAGCAGGACAGACCATGCAATACAGTTCCTTCACCATAGTACATAGCTAATGGCATATCCAGTGTCTTGTAACTTACGGAACTAGCTAGTGTCCAGTAATATGCAGACTGCCCCCATCATGTCGCGGATAAAATTACATAACATTCCTTCAATCCCAAAGCACCCACTCCCTCCCCCTCCCACCAAATCTAACGCTAAATTAACTATGATACAACGGGACTCTCGCAATTGTACAAATCGAATCACCGACTCCAAATTGGCATACAGCAAGCACGCTCCAGGGTGGTTGATCCTTCCCTCCGAATCACCTCACCTATATGGTATCTCCCCTTCAGAACTGAAAAAGATATAGGGCTCTCGTCCTTGTAGGACAGACACATAGCGGCAGACCCACCGAGAGATATTGAACTAAGGGACCCCAGATATATTCAAATGTATTGTAGGTGTCTGATAGTATATCTGCCATGCGCTCCATAGTAACCACTCTCCACAACCTATCATGCCATAGGGTCATGGAGTGCACCTCCCTACATTTCCATGCCGCTGCCACAGCCATTTTTGCAACCCCCAGGCAAAGCCACATTACTGCCTTATCCCCAATTGTTTGATACTTCAAGGAATCACTTCTTAATCCTAGTAGTACAAATCCAGGATCAGAAGGAACCAGGTATCCCAAAATCTCCTTTGAAATCACATGCCACAACCTCTCCAGCAAAGGTCAGACACATGTGGAAAGATTTTTTTGAGTTTGGTAGGGTAGAAGTACCAATCAAACAAAACTTTATAGTGTGCCTCTCTAATGCCCATAGAGTGATTACATCGAGGAATATCCCGCCAAAGCTTGGACCAGCAAACCTCTGAGATGGTAGCCCAAGCGTCTGTTATCAGAGTTCCATATGCCTCTGACTGGGAGTAAGCAGGGAGTCAAGTAAAAGGGTGCCACTTCCCCGTCAAGCAATGTTTTCAATTGGGGTTCAAGCTCCTAGTGGCCCCTCCTGCACGGCTGGCTGCAGCACCTAGTGGGCCATTTCAGTATAGTGAAAGTGTTCCGTAGATGGAAGATGGAATTCCTGGATGCAATTTTCAAAGGTTAAAATGTCCCAGTTGTAGAATAAATCGGATATATCGTTAGACCTCCTTCTCCCTCCATGCTTTAGAGGGGCCCAAATGCAGTGCCGGAGGAAAGGTGGGATTAAAGTGAATATGTGTGCGAGGGGAAAGTAGGCCAAGAAGATTGTCAAAGCATCTAGTCCCATACCTGAAGAGTAGTCCTAGTAGGAGTGCTGAGGTATGCATTACGGGGCCTGTCTGCCTTAGGCTTCCATAGTAGGTCCCAGATATATTTCCCCACCGCTGCCCTTTTGTGGAGCCAGTGTTTATCAGACTTTCTGCCTGGCCATTCTGGGATCACCCTCAGCTGGGCTGCCTTACAGTAAAGATTGAAGCCGGGTGGAGCCATACCACCGGCGGACTTGGGTAGGTGCAATAGTTTGAAAAAAGACATGCCCTGCGATTTTGCCAAACAAACTGAATTATTAATGTGCGGAGTGTCTGAAGGTAACTACTTTCTTATTAAATGGAAAGACCTTGAAAAAGATAGAGCAGCTTGGGCAATATGGTAATTTTAACTGCATGGATTCTCCCCAGCCAGGACAAGTACAAAGGGGCCCACCTGTAAAGATCAGACTTCATTTGCTGTAGTAAACGGGGGTAATTAGCACGAAAGAGGTCTAGAATGCCGGGAGTAATTTTAATACCTAAGTATGTGATGTCCCTCCTAGCCCACTGAAACGGCGTGCTCATCTTTATCACTTCCACTTTGGAAGCGGGCAGTGTCAAATTAGGATTTGGTTAATTTAACACGGAAACCTGCCACCCGTTAAAAGCGATACAGCTCTCCCAGGTGCGCTGCCAGCGATTGTTGAGGCGAAGTTAGAGACAAGAGGACGTCGTCGGCAAAAAGCGTCACTTTATGCTCTATCAAATCAAAATGTATGCCTCTAAACTCCGGGGCTGCCCGAATTTTATCCGCTAATGGTTCGATGTTTAAAGCAAATAGTAAGGGTGACAAAGGACACCCCTGTCTCGTCCCCCTTGCCAGTGGGAAAGATTGAGCTCACTCTGTTCACCAGCACTCTGGCGTTAGGTGAAGCATATTTGGCCTTGACCATGGTGATAAATTGTTCGCAGAAACCAAATTTGCGGAGGGTGTGGAACAGAAAAGAGTAGTGCACCCGGTCAAAAGCCTTCTCTGCATCCAACTTCAATAGAACTGCCAGGATCGATTTCTTAGCTGCATTTTCGATCAGATGGATAACTCTCCAGATGTTATGCGTTTGCCTGCCTTTAATAAATCCACATTGGTCTAGATGGATCAAGTCAAGAAGCAGGTCATCAAACCTGGTAGCTAGTATCTTTGAGTATAGCTTTGCTACTATGTTCAGGAGTGCTATGGGGCAATAGGGTCTTTGCCCTGTTTTGATATGAGGGAGATGAGAGCCTCACCTATTGATGTTCTGACTGCCCCGCATCCGGCATAAAGTTCAAAAGCAATACCAGGTGCAGAATAACCTCTGCACAGTAAGTCTTGAAAAACTGGGCCGTCAGCCTGTTGGGCCCTGGAGATTTATTTGGTTTCAGGCCCGTAATTGCTGCTCCCACCTCTTCGTCTGTAATGGCACTGCCCAGGACGTCATTCTGTGCATCTTTTACCTGAGGCAGAGTCACTTCCTCCAGATACCTCCGCTGGGCCTGCCCGTTCGATTCCTGCTTGGAGTAGAGGGTTGTATAAAAGTGACCAAGGACCTGGGCTTTTTCAGTGTCAGAAATGGGCAACCTTCCATCCTCACATATGATACTTCTATTTATTCCTTCTCCCTTGAAGTCGTAACAAAGTAAACTCTGCCTTATTGCTGTAGATAGCGTGGAGTTTCCCTCTCAGTGCTGTCACTCCTCTCTCGAGTGCGAGAGTCGGACTCTCCTTGTTTGATTGCTCCACTGATCTTAGCTCTGCTTCCAATGTCTGTCTTTCCTTCACACTCTGTTCATTCAGGAATGCGTTCAGAGCTATACACTGTCCCCTAAGCACTGCCTTGAAGGCGTCCCAGTGGTTAGGAGAGGAGGTGTCCTTTGGGACATTTGTCTGGAGGTATTCCCTTATTGTCTTCCGTAGGTCATCCCTTTAAAGAGAATCCCTAATAAGTGAGTTGGGGAAGAACAACCTATGGTATCTGGGGGCTTCCCAGTCCAACATCAAGGCCCACGGGGCATGGTCGGAGAGTGCAATGGGGTGAAAGGTAACAGACCGCAAATCTGGAATCAGGGCACCACTAATCAGGATATAGTCCAGGAGGGAGTAGCTTTTGATTGAGTGTAAAAAGAAAGTGTTATCTTGGTCGTTTGTGCGTAGCTTCCGCCATGCATCCTGTAGCCCTAACTCAATAAATGCCCATTTTAATGTTTTTGGGAAGCTCCTTGTGAGGCTGTGTGCTGTCCACCCCCAAATCTCACGTTAGATTAAAATCCCCCATGAGGATAATAACACCTTCCGCGAAGGAACCTAGAATAGCGTGTAGGAATGTTACTTGATTAGTGTTGGGCACGTACAGTGAAGCAAATGTACATTTACGTCCTATGCAGGGTACCCTCCACTAACACAATTCTCCCCTCCTTGTCCGTTTTATAGCCCTCCGGCTGAAATCGCACTGTGGAATGGAAGAAGAGCGCTACTCCATTCTGTTTAGAAGAAGCAGAGGATTTGTTCATAAGGGGGTCATTCTTATTTAGCAATCTATGCTCCTTGGAGCATTTGATATGGGTTTCCTGCAGAGCAACTATGTCATGCCTCTTGTCCAACACATATTTCCACATTTTCTGTCTTCTAGCTGGGGAATTCAAGCCTCTCACATTCCAGGTAAGGGTAGTGATCACCATGACCCATTACTAGAGATGCTCCTCTTCAGTGAGTTCTGCTGTTGCTCCCATCCCGCCCTCCTGAGTCCCACCTCTGCGTGACCCCTGCATCCCATCCATCCCTCTCCACCCTGTATCTCTCAATTGAGAGCAAAGAGTCCCATGTACCAAACAGAAAAAGTTATTCAAACCACACAATTAGAGCAAGTAAAAAATACTACTTCTCGAGATTAACATTCCCCCACAGTGTTACCTCGTTACCAGCGTATTTGTCATTACCTGTTAAGTCAACCTAAATCAAACAGACCGGTATAAATCAGAGAGCTACTTAAAAACCCAGGGAGCACCATAGTAGACCTTACCGGCCTGTATCCATCTCCGCCCTCTTTCCAATACCAAGTACTTACCAGTCCTCAATTTGAAAGGTTCATGAGTGGATCCCCAGAGATACCCATCGTGCTGACTGGTGTACCCCTGTCTTCACCGAGGGCTCCCTCCATTCATGTCAAGCGGCTTTCCAGGCCCTCGCATACAACAAGTAGAGGTGGTCTCTTCCCCCATCGGGTTTCTTTTGGGTCCTGGGGCAGCCCTGGGAGGCCACTGTCTTTGGGTTCTTTGTTCTTCCGGTGAGCCTGCTGAACTCCCTGCTCCCTCCCCAGTCGACTGGTCTGCATCTGCGGTCAGGCCCAGGAGTTGCAGCACTTCCTGAAGATCTGTGACATGCTGTGGTTTGTTGTGTAGCTCAAAGGATAGGGTAGGTCCATCGATATCGAATACGATCCCGCCGCAGTTTATCGGTCACCAGTAGGAATTGCAGGCGTCTTGCCAAGGTCACTGGGGCAACGTCTTGAAATATGGAGCAAGAAGCCCCTTGACAGGACGCCTCATCAGATTTACGGGCTACTTGTATGATGCATCATTGACCTTAAAGGAGTGGAGCTCAGCAAGCACATCTATGGGTCGCTTCTTCGCTCCAGTCCGCATAGGGCCCACTATATGGACTCTATCCATTTTAATTTTCAGTTGTGTGTATCCCAGTAATTTGGAGAACAGCCCCACGACAAAGGTCTCCAGATCTGGTCCCTTAGCCCCCACTGCCAAATTCCAAATTCTTATATTGTCCCTCTGTGACCTGTTTTCCACAACTTGGCACTTCAGGATGGACGCCTGCAGTTGCATGATAAGAAATGTTGCAGATTCCTCCACCCTGCCTGTATGATGCTCCAGCACCTGGAGTTTAGTTTCAAGGTCCAGGGTCCTAGATCTGACTGAGTCTGCATCTTGCTGCAGTGACTTCAGGCGACCATAGATATCTGAACAAAGGGATTCGAGGGAGGAGGCCATGTCTGCTTTCAGCTCCTAATGTAGCTCAAGTTTGAAGTCTTTCAGGGAGGCCACAAGGTTCTCTTTTTGTCAGGAGAATTATGCTATCGGTATGAGGATCGAGAGTCCTGTCCCCTGTCTCCACTGTCGTGAAATAACTGGAGACCCTGTTGTTCTGGTTTTCCTTGGTGGTATAGGCCCTACTGCTATAGGGCACAGCTGTGCCCAGACTACGCTGAGCACTCCGACACCAAGGATAAGGGCTCAAATGTCCTGTTTTCTATGCCAGTGTCTCCAAGTCACCTGCAGTGTGGCTGTGTTCCCCACTGTTGTGACCATGGTGCTTGACCTAGTCTACTTAGTAATTTGAGCGTCTTGGTGCTATCTACAATATCAATGGCTTTCCGATTGGGCAACGCACCACATACCACTCAGGGTGAGTGACACCAAGTAAACCACGAACTGGTAGCCTCTCCCAGTATTTAACCAGAGTTCTCTGTTATAATTGAAGTTTTTCTCAGTCATAAAAACCACTCAGTCTACTTAGTAAGTGAGCAGAGGAGGCTTTGCCCCATTGAAATCCGCATTTAGTTTTATACCTATATACAGTACTCTTGCATACCCTAGGATGATCTGGTCTAGCCGACAAGCCTCCCTGTAATTCAACGAGCGCACATTAGCACTCCCGCTGCCTTTTCTTTTCCCCGCCTTCATACATACGCTTCACAATGGCATCGAGATCTGATGCTTAGATACAGCAATAACTCGTAAAGCGAGCACTTCAAACTCACGCTCTAGTTTCAGAGTGGGAAGCTTACTTTTTCCTTCCACTTCCGCTAGTACGAGCGCGTCGCCATGACAACCCACCAGGACGCTGGAAACTGCAATTGTTTCCGGTTCCGGGTACATGGGAGCATTTGCTTCCTACACAGGTGTAGCGATTTGAGGCTAATAAACGCTAGTATATATACGCCTGTCCTAGGGTTCTCTCTCCATCACGGAGCCGCGGGTGGGTGTTATTTTTAGGCGAGGCTACATCGACCCAAAAGTAAGTACAGCACAGCCGCTGGGGACTGCTCTTGTATTTACCTGCATGGGATCATCGCCTTGTCTGAAAAAGTATTTAGTAGTGGCTCTGCAGGCTTTTCACCATCACCAGCACTATACCGATACTCTCCTTTACCGCATATATGCTTTATACTTTACCTCTCAACAGAACTACGTATTGGCGATTTCCTTCCCTTCCCAATACAATAGGCTCATGGGGTATTACCTCCTACACTACATAGTATGTATCATCCATGTGACTGATAACATTTTCTATGACTTATGAAGCAGATAGCTATTACCCTAGCCACATAAATAGAGTGTCTGATTTTTGTTCTATATGTGTGCGTGTGTGTGTCTGTCCTGTGAGTCCTTTGTTCCCATAGGTCTTCGCACTGATAGACAACGATATCAATAATACTAGGAACACGCTACAGTCACTTTATGGTTCCTTCATTGTTTCTAACCAGTCTCGTTTCACAGATCTCGAGTGTTTGTGCCTGGGAAAGCGCTATTAATTGTACTTTCTCTTTCAGATTAACACATACATGATACTAGTAGGTATCGTATTAAGTGCATACATTTCATGCATTTCATTTCATTTTTCTTTATTCTTCACGTTTGTATATAGCACACCCATTGGGGATATTCAACATAGTGAGTACTGGGGGGATCTTTCAGTCCTGATGAAGAAGCTTTTGCTTCGAAACATGTTGACTTTATAGGAGTGTCAGCACATTATAGGTAGGACATCTCCGCACCACTTTTTGAACAGGTCCAGCGTCGACGACCT
This sequence comes from Lissotriton helveticus, assembly GCF_964261635.1. Lineage (NCBI taxonomy): Eukaryota > Metazoa > Chordata > Amphibia > Caudata > Salamandridae > Lissotriton > Lissotriton helveticus. The sequence continues at coordinate 820,674,559 of NC_136072.1, read as the reverse complement.
ATTAAAGTTTTTTAGGTCAATGAGCCCAGGTCTTTTTTAATCACGTTAACCCATACTCACCCGACCTCTCCTCTTACTACCCAATCACCACACATAGTGTCGTCCAACAGTGCTCCCACGTAGTCGTTGGTTGTAGCACGCCCCGTCCTGCAGCAGGGCGGGAAGACCCCTATGATGAAGCATGACACCAAGGGCCCTTTTGGTGTGTGAGGGGTATTTAAGCAAACACTGTGTGCCTCCTCATTTGGATGAGTAACACATTTCCTAGAAACATTTCCCTTGAACACTGTCTGATCTATATGGTGGATCCTTTTGATTTAATTACTTAATACTAGAGGAGGACGTATCCGCCCTAGTGTCTGTGTACGACACTACCTCTTCACTCCCTCATCTTGTTATATGAAGTTCTAGGGGCCCTCTGTGGTGCTTCTGCCCCACTCCACTGCCGTTCAGCTGTATTTCATGTGAGGGATTTTCATTGTCTGCCCCAGCTCCCCTATTTCTCTGGTGCCTGCAGTAGACAGTGAGGTCCTCCGAGTCTCATTACGGGGCCTCCCAGAGTTGCTCCCGTCCTCAGTGCAGACTCACAGTGCCTGTCGTATATGCCTCTCTCAGCATTCACCAGCATATGGAAGGCGGGCCCAGCTGTCCTCTTCACCAGGTTGATCTTCAACCAAGCATATCTCTGCATCTTATGGGCACCCAGGCTGCTCTGTAAGTGATCGCCTCCCTCGGCCGCAGGCGCCATTACAGCCGCACTGAGCCTCCAACCACCGTAGTCATTTTCTTGCTGCCATCTTGAGGCCAGGCACAGCGCAGCTTCAGTGCATCGGTGCTCTGCCACCCCGAACCAGCCGCCAACTTTCCCTCAAGCTCGTGGTCCCGGCCTGCCTGGCATATGCGTGTCTCCAGGCCACCCCCTACCAGGCTTTCGATACTTGTGTAGGGCTTGACACGAAGCCCAGGTCTAGCGGGGTTCGCCATCCTCCCCTCCGGAACGTGGCAGCAGCCAACGGCTGTAGCAAGCGTCTTCGCCCCAGGTACTTTCCCGGGACCAGAGAGCCTCCAGGTGTCCCCATCCAGCTCACCGGTCCAGGCCTGCTCGCTTTCTCAGTCCTTCCTGCTCCGGAGGTCTGCCAGAGGCCCGCTCATCAATGCCATCAAATCCCGGAGTCTCCGCAATCCCTGGGCATTCAGGGGCCCCGCCGAGCTTCACAACATTACCACCCGTACAGCTCTCTCTACATTCAAATGTGGTTGCACGTAAATCATTTTGCTGCCAAGATTAGCCGCTGATCCCCAATTTTCAATATGGATTATGTCATATGACAGATGACTATACTGAGACCCTGCACTCTGAGGGCAGCAGCTATAGGTTTGAGCAGTTTGGTGAAACGCCAAGGAGCAGAGGAGAGACCAAAGGGGAGTGAAGCAAACCTCAATGTCTGATCCTGCAAAAAAAACTGTGAGGAGAAAACATGAGTATTGTTAGATAGAAATCTTTCATTCTTAGATGGACCATCCAGTCTCCTTGGAGAAGGATGTCTTTAAGAAAGACATTAGTTTCCATCTTGAAATAATGGTACAGTGCAAACTGGGTGAGGTCTCTCTAATTTATCGCTGTGCAAAACACAGCCAATCTTGGATCTTTCCTGATTTGGATACCTTTTTGCTGCTCATATGTCGATGCCGAACTTTCGTTCCCTAAGAAGCATAGGGCCCTATTGGAGATCACATCAAGGTCCAGCGATTGCCCCCTGTGGTTTTTGATTGCCCTACCAGAGAATTTTTCTTGACAAAGATCCTAATGTGTCCAAAGGATTATTTTGCATGATGCCAGGCTTTGCCCATACCCCTTCTGGAATCACCCCATCCAGTGCTCAGGAAGGTTACAAATTTTGGATGTACTCTCCAGTTTGTCCATCTGACATGCCCACATTACACTCTTGGGTGGATTCAACCTCCCAGACAACACATCCATTGAAAAAAATAAAAACCCTGTGCAACCTCATCAGTAGACTCAACGTGTGACAGCATGTTACACAACCAACCCAATCTGATGGCCACCACCTCGACATTGTCTTCTCAACATTACCAAAAATCCAATGCAAACCGTTGATATTCTGGACTGGGCCAACTACTTTGCCACCCCTATCTGCCTGCCCAGCGTTCTACCAATAAACCAAGATGAATGCTATAAGACTAAACCTTCAGATCCTTCAAAGACTTCCCCATAGAAAGCCTAATGCTTAAACTCATCTGTCACCCATTAACCACACATCTGATGCCAACAGCCTTCTAAACAACTTACATTTTTTTTTAAATATGTGAACATCCACACCCAATTACAACACACAAGTGGAAGCTGAAGGCTTCAGCCCCCTAGAACTCCAAAGACCTTGCTGACAATAAACTATCCATCCACAGACCGAACAGAAAATGGAAAAAACAGAACTCCAGAGGATGTCTTGATACTGTAGTTCCTCTGTGCAACACGCAGACAGCTCATTACAACAGCCAAAGCTAAGCACTATACCAGCACCATCAATGAAGCCACCAATAGAAGCAGAGTACTGTTCAAGACAATCAAGCTCTGAATCAACCACCTACCAGTACCACCTATTCCCCACCAGACAGAAAAGTGCAATGCCATCAACCTCTTCTTCAGTGAAAAATATACAGAAAATCTGACAGTTCATCAAGAACATCAAGCCTGCTTCTATTCTTAAACCCATACCTTCTTGTAGAATCCTGCAATAGTCTGCCTCCAAAGCCCTGTCTCTCCCAGATCTCGCTGACACACTCAACTCCCTCAAAGCCACTTATAAAGATGTTGTTTTACCATCATCCTTCATCAAAGCCCTGTGTGGGATGCTAGCTTACCCCTTCTTACCACTATAAATGCCTTCCTCACTCAAGGCATCTTCCCAGAAGGTCTCAAAACAGACCATATTCTCTCACTTCTCAAGAAACCTCCATTATACTGTTATGTTATGGAATGGTGTGCGTTTTGTATTGCGCATTATCATCTGTGGCGCAATGGCAGGTGTGTGAGGCTAGCCTGGGGGGCACTTACTCAAAGAGCTAGGTCTTCAGCTTCTTGCAGAATTCAAGAGGAGGAGGCTCTAATGTGGTGTGGGGGTTGTTTTACACTTAGGAGCGATAGCACAACCTCCTTACCTGCTTTTGCATGGGATGTGAGCTAGTGAGTCCAGCTGAGTGGAGGTGCCTGGAGGGTAGGTGAAACAAAACATGGTTGTTTAGGTAAGATGAGCTTCTGCTGTGTAATGCATTGTATGTGTGGGTGAGGAGCTTGAACAGTGCACACTTATTATTGGGAGCCAGTGGAGATGTTTCAAGTGTGGTGTGAAACCGGCATGGGAGGTTAAGGACCAGTCTGACAGCTGCGTTCGGAAATGTCTGAAGTATTTTTGTGAGTTGGTTGGATCTTCCCATGTTGATGACGTTCCTGTAGTCTTGTCTGCTGGTGATGAGGGCTCTGGTGACCTTTTTCCTGGTATTGTGGCATGGCCACTTGAATGTCTTTTTCTGCATCCCCAGGGTGGGGAAGCAGGACATGGCAAATGTGTTGGCTTGTGCAGATATCTCCATGTTGTTGATAATAATTCTGAGGTTACCTGTTTGTGTGCTGTAACTGTTTTTTTTTATCTGTATGCCACAAGGTAGAGTCCCGCAGCGAGACATCTTTTCTGATGGGCACCACTTCTGTTTTGTCTGTGTTCAGCTTGAGGCAGTTGAACTTCATCATAGTGGCCACTTAACTGATGCACACATTGAAGTTCCTCTTGGTGTTGGGGTTTATGTCCGAGATGGGCAATATAAGTTGCCTGTCAATTGCGTAGGTGGGAATATAAGCGTTGTGTGCGTGGATGAAGTCTGTCAGCGTAGCAATGTAGATTTTGAAGAGGGTCGGACTGAGAAAGGAAGACTATGGGACATCGCAAATAAGTTCCTGTGCTTTGGATGAGTATGATGGCATGTTTAATGTTTGGGTTTTTCTGGTGATAAGGGTGCAGATTCATTGGAGGGTGGGTCCTTGGATGCCAGTGTCATGGATTTTTCTGATCAGGATGGAATGGTAGGCTTCTGCTGCAGGCTGCAGAGAGGTCGATTAAGATGAGGCCTGTGTTTTCCCCACTCTCTCTCTCTCTCTCTCTCTCTCTCTCTCTCTCTCTCTCTCTCTCGAGAGAGAGAGAGAGAGAGAGAGAGAGAGAGAGAGGATCATCCGGATGTCGACTGTAGCTGTGATGAGGGTGGTCCCTGTACTGTGGTTTTGTCTAAACCCTGATTGCGTGGTGTCGAGGTGTTGGTGGTTGGCTTGATGACTTTTTCTAAGACTTTTTCTAAGACCTTGGCTGTGTATGGTTGGAGGGAGATCGATCGGTAGTTTGCAAGCTTGGCTGGGTCTGCAAAGGGTTTTTTCTGAAGGGTGTTGACGGCTGTGTGCTTCCAGGTTTCTAGGAAGATGGCTGTCTCTGATGGAGGTGTTGAGGATGGAGGTGAGCGCTTTGCTGATGGGGGTTGAACCTTTGATGAAAGCATGGTTCTGACGTGGACCTGGAGTGGATGGTCTTCATGATTGCTTACATTTCCTCTGTGGTGATGGTGTTCCATAGGGTCATTGTCTTTGTCCCACACCAATATACTTATTGTAAGATTGATGTGGTCCGGTTGTGGTTCTTTTCCTGCAGCAAAAGTCTTAGAGGTCATTGCGCAGTTCTTGGGTTGCAGTAATGTTCTATTCAATGATTATTGTAGAGCTCATAACTACCTGTTGGCCTCTCAGCGATAGGAACAGTCATCATAGTAGCCAGGACGTTACTAAGGGGAAAATTAGTTGCTTAAAAGCCAGGTTTTCAAGACTTTACAAAAACAAAGTTTGTTGGTGAGCTGACACAAATCAATTGGAAGTGTATTCTTAGTTTGGGAGCCAGGTGGGAGAATGAATGACCTCCAACATTGCTGGAGGTTCCTGTGGGAGTGGTGTTGTCCTATACGATCGTGAAAATGTCTTTGCTGCTGTTGGAGCTGTTGTTGATGCAGTCGGCTATGGCCTTTCTCTTAGATTCCCATATCTGCTGGTGGTAACGCTTCTTGGCAGTTTTGAGGACGTCCTTGTCCGATTCCTCCTGGCTTGACCCCCTTCTCGGTTCTAGTTTTTTGCGCAGCCGTTTGGTCATTTTGATTTCCTGCATGTACCAGCTATTCTTTGTTCACATTCTTGCAACTTGGTTTCTTTTACAAGGGGCCAGTGTGTTGGCACAGGCAGTGATCCAGTTGTTGAAATGGTTGATGTCTTTGGCTAGGTGGCCTATGTGCTGTAGTTGGTTGTGAAGGGCAGAAGCTTAATCCACCTTTGGGATGTTGTTCCAGGTAGTCTGGGTCTGTAGTGGGGGATCTCCTGTGATGGAGAATTTCGATGAGAAGCTGAAAATGGCATGGTCGGTCTTGGAGACAGAGGTGGGTGTATTGATTGTGATGTTGTTCATTGAGGTAAAAATAGGGTCCAGGATGTGTCCAGTGGCCTCGGTGGAGGCTGAGACGTGCTGGGTGATCCAAGGTTACCAAGGCTATCAAGGAGTGCGACTGAGTTGGGGTCACACAGATCTTCTAGGTTAACGTGAAGGTCTGCTAGGAGTATGTAGGTGCTGGAGTCCATGGCTACTAGGGCAACGAAGTCTGAGTTGTTGGTGAAGTTTGCCAAAGGTTCTGGGGGTAGGGGTGTTGTCTGCAAACCAGACTTCAGATCGAGGTGAAGCTGGCTATAACTTGCAGTTTGAAATTGGGGTATTGCATGTAGTCAGTTCCATTTACTGAGTTGGTACTGCAGCTGATGGTGTCCTTGAAAATGATAGTGATTCCTCCTCTGGGTCTGTGTTAGTGATGTCTGGTGTTAAAGCTGCAGTCAGACATGTTTTGGTGAGGAAAAGGAGGTCCGGGGAGGCATCATCTGTGCTTTCTTTTATTAAACATAAGTGTTGTGGCCCTCGTCAGGATACCACTGCAGCTTGCACCAACCATTGCACTGCCAATGCCAGCACCAACATGACTACTAACTATTACGCTCCTACAAGTATGACAATTTAGACTAGTGCAGGCCCCCAAAGCTATAAGAATGGTTTGGATAGCAGGTATTAGTCATTTTAATTTTTATTGCAGTAATAAACAAGTGTTGTGCTCATCTGTAAATTAGGAATCAGCACCACCATGTGGCAGACTGTCATAAGTGCCAATGGTGACAATTCAGTGATGGTGCTAAGCACCGAAAACCACCAGCTCAAATTAAGCACGCCAAAGAGACCCCAGATCTCTGTGGTGTGTTTGTTGAGCAAACTAGTGTGGAGGAGCATGCATGATATCATAGAGTGGAGTGTGGGTGGGTGTTGGTTGCGGATGGGGGCTGTTGGTGGGGTTGCAATGAGAGTTAGGGTGGGTGTGTTGGTGCAGGGGAAGCAGCAGGAGGTGCAGATGAACGTTTTGTCCGTGTTGTGTGGTGAGCGGCACAGGCATGGAGGGTGTGGAGGGGCACAGAGTGGTAGCGGTGAGTCTGGGGAGGAAAAAGGTTTCTGACGCTGGATGTGGTCCATGTGCGTGTGGTAAATAAATAATTAATTACCGGTACTATTTTTCAGGATACTCATACAAATAGATAGCTCAATAAATAAGAGTCAAGATTCGAGGTAGCTGGAGTTGACAGGCTTTAATTAAGCATAAAGGACTGGAACAGGACAGCCTGTACGGGGATGGGATGGCAGCTGCCTGGGGCAGGGACAAAGGAACGCTAGCTTTTAATAACAGTGCACAAGTATATATAGTAAAAACATTTACATGGCATTCAATACAATAGGCGTAGCAGTAGGCGGAGTTTGTAGCAGTCGCGAAAGATAAGGCATAAAGTGGGTGTAACAAGAGGTGTGTACAAGGCGGATACATAGACATGTGATGTAAACGTAACAGAATATGTCATAAAAAGGGGCGGAAACATGGAGGGGGCTACCTGAGCAGCTGGGACCTTTAACCTAGTGGTGCGCGCAAACTGGCAATGACGTGTTACCAGGAGGACTGGGGGCTATGACTTCTGTGCTAGAAGAGGAGACGAAAAGTCTGGAGTGTCAGAGCGACATGTACCTAAGCATATCTAGTATCTAGTGTTTAGAGAACATGTTGATAGAAACTAAAAGTTATCAGGGCAAAGGCTAACAGACATTAAGACTGGGGCATGCATTATTCTACATGTAGTGTGTGTGCGAGGAATATTCTATGAATATTAATACAGTATTTCTCTTACATGGAGACATAAAGGCTAGACCATGACGGAAACTATTGATGCGATTCAGTAGCTTAGGAATGCAGAGAAGGAGGGCTGGACTGATAACTAGAATCATAACATACTCTGGGCAGACTGAGAGGCAGAGCCAGGCCGAGCCGGGCACTGCGAGGCATGAAAGTAAGCTAAGGGTCAGGGATACAGGTGGGGGCTGTATCGCTCCTCGGAGAGGGTTCAGGAAACAGGAGCTGAATCTGAGTCCGGGCCCTTTTGAGGCCTAGAAACGGGGACTTTTCAGTGAATTAACGTGCACACTGTGAAACGTGGCAACGTAGCTTTACATAGGCCTGATATTCGTTGTATTCACGAAGACTGGAAACTGGCATACTAGAGATGGACACAACTATAATTGCGTCTTTAATCGATCAGAAAGGGAATACATGTATATCGATCATGCACATATGGCATAACATGGGGAACACGTAGGCACATATAACATGGCAAAATTTACTTTTCCACATTCCCTCCTTGTGCCCTACGTTTCCATCAGGAAACATCTATATTCATGATACCATCTATCATTTCATACAGCATCATTTGCTCGTCTCGAATTGTCTTGGAACGGGACTTAGGACTTGGAATACAAGAGGTAGCACAAATGCCGCAAATCGCAGGGCCACATTGTATACAGAGGCAGCAACTGAATATGATCGCTACTGCAATACCTAGAAATGACAATACTTTCCATCCCCAGGCAGATATGATACTCCATAGCCAACCGGACCATGTCCAGGTGCCTGGATTCTGGTGTAACTGATGGGCAATTTTATGAAGTCTGGTTATAGCTGAATAAACAGACGGCGCGTTATTAGGAATGAAAATGCAGCAACTAGATCCGATGACTCTACATGCTCCTCCTCTATCGGCCAGTATGACGTCAAGAACGAGACGATTTTGGAGCACGACAAATCTCATAGCAGATTGCTCTTCTGTTAAGTTACCTAGAGCAGAAGTAGTCTCATTCACTACTGCTTCAAGGGTTCTGGTTAACCTACGGATTAACTTACTATTCTGGACAGGTCCTATAAAGAAGAAGAAACCTTTATTAAAATCTTGATATTGTTCTAGAGCAGTTTCAGTTTGATCGACAATTGGGGACTCAATCTCCCTTCTATGTCTGACGTGTACTAGATGTGTGTTTCTGTGATAATCAGATGGGGCTAGAAAAACTGGTGGCAGTAGGAAGGCAATGTAACATGTTCCATCCCAATCGAGGGGCAGACGAACATATGCGGTCTGACCACAAACAAAATAAGAATGACGTGAAGCTTTGAAAATAGATTTCCCACTGTCACTATACTCGACAGTAGTAGTACAATCACTATGTCCTACATGTGCGGAACCATTCTTTCGGACACATAATTCGCCTTTGACTGGTAGTACTGAAATAGCAGGTAAGTCTGGAGTAGTATCAGACTGAACATTCAGGACCATAAAATTCGAAGAATAATTACCTAAATTATATACTTCATTTTCTAGATCTAACCCTGTTCTATGGGAGAGACCTTGCTTGTCTGGAAAACATGTTCTATTCAGAAGGGACATATCATTTGAGGATGACGTTAACATGGACCATGCTCCACACAAACCATTATGTGAAAACGGATAAGGAAAGAGTGGCAGAACTCCCTTCGGTGTCTGGAAAGGGGGAAGTCGACCACACACCCAACAATTAGTAGCATTGCTGGTCTGGTGTGAATAGTGTAACATTCTGATGAATGTGTTATTTCTCATAGCAAGACGATAGGATAACTCGTGAGGAGGCAGATCACTAAATGTGTGCTCTACTGTAGCATTAGCAAACTTATTTACATGAGAAATTGGAAAACATAAATGCAATGCATAACTTGTGCAGGTAACCATCAAACTTAGAAACAATAGAAAACTTAGAAAAATGATACATCTTATAGAGTTTTGACTAACTCTCTCACTATGGGGGTCTATCTCATACATGTCAGATACCTGTCTAACCGTTTCACCCGAGGGGGACTTAGACAATTAAACTGGCTGACTTATTTTACTAGACCGTAGTTTGGATTTATACTCCTGCTGCGGAGTTTTCTCTAACAGGGAGGGCTTGATTCCAAAGTCAGTAGCGGGACAGTCCTTGAGAATAGGGCAGTCTTTCGAAATGGAACAATCCTTTGAAAAAGTTTTAGTTCGTAGTCCATGGAACTTCTTGATGTGGGACAGGTGGACCCACCCCTTACGGCCTTCCAACTTCACGGCCGTACGGGTGGTCAAGAGGACTAGTTGAGGTTGCTTCCAGCGGGGCTCCAGCGGACTTGAACGATCAAAGTTCCTTATCAAAACGAAATCCCCGGGGATGACCTCATGCGGTTTCACCTCGGTGTTGTCTGGAAATGCGGCGGCAACCTGTGAACGACAAGAGTGTAGGGCAGACATCAAGGAAGCTAGGTAATCTGTCAGCATATTACTGGAAACATCTGTAATACTGCGGGGTCTAGGTGTACCCCACATGTTTGGGGGGGCGGCAGAATACGACCTCATAAGGGGACAGACCTGATCTGGAGTGTGCGACCATGCGCATAAAGAACAAAGCAACTGGCAGGGCAACTAGCCAGTCTACACCTTTCTCTTGACATATCTTAGCAATTCGAATTTTCAGGGTCTGATTATGTCTCTCTACGAGACCGGCTGCTTCAGGATGGCGTACACAATGGAACTTCCACTGGTACCCTAACAAAAGGGAAACATGTTTCATTAGCTCAGATGAAAATGGCTGGCCGTTATCAGAATACACGACCCTAGGGAGTCCATAACGGGGGAAGAATTCACGAACCAACTGCCTGGCAGTGGTCGCTGCTGTGTAATCTGTAACTGGATATGCTTCTGTCCACCTGGACAAAGCGCATACAACTACGAGAACATATTTGAAACCTCGACATCGCTCCATCTGAATATAATCCATCTGGAGGACTTCAAAAGGGTGGTCAGGAGGCTGGAATCCACCTTGTTCCACCGGGACACTTTTACCTGGATTGAACTGGCAACATATCATACAAGTACGGACTTTCTGCTTGGCTGCAGCTCGTAAGTGCTTGTTGAACCAAAGGTTCTGTATACTATCTAACATAGCTTTTTCTCCTAGATGTGCTGGACTATGTGCGGTATTGATAATTACTTGAACCATAGAGTCGGGGAGAAACCATGTGGCTTTTCCCTTCGTCACCCATCCCTGATCTGTCTGGACCCCTCCTTGTTCGGACCATTTCTTGATTTCTTCGGAAGTAGCATGTAACTGTATGTCTATGACATCTTGTGTAGGGTCCTTAACTGTCATACATGTAGTCGGATCTGGAGTGGATATCTGTGTTTTGTTAACTGGAATGTCGGGAGTCTGAGCTGTAAGCTTGGCTGTTCGATCTGCTAGATCATTACCTTGGGAAATAATGTCAGTAACTTTCGTATGTGCTTTGCACTTCATGATAGCGATAGCTGTCGGTAAATGTATTGCATCTAACAGAGCTTGAATGAGGAGACCATGCTGAATCTTGGTTCCATGAGAAGTCATGAAACCTCTCTCCTGCCAGAGCACTCCGAAGTCGTGTACAACTCCGAATGCGTAACGTGAATCTGTATATATGTTTACTTTCAGGTTCTTGGCACGTATGCAGGCTTCGGTCAGAGCAACTAGCTCTGCTGCTTGAGCAGACAGGGTGTCAATACGGTGTGTTTCAATAACTTCAGTGTCAGTAGTCACTGCATACACGGCTACTAGTTCTCCTGTACTAGTTCTCATACATGAACCATCCACATAAAGTGTCAGGTCGGGATTAGGTAATGCAATGTCTGTCAGGTCTTGTCTTGGCTTAGTCATGGTGTTAACAACTTCCACACAGTCATGTGTGGCGGGATTTGAAGTAACTGACGGTAACAGAGTAGCAGGATTTAAAACGTTGCAGCGTCTGATTTCTACGTGTGGCTGGAACAGTGTCAGTTCATAACCTGTTAAACGTGCAATGGTCAAATGCTGAGTCTGTGTTCGGTTTAAAAGAACTTCCACGGAGTGTGGAACTTGTACTGTCAAGGAGTGTCCTAATACTATGGAATCACTTTGTCTGATAGCTAGTGCTGTGGCTGCAACTGACTTGAGGCACGCAGGCAGAGCCTGGGCTACTGGATCTAATGTGCTCGAAAAATAAGCACAAGGCTTGTATTGTCCTGCTTGATCTTGTGTGAGAACAGATAATGCAGTACCATCACGTTCTGTGACAAAAAGTGTAAAAGGCTTACTGTAGTTCGGTGTAGCTAGAACAGGTGCTTGGCATAAGGCTTTCTTTAATTCATTAAAACTAAGTGTATGTTCCTGGGTCCAAGGGAGGACAGTCGATACGGCTGCCTCCTGTGTCGTTAACTGTATCAGTGGCTTAGCTAGAAATGCATACTGAGGAATCCATTGTCTGCAGTAAGAAGTAAGGCCAATAAAAGCACGTACCTCCTTCTGTGTCTTGGGCTGTGGAAGACTCGCTATTAACTGGATACGGTCTGGTGTCAACTGCCTACCCCACTTGGACAGTAAGTGGCCTAAGTAGATCACTTGCTGGACACAGAATTGTAATTTCGAAGGGGACACCTTGTGCCCCATCTCGGCTAGGAAATACAGAACTGTAAGTGACGCTCGCTCGCAAGCTCGCTCAGAACGGGCTGTGATCAGTAGATCATCGACATACTGGAGCAGGGCAGTGTCAGTTGGCATGTGAATATTGTCTAGTTGTCTCTTAAGTGCTTGACTGTAAATACTAGGACTTTCTGTGAAACCTTGAGGAGCTCGTGTGAATTTATAGCTCCTTCCATTTAAACAAAAACCGAAAAGGTACTGGCTGTCTGGATGAATGGGGACACTGAAAAATGCGTTCTTGAGGTCGATTACAGTAAAAAATACAGCTTCAGAATCAATAGCTGTCAATAGGGATGAAATATCTGGGACTACTGGATACTGGGGTATGATACATTTATTAAGTTCTCGAAGGTCAATCACTAATCGATATACTGGAGGTGCATTTGGATCAGTGCCTTTCATGACTGGAATGATAGGAGAATTACATACATTGGAGTCAGTTTCTACAACCACTCCTTGAGCAATAAGCTCGTCAATAATTTTGGATAAGGCTGCTACAGCCTCAGGTGGCAATCTGTACTGTCTGATTCGTGGCAAGACTATACCTTGCTTGAGAGTCACACGATGGGGTGGGATTCGCATAAAACCTACATCAGTTGGACCTTGCGCCCATAAATGCTGCGGTACATTGGACAATCTTGGATCAAAATCTCGTAATACATAGTGACCTTTAAAATCCCTTAAAAACAAGCGTATTCCCTCTGGGGAACAGCAAATAACTGCACCTAATTCTTTCAATGTTTTAATACCTAACAAATTTTCTGGACAGTAATTTCGTAAGTAATAAATCAGTAGTTCGGGACAATGGACCAACTTCTAGAGTAACTGGCTTTGATATCTCGTTTACAATAGGCTTTCCTGAAAATCCAAGGGAAACATTTCTAGAGCCTGAGAGCGGAGCCCCTGGAACCTCGTCATGACTGATAGTAGTCCTACTTGCCCCTGTATCAATCAGAAACTTTCTGTCTTTCCCTAATACTTGACTGTGTACATAGGGACCCTCTTGATCTACAGGTATCTCGATGAGAGGCAAGCCTACCTCCCTCTCTAGGCTGTTTCATGAATACTGTTGATACTCTGGATACTCTGTCTGGGCATACTGGTACATCTGCTGTGTAACATGCTGTGTTGCAGCTATAGGCTGCGGTGCTGGAACTGTCTGTTGTGCATTCTGTGGTGACTGAGAAGTCTGTGAAACTTGTTCTTGTCTAGGCGGACGTGGTCTTTCTTTAGTTTTACCAGTAGCTATGTTGTGTTTCAGAACTGCACACTCGTTTATAAAATGACCTGGCTGTTTACAATAGTTGCATGTCCCTTTAACGGGAACTGCAGGATGACTGGCTTGATTCGGACCCCTCTTCTGACTGTCTTGTGGAACAGATTGTGCAGCTAGTACTTTCATTTTCGTATCTTTCATACGTCTCCTTTCGTGTTCTTGCTCTTCCCTGATTCTGTTCTGGTGATACTGGAGCATCTGTAACATCTGTGACGGGGTACTAGCTTGCCAGGTACTTTCGACTTTCAAAACTCGATTTTTAACTTGTGGGCTTGAATTCTCGACTAGTTTAGTAACAAAAAGATGAGGGTATGACTCGCTACTCGTCCTGAGACCACTGTTGATACTAAAACATTTCTTGAATCTAGAATAAAAATCACTAGTGTCTTCATCCTGTTTCTGTTTGCATGCTGAAATTGCATCCCAATCTTCCTTTTTCGTGGCTAATAATCTTGGCAAAACCTGAATCAATAACTCTGGCAATTCTTTACATTTGTCCCCAAGACCGGTACCTGGTACTCGTATTTTATCTTCAGCTTCTAGAGCTGTCCAATCAATCTTTTTCTCTCCCACCTCCCATTCTTTTTCCTTGAGTTTCTCGTATACCCCTGCGGGCAACAGGACCTTTAGCATTTTAATTATATCTGGATAAGTGTATTCTCCCATTCGGAGCATGTCTTTTAATTCTCGATGGAACCCTGCTGGATCTTTGTCGTGACAGGGAATTAATTTCTTCATCTCTAAGAGTTCCATCTTTGTGATAGGGGTGTAAACAAATACTCGTTGCATTTCACCATCCGGTGTCCTAACTGGGTGTACTTCTCGTAACGGATGCTGTCTATCTATGTAAAATGGTTTACTTTCTGGAGGTGAGACGTGAACAAAATGCGGGTTCAGAAACGTTCTATATTTGTGGCGCTGTTCTAAAATGACACTAATTAAATCGGTACCTAAACCTTTCCATTTATACTGGAGTAACTCGTTCAGGACATCATGTAACGGACCTGGATCAGAATGCTGACCCTCATACAGTGTAATGAGGTGCTGGATCATATACATACCCACCAATCGCTGCTCGGCTGGGGGCAGTTTCAGAAACATTTGTGCCACTATTTCGTCTGGAAAAGTGGTAGAATCAGTAATCCATCGGACTGCTGATCGGGCTAATTCTTGTTCATGCATGGTACTAAGTTCACTATAACCGATTCGTGATTTCAGAATATGATCGGTAGCTTGAAATACTTGTTCTAGAGAACCTTGTTCTGGTGCTGGAAGATGAAAAACTTTCTTGTGTTCTAGGCGTAAATGTCGGTCGGGAAGTCTAGATTTACCTACATACGCTATTCTGGCGGTATTCTCGTCGTCTACCTCTTCAGCAGAAGAGTCGTTTTCCTTCTCGCTTACTTGTGCTGCTTTACGATTTTCGTGTAACCTTATTATTTCTTTACGTATTTTCTTGTACATACTCTCTATACTATTGAGGGTCTTGTGTCTACCCTCGGCTATATTATCACTCCACCTTGTCAGGACTTTCATTTCAGTCGGATCTTTAGTCGGATAATCTTGTTCCCTTATTAAACAATTAATTAGAAACTTTAATAGCATGAGCTGGGTCTCAGCTTTCCTTAGAGACATGATTTCGCCAATACTTTCTGAATCGTCTCCTGTACGGATGAAACGATACATTCTGTCTAGATCTTCTTTCATATTCGGTAGGGTGTCCAAATACTCGGTCACCCGTCTTACGCGCAATGAATATATAACCATATTATCATCGCCTGGGACTGGATCATAACGGCATTCGGTAAGAGCTCGCCTGATATCTGCAACGGACTGATATTTGGGCGTACGCTGTAACGCACGTTCATGTAACTCGACTAATGTTACACGTTTGTGTGGCGGCGGGGTACCCGGAGGACCTCCCCCCGCGGCCCCTAAACTGGAATCGTCGACTGATACTCTACGTGCTGGCAGAGTGACTGATGTAGCGGGAACTTGTACTATGGGCTGGACCGGGGGTACCGTAACAGGTGCTGTAACAGGTGCCCCGGTGGCTGGAAGAACAGGAATTACATTATTTACAGGAGCTGGCGGAGCAGGATTGGCATATTCTGGGACTGTGTCGTCCAAATAGGACGAGAGAAAAATATCAGCTGCGGTCGGTTTGTGACGTAGCTTAATCGGAACTAATGGCGGCGGAAAATTACATGGTGCTTCCGGGGTTGCTTTTGGCAAGCCCTCGGCAAGAAGAGGATACATACCCTTAATGAGGGCATTTCTCTGTCGGTCTGACTGTTCGGTTTTAACTCGTTCACCTATTTCGATTAATTCCCTTTCTTGGGCTCTTTCAGAGGATTCTCTACTTAATTCTGACTTTCTGATTTCTTTCTCTGTTCTTCTATGAGATTCTTTGCGCCATAACTCGATGGCATCTTTCTGGGACTGTCTGGCTTTCTTTTTCCATAATGCTTCTTCTATTCGCATGATGCACTCGGCATCCCACGTACCTGATACGGGCCATCTATACTTTTCCTCTAATTCCTTGGTGTACTCCACCCATAAGTCTAGATATAATATGGCACTTATGCCATGCTTATGATACATAAAATGACCTGGACTGTCCCTAGGCGGGACAGGAACTGCTTCTTCGAGCAGACCTTTTCTAGTTCTTAACTGACGTAACTTCGTGAACAGAGGCATAACTTAGACTGGAGTCTAGACACAATACAATACACAATAAAACACAATAATAATAACTAAAACAAATCACTCATACCACGACATTGAATACACATGTAATAACATTTAAAATAACAGTTCGGACAGAATATTACCTGAAATACTGAGAACAGAGCACATGAATTTCTCGAGAACAGAACTTATTAGAATGACTAGATGCACTGCTAAAACAGTACGAAACTTACCGGTCTCATAAAGAGACACGTCAGGACCCGCATCCACCTAGGTGGACACTTCGTGTTGGATCTGTGTACCCAAACCCACGGACCAGAGACAAATTAATTGACCCTGTCTAGATACTACCCCAGCAACGGTACTCACCGGGCAGCAAGAACGGAAGGCCTCGGATTGGACTGGACTGCTACGACGACGGACGGACGAACTTCGGACTTCAGTTACAGGTGGGCCTCCGGATACCTCGGACCTTGGACTCTCGGCTTGGGCTCTGGTCGGGACTCGCCGCGTTCCTCCACCGCCTCGTCTGGATGCTGGACCGCAACCTCCGTCTCCTCCGTGGACCTGAGGGATACTTGAGGCAGAAATATCTGCCGCTGCGCAGGATGGTTCCGTCACGGCTGCAGAGGATCAGGGGGCCTGCGTGGCTTCTCCGGCGCGTGGGGAAAGGGCAAGTCCCTGTTCGGGCGCCATTATGTGGTAAATAAATAATTAATTACCGGTACTATTTTTCAGGATACTCATACAAATAGATAGCTCAATAAATAAGAGTCAAGATTCGAGGTAGCTGGAGTTGACAGGCTTTAATTAAGCATAAAGGACTGGAACAGGACAGCCTGTACGGGGATGGGATGGCAGCTGCCTGGGGCAGGGACAAAGGAACGCTAGCTTTTAATAACAGTGCACAAGTATATATAGTTAAAACATTTACATGGCATTCAATACAATAGGCGTAGCAGTAGGCGGAGTTTGTAGCAGTCGCGAAAGATAAGGCATAAAGTGGGTGTAACAAGAGGTGTGTACAAGGCGGATACATAGACATGTGATGTAAACGTAACAGAATATGTCATAAAAAGGGGCGGAAACATGGAGGGGGCTACCTGAGCAGCTGGGACCTTTAACCTAGTGGTGCGCGCAAACTGGCAATGACGTGTTACCAGGAGGACTGGGGGCTATGACTTCTGTGCTAGAAGAGGAGACGAAAAGTCTGGAGTGTCAGAGCGACATGTACCTAAGCATATCTAGTATCTAGTGTTTAGAGAACATGTTGATAGAAACTAAAAGTTATCAGGGCAAAGGCTAACAGACATTAAGACTGGGGCATGCATTATTCTACATGTAGTGTGTGTGCGAGGAATATTCTATGAATATTAATACAGTATTTCTCTTACATGGAGACATAAAGGCTAGACCATGACGGAAACTATTGATGCGATTCAGTAGCTTAGGAATGCAGAGAAGGAGGGCTGGACTGATAACTAGAATCATAACATACTCTGGGCAGACTGAGAGGCAGAGCCAGGCCGAGCCGGGCACTGCGAGGCATGAAAGTAAGCTAAGGGTCAGGGATACAGGTGGGGGCTGTATCGCTCCTCGGAGCGGGTTCAGGAAACAGGAGCTGAATCTGAGTCCGGGCCCTTTTGAGGCCTAGAAACGGGGACTTTTCAGTGAATTAACGTGCACACTGTGAAACGTGGCAACGTAGCTTTACATAGGCCTGATATTCGTTGTATTCACGAAGACTGGAAACTGGCATACTAGAGATGGACACAACTATAATTGCGTCTTTAATCGATCAGAAAGGGAATACATGTATATCGATCATGCACATATGGCATAACATGGGGAACACGTAGGCACATATAACATGGCAAAATTTACTTTTCCACATGCGGACGAGGGCAGACTGGCTCACCATTAAGTAGGTCCTGGCAGGGGGGGAGCACAAAGGGGTGGTGGTGGTGCTGGGAGTGGCACGCTGGAGGTTCGAACTGTAGAGAGTGAGAAAAGGTGCGTGGAGAAGGAAAGGATTTGTGGGTAGGCGGGGGCAGAAAGGGCAGGAGCAGTGAAGTGTAGACAAACCCAGAACAGAAAGGAAAAGAAAAACAGGTTAACAAAAGAAGGAAAACACTGGCACAAAATAAGAGAAAACCAAAGACCGGGACAGAAACGAGGCAAAAATCTGGTCAAAAACAACATTCAAAACAGGCTCAAATGTGGTAGACCAAATGGATGACCGCAGTGATGATGGAACGAGATAGAACTGGTGAGAAAGTGAATAGCGAGAGAAGCAGTGGAAAGCAAGAGAGAGCGAGAAGGAGAGAGAGGTGCTGAAGCTGCGTCCGACAAGACCTAAGTCTGTCATCGGACTGGTCACAGGTATCCCAAGGGGCTATGGGAACCACCTGCTTGATAGCTGGACTGTGCTGTAGCCACCGTTAAGAAGGTCCGAGGAAGGGGATGAGCGTAGGGATGCGAGGCGGGGATGGGGACAAGAGGTGGGAGCGGTAGAAGAAAGTGGGAAAAGATGTTAGGAGATGGGAGAAGGGCGTGCTGAAAGCGCCGACACATTCAAGGCAGAGCACCAATTCAGGGCAGAAAGGCACAGAAAAGCAGTGAAAAACCAAGGAAAACACTGGTACAATACGAGAAGACAAGGAAATTAGGCCAAAAGGCAAGAAAAACGGATAAAAAAAAGAAAAATACTGGCAAAAACAACAGAAAGCCAAAGACATAGGCAGAGAGATAAGGCAGAACGGGAAGAAAAGCAGTGAAAGTATTGGCGCAAAACGAGAGAAAAGCAAAGATACGGGCACAGATATGAGACAGACAGACAAAAATGCTGGTGTAAAACATTAAAGACACTGACACAAAATAAGAGAGTGATAAAACAAGCCCAAATTAGGCAGACTAAATGGGAAACGTGCTGACAGCTATGATGATAGAACAAGAGGAAACGGTGGTAAGAAGGGCACCAAAAAAAAGCGAAGAAGTGAAGAGACCAGAGAGAAGGGAAAGGCAGAAGCCTGGAGGTGCTGGAGCCAGGTCTGAAAGGGCCTTGACCAGTCGGAGGACTAGTCACAGGTAACTCCAAGGGGGCTAGGGCCACCACCTATTTGCCCATCACCACCTACCATTCATCAGCAGGATCACTGGAAAAGCTGTCTATTTTCAACTCCAATATCACATCAATGTCAGTCATCTCCTGTGATACTACCAGTCTGGCGTCAGATCACTTTGCAGCATGGAACCTGCTACCTTACACATCATAGACCATGCCCTCCTGACCACAGATGAGGATGGTGTCTGCCTCCTGATATTATCTCTCCGCTGCCTTCCACACAGTCAACCATTCCTCCCTCATACGCACCTTGGAGTCTTGAATAGGATTCACTGGCAATGTCCTTCACTGGTTCTCTGACCTTTTCAACCAACACCAGTTTGCTCACATGGGCACCGCCAGGTTACAAAAGATGTTTATAACTAGTCAAGTCCACCATGGTTCCATGCTGTCCCCTGTAAACTTTACATGGAGGTGCTTGGTGCTCTAGTTACAGATAACAGCAATGAGATTCATCAATATGCTGATAAGACCCAACTCTATTTGAAAGTTTCCTCTGCTTCAGACAGCTAATGCCTTAAAACTCTGCTTGTACTTCATCCAGACCTGGATGTCCAGTGCTCACCTGAAGTTCAACCCTGCCAAGAGAGAATTTTCTTTTATTGGCTAAGAATGACAAACAAGATACAGTACAAACCTTTGCACCCCAACATTCACAGACTGCAAGGTCACTTGGATTCACCATGAACAGCAACCTCAGCCTCAAGGAACAAATTGATATATATAGCTCTCAAGCACAAAACTTGTTCGAAGGGGCGAAGCTGCACTCTCATCGAGATAAATAGCAAGGACAAAACTGATGATTTCAGGAACTGGCATCTTGTCTAACTCTTGTCCTTGATATATGTAAATATATATATATATATATATATTTTTTTTTCTACACTGACGAAGCCTGATGGCGAAACGCGTCTGTTGTGGGGGTAGGGGCTTGAATTAAACCAACTTTGATAGAAGGTATGGTGTGCTGGTTTTCTGTTCAGCCAGATTGGAGTGGACTGTCCTTTTGATTGATATATATATATATATATATATATATATATATATATATATATATATATATATATATATATATATATATATATATATATATATATATATATATATATATATATATATATATATATATATATATATATATATATATATATATATATATATATATACACACACACACACACACACACACACACACACAAAAAACCCTTTCAGGCATATATATATATCTCTAAGAATTTGCCCCTAAATAAAGTGCACTCTTCAATTGGCCTTGGTAAGTTGCATACATAGAGCAGTAATGCATGATGCATTTCGGAAAACCATTTCCTTTTTCAAAGGCATCACGCGTTACACACAGCAACCATTAACTTCCAATTTATCCCCATTTCAAACCAAATTGTTCTCAGGTGACTAGCAGTCAATGCTGTGCATTAAGGGATTGGTGGTTCCTGTATTGCCCATGTGGGTTTGCCATGATCCTGCATGTCCAAAAACAGTTCTCCTGCCAGTGCAACTACCACCACAGGTCGCCCCCAATCACTTGGGCCCTGTAGATCCACTGCCCAAATAAGCACGCTGTAGCCCGCAAGGATCTCGCAGTGGTGCACTCCACGGCCAGGGCCATCTGTAGTAATGAAATCCAAAGAATTTGCCGCCAAACAAAATGCACTCTTCCAATCCCATAATGCACTGTATCACTTTAGGCTCACATGAGGATATAAATTGGGGGAGTAATTGGAAGTACTGTTTGTTATTCTCACAGGTGTGGCCTTTTAAGGAGGACGTAAAGTCTGAAACGTGTCTGAAACGTGTCGGCACTGTACTGTATTTGAATGTTACTTACCGGAGCCGTTGCTGCCAATAAATTGCATCTGTTGAGAGTGCTTTTCGTCTGGGGGCAACTCTTTTGGATTCATTAATACAGCCGGGCTCACCGTGAGGTGCGCCACCGTGATGTAAAGCGGGTCTGTGTCGTCCTTGTTTGGGCAGCAGCACATGGAACAACAGTTTGGCATAATTTGTAAATGACTTTTGGTGCAGATAACATTGGCAGGAAGATAAAAACTGAGCATTTGTGATTTTGGCAACCCACTTGGGAAATACGTGTATTTCCAACTCATAATGCACTGTATCACTTGAAGCTCACATGAGGATATAAATTGAGGGAGTACTTGTAAGTAATGTTTGCTATTCTCACATGTCCAGCCTTTGAAGAAGGACGTAAAGTCTGAAACTCGTCGGCACTGTACTGCATTACAATTTTACTTACAGGAGCCGTTTGCTGCCAACAAATTGCATCTGTTGAGAGTGCACTTCGTTTGGGAGCAACTCTTTTGGATTCATATATATATAAATACAATTTACTGGTACCAGCTCTCCTTAAAAAAAAAAAGTCACATTGTTTCTTCCAGAAAGTGACTGCCATCTAAGCCCACGTACTCGCACATCTGGATGGCGGAATCACCCTGCTCCATAGCCTCCTATACGCCACACTGGCATCTCTAAAGGGTATCCTACATGCCACAGCACGTCTCATCCATGACCTGAAAAAATATGATCACATCACCTCTATGCTGATGGAACTCCACTGGTGCCCCTTGCTTGTCTGTACCATCTTCAAAACCAGCTGCATCAATTACAAAGCCTTAACAGATTTGTTGATTTGTCCATAGTCCTTGCGAAGAGGGAGATTTCCATGCATTGGAAGGCCCCTAGGGGCCCCAGATTGAATAAATGGGGGGGGGTAGACTTTCCATTGTGGGTGGGATATGAAAGTGCAGTACTGTGCTGAGGGGCACGAAGGGCTTGTGACTCAATGGATACGGCCAAGGCATGAGATCATCTAGTGGATTGTCTCAAAGAGCCTGAACTAGTAACCCCCTGATTGTTCCACATTACATGAGAGTAGATCGGATGAGGGGCAGAATTAGACACACACATACCATTGTCCTGTCATGGGCTGGATGAGGCTACTATTGTGTAGATATCCGACGTGATGTTCGTATGTGAGGGGTACTTAATGTTTAATGACATAATTAGTGGGGGAGGCAATTGGGGTGGGGGGAGTTACTGTTTGTGCTGGAAAGGGTTAATTCTACTATCAAACGATGTGCCTTAACTAAACATCCTTCAATAGCTTCAATCTTCATACATGAAAACTGTTACATGCCATACATTGACCTAACTGATGTAACAATTACTGACCCAGACGAGTAGTGTTTGTATTGTTGGAAACTTCAATAAAAGTTTTTTTTTTTATTACAAGCCATCATTACCAGCATGCAGGCTTACCTTGCAGACAAGCTCACAATTGCAGCCAGAACACCATCAGACTTTTTTTTTTTTACTTTTTTTTCTCCAAATTTTAGCATACTGGAATATAATGATCAATACATTGCAAAGTATAACATCAGCAGTAGCAAGAGGAGCATGCACATCAAATCAATCGAAAACAGCAGCATGTGATGCAAATGGGTTATGCCTTGCGGGCACATTTCAATGACAAGGCAAATGTGAACAAAACAGAGACATGCAATATTATAAGACTGCGATTCCCAAAGAACCGGGAACGTCCTATGTAACACAGCAATATTGGTGGCAGCATGGAGAGAGTTCAGCATTAATATAAGCATATGTAAGCAAATTCTCATTTAGCCGATCCCCTCAGGAACAATTCCGCTTGTTGTCTGTGACTGTTGATCGGATCTTTTCTTGGCAATATATTCCCCGTATGGGCCCCAAATGTCCACTGGTCGGGACGCGCTACGGCTCAGAGTGGAGTATTCTTCGCAGTTAATGTTACAGAATGCCAGGGCTACCAAGCCACGTCTTCAGCATTGGGGATCTTTTGCTACCCCACAACAGAGCAACCTCCCTTTTGGCCAACAGGAAGTCCATCACAGCAAGTTTTCTGACTGTCCGAGGGAAATTGTCCACATAGCCCAGCAATGCGATCTCAGGGGTGGGAACTAGTTGCATGGAGAGTATGTCACCTAGTGTATCATGTATCAAGGACCAGTATTGGTGTATTTTAGGGCATGTCCAAGAGAGGTGAGCAAAATCAGGAAAAGGAGCCCTACATTTCGGACAGTGGTGGGGCCTATTGGGGTCAATTCTGTGTGAGCGTGACGGTGTATGGTACAGTCTGTGAAGAAACTTAAAATGAAGGAGTTTGTGCCTGCTGTTTAAAGAAATTTCCTTTGTTGCCCTACAGCACTGTTCCCACTGGTCGTCAGTGATGGGCTTACCCAGGTCCACCTCCCACGCAGCACGAACCTTGGTGTCAAGAGATAGGACACCGTCAGACTTCAGACTAAGAAGTGTAAAAAATAAAAACAAGACAGCAGAGCGGGCCTTTTTCATCTGTGTATCCAGGATCTGGAAAAACATCCCCATGTCCATTAGGACTACCCCAGTGCCGCTCTAATATAGGAAAGAGTTGAAGACTCACCTCTTTAAAGAACACTATTTCACACTGCATTAACCATCCACAACCCAACTTCCCCTCCTTTTACTCTGTTACTTTATGTTTGTCTTTGACTATGTACAGTGCTTTGCTGCTTTATGGCTAGGTTTGTGCTGCACAAATACCATAAACATGCATACATACATAGCAATGCAGGGATCATACTTAACTTATTGGGCAATAGAAATCATAGACACTCTGCTCTCATTGTGGATCTGGTTGCCCTAGCTAAAAAAAGAATCACTCTAGATTGTATGTATTGCTCCATATGTAGAGGCGACGTCCATTCTGCTGAGTTGAGGTGGTGAATGAGATCAAGGTCATTGTTAGGCCTCCTGAGTCTAAAATCAAACTTGAAGACTTTTTTCGCAGTTTAATTTTCTTAGAGGCGTTGCCGTCAATAACACCATCATTATAAAAATGAATCATCTAAGTCAGCAAAAAAATAAAACCTATGCAGATCAAGTTTATCGGCCAATGTATCTTTTATATACCGCAGAAATCACCAGAACAACAAGATTGCAACCTCAAGTCGTCATCAATGCGCACATTTGAACCCCCACAGTAGACTTCTGAATTATTCTTAGGTAACAAATGTTTACATTACATTGGCCTCTTGCCAACTGAATCTGCACCTCATCTCCAGAAATGGAACCTGGAGATACCAGGACCGGCTGATGGGGCTGTAAACCACTGACATTAGTAGGCTGAGATAATGTATCTGCAGAGGCCTTTGCAATCAAGACACCAATATCTGAGGCAACCTGCTTCAATGATGAAGGTATGGGCTTTTGTATAGAGTTAGGGGAATTCATTAGAACATCAGCAGGAATTGTAATAAAGAGAAACAGAAGTTTAAACTAAAGGGATACAAAGCAACTGCAATTCTGGACATGGTGGAGATGCCGGACACGGTGCAGCAAGCGGAATAAACTGTTTAGTGTCCCGCTGAGGCTTGTGGAGGTAGTGCCGGCATATCAGCATGTAACTTGCAAGAACGTATCAAAAGGTCGCAGCATGCGCAGATGGCAAAAAGCGACTTATCTGTAAATATGAAGCAGCAAGAAAAGAGGCAGGGTGTTTGTGGTAGCCCCAATTTATGACATAGGAAGAGACTTTCAATTCCCTGCCCAGTGGGCCTGTGTGGTGGGAACTGTACTTCATTACTTCGAAATGCTATTGCATAAACAGCAGGAAAAGGCTGCATAGTACAGCCTCCGGTCTTCTAATACAATTTTAATTTTCTTTCCTCCCTCCCCCAATTACGTGTTGCCACCATTGCTGTGCTTGTTTTCAAACAAACAAATTTACAAAGGTAGGATTAGTATAAAACCAAGTAAACCTGTTTTTTTTTTTTTTTACAATTGATTAACCCCACCTTCTCCTTGGGTCAGCATTATATTTCAATGACAATTTCATTTTTTTTAATTGTATTTTTCAAATCAAATATTAAAATGTATTTTGTATTGTGTGTTGTTTCTGCAGTGAGTGCATAACCCGTTGTGCGCTGCCTTTGGCCATGCACAGCAGGTGTTGGCGTTAAGGCCTTGGCTTTGGTTAGGGGCAGCATCCGACTCATGTGAATGCCTTTCAGTTATGCCTAGCAGGTATGGAATAATAAAGCTGGCCTATTTAGCCAGGCCCTGAACCCAGCCTCTTGGGGGTCATAACTCATTAAGCATGACATTCTACCGTATGCAGCACAGTTCATGCGCATGGCCTGACTGCACCCAGCTACCAATGGGAATATAACCCACTAGTGAATGATCTTCGCCGAGGCACAGCAGGAATTAAGCAGAAGCATAGAGTGGAAGCTAGTCGGATTGTTACTCTTACTGCTGTTTTTGAGCTGAAACTGAGTTCTGTGCCAAAACCAGCTGTGTTCAGGTGCTTTGTGATAATGCTGGGACATCAGCAGCAGTGCCTGCACAGATTCAACCTGCAGGGGTGGGAAAACAGCTCTTATTTTCCTTTGCTTGCAAATGTTTCACTTAATCCACAATGTTTCACTTAAAGGACAATAAGTAACTTGTTATGTCCAAGGTGTCTCCAGGCTGGGAGCAGTTGGAAGGCAAGTGGAGCAAAGCTGCAACCTCACATCTGCCTGCCAGACTTGGAGAGCCGCCCTTCAGATGAAGCAAAGATACCCTCATTCATTAGGTCACTTCATAAATTTGCAGAGAGAGAAACTGACATTTGAAAGTGTTTTTACTTTCTTAAGTTCTGTATGCATATAAGATGTGTAGGTATGTGTGTTCTCATTAGTGCTGGTGGGAAAATGGTGCAGAGACCCGCAGAGCCCTTTAAGCGGATAATGTCCTGATATTCATGCCGAAACCAGAGGCCTTGATCCCCTATTAATACAATTTCTGCGGGTATATGGGAACGCATCGGGACTCAGGGTGAACTGGAGCAAACCAAGACTAAATCCCCCTGACTGCACCTCCCACCAGAGAACCATACACTCCCCGACATTAGACAGTAACAGGGCCCATTCACCTATGTGGGGGTACGGATATCGAATTATCCTGAGACCTGCTGGGAATTCAACATAGTGCCCTTGAAAGCAAGGTCAGGAACCACATGTCACAATGGATGTCTCTTCCCCTCAATCTCCTGGGACGCATCACGCTATTCAAAATGTCGTGCTCCCCAACTGCTATAGCGCCAAAAAAGGTAGCACCTAGTTAGTTTTAGCAAATTGCAATTTGAGATCAATGGCTATGTCTGAGGCTACTCCCCTCGAAGAGTAGCATATGCTAAGAGTGTTCAGTCACCACTAGGTGGGGGCCTGAGGGCAGTAGATATATCTGTTCCCATAAATGACAGGATATTTGGTGACAGAAGAGACCCGGCCATCAGATTAGAGGTGGCAGGATTCCAGGACTCTGCCCCATGGTCCTGGCTTTACGGCACAATACCTCCTTCACAGGTACCATCGATCATGGCTAACCCCATCGAGGGCTCTGAAACAGATGGGTTGGAGTGAGAAACTCCCTAGAGAGACGCTACTATGGCAGGTAAACTAGTTCGCTCGGACACCGCACCTGCAAGAGTTCCACAATGAGAGAAGATCGGCATCTGTAAACTTGGGGATGTGTGGGCACATAGACACATTATTTCTTTTGAATAACTGACTTCGGAATATGACCTACACCAATCACAACTCTTTCAAACCTTACATCTGAGACGCCCTGGAACAAGTAGGGAATGTGTCCAATCCACTCCTTGAATTAAATCCCCTGGAACTCAGATTTACGATGGGGGAAATTGGTGGCAAAGGTTTATCCTGACTGTACAGGACACTTGTGATTAACAAGCCCAATACCATGACTGCCCTGAGAAACAAATGGGCCCCCAACATTGGAGAGTTGGATGAGGAAGACTAGGTAGAAGTCAAAGTGGCAATCAAGCAGTTGGTGATCCCAGTGCACCACCGACTAATCCAATTTTATATTCCTCCATAGGGTCTACTTTACACCCACAAGCTATGGCAGATGGGTAGAGTCCGGACCCCCGAGTGCCTCAGATGTTGAGCCCCCAGTGAGGACAGGATACACAGTGTCTGGAAATGCCCGATCATGCATAAATACTGAGATAGAAGTTTCTCCATACTGGAGGAGGTGATAGGTTTCCAAATAGGGCGAGACCCTAAAATAGGGTTATTGGGAGTATTACCAGGATGGGATGGCCTCTGGGGACAGCAGATTTAAGTAGGTAGCTGGTGTGTACTCGCCAAAAGGGATATAGCTAATTACTGGAGATTCACATCACCCCCACAAGTTCAGGAGTGGTTTTATGGGCATGGACTACTGCAGACGCAGTGTATAAATCACGGGGCTACCCACATAAACACTCTAAGACAGTAGTCTTAAAACTTTTTATTACCGCGGCCCATCCGGTGTAAAAAAACGAATTGGGGGGCCCCCTAAATTAAAACGTATTTTTCCCAATTATTCTATAATCTTGCCAGCCAGGTCTTACTAAACTGTAAAAGTATCATTCAGTGGCCCTCCCCACTTGTCTCTGTGGGAGGGATGGGCGGAAATAGAAGCTTGGAGGCTTTAATGGTTAATCAATTGTGAAGTTTATTTAAGAAAAATCAGGAGGGATATGATGCTTTCTTCTGATGAGTTTGTTTGGGTCCTTGGAATGGTGTACGCAGAGCCTTCTTCTTTTTCAGGTAGCTTTCTTGGTCCTATGTCTGCCGCCCCAGGATGCTCGCAGGAAGTACTAAGGTCCTTTGGATTTAAGTAGGAAAACCTTCACCACACCCGGTGCTTTAACATAGGTACTCCGGAAGGTTCACTGAATCTGGGAACTACTTTGTCTAAGGGTGCCACGATAGACGTCGTTATGAGGCTCTAGTGACCCAGGTTGTTCCAAGTCAAGTGAGGATAGGTAAGGGCATTGGGGAGGGAGTGCTCAGGGACCTGTGTAGACTGGCTGTGAGGAACACTATGTACAGTGCCTGGTTTACCCTTCCTCCCACCTCCCACGAAGTCCCTCCCGCTTCCCCGTATTTCCCCCGCTGTGCCCCGTGTGCGGAATCACTCACCGTCCAAGCCGTAACTCTCCTGCGTTACGGCAGTGGTTGCGCCCTCCTGGGGGGGAGACGGGATCCACCAGTCTTCCGACCACTCCTCAGCGTCTCTGGTCTCTTCAGGGGGCTCCTCCATTGCGGCGTCTCGGCTCTTCCCTGGTTCGGCATTCTCCAGCCTGCGCTGCTCCTCTCGGCATCTTCTTCCGGACTCTGTGACGTCTCCGCACTCTACATCGGGATTCTCCTTTTCTCCTTGCCCAGTATACAAGGATTGGTTCCGTCTGTCGGTCCTGCCTCCTATGTCCTGAAACAGAGAGGACGCGGACCACGAATTATCCTGGTTGTTGTCGGGTGGGTCCCTGGCCCATGTGATTCCCGGCGCATGCCTAGGTAAGGGCTCTGTCGACATCGAGTCCCCTCCGTCTCCCTTCTGACAGTAGCCTACTCCCAGCCATCATATGAACGACAAAATATGTTAATAAGGGCCATTACGAAGTGGCCTTCTGCCTGTCTGTTTTCTATCAGTAAAAACAAAGCACTGTTATCAGCAAGATTATTCTCTTGGACAGTGCCTGGCAGCCCCCCTTGGATCAATTAGGGCACCCCAAGTGAGCCCGCCCCCAGTTTGAAGACCGCTGTACTAAGATATGGGGCTCCAGGATAGGCTGTCTCCAGAATCCGGGCAGAGGGTGGACGTCTGGGATTCTGGGATTGAGTCCTTAGAGGACAGGCGTCCTGGATGAGTAGCCTGCCACTCTGGGAGGGAGAAACAGAATTAAACGGACCAAATTAATGATCCAGCAAAGTGTATTGCAAATGTGTACCCTACCAGTCACCTGATTTTGTTATCATAAATCAATTTTAAAAATGTTGGGTTTTTTTGTTGTGGTGATGGGCCCTTCTCAACCACAAGCTTAAATTAAGCATAGTATACCTTTATATAGCCCAGGTGAGGAGATATATATATATATGGGATGGAGGTGAGGCATTGTTGATTGAATATGTTTCAATTCTAAACACTAAACCCTGTTGACTGTAAAATGTAGCGCATGTAAAATTTATTTTGGGGATGTCAAATTACAAGTGGTAGGTGATTCCATCCAAATCAATGTTTTTCGATAAAAGGCTGCCTGTAATTCAATTCTGCATAGCTCCGGTGGCCATCTGTGCTTCTTGAAATGGAGTATACCTTACAGTCAGGTGTAGAGGGCACGGAGGATTTGCTCTTCTGATGCTTCATTTGAAACAGAAGCCAGTTGATGATTGCACGGTTTTCTGAGGATATCCAGCTAGTGTGTTCAGAGAAGCCAAGCAGAGGGTTCTGAAGAAAAACAGGGAGCAGTTGTTATTCATGAATTCTGAGGGCAAATACACAACCACACCCGACGTCACGAGTGACCAGGATCAAGTGATGCGTTTGTTCATGGTCTATTACATGGAATATGGGTCTATAAGTTCAGTGATCAAGCTAATTGGCACATCTTGAAACATGACAAACATTTGAAAGATGCTATAGGTCTGTACCCCAAGAATAAGTATCGTAAGGCACCATCCTTGGGAGACATGTTAACTAGAGCTATGTTTTATCAGGAACCAGACTGACTGACCAATAGAACGAATGGTTTAAAAAATGTGACTTTTGCAAAGCTTGCAAATTTGGAATGTACTGCCCAGAGTATAAGACATTTGAAGGCAGGTCATGCAAGATCAAAGAAAAGATCATATGTGACATGGTGTTTGTGGTCTATGCATTGGAATGTGGTTGTAGAATGCGGCATGTTGGCAGTACCATTAATAGGCTGAGATTAAGAATTTTGCAGCACATAAGGGCCATCAAGAACCAGGTCCGAGCATACCCCATGGCTAAACATTTCTGGGAAGTGCACCAAGGCAATTTAACATCCTTGCAATATTATGGCATCAGGAACATTAAGGTTTGGCGTTCCAGATTCTTCTAAATGAAAATTACAAAATAAATATTGACTGAGCACCTGAATTCCTAGTGGCACCTCTGTTGGAGTCGTAATGACGGGGGAAGTGCGGCCGAATTTACACGGCAAGATCAGTAAACATTTCCTAACACATGTACTGGCAAGTAACGCGCCTCTATGTGTAGGATGCCTTGCAAAGGAACATATAGAATGTAAATATTATGTATAAACATGTATAATATGTATATAGGCATCTTCCAAGATGGCGCTCATGCTTGCCTTACATTTGTAGTCCGTCGTCAATGTTTAGTGACAGGATGCAATGCATGTAAAATAGAGTCAGCACAAGCAGTGCTATCAACACTGACGAAGGCTTTAGGCTGAAACGCGTCTGTTGTCTCTGACAAAATAAACCTGGTGGTGTGAGTACCTTACTGGATTTACGAGTGCAGTTCTTTGAAAACGGATCATTTTCGAAGCCGAGCGTGGTATTATTGCTGGGGCCCCCAACCGCAAGCTGCACCCGCCCGCGAGTGCCCGGGATTTACAGAGGGACTTGGAGCGCATATATATATATATATATATATATATATATATATATATATATATATATATATCTGGGTGAGTTCTTCTTCGATATTCTATTGGATAGGAAACCTGTTCATTCCAATAATAAACAGTTACTTGTTCTTGTGATATGAGTGGAATTGCCTAATTTCTTAACTACTGTTTCAGAAAAAAACAAGGCATTTGAAATTATTGTAATACCTCTTGTAACATCCTGTAGGGACCTAGCAGCTGTTCCAACATCCGCAGGAGATTCTTCTGACCAGAGACAGGACAGGCCTATTGAGCAGTCTGGCTGCCAGAAGGGCTGGCTGACAGGTCAGTCTGTGAACCAGTTTATTGGCTGTTCATAACGGCTTACTGTTGATTTCCCTGGTATTACCCCAAATGCATGCAGTTTCCCATAGCTTCCAAAACACCTATACATTATCTTTCCAAGTTCGAAACAGCCCTGATTTGCAGATCTGGGCCACTTTTTTAGCGATCTGATTCTCTAATGGGTGCCAAATAAAATGTTGTGCAAGAGGTTATTTTCTGTCCCAATCTTACTTGGGTGCTGTCCCTTTTGTACCTTATGGGAATGTTGTTCCTGCACCAGAATCTGAAGTTCAGAAGGTAGCGCCTGACTCCAGCATGCCCCATGTGAATGATGAAGAAGAAGAAGTTTGGTAAGGGGGAGGTCAGGGAGAAGAGATGAATCCATTTTGAGATGTGGCTGGCTTTCCCATG
The DNA here is from genome assembly GCF_964261635.1 of Lissotriton helveticus. Classification (NCBI taxonomy): domain Eukaryota; kingdom Metazoa; phylum Chordata; class Amphibia; order Caudata; family Salamandridae; genus Lissotriton; species Lissotriton helveticus. The sequence goes on along the minus strand of NC_136072.1, from coordinate 820,643,243 downwards.
AGCGTGTCCCAGCCCGAGGCTACAGGGCACCAGTGAAGGCCTCTTGTCTTCTCCCTTCTCAGGGCCACAGCTTCAGCATCCACTCACCGGGTCAAATCCCTTCACCACTGATCACTGTGCAGGGATGTGGTTATTGTGCGTTTCCCTGTGAGTAGGTCTAAGTCAATGAAATGGGAGATGGTTCTGTGCTTTTTTAACTGTTTGTAGAGGCCCAGTGCACTCCCTTGCCAGGTGTTCTAAACCAGTCAAGTGTGTAACGGCTAAGAGTATCCATGCCAAATCGTCCCAGTAAATTCTCAGCCTGGGGCATTCCCAAAGGATGTGTTTAAAATCCGCTGCTGGGGCATTGCAGGTGACACAGGTCTCCAAAGCATCGGGGAAGATTCTGTGTATCTTGGCCAGGCAGAGATAGGCTGTATGGAGTACTTAGAACTGGATACATTTAAAGTGGTCCTTCCAAGACCCTGTCCGGGGATAGTACAGGACCCTGGATCATTCTATGTACTGTAGGGCTCTGTTTATCTCTGCCTCCCACATGATTGTAAGGAGTTGCAGGGAAATCAGGTAATGTGCCACCAGAACCCTATAAGCCAAGTGATGAAGCTCCACCCTGTCCCAATTGTGGGCAAGGCATTAGTGACTGGGTTAGTTGCTGGTTCTGAATCTCCCTGCATTCCAAGGGTGCCAAGGGCCTGACGGACTCTGTCATATGTAATGAATTGCCCCTCCTGGAGAGCGGCGTGCTCGACTAGTTCTGCAAAGGTTAACAGTTACTGTCACAGAAAAGCCACCCCAACATGGAGGTTCCTGCCTTGTCCCAGTAGTACAGTTCTTGCTTCAAGGCCTAGCAAAGGTAGTGCCAGGTCATATTGAGGGGAGCACTGAGTGATCCAAAAACCTCTAGCAGTGCTCTTCAGGGCCAGCGACAACAGGCAAGGGGGGTTGACCGGATGATGAGCCATGGGGCCAACACCATTGAAGCCCTTTCCCATGACAGCAGGGCGTTCTGGGTACCAGTATCCTACAAGTAGGCCTTGGATATCCAGCTAGATTGTGCTAGATGAGCTCGCCAAATAGGCTGTTAAGTTCTCTGAAAAAGTGCCTGGGGGGTAGGGGGTGGTCTCAGTAGAAGGTTGACAAAATAATACTAAAGTCGAGGGAGCATTACCATCTTGGAGACTGCGATACGGCCCAATGGAGACAGAAGGAGGGTTTGCCAAAATGTCACCTAAGAACAGAGAGATGTCACTGCCGCCATGTTACCATCCAGGAGATCCTGATATTCATGGAAAATCCATATCCCTAGATATCGGAAGGTCAAAGCCTACCAGCGTATCGTTCCCCCTCCCATGCGCTAGTCCACCCGCGCTGCCATCTGGGCGAGGGAGAACAACCATGACTTCTCCCAACTGACCCAACAGTGTTTAAAAAACGACAGGAGATCAGAGATACCAGAGGCATCCTAGGCGAGGTACCTGATATCAAATAAAATGTTTTTGTGTACAGGGATATTGCATGGGTTCTGACAGGGTTACCCCCCAAATGTCACCCTCCCTGGATACATGGGCAGTCAGGGGCTCCGTAGCGCCTGCCGCTATGTATGCCCCTGCCCACTGGTAGCAGCTCCGATGTGAGATCTCCCAGGCTGGCGCAGACAGAGGGATCTGAGTACAACAGCTGGACTGTACGAACTCTACGGAACTTTAAGCCAAACTTGGCCAGGACCTCAAACAGATAGGTCCAGCTCAGGGAATCAAACGCTGGAATCAAACTTCTTCTCCAAACCTTTGATTAAGGCCACCCCTTGGGGCGGTGAAGTATTCCGGTCGGGCACGAAGCCGTTTGATCGGCATAGATCAGGCAGGGAAGCACTCTCTGTATGCGGTCAGCTAGAAATTTACTTGAAATTTTTATAGTCTGAGTTCACTATGAGACAGTTAGAAGCTGGGTTTGTGGGGTCCTTCCTGGGTTTCCGCAAGGAGACTAGTGTGGCTTTGCGAGGGAAGTTGGAAGGTGCCCTGAGTCAAATGCCAATTTATACAAGGTTGCCAGTTTTCGGGGCCAAGGAGGTGTCAAAGGCCTTCCACCAGTAGGCTATCATTCCGGAAGTCTTGTTTCTGGCCAATTCCGTGATCTATTCACATTTCTCCTGAGAAAAGTGGGACTGAGTATTCTCCCCCACGAAAGCCCAGATGGCTTCCAGGGAAGCCTCCGGGTGATTTTTTTCCCATCCACCTGTGCAAACTGCAAGTTCGGCCACCTTGAAGCTCACCGTCTGTGGCCCGCGCATATGAATCCTGCATGCGGCGTTGATAGTCACCTCAAGGCCCGGTTCCAGGAATCTTTATCTGGGTGGGCCAAGGGTGCGTTTGGGTGGGCCAATGCGGGTCTAATTTATAACAATTCTAAAGGAAGACTACAAGCCCTAGAGTTACACATGGACATCGATTCACCAAAATGCCACGGGTAGCGGAAATAGCTTCACACATCCTTCAATCAGGGGCTTTTAAAGCACGCTGAGGTTCTCAAGGCGCTTGGAGAGGGGAGTGCAGGCCCGGGTCAGCCAAAAAGCCAGGTCTTGAGGCTCTTCCTGAAGGTGTGCAGGGTAGGGGAGCGTCTGATATTGACTGGGATGTAGGAGTAGGCTCTTCTGCCTGCTCTGGTTCTGCGGATGCGCAGGGTCTCTGCTAGGGTGAGGTCCGCGGAGCGGAGGTTTCTTTTGGGCACGAGGAAATAGATTCTTTTGTTGAGGTATTTTGGTTCGATGTTGTGAAGGGATTTGTAGGTGTGGGTGAGTAGCTTGAAGGTTACCCTCTTCTTGACGGGGAGCCAGTGAAGTTCTCGGAGGTGTTGGGTCATGTGCTCGTGTCGCGGGGTGCCGAGGACGAGTCTGGCTGCGGTGTTCTGGATGGTCTGGAGTTTGTGTAGCAGGGATTTGTTGATTCCAGCGTAGAGGGCATTTCCGTAGTCCAGTCTGCTAGTTATGAGTGCGAGGGTGACCGTCTTTCTGGCTTTAGGGGGGATCCACTTGAAGGTCTTTTGGAGGATACAGAGGGTGTTGAAGCAGGTGGAGGTGAAAGTGTTGATCTGGTGAGTAATGGTGAGGGAGGAGTTGTTGTAATATACATATGCTTGTTTCCTTTCCTCATGTTATGACATGGTCGTGTTCTTTTCCACCTCATTTGGTTCCACTGCTTGTCATTCCAAGAGCATTGGAGCTTTGGAGTCTGGAGCAGTTGGATGTACCTTGAAGAGCTGTTGGTGATGTTTTCACTAATAAACCAGACCTATAATCAAACTAGTGTCTGATCATCTTTTCAACACTGGCGACGTTTGGCTGCTTGGAAGGGACAAGCCACATCACCACTTAACCCTGAACCCACTTCTTGGAATTTTTTGGATTTCTCTTTCTGGATTTACCCTCTTATGGACTACATGGATTGTTTCTACATGATTTCTATATGGAATACTTCCTTGGATTTTAAGACTGTCTGACTTTCAAGACTTGTTGACTTTTTATTCAACTGGAATCTATTTTTATGACTTTTTAACTCATTGACCATCAGTTTGAACTGGATTTATCCACTTCTCGACCACCAGTTTGTTTCCTTCGTTTTAAACTATTCTCCGCTTCAAACTCCCTCTTCAGGTAACCTTTTGGATTATTTTCCCCTGGATTTTGACTCTCCCCCTTGTCAACTTTGCCCTGTTTACTTTCGCTCCTCAACGGTCTCTCTTACCGTTAGGCGCGCCTCAGCTACTTCCTCGAGCCTGTCGTTCGGCTCCTTGACAAGCGCTGCAGCCGCGCTGACATTCCTTTGCAGAGCGCAGCATTCGAGCTGGAGCCTCGAACATCGCCATTGCCATTATGTTCTTTTCATGAGAACATCGCTCCCAGAGCTCCCGGCTGCCTTTGCGTGACGTTGACATTATCGCGTCACACGCATACGTGCCGCCATCTTGCCGGTTACCTAGCAACGCTCTCTGACAACGCTGTTCATCGGATTTATCGAGTGAATAGATTTCTCAGCGTTTCACCGCTCAAAAATAATCCAGCAACGTTTTCGCTTCTACAAAAAGGATTTTTCACAGCGTTTTCTCTACATTAATCTAATCTGCATTTTGACTTTGGATTTCCAGCCTTGACCAGTTTTCTTCAGGTTTTCTTCAGGTTTGACTTTTATCTGTGTATCTTCTGTGATACACACACACATTGACAATTACTGTTTTATTTTATTTTGTTTTCTTTCACACAGTATGGCTTCTTCTTCCTCTATGACCCAACCCCCTGCTTTCCTATGTGAAAAGGGTGAACCTATTCTTCCTTGGAAAAGATGGAAGAATCTTTTTGATTCCTATTTGTTGGCCATAGGTGGTGACAAATTTTCTGCTGTGAGAAAACAAGCAATATTACTGCATAATCTTGGTGTAGAAGGTCGTAATATTTATGACAGCATTGATGAGATACCCATCAATGATGGTTCTGGTGATTCTCCCACAGATGTCTTTCATATGTCCTTAAAAATGTTAGAGGACTACTTTGGTCCCAGAATTAATGTGGTTTTAGAACGTCATAAGTTCTTTGCGAGGGTACAAGAACCTAAAGAAAAGGTTGGATTGTATGTTGCTTCCTTAAAGACATTAGCACGTACTTGTGATTTTGGTGAACTCACAGACTCTTTGATTCGTGACCAGTTGGTCAGATGTACAAATAACCCCAGAGTACAAGAGAAACTTCTCTCTAAAAATCCCTCCCTCAGAGAAGCCTTAGCTATTGTTGAAGGTATTGAGAATACTTCTGGTTGGGCTAAAGAGATGAAAGAACATAAAATTTCACCTGATTGTTCTTCTGCCTCCAGTAGCATTCATCAAGTTGCTCAACCACTCAATTCCTCTCAGCCTACTAATTCTGAAGATTCCATTTGTAAAGTTATGCAAAACACCAAACCCAAAATTACTTTCGATCGGTCTAAAATCAAATGTTACAGATGTGGAAGCCCTAATCATTCTTCTTCCTTTCCTAATTGCTATGCCAAATCCTCCACTTGCATTAAATGTGGTATTAAGGGGCATTATGCCAGAGTATGCAAGTCATCCACCAAAATACACTCTATTGAATGTTCCTTGCCTTCCTCAGACTCTCCCCGACTTGTTGTTTCCAGTGTTACAAGTGATGGAAGCATTGATGCTGATCCCATTGTCATGCCTGAGTGTAATGTAATTATTGGTGGCCAGGATTTTATTCTTTTAGCCGACTCTGGTTCTCCCTTTACCCTAATAGGAAATGATAATTGGAACAAAGTTTTTCCTAAAATTGACTTGCATAAACCTGATATTAATGCTGTAAGTTATAATGGTTCTCATATTCAAGTCTCTGGTTACACTGTCATGAGGATACATTTCAAAGGTCGAGAAACTGTGGGGAAAATCTATGTTGCCTATAGAGGTGACAATCTTTTAGGGTGGAGACATCAGAGAGATTTGGGAATCATCCTCAATCCCAATGCCCTTAAACCCACTGACCAAGTCATGTTAATTGACCAAATCTCTATCTCCAACATCTTCTTTGATGATTTCCCACATGTTTTCTCTGACAAGTTGGGTTTATTGAAGGGTTTTCAACACCGTATTATTTTGAAGAAAAATGCTATTCCATGTGTGTTCAAAGTTAGGAAAGTTCCTAACATGATGCTTGCTCCTCTTAAATTAGAACTTACTAGACTCATGGATTTGAATGTTATTGAGGAAATTGAATCTTCAGAGTGGTTGGCCCCAGTAGTTTTGGCCCCCAAGGATGGTGGGAAGAACATTCGCATGTGTGTGGACCTCAGAGGTTTGAACAAATGCATTTGGGTAGACCGACAACCCCTGCCCAATATCCCTGAGTCCATAACTATGCTTGCTGGGGCTAAAATATTTTCTGTTCTTGATTTATCCGCAGCGTACCACCAGGTTCCACTTCATGAAGATTCCAAGCATCTCACTTCTTTTGTTACCCCCCTAGGTGCCTATCGTTTTGTTAGGATGCCTTTTGGTTTGGCATCCGCTGTTGCCTGCTTTCAGAGAATTATGAAAATGGTTGTGGGGGATGTCTCTAATGTCATATTTTTCCAAGATGACATCTTAGTTTTTGGCAAGGATAATAAGCAACATGAAGAAGTTCTGAGAGCAGTTCTAGTCAGGTTGGCCGACAAAGGTTTAACAGTTAACAAGGCCAAATGCAAGATTGGAGTAACCTCTGTTACATACCTTGGTCATGTAATCTCTGGCGAAGGTATACAACCCAAACTCGAATTGGCCAAAAGTATTGCTGAAGCCCCCACCCCCTCTGATAAAGACCATGTTAGGTCATTTCTTGGTCTAGCGGAATTTTATTCCAAGTTTATCAAGAATTTTGCATGTATTGTTGAACCTATCAGGAACCTTCTAAAAAAAGGTGTCCATTTTGACTGGAGTGTTGATTGCAATAATGCCTTCATGATTGTGAAGAATACCATCAGTCAGTTACCTAGTTTAGGTCACTTTGATACCAGGAAAAAGACTATTCTTTCCACTGATGCTTGTCTTTCTGGATTGGGAGCTGTTCTTTCTCAATTGGACAATGGCGATGAAAGAGTTGTGGCATTTGCATCCAGGGCTCTAAAAAAGGCTGAACAGCATTACTCTTGTATTGAAAGAGAAGCTCTTGCTGTGGTTTGGGCTATCAAACATTTTAAGTTTTATTTGTGGGGCATTCCTTTTATTGTGAAATCCGACCACAAACCCTTAATTCAAGTTTTCTCTTGTATGGAGAGTGAGAGACTAACTCCCAGGCTCAAACGTTGGAGCGAGGGGTTAGAAGAGTTCAATTTCATTGTACAATATATTCCTGGATCATTGAACAAGACTGCTGACTGTCTCTCACGTTTACCCCTGCAGAATTTAGATGATGAATTGGATCTAGATGCGGTCAAAGTAGCTTGGGTTTCCGAGAGTGCTATTTCCCTGGATGATTGGGTCGTTGCTCAATCCATTGACTCAGTTTTACCTCTGGTCAAGGACCTGGTAGTTAAAGGTTGGCCCAGTAACAGCAGAGACATCTGTAGTGACCTTTTACCTTTTTGGTCGGTTAAACATGAACTTACCATTGTTGATGACATTGTTATGCGTGGAGAAAGCTTGATCCCTCCTGTAGTGATGCGTCCAAAACTCATCAATCTTGCCCATGATGGACACATGGGCAGAAGTTTCACTAAATCTCGCCTGAGAGAAAGATATTGGTGGCCTAATATGGACAGGGATGTCGAACTTGTTGTCAAAGATTGTTATCAGTGTGCCACTAATGACAAGTCCAAGTTGGTTAGTAAAGCTCCCCTTTCTCCTCTGTCGGTCCCTGACCAACCTTGGTCCAAATTGGGTTTGGATATCATGGGACCTTTTGATCTACTTACTCCCTCTGAAAGATTTGTCATTTTGCTTGTTGACTACATGTCAAAATGGGTCTCCACCAAGTGTGTACCCTCTGTCACTTCTAGAGTGGTTATTGATTTCCTACGTGATGAGTTTGCCTCTGAAGGTGTTCCCAAGTGCATCATTACGGATAATGGTGTCCAGTTCATTTCAACTGATATGGAGTTTTTTTTAAAAGACCATGGCATTTCCCATCTAAAAACCGCACTCTATTCGCCTCAGGCTAATGGTCTTGCTGAACGAATGAATCGTGTGGTCAAAGGTTGTGTGCAAAGAGCCATTGAAATGAAATGTTCCCTAAAAGATGTTTTGCGTGATACTTGGTGGGCTCATCGCACCACCATCAATTACATTTCTAAGTCTTCTCCTTTCCTTCTGTTACGTGGTAGACAAGCCTCTTCCAAGTTGAATCCCAATTGGCTTCCCGTTCAATCTTCTCCTCCCTTAGAAAGGGGAAGTGTGGGAAATAAGATTCTCTCTTACCAACAGAGGTATAAAGAGCGCTATGATTTAAAGAATTCTACCAAACCTATGTTATGGAATGTGGGAGATTGGGTCCTTGTGAAAAAACCCAGATTTTCTAAAAAAGGTTCTTCCGAATTTATGGGTCCTTTTAGAATCACCAAGATTCACAACAATGTAGTTACCCTGCAAAATGGTTGCAAATGGAGCATGTCTAGGCTTGTTAAGTTTTCACCTGATGTTTCTCCCTCATCTTCCCTGGTGGATCCTTCCTGTTCCTCTTCCACTCCTTATGTCCATGATACTACTTCTTTTAAGAGGTTTCCACAGAGAACTCATCATGCTCCTGCTCGTTTCAACGACTATGTTTAATTTGACTTGCTCTAGTGTTTCCTTTTCAGGTGTCTTCTTCATGCTACTTCAAGTTGTTTCATTTTTCACTTTTGTTTTTTTTGTTTCTTTTTATAGTAATAGGGATGTGTTGTAATATACATATGCTTGTTTCCTTTCCTCATGTTATGACATGGTCGTGTTCTTTTCCACCTCATTTGGTTCCACTGCTTGTCATTCCAAGAGCATTGGAGCTTTGGAGTCTGGAGCAGTTGGATGTACCTTGAAGAGCTGTTGGTGATGTTTTCACTAATAAACCAGACCTATAATCAAACTAGTGTCTGATCATCTTTTCAACAGGAGTCCAGAATGATGCAGACGTTTCGAGCGTGGTACGTCGGGGTGGGTGGGTTTCCTAGGGTGGGGGGCCACCAGGTGTTGTCTTAGGCGGTGGGGGAGAATCCAAGGACGAGGAGCTCTGTCTTCTCCGAGTTGAGCTTTAGGCAACCGTTGCTCATCCAGGCTGCGACTTCTTTCATTCCTTCCTGGAAGCTGAGTCTGGTGTCTTCTGGGTACTTCATGAGGGAGAGGATGAGCTGGGTGTCATCTGCATAGGATACTATGCTGAGCCCATGCTGTCTGACAATGGCGGCAACGGGTGCCATGTAGATGTTGAAGAGCGTGGGGCTGAGAGAAGATCCTTGGGGTACTCCACAGTTGATCTCTGTGGGCTCGGAGAAGAAGGGTGGGAGTCTGATCCTTCGGGTTCTGCTGGCGAGAAAGGAGCAGATCCAGTTGAGGGCAGTCCCCGTATGCCTGCGTCGTGGAGTCTGGCTGCAAGGGTGTGGTGGGAGATGGTGTCGAAGGCTGCAGAAAGGTCTAGCAGGATGAGGACCGCGGTGTGGCCATGGTCAAGTAGCACGCGGATGTCGTCAGTGGCAGCGAGGAGGGCAGTCTTAATGTTGTGGTTGCTGCAGAACCTGGACTGGGAGGAGTTGAGGGTGGCGTTCTCTTCGATGAAGTGGTCAGCTGGACGTTGACGAATTTCTCAGTGCTTTGGCTGTGAAGGGATGGAGAGAGATGGACCAGTAGTTTTTCAGGTCCGTCAGGTCAACTGAGGGTTTCTTGAGGAGGGGCTTGACCTCTGCCTGCTTCCAATTGTGAGGAAGATGCTGGATTCGAAAGTGGCGTTCATGGTGCGGCATAGTTCGGGAGCAATGGCGGCAGCGGCTCTGTGGAAGATGTGAGACGGGCAGGGGTCTGTGGGGGCTTCTGAGTGGGTACGTTTTTATGGTCGTGGTGGGGTCGTCAATGGTGACCGGTGTCCAGGTGGTGATGGTGGGCTGGCTGTCATTGCTGGAGTGGAGGGTGTTTTCTGGAGTCTGTTCGCTGAAGTTGTCGTAGGGGGCCTTGATTTTCAGGTGGAAGTAGGAGCCGAGCAAGCTTGTTGCAGAGGTCCTGGGACGGTGTGATGTCCGTGGCTATGCGGGGGGTTTGGTGAACTGCTGGATGATGATGAAGAGTTCCTTTGAGTTGCTGGTATTGGTGAGGATTTTGTTCCCGATTAAGGTGCTCTTGGTGGTTCTTATGAGTTGGTGATTGTTGGACTTGGGCCTTAGGACAGGTTCACCCCTAGACTTTTTGCCTTTAAATGGTGACCTGGTGATGGTGATTTTTGGGTTCTGCGCACTTTCACTGTGTCCCAGTGGAAAGTGCGTGCGCACTGTGAGTGCATGTGATGAGCTAGGCCTGCCCTCCCATAGGAATGCATGGGGAATGTATGTGTCCCTGGTAGTTCCTGATGCGTGGGGAGTGCAGGCTCGAGTTTGGTATGTGTGAACTCGTGGGAGGGAATGCTGCGCAACGGTATGTGCGGCTTGTATGTGTCTAGTGGGGAAGGGCCACTTCTAGACATGGCTGTGTGTGTGCAGTGAGGGTGCTGGAGCGTGATTGGCTGGAGCTGGCTGGCATGCCAGGCTCCAGGAAGTCTGGATGGGTCTGCCCGGTGGTGAGTGGGAGATTAGCATGCTGATGGCTGGGGAGGAGTGTACCTGTGTCCTGAATGAGGCTGGGTTTTCCCCTGACAATGCTGGCTCCGTCCCCCTGTGGTGCGTCTAACGACCCTAGCCCTGCCAGTGAATAGAGAGGGTGGTTGAGCCCATCAACAGTGCTCACAGACCAGCTGCGACTGGTTCTGCCCCCACCCTGCACCTACAGACAAAGGAAATGATGTATAAAAACGGGGCTGTGTCCCCACAGAGTTTGTTCTCTTCCAGGATCCTGAGGGGGCTGCTGCTGCTGTCGCTGGGCCAGAGGACCGCCACTTGGAGTGTCTCCCTGCCTGGAGACCCAGTGAGCTGGCTCTGGGCCCAGCCTTGCCCCCCTGCCTGCCTACAAGGACTTTTGCTGGACTTTGTTGTCCTATAGCGCCTGGGGGCGCTGCATTTGATTGATAGCGCTGGGAGCGCTTTTCTTTCCCCTTCTAGCGCTTAAGAGCGCTGTATTTTGCATTTAGCGCAGGGAGCGCTTTAAATTGCCTTTTAGCGCTGAGGAGCACTTTGCTTGCCTAGCGAGTGCCCACCTCGCTTATTTTTGATTAATTTTCCCCCTGGCAGGTGCCCACCCTGCCAGGGACCTTGCCGCTATATTTTGAGTTTACCTCGAGGGAGCCCACTGAAAAGTTACCAATAATCACACAGGAAGAATTTGTCCTTAGATCAGGTTTATTGGTAAACACCTTAACCATCAGCTATCAGGAGGCAACTGCCAGAAATAGAATCAGCTCACAAGAACATTCCATGGCCATGGAATGTACAAGCAATGAACATAAAGATAATACTACACATCCTCTTTCTTATAAATAAGACAGAATTCACATTGAACAATATTAATAAACAACAAAATTAAAGTAATGCATAAAAATGTAGTACAGCATAAAACACAATGACTCTCACACAAATCAAGTACATGGAGTCCCTAATTTGTATAATCTTTAAGATAAACAGGAGCCCACTTAACTCGTGAGCTACACCTTTGATGAGTTAACTTTGCTTCATCACAATTAACCGGATCCTGCACATTGGATTTTTCAGAGACTGTGTGGTCTTTTACTAAAGCCACTCTATTCAGATTCCATATTTTACCATTTTCCAATTTAACAGAATTTTTGAAACATTTTATAACATGCAAAGGAGCAGAGTATTTTGACCAAGCCAAAGCTCCTACTGGAGCCCTGACTCCAACTAAATCACCAACTTTAAAAGTACCTTCTTTCACTCTTTTCCTTTCATCAAAACACTCTTTGTCCCTCAACTGAACCTTCTCTTCTCTTTCTCTCCAATCACCAATCCCATTGTTAGTTATACCTTTCCCCCAACACATCCAAGCAGGGCTCAAAGACGTATTAGGAATCCTCCCTTTAAATAACTCAAAAGGAGTTCTCTTTGTTGTCATTTGTGGAGAAAATCTGTGTGCTAAGATACATTTTTGTAATTCCTCCCTCCAATCCAACAAATTAACTCTTGAAAGTTGAACATTCTCCTTAATCACTCGGTTGAACCTTTCCACAGTTCCATTAGTTTCTGGATGATAAACCACTCTTTTATGTTTCACACCACAAGAGATTAAAAATTCAGACATCAAACTTGAACAAAACTGAGGACCATTATCCGATAAAAGAGACTTCGGAAGACCTTCCCTTCTAAAAAATTCTTTTAGAAAAGATACAACGCAAGAAGAAGTCACCTCCGAAACAGAAGACACTTCCACCCACCTGGAATAAAGATCAATCAAGACTATCAGATATGGTGTACGATGCTCTCCAGAAAGAGGACCCACAATATCTATGGCAATATCTTCCCACGGTCCAGACGGAAGACTACGACATACCATGGGAGACGTGCGTGATGTCAAGATTTTATCACTCACCCTGCATTGTAAACACTCCCTAACCTCTCTTTCAATTTCTTGATCCATTCCCGGCCACCAAAATGAACATCTAATTCTTTCCTTAGTCTTGACAATACCTAGGTGACCCTGCTGCGCTTCTGTAACAGCGGGACTAGGAAAGGGCAGGAGTCGAGTCTTAGTAACACCGGTATTTATTTGGTCAAACAGGGAATCAGTACAAGTTTTGCGGACTGCTCCTCGTCGGGGAGATCTGCTCCTCTCTCTGCGGGTCTTTCGGAGTACTCCCTCCTCTTTCCTCCGGACGGGGCTCCTCCTTCTGTGGGGCTCTGGAGGCTCCGTGCTGTCCACCCTCGCCGACACCGTAAAGGGGAAAACAGAAGAGAGGCAGGTATCAGTATTACCGAACCGGTACGTCAATGTTGGCTCAAGGAAGGGGGCTGTGAGGGAAACACCCAGTGATGTGATACTAGTCGGGGACTTGACTTTAATGCACTAGGGAGGGGTGGTGTTTGTGACGGCAAACCGGGACCCGACACTCAGTCTCCTCCCCCTTTAAGTTAAACGTCTGGCTCTTTTTCTAAACCACCCCAGGAAGCGGTTACGCACCTCTGCAAGCCGTACCCCTCCTGGCGTACGGCTGGGCGGATCGTGGGGTTGGCCTCCAGGCGTTTCCTGTTCGTCCTCGGCTCTCCCGTCGGGTCCTCCCGTCTGTGGGGTGGTATCAGTGCTGCTCCCAGTGATCGGCTCCCTGCTCCGGTCTGGGGTCGGGCTTTCCTCTTCTTCCGCTATGCTGGTTTCGCTGAGCCACCTGATGCTGGTGCTCCACTCTCTCTTCCCGTCGCCTCGTCCTCCGCTTCTCCGCTCGTCCTCGCTGCTTCCCGCCACTCCGCTCTTCTCCTCACTGACCGCTCCTCCGGTGTAGAAACACACCTGGTGCTGGGCGTATTCTCCTTTTATCGAACTGCTTGGCTCCTCCTCCTCCGTTTCACCTTCGTTCCGGTTAAAGGGCCAGACGTCTTCTTCGTCGCAGCTGTAGGTATCAGGGCTGGTCCAAACGGAGGACTGCGTGGGCTGTGGAGAGAAGAGGGGGGGTCACATAAGGTGAGGTCGCGCCCTACTGCGGGGCGTGCATGGGGGACCCGGTTACACACCTCCCCCCCAGGACACTTCCGATCGGGAAGTGGGTGACGGGACAGGTAATCGGCCCCCGTGTTATCCACCCCCCTTTTGTGGCACACCCTCAAGGAAAAAGGCTGTAAAGCTAAAAACCAGCGCATGACCCTGGCGTTGGCGGACTTGTTACGGGCCATCCACTTAAGAGGCGCATGGTCCGTGTAGAGCAAGAAGGACCTGCCCTCTAGGTAATAGGCCAGCTTCTCAACGGCCCATCGGATAGCCAAGCACTCCTTTTCTACCGTGGCATATGTGAGTTCTCGAGGAAACAGTTTCCTGCTGATGAACAGGATTGGATGGTCCATCCCGTCACAGCCTTCCTGTGATAGTACAGCGCCGATTCCGAAATCAGACGCATCAGTGTGCAATGCAAACGGACGCGTGAAGTCCGGCGAGTTGAGAATCGGCGTTGATGTGATCCTTTTCTTTAGCTCTGAAAAAGCGTCCAACATGACCGGAGAGGGGGTTGACAATGCGGCCTGTTTGAAGTTTGTCTGTAGGGCATCCGTGAGGGGGGCTGCTACCTGTGCAAACCCTGGTATAAAACGCCTGTAGTATCCAATTAGTCCCAAAAACGCACGCAGTTCTTTCTCTGTGGTGGGAAATGGAGTCTCTGATATGGCCCTCACTTTTTCGGTTTGGGGCTCGATAAGACCATGACCCAGCACGTACCCCAGGTACTTTACTTTGTGAAAGGCCATTCTAGATTTCTTGGCATTTATCCGCAATCCCGCTTGGTCGAGGGTCTCCAACACTTGTTTTAGATGCACCAGGTGAGTCTTCCAGTCAGGGCTGAACACCACGATGTCGTCCAGATATGCGGACGTAAAGGCTGTTAGATCTTGTAACACATTGTTCATTAGCCTCTGAAATGTGGCGGGTGCTCCGTGGAGGCCAAACGGAAGAACCGTAAACTCGTAATGTCCCTCAGCGGTGGAAAACGCGGTTTTATGGCGGTCCTCCTCCCGCAGAGGGACCTGCCAGTACCCTTTTGTAAGGTCTATAGTGCTGATGAATTTAGCTTCGCCTAGTTTCTCAATCAGTTCATCAATCCTCGGGATGGGATAAGCGTCGAACTTTGATATGTCGTTCAGGGCGCGGAAGTCCATACAAAATCTTCTTGTACCGTCGGGTTTAGGTATCAGAACAATCGGACTAGACCAGTTACTGTGGGAGGGGCGAATCACGCCGAGCTTCAACATGTCGGCCACCTCACGTCGTATGTCCTGTCGCCTGGCCTCCGGGATCCGGTAGGGGCGGAGTTTTATGGTCTTTCCTGGAACGGTGTCTATTCGATGTTCTGCCATGGTGGTTTTTCCCGGAAGGTCGGAAAATACTTGTTCCTGTTTCATAAGGACTTCCATCAACTCCTGTTTTTCTTCTACTCTCAGATCTTCGTTGATGACTAGGTGTGGGATTGTGGTGAGGCTCTGGTTCTCATCCCCTGCAACTAGGTGTATTTCAGTAGGGGGTTTCCCTATCCATTTTTTCAACATGTTTATGTGGTACACCTGCCTTTTCCTAGAGTTCATCTGTAGTCTGTAACTGGTGTTACCAATCGTTTCCACCACTTGGTATGGCCCGCTCCACGCGGCTTTGAACTTTTGAGTGGATGATGGCAACAACACCAGTGCACAATCACCTTTCTCCAATTTTCTCCATTTCTTTCCCTTGTCATAAACGTTTTTTTGTTTGTACTGGTTTTTCTCTAAATTGGCGAACGCCAGGTCTCGTAGCTTTCCCAGTTTGGAGCGCAGGTTACGGGCATATTCCAGGGTGTTAGCTGTCTCTTCAGGGGTTTCTTTCTCCCAGGCCTCCTTGGTCATGTCTAATAGCGATCGTGGCTGTCGACCATATAGCATTTCAAAGGCTGAGACCCCCTAAACTGATTTGTTTCTGTCCTCTGATTACATACAAGGCAAGGGGGAGTACCTGATCCCACTCAGTACTGTTGACCTCAAGCATTTTTCTCAATGTAGTTTTCAGGGTGCGGTTGTACCTTTCAACGAGTCCATCCGTTTGGGGGTGGTACACTGCGGTACGAATCTGATGGATGTGTAGCACCTTACAGATCTCTCCCATGAGGCGGGATACGAAGGGGGTCCCCTGGTCTGTCAGTATTTCCTTTGGGAAACCCACTCGAGAGAATAGTTCCAGCATTTTGTCTGCTACGTTCTTAGAGGTGGTAGAGGAAAGGGGGAAAGCCTCCGGGAATCTGGTGGCGTAGTCAACAATCACAAGGACATATAGGTATCCTTTTTTTGTTTTCGGGAGAGGCCCGATGATATCCATCCCTATTCTCTCGAATGGAACCCCTATGATGGGGAGGGGTTGCAAGGGTACCGCCGGGGGTCGGGTCATGTTTCGTGTTTGGCATATATTACATTCTTGGCAATAGGTCATAGCATCTTTATAGATCCCGGGCCAATAGAAACATTTCAGGAGATTCTGGGTTGTTTTTTCTGCCCCAGTATGTCCTGCTACCAAGTGGGAATGGGAAAAAAACAGTACTTGTTCCCTGAACGACACCGGAACCAACAACTGTTCAGGGTCATCCTTTCTTCCTTGTCGGTACAGTAGTCCATTTTTGATGAATAGGCGAGGATACCGAATGGGCTCCATTCCCTGGTTTTGGTGAGCGCTTTCCCAGGCGTTGAACAACGTTGCATCGTTGGTCTGGGCGAATTGAAAACTGCGGTCTAAGGTCCAGGGATCTGTGGACGTCAATGCTGCTACATCCGATGGTAGTCCGATTGTCTCTTTCCTCCCCTTCACCTTACTCATGCTACGTTCGAACATCGACAGAAAGGCCGGATTGTCGGTCCCGATGATCAGGTCTTCTGGAAGCGTGGATAACACCCGACTCGTACTCGGGAGGGGGGTCCTTCCGTTGGTCTTAAAGGTATTACGGCCACGGGGTAGGGTTTCACATCCCCGTGGACGCACCGTATATACACCTGTTCGTGGGGGAGGAGTTGCTGGGGACGCACATGGTGGGCCTGGACTACCGACTGTCGGCATCCAGAATCTAGGAGAGCTTGCACGGGGTTACCATTAATCCTCATACTTACGCGGTATGCGTGTCCCATTTCCGCCGAATATAGGACGGTGCGGGGTAAGTACCCCACTTCCATGGGTTCGTCTGCCGGTTTTCTCCTGGGGCATAGTCTAGCAATATGACCCCAGGTCCCACACTCAAAACACTGGGGCCCCGTGTGAGGGAGCGGATCGTTTCTCCAGGTGCGAGGTCTCGGGTTTTCAGGGACCCTCATGGGTCTTTTCTCCGGTTTAAAGGGCGGTTTCAGCTTTTTGGTTTCTATTGTCGGTAGAGGTCTCTGTTGTACCCGGGAGAAGGTGTTGGCCATCTCAACGGCCTGCGTGGTCGTTAGGTCATGGTGCTGTTTAAGCCATCTTTGCGTGGCAAAGGGTAATGCTTCTAGGAACTGTTCCAAGTATATGCGGTCCATTATTTCCTCTTTGGTACTGTCATTGGGGTTGAGCCACTTGTCTGCGGCCATCTTTAACCGAACAAAAAGGGTCTTCGGCGTCTCTCCGGATACTCCTCTTTCTCTCCGAAATCGGAGCCTATATGCTTCTCGGTCTAATCCTAGATGATCCAGTATTATCCTTTTGATTTCTGAGTAGGGGGTGTCTCCTCTCGGGTTTGCCACCTGATATGCGGCCTGGGCTTCTCCGACCAATAAGGGGGCCAAAAAGAACGGCCATTTCGCCCCGGGCCAGCCACAGGCTCTGGCCGCTCATTCGAAGTTTAATAAAAAAGCATCTGGGTCCTCCCCGGGCTGGTACTTCTGTAGGGAGACCCCTCCTATGGTGTGTGGTATGTTGCTCACGGTGACCGGGCCAGACGAGAGGGGGGGTCTAGTGCTCTAGCTGTCACGGCGGTTTTAATCAGCTCTCTATCAGCTTCTGCCGCCCGAAGTTGCTGCTCCGCCAACCTTTCCAGTCTCTCCTGCCCTTGCACCAAGGCTTGTACTACTCCTTCCATCTTCTGGTCACAGACGGTAACTATGCCCGCATTCTCCACCACTGTAACAGCGGGACTAGGAAAGGGCAGGAGTCGAGTCTTAGTAACACCGGTATTTATTTGGTCAAACAGGGAATCAGTACAAGTTTTGCGGACTGCTCCTCGTCGGGGAGATCTGCTCCTCTCTCTGCGGGTCTTTCGGAGTACTCCCTCCTCTTTCCTCCGGACGGGGCTCCTCCTTCTGTGGGGCTCTGGAGGCTCCGTGCTGTCCACCCTCGCCGACACCGTAAAGGGGAAAACAGAAGAGAGGCAGGTATCAGTATTACCGAACCGGTACGTCAATGTTGGCTCAAGGAAGGGGGCTGTGAGGGAAACACCCAGTGATGTGATACTAGTCGGGGACTTGACTTTAATGCACTAGGGAGGGGTGGTGTTTGTGACAGCAAACCGGGACCCGACACTCAGTCTCCTCCCCCTTTAAGTTAAACGTCTGGCTCTTTTTCTAAACCACCCCAGGAAGCGGTTACGCACCTCTGCAAGCCGTACCCCTCCTGGCGTACGGCTGGGCGGATCGTGGGGTTGGCCTCCAGGCGTTTCCTGTTCGTCCTCGGCTCTCCCGTCGGGTCCTCCCGTCTGTGGGGTGGTATCAGTGCTGCTCCCAGTGATCGGCTCCCTGCTCCGGTCTGGGGTCGGGCTTTCCTCTTCTTCCGCTATGCTGGTTTCGCTGAGCCACCTGATGCTGGTGCTCCACTCTCTCTTCCCGTCGCCTCGTCCTCCGCTTCTCCGCTCGTCCTCGCTGCTTCCCGCCACTCCGCTCTTCTCCTCACTGACCGCTCCTCCGGTGTAGAAACACACCTGGTGCTGGGCGTATTCTCCTTTTATCGAACTGCTTGGCTCCTCCTCCTCCGTTTCACCTTCGTTCCGGTTAAAGGGCCAGACGTCTTCTTCGTCGCAGCTGTAGGTATCAGGGCTGGTCCAAACGGAGGACTGCGTGGGCTGTGGAGAGAAGAGGGGGGGGTCACATAAGGTCAGGTCGCGCCCTACTGCGGGGCGCGCATGGGGGACCCGGTTACAGCTTCCTCAACCAATCTTTTCCTTAAAGAACTAGGAGGAATCAACTTAGATCCCCTCAAAAGAATACCATTCTCCACTGAAAGTTCATTCTCAACCAAACGCCATACTTTACCAAGTGAGTTGTCCCAGTTAACATTCCTTTCAACCTTGGCAATCACACCTACAATTTCAGAATCCTTACCAATTTCCTCCAACCACTCCTCTTCAAGTATGGCTCCCGAGGTAATCTCACACAAATTTACCTCGTTTTCAAAGATTTCATCATCACAATCTACACCCTGAACATCATCCACCAGACGTGACAAACAATTCGCAAAGACATTTTCAACCCCAGGTATATATACAACCCCAAAATTAAACTCCTGAAGACCAATCACCCATTTACGAATCCTGGAAGAAACACTATCCAACCCTTTCATCATAAATATCTCTTTCAAAGGCTTATGATCAGTGCAGACCATGAATTTCATTCCCCAAAGAAAATTCTTGAACTTTCTCAAAGCCCAATAAATGGCTAAAGCTTCTTTTTCTATGACAGAGTAATTTAACTCTGCACCTCTCAGACTTCTAGAAGCACAAGCAATGAGTTTCTCCTCTCCATTCCTCTTTTGTTTCAATACAGCACCCACTCCTTTAGAACTAGCATCTGTCACCACAAAAGTCTCTTCAAAGGGTATAAAGGATTGTAAATCTGGAGCATGCAACAAATCTTTCTTAATGTCACAAAATTCCCTTTCACATTCATCACACCATTTAAACTCCTTATTCTTTCCTAACAAGTTCCTCAAATTTCCACTTTTTCCTGCCAAATTGTTTATAAACTTCCCATAGTATTCAACCATACCAAGAAACGAAACTACCTCTTCCTTACTTTTCGGAGATGACAACTTCTCGATAGTGTCCACCAAATCTCTCTTAGGAGTAATGCCATCAGATGAGATGTGATGTCCTAAATAATTCACTTCATTTACTGAAAACCTACATTTTTCATATTTCAAGGTTAAACCAGCATCTTCCAACCTTTTCAGAACCATCCTTAGAGTCTTGTCATGTTCAAGTTGGTTCACACCATATATCAACAAATCATCCTGATAACATTTCACAGATTTTATCCCCTTTAGAATGAAATGCATTACTCGTTGAAAGACTGACGCAGCCGAAACAAGACCAAACGGCATACGTTTATATTTAAAAGCTCCCATTGGAGTTATAAAAGCGGTAAGATCTTGTGATTCTTGAGTTCGTTCAATTTGATGATAAGCCTGCGTTAAATCAAGAGTAGTGAACACTTTGGAATCCCCTAAAGATGCCAATAATTCATCAATATTGGGTAGAGGAAATTTATCCACTACTACTTCCTTGCTCAATGATCTTAAATCACAGCAGAGTCTTATATCACCATTGGATTTGTTGGCGACAACTACAGGCGCCAACCATTCAGTCGCCTCCACAGTAGTTATAATATCCTGTTCTTGTAATTTTTTAGGTTCCTGTTCCACTTTTTCTTGAACTGCAACAGGAATTCGCCTAACCTTAGCAATCACAGGTAAAGCCTCTTTTCTCAATTTAATAGAATGTTTGTAACCTTTTAAACATCCTAATTCTGAACGGAAAAGTTTAGGAAATTCTTCCATAAATGCATTTGCTCCTGATTCCACCTCTTGAACCTGCACCTGAGGATCAGAGTTTGGATTCAATACCACACCCAAAGCACGCTGATGAGGCCATCCTATCAAGGAATCTCCAACTTTAGAAACATAGATTTTTCCCACAGTTATTCTTTTCCCAAATTCAATGGAAGCATCAAAATATCCCATCATAGTAATGGGAGCACCCCCATAACCACCTGGACACACATCCATTCTCCTCAACTTATTCCTGTCTTAAAAACATTTCTCATAAATTTCCCTCGAAATAATAGTAATGCGTGCACAAGAGTCAAATTTCACCTCTATCTCTATGTCATCTATCTTGATCACACCCAGGGGATGATCACGCTCTTCTCTAACCTTAATCTGACAGATAACCTCCTTAATCTCCTTACTAACTACCCTCTTATCCTTTGTTTTACAAAATTTAACAAAATGTCCTTTTTTACCACAGCCATGACAAACAAAATTCATAGCTGGACAAAACTTAGAATTAGCCTTATGACCTGGCTTCCCACATCTATAACAGGTAAAACCAGTAGCATTAGTTTCCTCTTTACCCATCTCCTTCACCACAGGTTTCACCTCTTTAACTTGTGTTACGTCAACCTTCACCTCTTCAACCTTTTCCTCAACCTTTCCTTTATCGTTTTTTAACTCGTTCACACATTTCAACATGTGTTCCACCCTTTTTGCTATCCCAATAACCTCTTCTAAAGGTGGTTCATCCTTGAGCCATAACCCCTCCGTGATCTTATCTTCCCTACACTTCAAAACAAATTGATCCCTAATACGCTACTCATTCACGGCACCATACTTGCATGTAGAAGACAATTTTCTTAGAGCAGTAATGTACTCTTATACAGATTCATCTTTACCTTGCTCACGTTTCCCAAAATGATATCTCTCCATAATGGTACTCATGCGCGGTAGATAATGTTTATCTAATTGTAGTAAACACATCTCATATTCATCTAAACCCCTTTGTTCTTGATGTGTCAACTCTGGTAAATTTTCAAGCACTTCCTGCCCCTCCCCACCCAGACAATGCATGAGTAAGGAATGCTTCCTTTCCGCGCTTAAATTAGTACCACATACTTTTGCATAATGCGCAAATATCTTTTTTCATTTACTCCATTTCACCTTAGGTTCACCTGGATCACTCAAAAAAAATGGAGGTGTGGTCACATTCTGTATTGTTTTGACTTCTGTTATAACCACACAAAATGTAAAGCTCTTTACAGAATTGACTTTTCTAACAAAATTATACAATCTGTAAAAGAAAAATATAATACAGTATAACACCTTTGTAGAAAAGTACTTTCAGATCTTCCTCACAATATAAGTTTTCTTAAGTTTCAAATATAGACCCAAGAAAGAAAAAAAATAATAATATTTCAATTCAACTTGGTTAAAAGCCTACACAGATTCTACACCCTTCACACAAAAACACACCCCGTCCATTTTTCCTTAAACTACATTATATTCCCTTCAACCTCCATAAATGAACGTGTTAATTTCTTAAATAGTGTCAAAACACAGTCTTTTCTTTACGCGATGTCGTTTATGCAAGAAAAACCTCTCGCAGCAAACCTCGCTGTTGCGCAGATATACAACGTCCTATTCAACGTGAGAGCAGTCAGTCACATCAGACGCCCAAGACGTTGCTAGGGAAACCTTCACCGAATCCCTTTAGCAGATTCCACTACGTCACCATACAACGAAGGAGCTCGAAGTGAAAGGATCTCGCCGTCAACGAGAAACGGTAACTGCCAAAACTTTTCTTTGCCGTTTTCATGCGTCTCTCCTCTGCTTCACTCGGACATGAGACAGTAACTTCGACATTTCTTCTTCACACACAAAAGAATTCTCCTTAAAGCGAGCACGGTTTAAAAAAAATAAAAAAAACAACGTTTGGAGCAGCTTCCCTTGGTTTAACAAAATACCACAGCCACTGGGGAATACTTAAACTCCCTTTCCACACACGCTGCCGCTGGAGAAGTGCCAAACATAATACGGGAACAGTCTTTAAGTAGAAATAGTAATGCAACACGATCACAGAAGCATATCAGGAACTCCTTCCCTCAATAAACATATTCCACAGCCGCTGGGGAATACACAAACTCCCTTTCTAACACACTGCCGCTGGGGAAGTTTTAAACACTATATATGAATCCCTGGTTCCACGCAAGAATGGAGGTTCACTACTCCTCTTCCAACACAAAGTTAATAATACGAAAGGATGCTCATACAAATCCCACTGAGCACTCAGCTTGACATTAAGGTGCTTCCTTCAACTTCTTTTTTCATCCCGTCCTCGTCGCCAATGAAAAGTTACCAATAATCACACAGGAAGAATTTGTCCTTAGATCAGGTTTATTGGTAAACACCTTAACCATCAGCTATCAGGAGGCAACTGCCAGAAATAGAATCAGCTCACAAGAACATTCCATGGCCATGGAATGTACAAGCAATGAACATAAAGATAATACTACACACACTCCTCGGTAAACTCACCCCCCGCCTGGAAGTGCCGAAGACGGGCCGCCGCGCTGCCGGCGACGACCCGGAAGTGTTCCGGCCGGCCGGCCAATCACAGCGCGGCCCCGGGAGAAGCAACCGGAAGTCCCGCCTCGCCGCCGGGAGAGGAGAGCCCAGCAGCGAGGAGAGGCGGCGGAAAGGTGCAGGCGGGGCCCCGTTGCGGAGAGGAGAGCCCCGCCGCCCACAAGAGGGAGATCTGCAGGCGCCGGCAGGGCTCCGTGGCAGAGAGGAGCCCCGCCGCCCAGGAAGAGCCCTGGATCTTCGCCAGACTCCCGGTGAGTGAAGCAGTGTTGCCCAGGGAAGGGGGAGGCATCGGGGCACATTGCCGGTGCCCGCCCCCGCCCCTCGTGCTCTCTCCCCGAGTGAGGGGAATTGTTGGTGAGCCCAGAGAGGCTCGGGGGCAGCCTAGTCCGGTGGGGGCCATTTCGTGTGTCCGAGCCCCGAGGCGCCGGGGGCATTGGCAGTTCCTGAGTCCCCCGAGCGGGACTCCAACTTCATTGGGGGCATTCTTTGCATTTTGGGTCCCCAGAGGCTCTGGGGGCATTTTAGGCCACAGCGAGTCTCCCGAGCGGGACTCCTACCTAGCGTGGGCCATTGCCCTCGAGTCCCCCAGAGGGGGGACTACCACAAAAAGGTGCCACAGTTGTGTTTTGAGCCCAGAGAGGCTCTGGGGCCATTCGTTGTCATTTAGAGCCTGAGAAAAGGCTTGCAGCCCCCCCCCCCCGTTGATTTCTGAGCCTGCGAGGCTCCCAGTCCACATTGGTTGTAAGAGCCCAGGAGAGGCTCAAGGGGGCATTTGTTTACTCAGAGCCTGCGAGGCTCCCACGGGTGTTTTGCTCATCACTTCACAGCTGCCCAGCACTTCGTGGGCAGCTGCCACGTTTAGGCTCCCCTGACTTTGGACACTGGGCGTCCTATCCCCCATTAGGCCAGTTGGCCTAGGGACAGTCACAGGTGGTGACTTAAGTGAGTTTGGCGCAATTGTTCATTTTCTGCACCTCTGAATGTATTGTTGATGCATTATGTGTTTTCCTTCTTTACACCTCTGAATGAATGTTATGCATTGCATCATGTGTTATGTTCTTACACCCCTACAGGTATTGTGATAACTTAGGTGGTTGTTTTTTCTCCTAGTGCAGGTGGTGCTAGTGAGGTCCTGGTTACCAGTGATTACTGGTTGTGTGCTCTATTTTTATATTGTGTGCTACAGTGATTTTACATTCTAAAGTGCTATTTCTAAAAGTGCATACCCCTGACAGTGGTCCAGGTGGCTCTGTCCTGTACAATATCCCTTGTAAATTCCGCCCGTGCCTGTTGGCACAGTGTAACAATATGTGTGTTTTATCTAATGTATATTTATTATAATACAAAGGCTATTTTCATATAACCTGGTGTGGAGTTTCCTTTGTGGTGGGACTTGGGAGTTGTTGCTGGGGGTGCGCGCGCAAACACTTAACTTACATCGCCTCCAAGTTTAGCCTTGCTGCTCGCGCCACGTTACCTAGAGGGTGAGCAGGGGTTATCTTGTTGTGTGACTCCCTTGCCCTGACTTGGCAATGGGGATCTCTGACTGACTTTGGCGAAAGCCCTGGCCAGCTGGGGGTCCCGTTTCCAACATTGGTGGCAGCGGTGGGATAAGGATTTGTGTTTGCGTTGTACCACAGTAGCAGCTGGCCGCACTTCAAAGCTCTACATTTTTAGATAACCACATTTTGGGGATTATTGTTTTTGGTGAAGTTCCATTATTGCTGCTCCTGAAGAGTGTCATTTGATAATTGTGTTCAGTACATTTGTCCCCCGCCCTGCTTCCAGAGTTTGGTACCTGTGTCGCTTATGGTCAGGTTGAGAAGTCAGGGGTGGTAGAAACTGCCTTACCGATCCGAGGGGAGGGTGTGTGTGGATGAATGGTGTGTTTTCCTGGACGCATGAGTATGAGTTCTCTTTGATAAGGAGATTGTTGAAATTTTGTAATTGTGTACTTTTACTTCAGACTGCTAAGGTCCCTTGTGTTGCACGTGTCTGTGAGCATCCTGTTAAGATGAAATCTCCTTTTAACCTCTGTGGCCTGTTTAAGTACAGTGTGCATGAGTTGGTACGGTTTTGTGAGGAGAGAGACATCCCAGTGAGTGAGTCAGACACCCAGTCCAAGCTTAGGGATAACATGATCCTATGGCAGAAGGATGACTGGGAGCGTGAGCACAGTGAGAGAGAGAGGGCCCGGGCCGCACACCATGAGGGTGGTGGGTCTGAGGGGAGCCCTGAAGAGTCTGAAGTGGAGAGCGAGTTTGACAGTGACTGGGCGCCAGCAGAGAGCGAGTACCCCCTAGATAGGGAGTCCCTTGCTGGGTCCAGTGTCCGATGCAGCACCCCATCCCTTTTCCTGTCTCCAGAGGAGTGGGTGGATAGGAGAGAAGAGAGGGAGCACCAGCTGGCCATAGAGAAGCTCAGGTTAGGGTATGCCAGAGAGATGGCGCAGTTGGGTGTGAATGAGCGGATTGCAGAGGCTGAGAGGGCCTTGGCCAGGGAGAAGATAGCCCTAGAGGGTAGGTTATCCCCTGACCGCAGTCATGATTTTCTGGACTCCCCAGGGAGGGCTGAGTCCAGTGGTGGCAGCTATTTTAATTTCATTGTAGTGAGTTCCCCCTACAGTTCCCCCAGTCTGGTACCTGTTTCCCCAGGGGAAGGGTGAAGTTCAGGGACAGTAGGAAACTGTCTCACCAGTCTTGGGAGGAATTTGAGGATGAATGTTGTGATACACTGTGGGCTTGGGTGCAAGTTCACACGAAAGATGATTTTGACGTATTGTTTGGTCTGATTGTCAAAGAGCATCTGCTCAGTTGTTGTTCACCAGGGTTGCGCACACACCTGTTGGGGTGTGGATTGTCTAGCGCATGTGAGCTTGCAGATGAAGCAGACCGCTGGGAAAGGACCAGAGGTTCTTTAGAGTCACTAGTGAGTGATTCCAAAAGTAGTGGTTCAGGGATCTTCCAGCCAGCGTGGTGGAAGAGGCTCAGTGTAGCCCAGCTAGGTCCCAGGATAGCAAGGAGGGTGTAGGGGCTCACTGCCTGGCTCAGTGGAGCAGGAGTGAGGGGGAGACCGAGGTTCCCCAGACGCCCAAAGCCCTGCCTCAGGACTTGGATGGTTTCTGTAGGGAACACCAGGTTGGGGACCTAGGCTGTCCTGTTAGTCCACTTGAGGAGGATCTCCTAGTGAGTAGAGGACCTGGAGCGTCTGTAAACAGAGCTCCTGTGGTTCTAGAGTCTGGCAGTACCGCTCCGGTAGGGAGGGTACAGGAGTCCAGAGTGAGGAGTGATTGGGGGATGAGTTTCCCAGTGGATGCACCAGTGGACCAGGGACTAGCCAGTTGGGCTAGATCTTCTTGGGGGGACCCGGGTGGTGCCACTTCTGGTCTGGGGGATCGTCACGCACTGTCAGGTGGACAGGGGACGGGAGATCTGCGCCAGACAGACAGTCACACAACAGATGTGTCATTTGTTAGCCTCAGGGGGATTGTGTGTGAATCCCCAGAAGTCCTGGAGTGCCAGGCAATTGTTCCACCAAAGGTTTTAGACCGAAGGTTGGATGGCCAGGTTCAGGATCAGCCTGACCTGAAGGGTAGGACGACTGTAACCAGTGTCCTGACCGGTTCTTCTTCCAGAGGAACTTCTCCAGGTGGGAGAGGGCAGACCTCTAAAAGGGGGTGCAGAGGGTGGGAGAGCCCACCTCTGACCCCGGTGCAACCTGAGTGGATAAGCCCTGGGTAGGAATGGCGTTCTAGGTGTACCCCTCGTCGGATGTGGAGGAACCCTAGAAGAAGAGGTAGGGGGAGGAGAGCCTTCCCTGAGACTCCTGGTCCGCCTGAGGTTGTAGACCCTAGGCTGGAGAACCAGTGGCAGTCTAGTCCTGTCGTGCAGACAGGAAGAGTGGAGAATGGCTACTATGTGCCAGGGGTTACTACCCCCCGCTCTGCGAATAGGCAAGGACCGGTGGCACCTGGGTGGCCCAGGGCCTGGTCCTGGCCGCGGACAACTTGGGAGTACCAGTGGGGTAGCCCAGTTGGTCCAGACAGTGGTTTGAGAAGGAATCCCATGGGTTCACCGTGGCGTAGAACAGGAGGGTGTCCCTGCAGTTGCGGACCCGCGTCCGTGCTCTATCGCCCCAAGCAGGGAAGTCCATCACGGTGGTGATTGTTCTCCCCTGCGTTTTGGCTGGAAGGGGGTTGTGTTGGACTTGGGCCTTAGGGCAGGTTCACCCCTAGACTTTTTGCCTTTAAATGGTGACCTGGTGATGGTGATTTTTGGGTTCTGCGCACTTTCACTGTGTCCCAGTGGAAAGTGCGTGCGCACTGTGAGTGCATGTGATGAGCTAGGCCTGCCCTCCCATAGGAATGCATGGGGAATGTATGTGTCCCTGGTATTTCCTGATGCGTGGGGAGTGCAGGCTCGAGTTTGGTATGTGTGAACTCGTGGGAGTGAATGCTGCGCAACGGTATGTGCGGCTTGTATGTGTCTAGTGGGGAAGGGCCACTTCTAGACATGGCTGTGTGTGTGCAGTGAGGGGGCTGGAGCGTGATTGGCTGGAGCTGGCTGGCATGCCAGGCTCCAGGAAGTCTGGATGGGTCTGCCCGGTGGTGAGTGGGAGATTAGCATGCTGATGGCTGGGGAGGAGTGTACCTGTGTCCTGAATGAGGCTGGGTTTTCCCCTGACAATGCTGGCTCCGCCCCCCTGTGGTGCGTCTAACGACCCTAGCCCTGCCAGTGAATAGAGAGGGTGGTTGAGCCCATCAACAGTGCTCACAGACCAGCTGCGACTGATCTGCCCCCACCCTGCACCTACAGACAAAGGAAATGATGTATAAAAACGGGGCTGTGTCCCCACAGAGTTTGTTCTCTTCCAGGATCCTGAGGGGGCTGCTGCTGCTGTCGCTGGGCCAGAGGACCGCCACTTGGAGTGTCTCCCTGCCTGGAGACCCAGTGAGCTGGCTCTGGGCCCAGCCTTGCCCCCCTGCCTGCCTACAAGGACTTTTGCCGGACTTTGTTGTCCTATAGCGCCTGGGGGCGCTGCATTTGATTGATAGCGCTGGGAGCGCTTTTCTTTCCCCTTCTAGCGCTTAAGAGCGCTGTATTTTGCAGTTAGCGTAGGGAGCGCTTTAAATTGCCTTTTAGCGCTGAGGAGCGCTTTGCTTGCCTAGCGAGTGCCCACCTCGCTTATTTTTGATTAATTTGCCCCCTGGCAGGTGCCCACCCTGCCAGGGACCTTGCCGCTATATTTTGAGTTTACCTCGAGGGAGCCCTCTCCTCGGTAAACTCACCCCCCGCCTGGAAGTGCCGAAGACGGGCCGCCGCGCTGCCCGCGACGACCCGGAAGTGTTCCGGCCGGCCGGCCAATCACAGCGCGGCCCCGGGAGAAGCAACCGGAAGTCCCGTCTCGCCGCCGGGAGAGGAGAGCCCAGCAGCGAGGAGAGGCAGCGGAAAGGTGCAGGCGGGGCCCCGTTGCGGAGAGGAGAGCCCCGCCGCCCACAAGAGGGAGATCTGCAGGCGCCGGCAGGGCTCCGGTGGCAGAGAGGAGCCCCGCCGCCCAGGAAGAGCCCTGGATCTTCGCCAGACTCCCGGTGAGTGAAGCAGTGTTGCCCAGGGAAGGGGGAGGCGTCGGGGCACATTGCCGGTGCCCGCCCCCCCCCCCTCGTGCTCTCTCCCCAAGTGAGGGGAATTGTTGGTGAGCCCAGAGAGGCTCGGGGGCAGCCTAGTCCGGTGGGGGCCATTTCGTGTGTCCGAGCCCCGAGGCGCCGGGGGCATTGGCAGTTCCTGAGTCCCCCGAGCGGGACTCCAACTTCATTGGGGGCATTCTTTGGATTTAGTGTCCCCAGAGGCTCTGGGGGCATTTTAGGCCACAGCGAGTCTCCCGAGCGGGACTCCTACCTAGCGTGGGCCATTGTCCTCGAGTCCCCCAGAGGGGGGACTACCACAAAAAGGTGCCACAGTTGTGTTTTGAGCCCAGAGAGGCTCTGGGGCCATTCGTTGTCATTTAGAGCCTGAGAAAAGGCTCGCAGCCCCCCCCTGTTGATTTCGAGCCTGCGAGGCTCCCAGTCCACATTGGTTGCGAGAGCCCAGGAGAGGCTCAAGGGCGCATTTGTTTACTCAGAGCCTGCGAGGCTCCCACGGGTGTTTTGCTCATCACTTCACAGCTGCCCAGCACTTCGTGGGCAGCTGCCACGTTTAGGCTCCCCTGACTTTGGACACAGGGCGTCCTAGCCCCCACAAGGCAGTTGGCCTAGGGACAGTCACAGGTGGTGACTTAAGTGAGTTTGGCGCAATTGTTCATTTTCTGCACCTCTGAATGTATTGTTGATGCATCATGTGTTTTCCTTCTTTACACCTCTGAATGAATGTTATGCATTGCATCATGTGTTATGTTCTTACACCCCTACAGGTATTGTGATAACTTAGGTGGTTGTTTTTTCTCCTAGTGCAGGTGGTGCTAGTGAGGTCCTGGTTACCAGTGATTACTGGTTGTGTGCTCTATTTTTATATTGTGTGCTACAGTGATTTTACATTCTAAAGTGCTATTTCTAAAAGTGCATACCCCTGACAGTGGTCCAGGTGGCTCTGTCCTGTACAATATCCCTTGTAAATTCCGCCCGTGCCTGTTGGCACAGTGTAACAATATGTGTGTTTTATCTAATGTATATTTATTATAATACAAAGGCTATTTTCATATAACCTGGTGTGGAGTTTCCTTTGTGGTGGGACTTGGGAGTTGTTGCTGGGGGTGCGCGCGCAAACACTTAACTTACATCGCCTCCAAGTTTAGCCTTGCTGCTCGCGCCACGTTACCTAGAGGGTGAGCAGGGGTTATCTTGTTGTGTGACTCCCTTGCCCTGACTTGGCAATGGGGATCTCTGACTGACTTTGGCGAAAGCCCTGGCCAGCTGGGGGTCCCGTTTCCAACATTGGTGGCAGCGGTGGGATAAGGATTTGTGTTTGCATTGTACCACAGTAGCAGCTGGCCGCACTTCAAAGCTCTACATTTTTAGATAACCACATTTTGGGGATTATTGTTTTTGGTGAAGTTCCATTATTGCTGCTCCTGAAGAGTGTCATTTGATAATTGTGTTCAGTACATTTGTCCCCCGCCCTGCTTCCAGAGTTTGGTACCTGTGTCGCTTATGGTCAGGTTGAGAAGTCAGGGGTGGTAGAAACTGCCTTACCGATCCGAGGGGAGGGTGTGTGTGGATGAATGGTGTGTTTTCCTGGACGCATGAGTATGAGTTCTCTTTGATAAGGAGATTGTTGAAATTTTGTAATTGTGTACTTTTACTTCAGACTGCTAAGGTCCCTTGTGTTGCACGTGTCTGTGAGCATCCTGTTAAGATGAAATCTCCTTTTAACCTCTGTGGCCTGTTTAAGTACAGTGTGCATGAGTTGGTACGGTTTTGTGAGGAGAGAGACATCCCAGTGAGTGAGTCAGACACCCAGTCCAAGCTTAGGGATAACATGATCCTATGGGAGAAGGATGACTGGGAGCGTGAGCACAGTGAGAGAGAGAGGGCCCGGGCCGCACACCATGAGGGTGGTGGGTCTGAGGGGAGCCCTGAAGAGTCTGAAGTGGAGAGCGAGTTTGACAGTGACTGGGCGCCAGCAGAGAGCGAGTACCCCCTAGATAGGGAGTCCCTTGCTGGGTCCAGTGTCCGATGCAGCACCCCATCCCTTTTCCTGTCTCCAGAGGAGTGGGTGGATAGGAGAGAAGAGAGGGAGCACCAGCTGGCCATAGAGAAGCTCAGGTTAGGGTATGCCAGAGAGATGGCGCAGCTGGGTGTGAATGAGCGGATTGCAGAGGCTGAGAGGGCCTTGGCCAGGGAGAAGATAGCCCTAGAGGGTACCAGGTGGGAACAGTATTGACAATTTTCACAAACACGTATTAGAAGACCCTAACAAAATCAATATCAAAAAACTACATGAAACATTCATATTTAGAGATAATCTAACCAAAGGAGAGCGCATCGCATTGTCCACACTTATTCAGAATCCCTCCATCACTATCCGTGAGGCAGACAAAGGAGGAAACATTGTAGTAATGAACGCAGACGACTACAACAATGAGATATCGAATCAATTAGCAGACCCCTCTTGCTATGAACCCCTTGCATCCAACCCCATGGGTGTACTCACAAAGACTATAAATGACCATTTACTCATATGGAAAGAAGATGGTCTTCTAAATGACAATGAACATATGTATCTGAAAGTATCTAAACCAACCTACCCGTGGCTGTATACCCTTCCTAAGATCCACAAGGATCTTCCTTTTCCTCCAGGAAGACCTATAGTGTCAGGCATCGGAGGCCCGACGGAAAGGATAGCGGAATATGTGGACTTGTTTCTGGGCCCACTAGTCAGAAACTTACCATCATATATCCAGGATTCAAAACACATTCTCAGCTTGCTAGGTGATTTAGAATGGCAACCAGGGACCACGCTAGTCACTATGGATGTTGTTGCCCTCTACACCAGCATCAATCCAAAACTAGGCATTGAGGCAATTACTAAAGTACTATCCAAACGTCCGGCCTCCCTTTGGGCACACACAGAAATGTTAATTTCTATGATGAACATAATTTTAAACAACAATTTTTTCATCTTCAATAGACAATGGTACCAACAGAAACGAGGAGTGGCCATGGGTTCGAAATTTTCACCCTCTTTTGCCAACCTTTTCATGGGTGCATTCGAAGCTGACCACTTGTGGGGTACTGACAGCAGCCAATACACTGATTCCATCCTATTTTGGGGTCGCTATATAGACGATTGTATTTTACTATGGACTGGGACAGATGATCTGTTACAAAGTTTTTTCGAATACCTCAACAAGAATACATGGGAACTGAGCTTCACTATGAAGCATAGCAAAACCCATATAGAATTCTTGGATCTGGAATTCTATATACTGAACAACACCCTACAAAGCAAACTATACAGGAAACCGACATCCTGTAATGCAATTCTGAGAGCAGACAGTTTTCATCCGTTCCATCAGATTAAGTCGATACCATTCGGCGAATTTCTTCGTGCAAGGCGAAACTGTAGCGACGATAACGAATTTGACAACACGATAAGGAACATGAACATGAGATTTGAGAAACGAGGTTACCCACAAGCCATTCTGTCCCAAGCGAAAATCAAACTAAACAAAATTGAGAGACATGAAACCCTGAAAACGAAAGACAATCTGAAACCACGAGACAAAACAGTGAGAATGATCACGGAATATAATGCTCTACACAACTTAATCAGGACAAGCATGACCAAACATTGGAGTCTACTTAAAGAGGACGCAACACTAAAGGAAATGATCCCTATAACGCCTCAGATTACATTTCGCAAAGGGAGAACCCTGAGAAACAGGCTCAGCCCCACAGTACCTCGCTCTGACATTAACCCTAACTGGTTGACACAACGCAGCAACGGTTTCTTCAAGTGTGGTTTCTGCACGATGTGCAAATGGGCGAAACACAAAACGAAACATTTCAAGGGCCCCTCTGAAGAAACCTATGAAATTAGAGCTAATATCAACTGTACCACCAAATACGTAATCTACATAATCGAATGCCAGTGTGGCAAGAAATACGTGGGTAGTACAATTAGATCCTTGAAAGAAAGAATTGCAGAGCACATGAGAGCTATCTTGAAACAGGATCCTAAATACCCGGTGGCTTTGCACGTCGCGAAATGCCAGCCAAACACAGAGAACTTTCGAGTCTCATTTTTCGGAATTGAGACCGTGCCAATCCATGTGAGGGGTGGCAACCGAGAATTACTGCTGAGACGCAAAGAGGCAACGTGGATCATGCGTCTGCGTAGCATCGAGTGCGGTTTAAATTATGACCCAGAGTTACAGTTCTTTTTGGGCGATTAATAATGCACTTAACTCGAAATTGTTTATCTCAAAAAAAAATTCTTTCCTGTCGTTATCCTATAGTAAAATAACATGACTACTAACATGCACGAACAAGAATTATGTATCTTTCTCTATAGCACTTAAGTGTTGTTGTCGTCGGTTTTCATTTATGCCCACTATGAGATTTTCTACATAAACTTAGTCTGGGACAAGTAGCACTGTACATATATAAAGCGGGAATATAAACTCTTGCAGTATACCATATCCGGTATTCTTCTAAATACCATGTGTCCACACTGTTTACGCTAAGACTAAGTTAAGTACAGTTCTCTATCCGCTTTCATTGATACCTTTACAAACAAGACAATGTCACTTGCGTGTCTTAGACGCAATTTTATCTGGCTGGGTGTGTGTTTTAGACAACCACCTTCTTACTGTATTTTACAATGCTAAAACTATTTCCTTGCGTGTATTCTGACATCGCGATAATTGAATGGACATGAAATACACTACAAATTAGGCGTGTACGCATATAGACTGCCTGTTGCAACATTAAATATTTTTGTGAAATGAAAAGAGAGCACACTCTACAGAGAAGCCATTCTCTATGAGCGTATGTCCACCCAGTATTTCTTCCCCTTTTTTTGCTTACTCTTCGCACATGAAACTTGGGCAACGCTCTAGTTCTTTTCCGGCTTATCCACCGGTATTTAAGGGAATTCGTCATCCGGTCACGTGTCCGTACCAGAAACACGGCGCCGGGAAACTAAAGATGGGGAATTGCGTTACTAAGGTAAGCGGCCGACTCGGTTTGGAGCTAGGGACCTCCTATCGTCCTTAGAATTGTCCTACATACACGTTGTGTGGCTCCCCAATTGCTGGTTGCTAACCTTCTGCCGTTTCTATTTTTCTCACCCAAAGACGAAACACTCCGTGAATAGAGGCACACCCGCCCTATCACGAAGAATTATCTCCTCCCGGTTTTCACTCAACTTGTGAAAAATCGAGGTATGTATTTCGCTACAATCTAGTAGTTTTGTATAACCGAGGGTGTGTAGTCTTCATGTCTAGAATACTGGGGGTTCTGCATCCCCTAGCTACAATAATTAATATATTTCTTTACTCATGCAGATCTATGCTAAACTTTATAAATCGGCCGTCCATTGAGAGTGGAAAAATTGGAAATCCTTAGCTCACCCAGACCGGGCCATAGCTCTTTAAAATAACTAAGAATCACAACCTCTTTTTCCCGGTGAGTAGATATGTAAACACCGCTACACCCTCATTTGCGAACGCATTGATCACAGAAGGTGACATGCTGCCCCCAATACGAGTAGAATTTATTCTATCCCCCTTTTGTGCAAAAGACTTTTGCCGAATTGCGTTTACTCTGCACCGTCACTACCTCATCACCATAGTATGATTATCACTATGCTTACGTAGGAGCATACCTACACCCAGCCTTTGTCATTTATATATATCTCTCACGAATCATTAGTTTCCTTCTTGCTTTCTTTTGTGTTTTTTGCTTTTTGCTTTCTGGTACAATATATTTTTTTGACTACGTACCATCTACACTCCTCTCTGTAGACAAGAACCAGAGTCTACACACTGACCGGCTCTTTCGCGCCCTTACACTTTGGTGTTTCCGACTTAGAACACTTATCATATGAGCCATCTTTTCCAGGTAGGCCAGTGACTTTACGTATCGACCAATATGAGATTTCTATGTTTTAGTGTATACTCTTAAATAAGGCCCCATACATCGTACCATAACCCTGCAAACGGATAGCGTGACCTGCACCGAATTTATATCTAGAATGTACCAGACTCATCAGAATACTTAGAGCACTACTAATATTAGCCCAAACTTACAAATGTATAATTCAGACATTTCTTTTTACCCGATTGCGATATGTTATAGCTAGGAGTCACATGGGATACCGTCCTTCCTACCGGACACACTTATTTCACCTCACTCACCTTTCAAACCGGCCAGTGTATTATTTTATAATTTTTTCATGAAAACATATCTCTTTTTGTAGACCTGACATATGTCGTTTCTTAAGCACATATGTCACCTGATGTATGTTTCTTTCCCAACACAAACACTCCAAGTCAACCTATAGGCATGCTTCCTGTCACTTTGGTGCACACCATACAGTCATTTGCGTTAAGTTTGGCACAAACAGAATATTTTCTTACACAACCCTATTTGTATTTTTTGTTCAGCCCTGAAGATTCACAGTTGTTCCCTGCGATGAAACACGTGTTGGCTTATGTTTTGGGAACATTAAACAGAAAATGAACATATGAACGGACCATTGATCCTATCACAGCTTCTTTTTGTGCTCTTGATCACAGAACTTTGAATACTCACTATGTGTTTGGATTGCTGCAATTATATTAACCATTGTATTTAACTACGTTTTATTATCATACTATACAGTTTGTGTTTAGTGCAGGGGCACTGCAGTTCTAATCGATACAGACCAGATTTCTGATCTAATTGAGTGGTTGGGAGGTGTTACCACTCGCCCCATTGCCTACACTGTTCACTTTGCTAATATACACCAATCAGCGGTTACCCAGGTGTGCGCCATTTTACTCTGTAGCACTAAAAGACCTCTTAGTTGTTGCAATCCCTAGAGGGTAGGTTATCCCCTGACCGCAGTCATGATTTTCTGGACTCCCCAGGGAGGGCTGAGTCCAGTGGTGGCAGCTATTTTAATTTCTTTGTAGTGAGTTCCCCCTACAGTTCCCCCAGTCTGGTACCTGTTTCCCCAGGGGAAGGGTGAAGTTCAGGGACAGTAGGAAACTGTCTCACCAGTCTTGGGAGGAATTTGAGGATGAATGTTGTGATACACTGTGGGCTTGGGTGCAAGTTCACACGAAAGATGATTTTGACGTATTGTTTGGTCTGATTGTCAAAGAGCATCTGCTCAGTTGTTGTTCACCAGGGTTGCGCACACACCTGTTGGGGTGTGGATTGTCTAGCGCATGTGAGCTTGCAGATGAAGCAGACCGCTGGGAAAGGACCAGAGGTTCTTTAGAGTCACTAGTGAGTGATTCCAAAAGTAGTGGTTCAGGGATCTTCCAGCCCAGCGTGGTGGAAGAGGCTCAGTGTAGCCCAGCTAGGTCCCAGGATAGCGAGGAGGGTGTAGGGGCTCACTGCCTGGCTCAGTGGAGCAGGAGTGAGGGGGAGACCGAGGTTCCCCAGACGCCCAAAGCCCTGCCTCAGGACTTGGATGGTTTCTGTAGGGAACACCAGGTTGGGGACCTAGGCTGTCCTGTTAGTCCACTTGAGGAGGATCTCCTAGTGAGTAGAGGACCTGGAGCGTCTGTAAACAGAGCTCCTGTGGTTCTAGAGTCTGGCAGTACCGCTCCGGTAGGGAGGGTACAGGAGTCCAGAGTGAGGAGTGATTGGGGGATGAGTTTCCCAGTGGATGCACCAGTGGACCAGGGACTAGCCAGTTGGGCTAGATCTTCTTGGGGGGACCCGGGTGGTGCCACTTCTGGTCTGGGGGATCGTCACGCACTGTCAGGTGGACAGGGGACGGGAGATCTGCGCCAGACAGACAGTCACACAACAGATGTGTCATTTGTTAGCCTCAGGGGGATTGTGTGTGAATCCCCAGAAGTCCTGGAGTGCCAGGCAATTGTTCCACCAAAGGTTTTAGACCGAAGGTTGGATGGCCAGGTTCAGGATCAGCCTGACCTGAAGGGTAGGACGACTGTAACCAGTGTCCTGACCGGTTCTTCTTCCAGAGGAACTTCTCCAGGTGGGAGAGGGCAGACCTCTGAAAGGGGGTGCAGAGGGTGGGAGAGCCCACCTCTGACCCCGGTGCAACCTGAGTGGATAAGCCCTGGGTTGGAATGGCGTTCTAGGTGTACCCCTCGTCGGATGTGGAGGAACCCTAGAAGAAGAGGTAGGGGGAGGAGAGCCTTCCCTGAGACTCCTGGTCCGCCTGAGGTTGTAGACCCTAGGCTGGAGAACCAGTGGCAGTCTAGTCCTGTCGTGCAGACAGGAAGAGTGGAGAATGGCTACTATGTGCCAGGGGTTACTACCCCCCGCTCTGCGAATAGGCAAGGACCGGTGGCACCTGGGTGGCCCAGGGCCTGGTCCTGGCCGCGGACAACTTGGGAGTACCAGTGGGGTAGCCCAGTTGGTCCAGACAGTGGTTTGAGAAGGAATCCCATGGGTTCACCGTGGCGTAGAACAGGAGGGTGTCCCTGCAGTTGCGGACCCGCGTCCGTGTTCTATCGCCCCAAGCAGGGAAGTCCATCACGGTGGTGATTGTTCTCCCCTGCGTTTTGGCTGGAAGGGGGTTGTGTTGGACTTGGGCCTTAGGGCAGGTTCACCCCTAGACTTTTTGCCTTTAAATGGTGACCTGGTGATGGTGATTTTTGGGTTCTGCGCACTTTCACTGTGTCCCAGTGGAAAGTGCGTGCGCACTGTGAGTGCATGTGATGAGCTAGGCCTGCCCTCCCATAGGAATGCATGGGGAATGTATGTGTCCCTGGTATTTCCTGATGCGTGGGGAGTGCAGGCTCGAGTTTGGTATGTGTGAACTCGTGGGAGTGAATGCTGCGCAACGGTATGTGCGGCTTGTATGTGTCTAGTGGGGAAGGGCCACTTCTAGACATGGCTGTGTGTGTGCAGTGAGGGGGCTGGAGCGTGATTGGCTGGAGCTGGCTGGCATGCCAGGCTCCAGGAAGTCTGGATGGGTCTGTCCGGTGGGGAGTGGGAGATTAGCATGCTGATGGCTGGGGAGGAGTGTACCTGTGTCCTGAATGAGGCTGGGTTTTCCCCTGACAATGCTGGCTCCGCCCCCCTGTGGTGCGTCTAACGACCCTAGCCCTGCCAGTGAATAGAGAGGGTGGTTGAGCCCATCAACAGTGCTCACAGACCAGCTGCGACTGATCTGCCCCCACCCTGCACCTACAGACAAAGGAAATGATGTATAAAAACGGGGCTGTGTCCCCACAGAGTTTGTTCTCTTCCAGGATCCTGAGGGGGCTGCTGCTGCTGTCGCTGGGCCAGAGGACCGCCACTTGGAGTGTCTCCCTGCCTGGAGACCCAGTGAGCTGGCTCTGGGCCCAGCCTTGCCCCCCTGCCTGCCTACAAGGACTTTTGCCGGACTTTGTTGTCCTATAGCGCCTGGGGGCGCTGCATTTGATTGATAGCGCTGGGAGCGCTTTTTTTTCCCCTTCTAGCGCTTAAGAGCGCTGTATTTTGCATTTAGCGCAGGGAGCGCTTTAAATTGCCTTTTAGCGCTGAGGAGCGCTTTGCTTGCCTAGCGAGTGCCCACCTAGCTTATTTTTGATTAATTTGCCCCCTGGCAGGTGCCCACCCTGCCAGGGACCTTGCCGCTATATTTGAGTTTACCTCGAGGGAGCCCACTCCTCGGTAAACTCACCCCCCGCCTGGAAGTGCCGAAGACGGGCCGCCGCGCTGCCCGCGACGACCCGGAAGTGTTCCGGCCGGCCGGCCAATCACAGCGCGGCCCCGGGAGAAGCAACCGGAAGTCCCGCCTCGCCGCCGGGAGAGGAGAGCCCAGCAGCGAGGAGAGGCGGCGGAAAGGTGCAGGCGGGGCCCCGTTGCGGAGAGGAGAGCCCCGCCGCCCACAAGAGGGAGATCTGCAGGCGCCGGCAGGGCTCCGGTGGCAGAGAGGAGCCCCGCCGCCCAGGAAGAGCCCTGGATCTTCGCCAGACTCCCGGTGAGTGAAGCAGTGTTGCCCAGGGAAGGGGGAGGCGTCGGGGCACATTGCCGGTGCCCGCCCCCCCCCCTCGTGCTCTCTCCCCAAGTGAGGGGAATTGTTGGTGAGCCCAGAGAGGCTCGGGGGCAGCCTAGTCCGGTGGGGGCCATTTCGTGTGTCCGAGCCCCGAGGCGCCGGGGGCATTGGCAGTTCCTGAGTCCCCCGAGCGGGACTCCAACTTCATTGGGGGCATTCTTTGGATTTAGTGTCCCCAGAGGCTCTGGGGGCATTTTAGGCCACAGCGAGTCTCCCGAGCGGGACTCCTACCTAGCGTGGGCCATTGTCCTCGAGTCCCCCAGAGGGGGGACTACCACAAAAAGGTGCCACAGTTGTGTTTTGAGCCCAGAGAGGCTCTGGGGCCATTCGTTGTCATTTAGAGCCTGAGAAAAGGCTCGCAGCCCCCCCCTGTTGATTTCGAGCCTGCGAGGCTCCCAGTCCACATTGGTTGCGAGAGCCCAGGAGAGGCTCAAGGGGGCATTTGTTTACTCAGAGCCTGCGAGGCTCCCACGGGTGTTTTGCTCATCACTTCACAGCTGCCCAGCACTTCGTGGGCAGCTGCCACGTTTAGGCTCCCCTGACTTTGGACACAGGGCGTCCTAGCCCCCACAAGGCAGTTGGCCTAGGGACAGTCACAGGTGGTGACTTAAGTGAGTTTGGCGCAATTGTTCATTTTCTGCACCTCTGAATGTATTGTTGATGCATTATGTGTTTTCCTTCTTTACACCTCTGAATGAATGTTATGCATTGCATCATGTGTTATGTTCTTACACCCCTACAGGTATTGTGATAACTTAGGTGGTTGTTTTTTCTCCTAGTGCAGGTGGTGCTAGTGAGGTCCTGGTTACCAGTGATTACTGGTTGTGTGCTCTATTTTTATATTGTGTGCTACAGTGATTTTACATTCTAAAGTGCTATTTCTAAAAGTGCATACCCCTGACAGTGGTCCAGGTGGCTCTGTCCTGTACAATATCCCTTGTAAATTCCGCCCGTGCCTGTTGGCACAGTGTAACAATATGTGTGTTTTATCTAATGTATATTTATTATAATACAAAGGCTATTTTCATATAACCTGGTGTGGAGTTTCCTTTGTGGTGGGACTTGGGAGTTGTTGCTGGGGGTGCGCGCGCAAACACTTAACTTACATCGCCTCCAAGTTTAGCCTTGCTGCTCGCGCCACGTTACCTAGAGGGTGAGCAGGGGTTATCTTGTTGTGTGACTCCCTTGCCCTGACTTGGCAATGGGGATCTCTGACTGACTTTGGCGAAAGCCCTGGCCAGCTGGGGGTCCCGTTTCCAACATTGGTGGCAGCGGTGGGATAAGGATTTGTGTTTGCTTTGTACCACAGTAGCAGCTGGCCGCACTTCAAAGCTCTACATTTTTAGATAACCACATTTTGGGGATTATTGTTTTTGGTGAAGTTCCATTATTGCTGCTCCTGAAGAGTGTCATTTGATAATTGTGTTCAGTACATTTGTCCCCGCCCTGCTTCCAGAGTTTGGTACCTGTGTCGCTTATGGTCAGGTTGAGAAGTCAGGGGTGGTAGAAACTGCCTTACCGATCCGAGGGGAGGGTGTGTGTGGATGAATGGTGTGTTTTCCTGGACGCATGAGTATGAGTTCTCTTTGATAAGGAGATTGTTGAAATTTTGTAATTGTGTACTTTTACTTCAGACTGCTAAGGTCCCTTGTGTTGCACGTGTCTGTGAGCATCCTGTTAAGATGAAATCTCCTTTTAACCTCTGTGGCCTGTTTAAGTACAGTGTGCATGAGTTGGTACGGTTTTGTGAGGAGAGAGACATCCCAGTGAGTGAGTCAGACACCCAGTCCAAGCTTAGGGATAACATGATCCTATGGCAGAAGGATGACTGGGAGCGTGAGCACAGTGAGAGAGAGAGGGCCCGGGCCGCACACCATGAGGGTGGTGGGTCTGAGGGGAGCCCTGAAGAGTCTGAAGTGGAGAGCGAGTTTGACAGTGACTGGGCGCCAGCAGAGAGCGAGTACCCCCTAGATAGGGAGTCCCTTGCTGGGTCCAGTGTCCGATGCAGCACCCCATCCCTTTTCCTGTCTCCAGAGGAGTGGGTGGATAGGAGAGAAGAGAGGGAGCACCAGCTGGCCATAGAGAAGCTCAGGTTAGGGTATGCCAGAGAGATGGCGCAGCTGGGTGTGAATGAGCGGATTGCAGAGGCTGAGAGGGCCTTGGCCAGGGAGAAGATAGCCCTAGAGGGTAGGTTATCCCCTGACCGCAGTCATGATTTTCTGGACTCCCCAGGGAGGGCTGAGTCCAGTGGTGGCAGCTATTTTAATTTCATTGTAGTGAGTTCCCCCTACAGTTCCCCCAGTCTGGTACCTGTTTCCCCAGGGGAAGGGTGAAGTTCAGGGACAGTAGGAAACTGTCTCACCAGTCTTGGGAGGAATTTGAGGATGAATGTTGTGATACACTGTGGGCTTGGGTGCAAGTTCACACGAAAGATGATTTTGACGTATTGTTTGGTCTGATTGTCAAAGAGCATCTGCTCAGTTGTTGTTCACCAGGGTTGCGCACACACCTGTTGGGGTGTGGATTGTCTAGCGCATGTGAGCTTGCAGATGAAGCAGACCGCTGGGAAAGGACCAGAGGTTCTTTAGAGTCACTAGTGAGTGATTCCAAAAGTAGTGGTTCAGGGATCTTCCAGCCCAGCGTGGTGGAAGAGGCTCAGTGTAGCCCAGCTAGGTCCCAGGATAGCGAGGAGGGTGTAGGGGCTCACTGCCTGGCTCAGTGGAGCAGGAGTGAGGGGGAGACCGAGGTTCCCCAGACGCCCAAAGCCCTGCCTCAGGACTTGGATGGTTTCTGTAGGGAACACCAGGTTGGGGACCTAGGCTGTCCTGTTAGTCCACTTGAGGAGGATCTCCTAGTGAGTAGAGGACCTGGAGCGTCTGTAAACAGAGCTCCTGTGGTTCTAGAGTCTGGCAGTACCGCTCCGGTAGGGAGGGTACAGGAGTCCAGAGTGAGGAGTGATTGGGGGATGAGTTTCCCAGTGGATGCACCAGTGGACCAGGGACTAGCCAGTTGGGCTAGATCTTCTTGGGGGGGACCCGGGTGGTGCCACTTCTGGTCTGGGGGATCGTCACGCACTGTCAGGTGGACAGGGGACGGGAGATCTGCGCCAGACAGACAGTCACACAACAGATGTGTCATTTGTTAGCCTCAGGGGGATTGTGTGTGAATCCCCAGAAGTCCTGGAGTGCCAGGCAATTGTTCCACCAAAGGTTTTAGACCGAAGGTTGGATGGCCAGGTTCAGGATCAGCCTGACCTGAAGGGTAGGACGACTGTAACCAGTGTCCTGACCGGTTCTTCTTCCAGAGGAACTTCTCCAGGTGGGAGAGGGCAGACCTCTGAAAGGGGGTGCAGAGGGTGGGAGAGCCCACCTCTGACCCCGGTGCAACCTGAGTGGATAAGCCCTGGGTTGGAATGGCGTTCTAGGTGTACCCCTCGTCGGATGTGGAGGAACCCTAGAAGAAGAGGTAGGGGGAGGAGAGCCTTCCCTGAGACTCCTGGTCCGCCTGAGGTTGTAGACCCTAGGCTGGAGAACCAGTGGCAGTCTAGTCCTGTCGTGCAGACAGGAAGAGTGGAGAATGGCTACTATGTGCCAGGGGTTACTACCCCCCGCTCTGCGAATAGGCAAGGACCGGTGGCACCTGGGTGGCCCAGGGCCTGGTCCTGGCCGCGGACAACTTGGGAGTACCAGTGGGGTAGCCCAGTTGGTCCAGACAGTGGTTTGAGAAGGAATCCCATGGGTTCACCGTGGCGTAGAACAGGAGGGTGTCCCTGCAGTTGCGGACCCGCGTCCGTGTTCTATCGCCCCAAGCAGGGAAGTCCATCACGGTGGTGATTGTTCTCCCCTGCGTTTTGGCTGGAAGGGGGTTGTGTTGGACTTGGGCCTTAGGGCAGGTTCACCCCTAGACTTTTTGCCTTTAAATGGTGACCTGGTGATGGTGATTTTTGGGTTCTGCGCACTTTCACTGTGTCCCAGTGGAAAGTGCGTGCGCACTGTGAGTGCATGTGATGAGCTAGGCCTGCCCTCCCATAGGAATGCATGGGGAATGTATGTGTCCCTGGTATTTCCTGATGCGTGGGGAGTGCAGGCTCGAGTTTGGTATGTGTGAACTCGTGGGAGTGAATGCTGCGCAACGGTATGTGCGGCTTGTATGTGTCTAGTGGGGAAGGGCCACTTCTAGACATGGCTGTGTGTGTGCAGTGAGGGGGCTGGAGCGTGATTGGCTGGAGCTGGCTGGCATGCCAGGCTCCAGGAAGTCTGGATGGGTCTGTCCGGTGGGGAGTGGGAGATTAGCATGCTGATGGCTGGGGAGGAGTGTACCTGTGTCCTGAATGAGGCTGGGTTTTCCCCTGACAATGCTGGCTCCGCCCCCCTGTGGTGCGTCTAACGACCCTAGCCCTGCCAGTGAATAGAGAGGGTGGTTGAGCCCATCAACAGTGCTCACAGACCAGCTGCGACTGATCTGCCCCCACCCTGCACCTACAGACAAAGGAAATGATGTATAAAAACGGGGCTGTGTCCCCACAGAGTTTGTTCTCTTCCAGGATCCTGAGGGGGCTGCTGCTGCTGTCGCTGGGCCAGAGGACCGCCACTTGGAGTGTCTCCCTGCCTGGAGACCCAGTGAGCTGGCTCTGGGCCCAGCCTTGCCCCCCTGCCTGCCTACAAGGACTTTTGCCGGACTTTGTTGTCCTATAGCGCCTGGGGGCGCTGCATTTGATTGATAGCGCTGGGAGCGCTTTTTTTTCCCCTTCTAGCGCTTAAGAGCGCTGTATTTTGCATTTAGCGCAGGGAGCGCTTTAAATTGCCTTTTAGCGCTGAGGAGCGCTTTGCTTGCCTAGCGAGTGCCCACCTCGCTTATTTTTGATTAATTTGCCCCCTGGCAGGTGCCCACCCTGCCAGGGACCTTGCCGCTATATTTGAGTTTACCTCGAGGGAGCCCACTCCTCGGTAAACTCACCCCCCGCCTGGAAGTGCCGAAGACGGGCCGCCGCGCTGCCCGCGACGACCCGGAAGTGTTCCGGCCGGCCGGCCAATCACAGCGCGGCCCCGGGAGAAGCAACCGGAAGTCCCGCCTCGCCGCCGGGAGAGGAGAGCCCAGCAGCGAGGAGAGGCGGCGGAAAGGTGCAGGCGGGGCCCCGTTGCGGAGAGGAGAGCCCCGCCGCCCACAAGAGGGAGATCTGCAGGCGCCGGCAGGGCTCCGGTGGCAGAGAGGAGCCCCGCCGCCCAGGAAGAGCCCTGGATCTTCGCCAGACTCCCGGTGAGTGAAGCAGTGTTGCCCAGGGAAGGGGGAGGCGTCGGGGCACATTGCCGGTGCCCGCCCCCCCCCCTCGTGCTCTCTCCCCAAGTGAGGGGAATTGTTGGTGAGCCCAGAGAGGCTCGGGGGCAGCCTAGTCCGGTGGGGGCCATTTCGTGTGTCCGAGCCCCGAGGCGCCGGGGGCATTGGCAGTTCCTGAGTCCCCCGAGCGGGACTCCAACTTCATTGGGGGCATTCTTTGGATTTAGTGTCCCCAGAGGCTCTGGGGGCATTTTAGGCCACAGCGAGTCTCCCGAGCGGGACTCCTACCTAGCGTGGGCCATTGTCCTCGAGTCCCCCAGAGGGGGGACTACCACAAAAAGGTGCCACAGTTGTGTTTTGAGCCCAGAGAGGCTCTGGGGCCATTCGTTGTCATTTAGAGCCTGAGAAAAGGCTCGCAGCCCCCCCCTGTTGATTTCGAGCCTGCGAGGCTCCCAGTCCACATTGGTTGCGAGAGCCCAGGAGAGGCTCAAGGGGGCATTTGTTTACTCAGAGCCTGCGAGGCTCCCACGGGTGTTTTGCTCATCACTTCACAGCTGCCCAGCACTTCGTGGGCAGCTGCCACGTTTAGGCTCCCCTGACTTTGGACACAGGGCGTCCTAGCCCCCACAAGGCAGTTGGCCTAGGGACAGTCACAGGT
The DNA here is from genome assembly GCF_964261635.1 of Lissotriton helveticus. Classification (NCBI taxonomy): domain Eukaryota; kingdom Metazoa; phylum Chordata; class Amphibia; order Caudata; family Salamandridae; genus Lissotriton; species Lissotriton helveticus. Next base: position 820,599,050 of record NC_136072.1, on the reverse strand, counting down.
GGTGACTTAAGTGAGTTTGGCGCAATTGTTCATTTTCTGCACCTCTGAATGTATTGTTGATGCATTATGTGTTTTCCTTCTTTACACCTCTGAATGAATGTTATGCATTGCATCATGTGTTATGTTCTTACACCCCTACAGGTATTGTGATAACTTAGGTGGTTGTTTTTTCTCCTAGTGCAGGTGGTGCTAGTGAGGTCCTGGTTACCAGTGATTACTGGTTGTGTGCTCTATTTTTATATTGTGTGCTACAGTGATTTTACATTCTAAAGTGCTATTTCTAAAAGTGCATACCCCTGACAGTGGTCCAGGTGGCTCTGTCCTGTACAATATCCCTTGTAAATTCCGCCCGTGCCTGTTGGCACAGTGTAACAATATGTGTGTTTTATCTAATGTATATTTATTATAATACAAAGGCTATTTTCATATAACCTGGTGTGGAGTTTCCTTTGTGGTGGGACTTGGGAGTTGTTGCTGGGGGTGCGCGCGCAAACACTTAACTTACATCGCCTCCAAGTTTAGCCTTGCTGCTCGCGCCACGTTACCTAGAGGGTGAGCAGGGGTTATCTTGTTGTGTGACTCCCTTGCCCTGACTTGGCAATGGGGATCTCTGACTGACTTTGGCGAAAGCCCTGGCCAGCTGGGGGTCCCGTTTCCAACATTGGTGGCAGCGGTGGGATAAGGATTTGTGTTTGCTTTGTACCACAGTAGCAGCTGGCCGCACTTCAAAGCTCTACATTTTTAGATAACCACATTTTGGGGATTATTGTTTTTGGTGAAGTTCCATTATTGCTGCTCCTGAAGAGTGTCATTTGATAATTGTGTTCAGTACATTTGTCCCCGCCCTGCTTCCAGAGTTTGGTACCTGTGTCGCTTATGGTCAGGTTGAGAAGTCAGGGGTGGTAGAAACTGCCTTACCGATCCGAGGGGAGGGTGTGTGTGGATGAATGGTGTGTTTTCCTGGACGCATGAGTATGAGTTCTCTTTGATAAGGAGATTGTTGAAATTTTGTAATTGTGTACTTTTACTTCAGACTGCTAAGGTCCCTTGTGTTGCACGTGTCTGTGAGCATCCTGTTAAGATGAAATCTCCTTTTAACCTCTGTGGCCTGTTTAAGTACAGTGTGCATGAGTTGGTACGGTTTTGTGAGGAGAGAGACATCCCAGTGAGTGAGTCAGACACCCAGTCCAAGCTTAGGGATAACATGATCCTATGGCAGAAGGATGACTGGGAGCGTGAGCACAGTGAGAGAGAGAGGGCCCGGGCCGCACACCATGAGGGTGGTGGGTCTGAGGGGAGCCCTGAAGAGTCTGAAGTGGAGAGCGAGTTTGACAGTGACTGGGCGCCAGCAGAGAGCGAGTACCCCCTAGATAGGGAGTCCCTTGCTGGGTCCAGTGTCCGATGCAGCACCCCATCCCTTTTCCTGTCTCCAGAGGAGTGGGTGGATAGGAGAGAAGAGAGGGAGCACCAGCTGGCCATAGAGAAGCTCAGGTTAGGGTATGCCAGAGAGATGGCGCAGCTGGGTGTGAATGAGCGGATTGCAGAGGCTGAGAGGGCCTTGGCCAGGGAGAAGATAGCCCTAGAGGGTAGGTTATCCCCTGACCGCAGTCATGATTTTCTGGACTCCCCAGGGAGGGCTGAGTCCAGTGGTGGCAGCTATTTTAATTTCATTGTAGTGAGTTCCCCCTACAGTTCCCCCAGTCTGGTACCTGTTTCCCCAGGGGAAGGGTGAAGTTCAGGGACAGTAGGAAACTGTCTCACCAGTCTTGGGAGGAATTTGAGGATGAATGTTGTGATACACTGTGGGCTTGGGTGCAAGTTCACACGAAAGATGATTTTGACGTATTGTTTGGTCTGATTGTCAAAGAGCATCTGCTCAGTTGTTGTTCACCAGGGTTGCGCACACACCTGTTGGGGTGTGGATTGTCTAGCGCATGTGAGCTTGCAGATGAAGCAGACCGCTGGGAAAGGACCAGAGGTTCTTTAGAGTCACTAGTGAGTGATTCCAAAAGTAGTGGTTCAGGGATCTTCCAGCCCAGCGTGGTGGAAGAGGCTCAGTGTAGCCCAGCTAGGTCCCAGGATAGCGAGGAGGGTGTAGGGGCTCACTGCCTGGCTCAGTGGAGCAGGAGTGAGGGGGAGACCGAGGTTCCCCAGACGCCCAAAGCCCTGCCTCAGGACTTGGATGGTTTCTGTAGGGAACACCAGGTTGGGGACCTAGGCTGTCCTGTTAGTCCACTTGAGGAGGATCTCCTAGTGAGTAGAGGACCTGGAGCGTCTGTAAACAGAGCTCCTGTGGTTCTAGAGTCTGGCAGTACCGCTCCGGTAGGGAGGGTACAGGAGTCCAGAGTGAGGAGTGATTGGGGGATGAGTTTCCCAGTGGATGCACCAGTGGACCAGGGACTAGCCAGTTGGGCTAGATCTTCTTGGGGGGGACCCGGGTGGTGCCACTTCTGGTCTGGGGGATCGTCACGCACTGTCAGGTGGACAGGGGACGGGAGATCTGCGCCAGACAGACAGTCACACAACAGATGTGTCATTTGTTAGCCTCAGGGGGATTGTGTGTGAATCCCCAGAAGTCCTGGAGTGCCAGGCAATTGTTCCACCAAAGGTTTTAGACCGAAGGTTGGATGGCCAGGTTCAGGATCAGCCTGACCTGAAGGGTAGGACGACTGTAACCAGTGTCCTGACCGGTTCTTCTTCCAGAGGAACTTCTCCAGGTGGGAGAGGGCAGACCTCTGAAAGGGGGTGCAGAGGGTGGGAGAGCCCACCTCTGACCCCGGTGCAACCTGAGTGGATAAGCCCTGGGTTGGAATGGCGTTCTAGGTGTACCCCTCGTCGGATGTGGAGGAACCCTAGAAGAAGAGGTAGGGGGAGGAGAGCCTTCCCTGAGACTCCTGGTCCGCCTGAGGTTGTAGACCCTAGGCTGGAGAACCAGTGGCAGTCTAGTCCTGTCGTGCAGACAGGAAGAGTGGAGAATGGCTACTATGTGCCAGGGGTTACTACCCCCCGCTCTGCGAATAGGCAAGGACCGGTGGCACCTGGGTGGCCCAGGGCCTGGTCCTGGCCGCGGACAACTTGGGAGTACCAGTGGGGTAGCCCAGTTGGTCCAGACAGTGGTTTGAGAAGGAATCCCATGGGTTCACCGTGGCGTAGAACAGGAGGGTGTCCCTGCAGTTGCGGACCCGCGTCCGTGTTCTATCGCCCCAAGCAGGGAAGTCCATCACGGTGGTGATTGTTCTCCCCTGCGTTTTGGCTGGAAGGGGGTTGTGTTGGACTTGGGCCTTAGGGCAGGTTCACCCCTAGACTTTTTGCCTTTAAATGGTGACCTGGTGATGGTGATTTTTGGGTTCTGCGCACTTTCACTGTGTCCCAGTGGAAAGTGCGTGCGCACTGTGAGTGCATGTGATGAGCTAGGCCTGCCCTCCCATAGGAATGCATGGGGAATGTATGTGTCCCTGGTATTTCCTGATGCGTGGGGAGTGCAGGCTCGAGTTTGGTATGTGTGAACTCGTGGGAGTGAATGCTGCGCAACGGTATGTGCGGCTTGTATGTGTCTAGTGGGGAAGGGCCACTTCTAGACATGGCTGTGTGTGTGCAGTGAGGGGGCTGGAGCGTGATTGGCTGGAGCTGGCTGGCATGCCAGGCTCCAGGAAGTCTGGATGGGTCTGCCCGGTGGTGAGTGGGAGATTAGCATGCTGATGGCTGGGGAGGAGTGTACCTGTGTCCTGAATGAGGCTGGGTTTTCCCCTGACAATGCTGGCTCCGCCCCCCTGTGGTGCGTCTAACGACCCTAGCCCTGCCAGTGAATAGAGAGGGTGGTTGAGCCCATCAACAGTGCTCACAGACCAGCTGCGACTGATCTGCCCCCACCCTGCACCTACAGACAAAGGAAATGATGTATAAAAACGGGGCTGTGTCCCCACAGAGTTTGTTCTCTTCCAGGATCCTGAGGGGGCTGCTGCTGCTGTCGCTGGGCCAGAGGACCGCCACTTGGAGTGTCTCCCTGCCTGGAGACCCAGTGAGCTGGCTCTGGGCCCAGCCTTGCCCCCCTGCCTGCCTACAAGGACTTTTGCCGGACTTTGTTGTCCTATAGCGCCTGGGGGCGCTGCATTTGATTGATAGCGCTGGGAGCGCTTTTCTTTCCCCTTCTAGCGCTTAAGAGCGCTGTATTTTGCATTTAGCGCAGGGAGCGCTTTAAATTGCCTTTTAGCGCTGAGGAGCGCTTTGCTTGCCTAGCGAGTGCCCACCTCGCTTATTTTTTATTAATTTGCCCCCTGGCAGGTGCCCACCCTGCCAGGGACCTTGCCGCTATATTTTGAGTTTACCTCGAGGGAGCCCACTCCTCGGTAAACTCACCCCCCGCCTGGAAGTGCCGAAGACGGGCCGCCGCGCTGCCCGCGGCGACCCGGAAGTGTTCCGGCCGGCCGGCCAATCACAGCGCGGCCCCGGGAGAAGCAACCGGAAGTCCCGCCTCGCCGCCGGGAGAGGAGAGCCCAGCAGCGAGGAGAGGCGGCGGAAAGGTGCAGGCGGGGCCCCGTTGCGGAGAGGAGAGCCCCGCCGCCCACAAGAGGGAGATCTGCAGGCGCCGGCAGGGCTCCGGTGGCAGAGAGGAGCCCCGCCGCCCAGGAAGAGCCCTGGATCTTCGCCAGACTCCCGGTGAGTGAAGCAGTGTTGCCCAGGGAAGGGGGAGGCGTCGGGGCACATTGCCGGTGCCCGCCCCCCCCCCTCGTGCTCTCTCCCCAAGTGAGGGGAATTGTTGGTGAGCCCAGAGAGGCTCGGGGGCAGCCTAGTCCGGTGGGGGCCATTTCGTGTGTCCGAGCCCCGAGGCGCCGGGGGCATTGGCAGTTCCTGAGTCCCCCGAGCGGGACTCCAACTTCATTGGGGGCATTCTTTGGATTTAGTGTCCCCAGAGGCTCTGGGGGCATTTTAGGCCACAGCGAGTCTCCCGAGCGGGACTCCTACCTAGCGTGGGCCATTGTCCTCGAGTCCCCCAGAGGGGGGACTACCACAAAAAGGTGCCACAGTTGTGTTTTGAGCCCTGAGAGGCTCTGGGGCCATTCGTTGTCATTTAGAGCCTGAGAAAAGGCTCGCAGCCCCCCCCTGTTGATTTCGAGCCTGCGAGGCTCCCAGTCCACATTGGTTGCGAGAGCCCAGGAGAGGCTCAAGGGGGCATTTGTTTACTCAGAGCCTGCGAGGCTCCCACGGGTGTTTTGCTCATCACTTCACAGCTGCCCAGCACTTCGTGGGCAGCTGCCACGTTTAGGCTCCCCTGACTTTGGACACAGGGCGTCCTAGCCCCCACAAGGCAGTTGGCCTAGGGACAGTCACAGGTGGTGACTTAAGTGAGTTTGGCGCAATTGTTCATTTTCTGCACCTCTGAATGTATTGTTGATGCATCATGTGTTTTCCTTCTTTACACCTCTGAATGAATGTTATGCATTGCATCATGTGTTATGTTCTTACACCCCTACAGGTATTGTGATACTTAGGTGGTTGTTTTTTCTCCTAGTGCAGGTGGTGCTAGTGAGGTCCTGGTTACCAGTGATTACTGGTTGTGTGCTCTATTTTTATATTGTGTGCTACAGTGATTTTACATTCTAAAGTGCTATTTCTAAAAGTGCATACCCCTGACAGTGGTCCAGGTGGCCCTGTCCTGTACAATATCCCTTGTAAATTCCGCCCGTGCCTGTTGGCACAGTGTAACAATATGTGTGTTTTATCTAATGTATATTTATTATAATACAAAGGCTATTTTCATATAACCTGGTGTGGAGTTTCCTTTGTGGTGGGCCTTGGGAGTTGTTGCTGGGGGTGCGCGCGCAAACACTTAACTTACATCGCCTCCAAGTTTAGCCTTGCTGCTCGCGCCACGTTACCTAGAGGGTGAGCAGGGGTTATCTTGTTGTGTGACTCCCTTGCCCTGACTTGGGAATGGGGATCTCTGACTGACTTTGGCGAAAGCCCTGGCCAGCCGGGGGTCCCGTTTCCAACAGTGGTATTCTGTCATGGCATGCTTGTAGGTGGTCTGGTCTTCGGTGGTTTTACTGTTTCTCAATCGTTTCTCGAGGCGCCTGCAGAAGTGTCCGGCTTTGGTGGTGAACCAGACGTCCTTCAGTAGGCTTTGTCTGTCGGGTGGCAGAGGGGTGTGAGCTTGTCTGCGCAGCTGGTGATCCAGCGGTGTAGTTCCGTGGCTGCAGAGTTGGCGTTGGCCGTGGCAAAGGCCTTAATGACATTACAAGAAGGGACATCATATCACCTTTGACCCTCAATCTTCCTATGATGTGTTGTCACATGACCTTATCCCTTATAACATTACAATAATTGACATAGCTGAAGTTATAATAAAAGCCATAATAAAACATGACTAATACAATGACACAACTTTGAAAAATGGCTGTTTTAGATACTACTTATAGTAAGGTGCTGATGTCATATGAAAGGAGATCATTAATCGTTTTTCTTATTTGTACATGAAAAATTATGTGTTGTTCTGAAGAGGATAATTCCACATTTAATTTTAGAGAATGTTCGGACATTTATGACTCCCTTGTGGCTGCAATGAGGCATGCACTGCCACTATGGGAATATTATAATGTATGCTACATTACTGTGTGCATCATACACAGACTAAAATACATAAACACCTTCAGAATCCACACACTGAAACAGCCGGGTCTGATGGACTAATGCGTCCACAGTAGGGGCCTGTGTTCGACCTCATGGTCACAGGTTCAGATCCTGGTGGGTCCACTCAGCCTTTCATCCTTCTGAAGTCGATAAAATGAGTACCATTGAGTTGGGTAACAATAAACATCAGTTATTCAGTGCCAAGATACCCTTGGGTGAACATCAATTGTACAAATACACATTATTCTAGAGCTGCAAAGATTCCTATTAAATATAGTAAAAACAGACGGAAAAGTCATATACAAATGTACACATACAGTTTTATTCACAGGTCTATGTAGTACAGGCGCGCAACACCCATTGGGCTCACGGGGCTTCGCACTTGTGGTGTCGCACTCTAGTTGTGCGATCACCACGTGACGGCCACATTGCCCTGTGGGATTGGTGGGCAGAATGATGCAACGGGGCGCAGGCAGGAGTGGCGGTACTCGTTCTCCCTCTCCGAAAATAAAGGCAGTATCTTTCATCTACTCAGTGTCCCAGCATATCTTTATGGGGGAAGATTCATACAGTACATACGTTTACCTGAATATTTCTTGTTATCGCAGTTCCAAAATGGCATCTAGTGCCAGACACAGACCCAAAGTTCCGACCATAGTATCTCACTTCGAAGATCAGAAATTGTGTTTTCTCCCAAGTGCCGCGTCTGTCTCCGGAGCATTCTGTGTTGAAATAACATGGAAATGAGCTCATATTTTCTATGTAATGTAGAAATCCTACTTCACAGTTCTCGGTCGTCCGACAAAGCATTTGTTCTAGAGCAGGCGCGAAACACCCATTGGACTCAAAGGGCCCCCCCCTGTCGTGTGTGGCACCCCGGGATGAGACAGCTTCCCGGGCACACACACAGCTGCACCCGAGCACTTCACAGGTCTTTAAAAGACCATTTGCATGTTAATGAGGCTTTGTTGTTGTTTCGCCCCTTTCAAGAGCCCCTGCAGCTCCACTCTGCCTATTGCTTAAAGTTTCATCTCCCCCCCGACATTTTTTCTTAGGCCCCCCCCACTCCCCGAAATGTGGCTTTAGTTGCGCCTCTGTCCTAGAGTCCTTTCCAAGATCTAGAGTCTCACAGACTTGAACTGTTTCACACACAGAACTTTTTGTTGTTATCTTTTCTCAGGTGGGCAGTCATCAATGATTCTGGCAAGCAACGGTTTTGGTCGGTAGGAATCAAAATGTCCACCAAGTGGCGCTGTAACATATATAATGCAGTATTTTCAGTTGACACAAAAGTATACACTCCTTACCTATGTGATAAAGAGTATACTTTTGTGTCAACTAAAAGTTGATTGTATCTTGCAACAATCATTGGCATAGCCAATCGGTCTCAACTTTGGGACCTTATAAGTGGTTAGTTAGTGGCGATTAAGTGCTTTGAGATGGGTGAAGTGTGCAGGTGAAAGGGGGAGAATAGTGTGCAAATTGAGAGTTTAACAGGAAATCGGTGGGGATGAGATATGGCTTTAGGGCTATAGCTGCCGCTTTTGGAACCGGATTGTCTATTTGTCTAACAAAGTTACAACTGGGCACAATGAAAACAATTTCATGTTTTTCTAACTCACGTGAAATGTTCTAATCTACACCCGTCGCAAGGTTGGGTAATTGTTTCCAGACACTTCTCAGTTCATAAAGGCTGCTTAGAGCAACCACATGTGGGCGACATCAAAGGTGGCCGAGTGGACTTAGCAGCGTCAGCTAAAAAGGCTTTCACATGTTGGAGCCAAAGGTCGCAGAATATCTCTAAAACTCAGCTGTGAGCGATCGACATCAGCAAAACAAGCAAAAGCGAAAGCCCGTGACCCAGGAGGAATGCAGCTGCCAGCCTTGTCACTCCAGAGAGTAAAAGGCCATGGGAGTGAACATTTTAAGAAGAGGTGGGACATGCTCCCGCCTTTGGCCAATTGCGTGTTTCATTTTTGAAAGCCACACGCAAAGGCCAATAGAATGTTTGTAAAATAAAAAGACACAAGCACGAGTTTACTGAAAGTCTGCCGAAAGTCTGGAGGGATTCCAAAAGGTTCTCCTAGAGCAGCGCTTGTGCGCTGCGCTAAGCTCGACCTAAAAATGTGGGGTGATGTGTATGAGACCTTGTGAAGTATTGGTTTTATACACACCAACATGGCGCCATTTGTCAATCCCCCAGGATCTATACATATGTGTGTATTACACAAATCACATCAAAGATGCGGCTAGCTGATAATTTTACACAGGTTTAGAAGGGTCTCATACATAACAGCAGTTTTACTTAGAAATTCATGTATTTGATTTATTTCTATTTTTGTATAGCGGTATTCAAACAATGCACACGAATGACACACTGGATTCAGCTGAGCACACACCATTTAAAAACAAACATTTGCAATGCAATAGGTCTCGCATTTGCGATAGTTTGGGTTTTGGCATGTAACTAACAATGACTTTTATTTATGTTTTGGTTTTCAAAACAGATAAATAAAAGGCATTGTCATTTACAATGCCAATAGCTTAAACTCTCGCAAATGGAAGGCCTATTGCATTGCAAATACTTGTTTATTGTTTGTGTGCTTCCTGTATTAGGCTTGAGGTGAGTGGTATGAAGTCGCGCGGCCGCTATTATTGAAGGTCAAACACAAGTAAAAAAAGAAAAAGAAAGTGGCGCAGCCACCATGAATATTAAGCTTGCTGCGTTGCATAAAAAAAGTAATTTAAAAAAAAAGGCTTTTGGCGAGCTGCGCTATAAGAAAGTTGCACAGCCACCATGATTGAAGCTGAGGGAGGAGTCAGCTGCAGCCGAAGAGAGTGTGGGAACTGGGAGACGGCCGCTACTGTGAGCTGCGCCGTTTAAAAGAAAGACACTTCTCGCTGAAGTCTATTTTTTTTTCAATATTATACGTTTTTGGTAAGCAGCTCAGCACACCGCCTGTGGCATGCTGCTTACTAAAAGCTTACAATATTGAAAAAATAGACTTTGGTGAGCTGTGCCTCTCTTTTCTTCGTCACGGCTCGCCAAAGTCTATTTTTTCAATATTGTAAGATTTTGCTGAGTAGCGCAGCATGCCGCCTGTGGCGGCCTGCTTACTAAAAGCTTACAATATTAAAAAAATAAACTTGACGAGCCACGTCTTTCTTTTATTCGTCGCAGCTCACCGAAGTCTAATTTTTCAATATTTTAAGATTTTGCTGAGCAGCGCAGCACTCTAACTGTGACAAGCATAGGGGGCGGGCGACTTTGCAGGAAAGCATGTCGTGCCGGCAGTAGGAGAAAATAGTGCTCGTAGACTGTAAATAAAACATACGTGTAACAACACAAGTAAAAAGGCCAGTCCTCATGGGAGGTTACAAATGTAGAAAAGATGGTACTAACAAGGGACTAACGAGGCTATTAACGAATCAGAAGCCAACATTTGCAAAAGTCAATGACGCAAGCCAATGAAAAATATGGCTAGAGCGTCAAAAATATACCTGAATACAGCATCTTTTGAAGAGACAGTGCAATCGTTGCCTGTGTGAGATCTAAAAATTATTGCAGAGTAAAAGTGGTAGATAAAGTATTTGGTCTGTAGAAGATCAAGAGGGAAACAAGGAATACAAGTAATTGACACAACTAGAAGGAAATAGTGACAAAGGTTGAAGAGAGTGATAGCATTTAGGTAACAAGCTCCAGCAAAGGCAATAGGTCTTACCTGTGGAACCTATTGGCTTTGCCAATGACTCATGGCCAACGTGAAACCAATAGGTCTCGCCAATAGGTCTCGCTTATATAAGAGCTATTGACTTTGCCAAAGTATTTCAGCCATGTTGTACACCAGCATGGCTGCTTTTCAGCATGGCTAAAAGTTAGTGGTGTAGAGGAGAGTGTCATAGAGTGGAGTGATATGGAGTGGTGTAGAGTGTTGTGAAGTGGTATAGAGTAGAGTGAAGTGGAGTGGAGTACAGTAGAGTGGAGTGGGTTCGAGTGGAGTGTTTTGCAGTGGCATAGAGTGTTGTGAAGAGGTGTAAAGTCGAGTGGCTTAGAATGAAAGGGCCTAGAGTGGAGAGGCATAGAGTGGAATAGTGTGTCATACAGTGGAGTGGAGTAGTGACATAGAGCGAAGTACAGTGCAGTGGCATAAAGTGTCATGGAGTAGAGATGTGTGGAGTAGCATACAGTAGAGTAAAGTGGTGTGTAGTTGCATACAGTGGAGTTTTTGTTATAGTGGGTTACTTGCTTTCACCTCTTGTAAATACCATGGAGTGCAAGGTTCTTCTCTGATGGTTTAATTTTGACTTATTCAGTACGCAAGGGAGTTCTTAGGCCTAATAGCCAACTCAGTGGAAACATTCAGTAGCATTGCTTTAATTTCCAAAACATACATTTTAACACCTTTTGCTATTACACCTTTTGGAGAATTAAACATGCTCCATTTCTTTGATGTATATGTTAGACAATACGCGTTTTACCAAAAAGAATTCCTATGATTTCACATTTATCATTTTATGGTTATCTGGTTTATATTTGATAGGATAAAGAAGCCGAAAAACCCAGCGTAAAACTGAAATTGGACTCCCAGTAGTGTCAAATAAACCTTTCATCATTCTCAGGTTGACAATTGCTAAAAATGAAAACTATCACTCATAAAACAAATAAAATGAAATGGCAACCAGAAGCAACAAAAAGCAAACAAGCAAATGCAATTAAGCTGACTTTTTATTACTGATTGACCTTTGTAATTTAAAACATGAACCTTAGTTTTATTGTCTATAAATAATGGTGACGCAAAGTGTCAAGTTTAGAATATCAGAAGGAAGCGGTACCTGTAATAAACTGAACTGAGCATGTAAGATTGATGCATAGAAATAGTGGTAAGCCAGAGGATTAGCTAGTGTTTGTGCAGCAGGTACAGTGGTACCATGAACTATTGTGCTCAACGTAATCCTGTGGAAGCTTGAACTAAATTGCTGGATTTTCCCCCATGTTGCTGAGTGGCACTCAGATTTTCTTGGTAGCTTGTGCATTCTACTTTGGCCACTAGCCGCAAAGCATTACTTACAATAACACATTATCTGCTGTTGACAATTTAGATTTCCAGCAGGAATACCTCTTCTCTACGGAGAGGGAGAAAGGGGCAATAATATAGGTAAATTATGTTTCTCTTGAATACAGAAAGGTAAGGGCCCATCTGATGTGTGTTGGGAGACTTTTCCAGAGCTTGAACACTATGCCCAAAAGGAGCCTTTACTAGGAGCCTTTTTTTCTGCTGCACATTTTATGTTTCTGAGACAGATACTGTGGAGCGCATCTTGTGTGGGTTTAGTCACATATAAGTTTACTATATTAACAATCAATACTTTGTCAGGGACATCCACTGGTTCGCTATGAGGGTTTGAAATTACTGTTATTTGGCGGTGGGCAGCAGTTTAGCTGCCGAGCTACGGATGGATTTTGTATGTGACCAATAGCTGCTTTTTGCAGGTGTACATAGCAACGTCGAGGTGTATTCCAGCAATTTAGTAAACCGTCTTTGTGAGAATTTCTGCTCTCAGTCTAAGCAGCACTTACTGTGAGCAACAATGTCACTCTGAATCTGAAGGACTTTGGAGCACACGAGGGACAGAGTTGAAAAATATGTATACTTTTTTGGAGTGCTTAATCAAAAAGAAAAAAAAAGAAAAGTGAGCAGTGGGAGTATACAACTTAGCCAATCAAAGAGATTCTAAAGAGTCTATGCTCAAGCCACCCAATAAGAAGCAAGCAAGTGAAAGTGACACTAAAGCCAGCCAATGCAATGGTAAGCAGTCTGGAGCTGTAAACCCCTGTAAATTCTTGGTAAGTTCTCAATAGGTCTGTGTCGTCTGATAGGCGAGACTCAATAAAAGATGAAATAAGTTCAGCCTATTTAGGTTCTGCAGGAGGGGGGTGATCGGGCTCTTTTCCAACTTATGCAAATGCAAGGAATAAGTAGATTGTATTAAACAATTTAGCAATTCAGTGAAGCCAACTTGCAATAATTGTTAGCTGAAGGGTTTCCTGTTTCAGCAGCAGTAAGCAAGTTTGAATTTTTGCATGCGACTCTATGATTGGCTGGAAGCATACTTTAGCTGAACAGTACAATCTTGGTACTGGGGAGCAGCAATGACTGACAGCCTCGGACAAGAAGAGAGCCCTTTGTCTGGCTGGATTCTCTTGCTTACCAACAGCTCTGGACTATTTGTAACATTAGTGAATCAGAAAAAACACTCAAAATGTATTCTTTACCCTCTGTGCTCTGGTCACATTTTCAGGTGCCGTGTGTCGGTCCAGCGTCGTATAGCATAAATCTGTGAAAGAGTGGACACACCTAACCAAAAAAGCTTCTCATTATGAGATGTGGCTTCACAAGCAGCCCCACAGAAACCTCTTGTCTTTAGGCTGCAGGTGCAAGACACAATTTATGTGGTGTTTGCTGTAACCTGCCCATTGCTATTATGTCCATGCGCTCCTGCAGACGTTTGGGTTGTTCGGAGGCCGTTTGAGGTCATCATCGCACCAATGAAATTAGAAACAAGCATTTACAATGCAACGGTTTCGCCTTTGCAAAAGTTAAAGCTATTGGCATTGTAAATGACAACATTTTTATTTATGTGTTGGTTTTGAAAACAGATAAATAAATGGCATTGTCATTTACAATGTCAATAGCTTAATCTCTCGCAAATGCCACACACACACCTACAGAGAGCCCCCCACACAGAGCCCCCCCACACACACACAGAGCCCCCCACACACACACCCACACAGAGCCCCCCACACACACACCCACACAGAGCCCACCCACACACCCACAGAGCCCCCCACACACCCACACAGAGCCCCCCACACACCCACACAAAGCCCCCCCACACACCCACACAGAGCCCCCCACACACACTGCGAGCCCCCCCACACACCCACACAGAGCCCCCCCACACACTGCGAGCCCCCCACACACTGCGAGCCCCCTCCATCACACTGCGAGCCCCCCCACACACTGCGAGTACCCTACCTTTTTTAGTCTCCTGTCTATTTTTTTAACCGTTCTATTGAGTAACACGTTTCTCATGTAAAGTAACTGGTCCTGTAGTAAGGCGCTCTGACACCTTTGGGTAATGTCCGCGCTATATAAAAATGCACTAAATAAAAAAACTCGGTGCTTAGTTTCTTCCGGAGTATTGAGTTTTAACGTGGTGGGCCCTGAAAACTCGTGGACCTGGGTCACTAAGTAAGTACAGCAAAGAGTGGTCCGAGTTTTTCACAATTATTCCACAAATGTTCTGTATTTACTCCATATAGTCATTCACCACAAATAAGCTTCAGTAATTATAACTAAACAAAATTTAAAATAAAGTTTAAATGTTCAACATCTAATTGCATTTATTTTTGCAATCATGTATTATAGTAAGTTCATCATCACAGAAATTGTTTTAAATCATCAAAATTTGTTAATGTAATTATGAAGTCATTACATCAGTAGTGCTCTCAGTGAGGAAGGGAAGGGTTGTGAGGAGGTTTGTGAGGGACTGAGTAAAGGTGGCGTGACATTAATAACATCACATTAAAATCTATACGCCTTTACAGTCAAGGTAATATAAATGTTCCCAGATCACATCACACATAGGTTAGGTAAGTCCAATTAATTCAGTCCTATGGTGGGCTAGGTTGGCGTAGTCTACGTTTCGACCCCCATGTACGCTGAAGGGTTGTTATTGCCTCATGTTGGGGTCTTCGTCAGGACAAAAAGAGAGAGCCTAAAATATAATACAAAGGCTCATGGGTATCTATGTGGCTTGTAGCAAAGTAAGAGCACGCGCGCTGTTAGTGCTGCAAGCCCATACTGATGCAGAAAGTAAGGCACAAAGAATGTTATTGGTAACACAACGTGTGACGTTTCCAGAGACTCCATTCAGCCTGACGGTTTGAAAATACATGCATCCCAAATTAATAATTACAGGAGACGTGAGATTAAGAAAGAGACATCAAGAGGATTCGCCATCTTATAAAACTCAATTTCTACTTTTTTTTAATGTATCATACATCAATGGATTGCTGCTGTTGTGCAGTGTCACACAGCCTTCAATTAATTTCTCTATGAGATTCAATTCAACAGTACTTATATACTTATATAGCGCCATGTACTCCCCAAGTTAGAAACACAACCAATAACAGGTAAATTAATACCCACCTTAATAAATCTGTCAAAATACTTGTTTTGATTATTATCTTTGAGCTTTCAATAAAACGAGGCTGTAGGTAGCAGATAATGAAGAATTACATAGAGAATCGGATCCAAAATTAATATTTCCGTCCTAATTCCAAATATTTTAATAGACCTTGAAAATTGGCCAGAGGGGAAGGTAATTGAAAAAATGTTGATGCTGTGTGTTTTTGTGCGCACACGTCTGTTTGTGTGAGTTCATACACGCATGTATTAGTGTGTGCATGCGTGGCTTTGAGTGCATGCAGGCGAAGCGGGACCACTGTCGGTCTTAGGGAAATGTTGGCCCAGGCACAAAGGTGGCATTTGTTGGCAACAAGTACTGAGCCTCGCAGGACGGTTGTAATTATCGCCAACCTATGGCCTTCCATGGGAGGAGGCCCATTGCTCATCCCTGGTAACATTCTGGTATGACGGAAGGGTGGTAGCTCCTATTTCTGACTAACACCTGCCGTTACAGAACGGTGATTATTTGTGACGTGTCGTGTACATCCCATGCGCCCACCCAGGGCATAATGGTGATTGTGGCAGTATGGAGATAATTACTGGCATCTATTACACCATGGCGTCATACTGTAGCATATGACTCGCCCTGTCATAAATGTGGCCATTCATAGATATTGTGGGCAGCCTTTGCACCACTGTGTTACTTCTTGACGTATTAGGGACATCCTTGTCTCCTACATAATCACCCACGGTGGTTGTGCATAATGCAGGTGCCGGCCTAAAGGTGGTAATTCCTGGCCTATTGTAGGCAGCGTTGTATGCTGGCATTGAAGGTATGTGACGTCACGTGCATGCAAATGCACGTGCGCAGCCACCTTTCTCTAAAATCTAGTACAGATAACATGTTTTCAATACCCAGGAGTTAGTCAGCGTGTTGGGAAAGGCAAAACATAACTCATTTATAAACGCCTTACTATTTGATATTGTACTTAACATTTTGCTCTAGCAGAGCCATCCAGAAAAACGGTGTCACCTTTTACCTCAAAGTTAATGCATTTTAGACACGTATCAATCAAATACACCAGTCAAAGTAAACTAGGTTGTGATCCTGAATAGGAGATGGGCCAACATTTATCAATATTTTGCTCTTTAGCATCATTTGCCATAAAACTGAAGCTTTACCCACCCGTCCTCCACGATTCTCATAAAAAAACGCAGTAAACACGAGGCGGCGGGCGAGCGTACAGTCTGTGGGGAAACAACAAAAGGCCATCTCCCGGTCATGGGGCAGCGCCATCTCGTGGCCGTTTGGCAGAGGGAGACTGGATACATTTGCTTTGGACATAACACATAATATCTAGAAAGAATCTTGTTTTTTGGGTGTGTATTTCTGTTTTATAGCGCCGACATGGCACCACGGAGACAATGGCACAATGCGTTACGTAAAACAGTGGTATTCAACTTACTCTCAAAGTCGAAGAAGAGAGAGTTAGCAATGCGATGTTTGTTTATCGAGGATATAGGCATGGTGGAGAGCTGGTGTGTTCTTTAATTTTAGTTACCTTTTCTTCGAGGTCTGATTTGCGAGACTGCGTCACAGCTTGAGGCTCCAATCGGCACCCAGAATTTATACTTCTCCCCTATACAAGCTGCCTGTGGGCCATTGATCATGTTTACATTCCGCCTACATCTGTTTTGTGCGGGTAGGCCATTATAAACAGGACAGGGAGGATAGGCATGGAGCTCCGGGGGCTGAATGGGGCGGTTACAACGGCAGGCACAAGGTCGGGAAGGGTGGCAACCAAAACAAAAATAACAAGTCAGGTCCCGGGCCAGCAGCCAATCACAGCGCGGCCCGGGGAATGACGTCACGGAGGTGTCCCGGGCCGGCAGCCAATCACAGCGCGGCCCGGGGAATGACGTCACGGGGGTGTCCCGGGCCGGCAGCCAATCACAGCGCGGCCCGGGACACACGGCAACAAGGGGCGGGACTTAAAAAAAGAGTCAGAAACGCCCACGATTTGCGTTCTGACCGGGAACAAGTGATTGACAACGATGTCTTCCAATGGCTAGCCTCCATTTATGGAGCTAGCCAATGGAAGAAGGGGCGGGTTCAAGTCCCCCATACTGTTCTAACATTAGATTTCGCCTGCGCGAACGCTGCTGCGCAGCGGATCGCCAGGCAAAACCTAAAAAACCTCTTACCTTTGGGCTCGACCATTGAGTGTAATTGTCCAACCTGCAGTCCATCCTTTGGTGCTGGCTCTTGTATTTGATGCCCGTCTCTCGCTTTGTTTGTGCGCCTTTGTGTGAATCTCACCCTGCTGCCACCCTGCCATGCTTGTTCTGTCTACAAAGGCAGATTGCACTTCTATTTCACATACTGCACGTCTCCTTTCTTGCATTGCTGCAGCCTTTGTTGTGCTTGGCCTATGAATGGGTTAATGAAGCTTGAGAAAATCTTTTCAATATAAAGAAGACACAAGGGGAATATTTACAATAAACTGGCGGAGAGTGGTGTAGCTTTAAAATTGCTAACGCCACTCTCTGACAGTTTAAAAACGCAGGGATGCGTCGTATTCACAAGAATGCACCACACCCCTGCATTTCCTCCTGGACTGGTGCTAAATCTAGCTGCAAATGCAGGCACCCTTGTACACTAGTGCAAGGGTGCCTGCATGCAGGGAATGATTGTTCATGTGCAGGAAGGTATCTTTTCCTACACATAAACAATCCATAATGTGATTTGTAACTTCTATGTGTGATGCTTTGTGCAGCACACATAGAAGTTGCAACTTATTTAATGATTGTTGATGTGCAGGAAGGGACACCTTCCTGCACATGAACAATCACTAGTGGTGATTTGCTCTTTCTGTGTGTGCTGCATAATGAAGCACACACGGAAACAGCAAAAACGAGGAGAAATTATTAATTTCTCCCCGTTTCGCCAGGTTAAGACCAGGTTTTCCCTGGTCTTATTTTTGGCACTGCCCCATATTTACGCCACCCTTGTAAATAGGGGTCAGCATCAACAGCAAAGGGTGTTGCGGTGGAATGCCCACTGCAACACCCATTGCCTGCCCCTTTCATGCTAAGTGCTGCGTCAAAAGGGGCCTTATTACGCCACCTTGTAAATAAGGCGAAGTGCTTAACACCACCAGAACGCCATAAAAAGTGGTGTTCTGGTGGCGATAAGCCCATGTAAATATGCCCCAATAATTGGTACTGCCAGAGCTTGTCTTTACCAGTAAGGAAATGTCTGAAAATCTGTCCCCTCGTTAAATTTAAAATGTGGTATTAGCAGAGGAAGTTACAACTGGAGATCAAATGAAAGGAGGCGGGGCAAGCTGTGTGAGGAGGAGCTAGGAAAGAAACCAAAGGGTTCCACATGAGAAGCTGAAGGAGCAAGTGCTGATGAGGAAATGGAAGTAATATTGGGAAATGGAGGGTGGATCAGAAGCTAGGATGTTCTAGGAGACTGGAGAGCAACTACAACAAACATATAATACTAACAAAATAGTATGAGAAATCTAAGATAGCTACAAGGTTCTGGGAAAGCAGTAGGGAAGCTAGAGGCCAAGGAAGAAAGTGCACAGAGCAGACATACAGGCAATTGGCCAAACTCTGCAGCAGTGTGCTGCAAGGGGCTGCCCTTGCGACAGACCAGCAACAGTTTCATGTACTTTGGCCTCGCCCTGCCTGATCGCCTCACCTGACTGCCTTTTCTACGGCCTGGCTCAGGCCTTTCAGACACCACATCACTCTGCTGCTTCGACCAGAGGACCCCAGCTACCAGCTTCCAGCATGCTTCTTATGTTGCCTCCTTTTCTCCTTTTCACCTCTGTTTCTTTGCCTCTCTCCACCTTTAGCCTCTTTACCTTTTGCCTTTCAGTGCTTGCCTCTTTGCGCTTCTTCTCACTCTGCTCTTTACTCAATTGCTCATTCCATTTTTGTTTCCACCTTTGCCTCTTTTTCTGCTCCTTTGCGCTTGCCTCTTTGTGCTTTTACTCATTATTTCTGAACCTCACTCACTTTCTCACGCAATTGTTTTTCTTTTTGCTGCATTTGAAACTCTTTTCTCGCCTTCTACCTCTGTTTTCACTTTCTTACTCTGTCCCTTTTCCATGTTTTCTTTTTTGCTCTTTCTCACCTCCATAGCTTTTTACATGTCTGTGGGCCCCAAGCAAACTGCTCTAACCTACACCTTCCGCCACTGCCTCCTGCTTTCTCCTACTGCACGCTCAAGCCCTGCCCACTATCCCCAGGATCTCCTCCCCTTCCTAGAATGTCCTAATGGTGGCCGCGAATGTGTTGGTTGGTTGGTTAATGTTGGTCATGAGTGCGGCTGTGGGGTTATGGTCAAGGTATTGGTAGCACGTAGTATCTTGTAACTGACTGAGAATTTCCTCGTCATAGTCCTTCTTGTTCTTCAGTGGGCTCAAATCTAAATCAAAATGGATTCCGACACTACCTGGAGGCAATTCCATAGACAACTTCCATAAAAGAGTTTTGGAGGACATTGACAGACTGGAACTTAAAGACACCAAACGCACCTTCAAATACAAGGACAACTTAACAACAGGAGAACGAGCAGCCATGAACAGCCTCATTAAAGACCATGAGATCATCATAAGAGAAGCGGACAAGGGAGGGAATGTAGTTATCATGAACAAGAAGGACTATGACGAGGAAATTCTCAGTCAGTTACAAGATACTACGTGCTACCAATACCTTGACCATAACCCCACAGCCGCACTCATGACCAACATTAACCGATCTCTTATCACCTGGAAAGACAGTGGCTTAATCAATGAAGATGAATATCTGTACATGAAAGTGATTAAACCCACATATCCTTGGTTGTACACCCTTCCCAAGGTACACAAAAATCACCCCTTTCCTCCCGGGCGTCCCATCATTTCCGGGATTGGGGGTCCTACTGAAAGAATAGCGGAATACGTTGACCTGTTCTTAGGGCCCCTGGTACGCAACCTTCCATCCTTCATCCAGGACACTAAACACATACTGAGTATTCTTTCTGATCTTCAATGGCAACCAGGCAACTATCTGGTCACTATGGATGTGGTAGCCCTGTACACCAGCATCAAACCTGACCTTGGACTTGAAGTTGTCACTAAACTCCTACAGAAACGCCCTGCCACCATGTGGCAACATACTAACATGCTTATCTCCATGATGGAACTCATCTTAAATAATAATTCATTCATGTTCAACAACTCATGGTACAGACAAACTAAAGGAGTCGCCATGGGCTCGAAATTCTCCCCCTCGTTCGCCAATCTATTCATGGGCGCACTTGAAAACGACCTGATTTGGGGCACAAAAGGAGCTAATTTTATAGACTCAATAGTATTCTGGGGGAGATACATAGACGACTGCTTCCTAATCTGGTCTGGCACACATGAACACCTAATGGAATTCTATAGACATCTTAACCACAACACGTGGGACATGAGGTTTACCATGGTGGCAAGCCTGGACAAGATTGAGTTCCTTGACTTGGAGATATACATCCTGGATGACAAATTGAACAGCAAACTTTTCAGGAAGAACACTGCCTGTAATGCGATTCTGCACGCTAACAGTTCGCACCCATCCCACCAGATTAGCAGTATACCTTTTGGAGAATTCCTTAGAGCTCGCAGAAACTGCAGTAACGATCAAGATTTTGAAACAACATTGAGAAGTATGCAGGAACGCTTCAGGAGAAGAGGCTACTCAGATGACCTACTTAAAACAGCAACTTCTAGGATCATGAAAATTAAAAGGAAAGATACCCTGAAGGACAAGCTCAATAAAAAGAAAGAGAGTGTTGGGACCATCCGCATGATTACTGACTTCAGCAACCACCACCAAGCACTACGCAGAACCTTCAGCAAACACTGGAATATCCTCAAGAAGGATAAGAACATCTCGAACTATGTAGGAGAATATCCTCAGATCACCTACAGAAGGGGCAGAACTTTGAGAAACAGACTGAGCCCTACTATTCCTCGAAGCAATACGGATGACAACTGGTTAACCAAACGTAACATTGGTTTCTACAAATGTGGGTTCTGTTCCATGTGCCGGTGGGCCAAACACAAAACTACTGAGTTTCACGACACCAAGGGGGAATCCTACACCATCAGGACAAACATCAACTGTACTACACGCTATGTAGTATACATCATCGAATGCAAATGCAGAAAAATTTACGTGGGGAGCACCATCCGTCCCCTCAAAGAAAGGATAGCAGAACACATAAGAGCCATACACAAACAAGATCCTAGGTACCCGGTTGCTTTACACGCGGCTGCGTGTGGTGATCAATCTCTGGACAAACAAGTCTCGTTCTATGGGATCGACACTGTCCCTATTGGTGTATGAGGCGGCAATAGAGAACTTAAATTACGTCGCTTGGAGGCAACATGGATCCTCCGCCTTCGTACCGTGTCCCAGGGGCTCAATTATGACCAAGAGATGCAATTTTTTCTAGGAGACTGAACCCCTGTTTCTATTTCCTGCAGACTCAGCTATGATACATGCTAAAATCTTGTTTTTTTCTGTAGTGAAAAATGTACCAGACCTCATCATCATGTCCTCTGATACCACCCTTGCGGACGGTATCTCCCAATGAGGTCTACATGGGGTTACTATTGGTTGTGACATATCTGTTCCTCTACACACTTTCACAACATATGAATTAAGCTTTCACGGAACAAATGGTACCGCAATCACTACGTTATGTTGTTTCATGTCATACCAGAAGTGTCTTATCACTACTTGACTGTCACAACTACCTGCCAGGACACTATGTTTATTACCTATTACAATGCTTTAACTGTGTATTTCGTAATCCGGGCAGTAGTGACGCTATGAAAGATGTTAATAATCTGTTCCCTTGCTCGACTGTATTTGTCTGATTTATCTGACAGGATCAATGGGACGAAATATGTTTTGACTGTCTATTCAAATGCATCACGAATACTTATGCATGTTTGGATTGGATGTATGCCCACTCTCTGCATGCTTTTGATATCCTTTTGCATGTCTCATTACTCCTTTTTGTTTTCGACTAATTTTCACAACAAATTTTTGATACCCTTAAATTATTTCCATCAACCGGGCAACGTTTTTGATTATTTTTACACTCCGCCCGCATTCTATGGGCGCCCCGCTATGCGACCTACGTCCCCCGTAGACACATCCACTGACCGGGGTGAGTTCTCGCTCTAGTGTTTCGCATACGGGCTTCTGGCTTTTTAGTATATAACCACTTCCGGGTCGGAACCACGTGTCCGCACCCGGAACCGCTGTGTGGGAGTACTCGTCCCGCCGTCTTTCGCCCTGACTTCGGGTAAGCACTTGATCTCTTTTATCTTTTTTTCCTTTACTCGAACCCAGCAACTATGATCCTATCCAAACAGCATTTCTCTCTAAGACCGCACATTCCGATTACAGGAACGAGCCTACTCACGCTCGCTTTTCCTTCTCTCCTCTTTTAGAAATCTCGCAGACTCTGGCGATGACATGAATCAATTTTCAAAACACTGAACCGACCCTTGATAGAAATTTGAACCACGTTGTGGATGATCGTCACCATTGGTGACAGTAATGTACTCTAGTCGCTTGGAGCACTGTTCACTTGAAGATAAGGTGAGACACTTCACATTTTATGAATACAGTGAACCCCCCCCCCTTCTCCAGCCCCTTTTCCTCCCCATAGAATCCGCTCTCGCCCCCTTGTTTCACCCTCCCCGAACTTGTGTGGCATTTTTTCATTTTTATAACGACATATGTTTGGGGCATTACAAATGCGGCTTTCTTATTATTTTTGCGCCCCTTTAGCACTTCTCTGCATGAACCCACTGGGTCCGGAGCAACACTTAATACCCGCGAACAACCCATAACCTGGTCTCGAGCAGGGGCCGGGTCGGAAGTATCACCGGCTAAGCGGTGAGTCCTAATCCTTTGTGTCCGCCGTGTTTATTTGCTAGTGTCATCACTCACGCATGCCAATTATGATGGATGTACAGTGCTCTACGTCATGTCAACATGGGTCATGATACGTTTCTTTGCCCTTCTTCCCTTCTCCTTGTTCCCGCTATAGACCTGTGGTCCATTACCTTCGCGCTACAGGTAGGAAGCGCTAGACAAACCCGCCCCACCTCCTTAGTAGACTATTTATATTTTCACTATATTCAGTCTCTGACTCACCATGATCAACATTTGACTTTTATTCACCACAAATAGAGATCCTTTTAAAGTGCAAACTGTGTTTTTTATACCACCATGCTTGCAACACCACCCACAATCCAGTCACGGGTTATTTCACCATCATAACCCTGATATATCGACCATCACACATACGTGGTGAACGGTTTCCACATCAACTGCACTCCTTCACGCACCACCTCCTGCGACCGATATACGGGTTTTTGACCGTCTCCACGTGTGGCACTGTGTGCTTCCACCTTGAAGTTCGCAATGAACTATTTTTCACGACCTCCACCTGCACCCACATGTGCACTATAATTATAGTCACCATAGCAATTATATATAAAAAATGTGTATGCAAAATGTCGTGTGGACATTATTTTCCATCATGTACTTTGTATCCTCCCCAGCCCTGAGGAGTCGTGCAAGCACTGTTACTGCTTGACGACGAAACACGTGTCGGCTGAACATCCATGCAATTAAAGAGGAATCGTACCACCATCGTTTTCCCTTTACTTCAATCACTGTTTTTTGTTCTTACTATTGTCCATTGAGACATCTCTCTATACTGTAAATTGGTGTGCATAAGGTTCCTGTTCTTGTTTGTATGTTGTGTGCCTTGCGCACTCTTAGAGGGGTTTAGGGCCTTTGTCCCCTCACCTACTTGCACCCAGTCCCATCTATTTCTAACACTCACGTGCGCTGTGCGCCTAGTATCTCCCTATACTCGAAAAAACCCCAGTTCTTTATAGGCAATATTGTATTGATTAGGGAGGCAGCCGCCACGTATTTTTACAATTAAAGGATAGCACTTTCTATTCTTTACCATGAACAGAGACAAAGCTGCTGAAGAGCTTTTTGACAATCTTGCCAAAGGCATGTCCACACATAGAGCTACCTCTAGCAACGCCCCTAGCAGCACCAAGGAAGAAGGTCTGAGGGACAAATTTGTGAGACTTGAAAAACTGAAAGAATTAGAAAATTCAAAGTGGTGGGATGGCATCACTTTGAAACAATATGCTAGACTAAAACGCATACCGAGAGGTTTGAGAGCACAGATCTTCCCCACCTACGATAACCTAGACACCGACCTCTTGAGTAAATGGGAAGATGCTTTGACTAACAACTCCAATATCCTCATGGATATTCTCATTGAGAGCTCTGACCGCAAGGTCGCCAAATTTCAGGCCGAGATTGCCATTTTGGAGCAGGAGATCAAAGACCTGAATCGTCCTGAATCCACTGTAAAAAATTACACAATACTTGATGAGATTCTTCTCAAGCACCAGAATGAGATAAAAAGTCGCAAAGCTAGACAACTAAAGAGAGATGAGGCTGACTATACTGACGGCAGAATCTTTACATATGATAGGAAATATGATTACATGATTAATAAACCATCATCTAAAAGTAGAGACAGAGCGAATCTGACTGACGCCAGCTCTATCTCTTCTAGCAGCACTTCACTTAGCACTATCAGTGTCAGTGAAGATGAGTCCAACAGAACTGATAGCGAGACAACTCCTTTTTTATGCGAAATCCAGCGGATAAGAAGGGGCATCCGCACATTAGAACCAAAACCCGTAGGGGCAGGAAGGGGAGGTGTAGAAGATTACCGGAAGAAACTCAGATCCGGGAACCTCCAACAGTAACCGACACACAAGAGGGGGAGGTACAGGTTATTAACCTATCATCCAAAACCCTAACTCCGAACATGATCTCCCTTCTTAGCAAGGGCCTTAACTTTAACCCTTTCTCCAACACTGATGTATGTAGACTTAAGATTGATTTGTTCAAGTTCACACGCAAATTGAAACTGAAAAAACATTTTTCTAACAAAATCATGCCTAATAAAAGTTCTACAAACATCCCCACTGAGTTTGAACCTAATGTTTTAACTATTAATGACATTCAAGCTACCCATCTCCTACTCTCTCTTACGGACTTGGAACAAACTCCTCAAGACATGGACACCCTACTAGAGGAACTTAATATTGAATCAGACTTCAGCATTGTCAGTGGGCTCAAATCTAAATCAAAATGGATTCCGACACTACCTGGAGGCAATTCCATAGACAACTTCCATAAAAGAGTTTTGGAGGACATTGACAGACTGGAACTTAAAGACACCAAACGCACCTTCAAATACAAGGACAACTTAACAACAGGAGAACGAGCAGCCATGAACAGCCTCATTAAAGACCATGAGATCATCATAAGAGAAGCGGACAAGGGAGGGAATGTAGTTATCATAAACAAGAAGGACTATGACGAGGAAATTCTCAGTCAGTTACAAGATACTACGTGCTACCAATACCTTGACCATAACCCCACAGCCGCACTCATGACCAACATTAACCGATCTCTTATCACCTGGAAAGACAGTGGCTTAATCAATGAAGATGAATATCTGTACATGAAAGTGATTAAACCCACATATCCTTGGTTGTACACCCTTCCCAAGGTACACAAAAATCACCCCTTTCCTCCCGGGCGTCCCATCATTTCCGGGATTGGGGGTCCTACTGAAAGAATAGCGGAATACGTTGACCTGTTCTTAGGGCCCCTGGTACGCAACCTTCCATCCTTCATCCAGGACACTAAACACATACTGAGTATTCTTTCTGATCTTCAATGGCAACCAGGCAACTATCTGGTCACTATGGATGTGGTAGCCCTGTACACCAGCATCAAACCTGACCTTGGACTTGAAGTTGTCACTAAACTCCTACAGAAACGCCCTGCCACCATGTGGCAACATACTAACATGCTTATCTCCATGATGGAACTCATCTTAAATAATAATTCATTCATGTTCAACAACTCATGGTACAGATAAACTAAAGGAGTCGCCATGGGCTCGAAATTCTCCCCCTCGTTCGCCAATCTATTCATGGGCGCACTTGAAAACGACCTGATTTGGGGCACAAAAGGAGCTAATTTTATAGACTCAATAGTATTCTGGGGGAGATACATAGACGACTGCTTCCTAATCTGGTCTGGCACACATGAACACCTAATGGAATTCTATAGACATCTTAACCACAACACGTGGGACATGAGGTTTACCATGGTGGCAAGCCTGGACAAGATTGAGTTCCTTGACTTGGAGATATACATCCTGGACGACAAATTGAACAGCAAACTTTTCAGGAAGAACACTGCCTGTAATGCGATTCTGCACGCTAACAGTTCGCACCCATCCCACCAGATTAGCAGTATACCTTTTGGAGAATTCCTTAGAGCTCGCAGAAACTGCAGTAACGATCAAGATTTTGAAACAACATTGAGAAGTATGCAGGAACGCTTCAGGAGAAGAGGCTACTCAGATGACCTACTTAAAACAGCAACTTCTAGGATCATGAAAATCAAAAGGAAAGATACCCTGAAGGACAAGCTCAATAAAAAGAAAGAGAGTGTTGGGACCATCCGCATGATTACTGACTTCAGCAACCACCACCAAGCACTACGCAGAACCTTCAGCAAACACTGGAATATCCTCAAGAAGGATAAGAACATCTCGAACTATGTAGGAGAATATCCTCAGATCACCTACAGAAGGGGCAGAACTTTGAGAAACAGACTGAGCCCTACTATTCCTCGAAGCAATACGGATGACAACTGGTTAACCAAACGTAACATTGGTTTCTACAAATGTGGGTTCTGTTCCATGTGCCGGTGGGCCAAACACAAAACTACTGAGTTTCACGACACCAAGGGGGAATCCTACACCATCAGGACAAACATCAACTGTACTACATGCTATGTAGTATACATCATCGAATGCAAATGCAGAAAAATTTACGTGGGGAGCACCATCCATCCCCTCAAAGAAAGGATAGCAGAACACATAAGAGCCATACACAAACAAGATCCTAGGTACCCGGGTGCTTTACACGCGGCTGCGTGTGGTGATCAATCTCTGGACAAACAAGTCTCGTTCTATGGGATCGACACTGTCCCTATTGGTGTACGAGGCGGCAATAGAGAACTTAAATTACGTCGCTTGGAGGCAACATGGATCCTCCGCCTTCGTACCGTGTCCCAGGGGCTCAATTATGACCAAGAGATGCAATTTTTTCTAGGAGACTGAACCCCTGTTTCTATTTCCTGCAGACTCAGCTATGATACATGCTAAAACCTTGTTTTTTTCTGTAGTGAAAAATGTACCAGACCTCATCATCATGTCCTCTGATACCACCCTTGCGGACGGTATCTCCCAATGAGGTCTACATGGGGTTACTATTGGTTGTGACATATCTGTTCCTCTACACACTTTCACAACATATGAATTAAGCTTTCACGGAACAAATGGTACCGCAATCACTACGTTATGTTGTTTCATGTCATACCAGAAGTGTCTTATCACTACTTGACTGTCACAACTACCTGCCAGGACACTATGTTTATTACCTATTACAATGCTTTAACTGTGTATTTCGTAATCCGGGCAGTAGTGACGCTATGAAATATGTTAATGATCTGTTCCCTTGCTCGACTGTATTTGTCTGATTTATCTGACAGGATCAATGGGACGAAATATGTTTTGACTGTCTATTCAAATGCATCACGAATACTTATGCATGTTTGGATTGGATGTATGCCCACTCTCTGCATGCTTTTGATATCCGTTTGCATGTCTCATTACTCCTTTTTCTTTTCGACTAATTTTCACAACAAATTTTTGATACCCTTAAATTATTTCCATCAACCGGGCAATGTTTTTGATTATTTTTACACTCCGCCCGCATTCTACGGGCGCCCCGCTATGCGACCTACGTCCCCCGTAGACACATCCACTGACCGGGGTGAGTTCTCGCTCTAGTGTTTCGTATACGGGCTTCTGGCTTTTTAGTATATAACCACTTCCGGGTCGGAACCACGTGTCCGCACCCGGAACCGCTGTGTGGGAGTACTCGTCCCGCCGTCTTTCGCCCTGACTTCGGGTAAGCACTTGATCTCTTTTATCTTTTTTTCCTTTACTCGAACCCAGCAACTATGATCCTATCCAAACAGCATTTCTCTCTAAGACCGCACATTCCGATTACAGGAACGAGCCTACTCACGCTCGCTTTTCCTTCTCTCCTCTTTTAGAAATCTCGCAGACTCTGGCGATGACATGAATCGGTTTTCAAAACACTGAACCGACCCTTGATAGAAATTTGAACCACGTTGTGGATGATCGTCACCATTGGTGACAGTAATGTACTCTAGTCGCTTGGAGCACTGTTCACTTGAAGATAAGGTGAGACACTTCACATTTTATGAATACAGTGAACCCCCCCCCCCTTCTCCAGCCCCTTTTCCTCCCCATAGAATCCGCTCTCGCCCCCTTGTTTCACCCTCCCCGAACTTGTGTGGCATTTTTTCATTTTTATAACGACATATGTTTGGGGCATTACAAATGCGGCTTTCTTATTATTTTTGCGCCCCTTTAGCACTTCTCTGCATGAACCCACTGGGTCCGGAGCAACACTTAATACCCGCGAACCAACCCATAACCTGGTCTCGAGCAGGGGCCGGGTCGGAAGTATCACCGGCTAAGCGGTGAGTCCTAATCCTTTGTGTCCGCCGTGTTTATTTGCTAGTATCATCACTCACGCATGCCAATTATGATGGATGTACAGTGCTCTACGTCATGTCAACATGGGTCATGATACGTTTCTTTGCCCTTCTTCCCTTCTCCTTGTTCCCGCTATAGACCTGTGGTCCATTACCTTCGCGCTACAGGTAGGAAGCGCTAGACAAACCCGCCCCACCTCCTTAGTAGACTATTTATATTTTCACTATATTCAGTCTCTGACTCACCATGATCAACATTTGACTTTTATTCACCACAAATAGAGATCCTTTTAAAGTGCAAACTGTGTTTTTTATACCACCATGCTTGCAACACCACCCACAATCCAGTCACGGGTTATTTCACCATCATAACCCTGATATATCGACCATCACACATACGTGGTGAACGGTTTCCACATCAACTGCACTCCTTCACGCACCACCTCCTGCGACCGATATACGGGTTTTGACCGTCTCCACGTGTGGCACTGTGTGCTTCCACCTTGAAGTTCGCAATGAACTATTTTTCACGACCTCCACCTGCACCCACATGTGCACTATAATTATAGTCACCATAGCAATTATATATAAAAAATGTGTATGCAAAATGTCGTGTGGACATTATTTTCCATCATGTAGTTTGTATCCTCCCCAGCCCTGAGGAGTCGTGCAAGCACTGTTACTGCTTGACGACGAAACACGTGTCGGCTGAACATCCATGCAATTAAAGAGGAATCGTACCACCATCGTTTTCCCTTTACTTCAATCACTGTTTTTTGTTCTTACTATTGTCCATTGAGACATCTCTCTATACTGTAAATTGGTGTGCATAAGGTTCCTGTTCAGGGTGGCAAGCGTGATCCTACCCTTCCATCCCAGACTTTTCATGGCTGTTCTCCACACCTGAACCGCATGCATCATGGGTCCAGACACCCTTAACTTAGCTGGGCGGGTGTATAGTGCCCCTGCAAAACCTCCCACCAGGAGCAGCCATCTAGCCATCAGAAAGCCGGGATCCTCCTGCGGTCTATATATACCCTGATTTTTTGCAGCAAGTTGTGTCGCCCAGTAATATTTTTTAGGTCTCGCCTATCCCATTCCGGAAGGAATGGATAGGACGAGACTATTGGGGCTAAACTAAGAGCTAAACTAAATGCGGATTTCCAGAAGTGCATGTGGTCTCGTGAACGCCCTTCTATCCGCCTGCCTCGCATCACCACATCAAAGCCACACACACTTCAAAGGCTCCGCTCCCCGCCTGCACTTCGCACTCTCCGACTTCCCCTCCAACCTCCCATGGCCGCTCTTCCCATTCACGCGCTCGTTACCATTTGCTCCCGAGCCGCATTTCTCCTCCCCCACTAATCACAGCAATGCAAAGAGCTTGTTGTGTAAGGCTTCTGAAAGTGAAATTGAGCTTCTTGCTCTGGTGAGGGAATCTGCGGCCCGAACAGGAGTCTGTGGAATAATTTCATAGTTCTCACTTCAGGCATTGTTGGAAACAAGGTACTTATTGGGGTCCAGCCGGTTCAATAGTCCCCATCCTACTCTGAACCATACCACCTGCATGTAAGTCTTGAGCAATGCAAAACACATGTAATGTGTTACGAGGCAGTAACCAAGGCTGTGCGCTATTCCAATATCAGTTTAACGCCAGCGTGGGGTGAAAACAATGGGTAATGAATGCACTGCCGCTCGGACACTGGCAGCGAGGCCAGATGTACACAAATACAGACAGCACCCCATAACAAACAAAGGGCCAAATGACCGCACTGGGCCTTTCACAACGGTTACTCCACACAGCGTCAAGAAGCCACATGCATGCCAAACTGCTGAACCCTTGTGGAGAGGCTCGGGCAACATTTTGAGAATCCAGTTACTTGTTTGAGCCCAAAGGCTCCGCTCTCCGCCCCCGCCTGCACTTCGCACTCTCCGACTTCCCCTCCCACCTCCCACGGCCGCTCTTCCCATTCACGCGCTCGTTAC
Organism: Lissotriton helveticus; assembly: GCF_964261635.1. NCBI lineage: Eukaryota > Metazoa > Chordata > Amphibia > Caudata > Salamandridae > Lissotriton > Lissotriton helveticus. Next base: position 820,568,463 of record NC_136072.1, on the reverse strand, counting down.
CATTTGCTCCAGAGCCGCATTTCTCCTCCCCCCCTAATCACAGCAATGCCAAGAGCTTATTGTGTAAAGCTTCTGAAAGTGAAATTGAGCTTCTTGCTCTGGTGAGGGAATCTGCGGCCCGAACAGGAGTCTGTGGAATAATTTCATAGTTCTGCACTTCAGGCATTGTTGGAAACAAGGTACTTATTGGGGTCCAGCCGGTTCAATAGTCCCTATCCTACTCTGAACCATACCACCTGCATGTAACAACAACGGGTAATGAATGCACTGCCGCTGGGACACTGGCAGCGAGGCCAGATGTACACAAATACAGACAGCACCCCATAACAAACGCAGGGCCAAATGACCGCACTGGGCCTTTCACAATGGTTACTCGGGTCACACTAAAGCCACACAGCGCCAAGAAGGCACATGCATGCCAAACTGCTGAACCGTTGTGGAGAGGCTCGGGCAACATTTTGAGAATCCAGTTACTTGTTTGAGCTGCAGTTAACAGTATACTGTCCCCCTCTGTGGTATGCGTTTGGAAGACTTGAAATATTTTCCACATGCGATGCTACACGTACAGGAGAAATTACATTGAAAGCATGGTACTTGCTGCTCTGAACCTCACCAGGTTTATTGTTAAATAGAACACCCAATTGTGCAGTCAGTGTTAAAAAAAATACGCCTGTCTGATGTACACCACCCCGTGAATCTGGGCAAATCACTTAATTTCCCCGTGTCTAACAAAATGAATGTGCCAGTCTGTAATGTAACTGGTGTTCATGTGAACAGCTGGAGGATCAGGTGGTCTAATACGAAACTTTTAATTTAGAAGTTGTCCAAATTAAAAACAAATGATAGCATTAATTTTAGATCACGTCTTTTTGTTAGGGTGAATACACAGAGTTAGGGTTAGTTTTAGAGTTAGCATTTCACTTGAGATCATTATTCCGGTCAGAGGCACGGTTAGCATGAAGCTTGGACTCTGGGCTAGTGTGAAGTTTAAGGTTAGCATTTGGTTAACATTCAGGGATTGGATTATTTTTCATCTTAAATTTGACATTAGTTCATTACTTTTTTCGACTTTGTGCTAGTGGCACATTCATTGCTGCACCACACTAGGGACTCTTTCCAAAAATATGTCTTAAAGAGTCCCCAGAAGTAGAGTTGGGAAGGTGTACAAAAGAATGAATAAACAGTCAAAGCCAGTAAGAGTGTGATCCAGGTGGGCTGAGGCAGTTCAGGAATGTGAGGGACTGGTGCAGGGGTCCAGAGTAAGTGGTTTGTTTATCCCTCCCTATGAAATTATAAAACTCTTAATCTCCAACACCTCGCACAATGTACTTTCCAGTCTACTTCTGGATACGCCCAAGATAACATTTTGGAAGAAACCAGGTGGAAAGGAAAAGCAGTTGCAGTTTTGCTACCCTCACACCCCCTCACCCTCACACACCCTCACACACCCTCACTCACCCTCACAACCCCTCACCCTCACACCCCCTCACCAGCATAGCATACCAAAACATAGCATAACAAAACACAGCATAGCATAGCATAACAAAAAAAGCACAGTATAGCAAAACATAGCATAGAATAACAAAACAAATTATAGGATAGCAAAACAAAACAGCATAACAAAACAAAACATAGCATAGCAAAACACAACAAAGCATAGTATAGCAATACAAAACACAACAAAACAGCATAGCATAACAAAACATAGCAGTGCATAAAAAACATAGCATAACAAAACAAAGTGTAGCATAACATAACAAAGCCTAGCATAACATAACAAAGAATAGCAAAACAAAAAATAGCATAGTATAACAAAACATAGCATAGCATAACAAAACACAACAAAACATAGCAGAACAAAACATAGCATAAGATAAAACATAGCATAACATAACAAAACAAAGCATAGCATAACAAAACATAGCATAACAAACATAGCAAAACACAACAAAACATAGCATAGCATAACAAAACACAACATAGCATACATAACAAAACATAGCATAGCAAAGCATAGCATAACAAAACATAACATAGTATAGCATAACAAAACAAATCTTAGCATAGCATAAAAAACACAACATAGTATAGCATAACAAAACAAATCTTAGCATAGCATAACAAAAAAAGCATAGCATAACAAAACATAGCATAGCAAAACAAAGCATAGCATAATAAAACACAACAAAACATAGCATAGCATAACAAAAAACATCAAAACATAGCATAGCATAACAAAACATAACATAGTATAGCATAACAAAACAAATCTTAGCATAGCATAAAAAACACAACATAGTATAGCATAACAAAACAAATCTTAGCATAGCATAACAAAAAAAGCATAGCATAACAAAACATAGCATAGCGAAACAAAGCATAGCATAATAAAACACAACAAAACATAGCATAGCATAACAAAACACAACAAAACATAGCATAGCATAACAAAACAAAGTATAGGATAGCATAACTAAACATAGCAGGTCATAACAAAACAAAGCATAGGATAGCAAAACAAAACAGCATAGCATAACAAAACATAGCATAGCATAACAAAACATAGCATAACAAAACACAACAACACATAGCATAACAAAACATAGCAAAACACAACAAAACATAGTATAACTTAACAAAACACAACAAAACATAGCATAGCATACCAAACACAACAAAATATAGCATAGCATAGCATAAAAAAATAGCATAGCAAAACAAAGCATAGCATAATAAAACACAACAAAACATAGCATATCATAACACAACAAATCATATCATAACAAAACATAGCATAGCATAACAAAGCATAGCATAGCAAAACTTAGCATTGCATAAGAAAACATAGCATAGCATAACAAAACATACAATAGCATAACAAAACACAGCATAGCATAACAAATCACAGCATAGGATAGCAAAACATAGCATAGCATTACAAAACAAAACATAGGATAGCAAAACAAAACATAGCGTAGCATACAGCATCACTCAGCACCACCACAGCATCACTCAGGGGCACCACAACATCACTATGCGCTACCACAGCAACACTGAACGCTACAGCATCACTCGTTCGCCATCACAACATCACTCAGCACCACCACAGCATCAATCTGTGCAACCATTCAACAACTGGTTCAAATATGTTCTCTCAATGTTTCAAGCTTTATTACAAATGTAACGAAAAGATGCTAATATTTCACTTCTGTTCTTGGATTTTCGTCACAATATAATACACTGAACATAATCTGCTCAAAAGTTATTTACAAAAGTTTAAGCTATTGCCATTATAAATTACAATAACCTTTATTTAAGTATTCATTATTAAAAAAAATAAAAGCCATTGTTATTTGTAATATCAATACATGTAAGTCACGTAAATACAACACATATTGCATTACAAATGCTATAGGTGTCACATTTGCGAAAGTTATAACTATTGGCATTGTAAATAACAAAGCTATTAATTTCGCTATTTTCAAAAACAAAACATAAATAAAAAATTTGTCATTTACAATACCAATAGCTCAAACTTTCCTAATGCGAGACCTATTGCATTGCAAATGCTTGTTTATATTAGGCATGGCTATCCCTCCATCATACCACCCCAACGTTAACTTTTGGGTGGCGATCCTGGGCGGTTCATGAGAGTTCCCTTAGAGCACTGGCAATGGCTTTGAAATAGTCTGATCCCACTGGGTGTGGCATGTTCTGTAAAACATACAGAAACCGAGGATGGCACATCATCTTAAAAAGGGCTACCTGCCCCAATAGGGACAGAGGGAGCGATTTCCAATGTAAAACATCACTCTTAAACTTTTGCAAGGGGGCAGCAGTTTGTGGTCATAAAAAAGAGCTGGGTCTTTGGAGACTCGGATTCCTAAATATTTGAAATCTGTCGCCGCCTCTGTGATAGCAAATCCCTTTGGTAAGGTCGGCCTCCTTCCACTAAGTACCTAAAAGACTGGTTTAGACCAATTAATCCCATACCCAGTGAATCTACTGAACATTATGAAGATGTGCAATATCCTATTCCTCTATTCAGGGAAGTCGCCGGTGTAGCCAAGTATAAAATGATATCATCGGCATACAATGAAATGCGGTCCACCCAGCCTTCCGTTCATCTTAGCCCTCTGATGACAGGGTCCTTCTGTATCCACTTTGCCAATGGCTCAAGTGTTAAGGCAAAAAGCAATGGGGAGAGGGAGCAGCCCTGCCTGGTGCCTCTGCTAAGCATGAAGGTTTGAGATTTTCTGTTATTGACTACTATTTGGGCTAGAGGTTCCGTATATAGAAGGCGACCTCACCCTACGAACTCCGGGCTCAATCGAAGCTTATAGGGCCATTCGATTGTGTCGAACGCCATGGTTGTGTCCAGGAACACTACTACTGCGTCTTCTTCAATTGTATTGGCTTGGGCTATCACTCCGTGGAGCCTACGCAAATTAAGAGATGTATTTCTTGCTGGCATGAAGCCCAATTGGTCAGGGTGTACTAATTTTGTTATCACGCGCAATAAGCGAGTGGCAAGTATTTTAGTTAATACCTTAGCTTCCGCATTAAGCAACGATATTGGTCTATACGATGAGCACATGGTCTTGGGTTTCCCCACATTGTGAATGACCACAATCGTTGCCGGCCTTTGGTCAGCGGAAAGCAGGCTTCCTCCTTGCCTGCATGGAACATTTTAACCAAGTGTGATGCAATTTTGCTCGGCGCAAGTTTATACAGCTCAATGGACAATCCATAGGGACCCATTGCTTTGCCTACATTCAAGTCGTGTATTGCCTTTTCTACCTCAGTCCCTGTTAAGTCTACTTCCAGATCCAATCGTTCCTCTTCAGTAAGTATTGGCAGTGAAATGTCTCTCAAAAAGGAGTCCGCCTCTTCCTCTAAGGGCGGGGTCTGGGACGCATAAATGTTTTGGTAGTAATGCCCAAAAGCATCCACAATAGCCTGTGGGTCGGTGAGTATTTCCCCCGAGTCCCCACCAGCTCCGCTACAACTCTGCTCGCTTGCTCCCTGCGATCTAGCCAAGCGAGTAGCTCCCCGGCTTTATCTCCCACTCCATAAATATGACTAAGTGTTGCCCTATGTCGTGCCTTTGCTGCATCTGTGCCCAGGGCTATGTGTTCCCTCGTCTTGATTTGCAAGGCATGTTTTGCCTCATCTGAATTGTCTTCCCGGATGCTTCCCTCCAGATGTAATATGTCTGTTTCTAGGCGTGTAAGTGTTGCCTGTTTCTCTTTTTTAAGCCCGGAGATCTGAGCTATAGCTGACCCCCGGATGACCACTTTATAGGCCTCCCATAGAGTTGAGGCCGCGTTCACTGAACCATCGTTCTCCTGAAAATAGAGTTCTGTGTCTTGTATAACTTTCTCTTTTATCTGAGGGTTCTTGAGATACCATGGGTTGACTGGGATCGTCCTTCCTGTTTTTGATTCCCCCACCTCCAATTGACACCAAACCAGCAATGATCCGATATACCCCGGGCAAGATGTTTTACCTCTTTAACATTGATCATCTGATCCACCGGTGTTACTATATAGTCAATTCTAGACATGCTTCAGTGGGCACCCGAGTAGAATATATATTGCTCCTCCACTGGGTTGTGGCGTCCTCCATGTATCCACCAAGCCCATTGCCTCCAGAAAGTTATGAATTTGCATTTGGGCTGGTGGGAGAACCCTAGGGGGACACCGATCCAGGGAATTGGAGACAATGGAATTAAAATTGCCCCCGATTAGTAGCCTGCCCTCCGAAAAGTCATGGAGGAGTGTACAGCGGTCCCTAAATGTTGGGGCCTGAAGTCCCGGCGGTACATAGGTGGAAACAAGGTTTATCGTACTACCCTCCCACATCCCGGAGGTTGCTACAAATCTGCACATGTTGTCCGTCCATGTGTGGTTAACAGTCATCAACAGGGTTTTCCGAGTCATAATACCCATGCCCCGTAAACCAGACCCAGATGTAGAGTGAGCCACTAGCTTAAACCCCCATCTTGACAATGCGTGGCATGTATTACCTAACAAGTTCCTTTCTTGCAGCAAAATCACATCTGGGGCATTTCACTTTATAAATTGTAGCACGACTCCCCTTTTTATCTTGTCCCCTAGCCCATTAACATTCCACGACAGAAGCTTGAGACTGTGTACAAATGCAGTCGCCATCTTTAAGCAAAATAGCGATTCTCTCCCGCAAGAGGAAGTCCATGCATGTCTCTGTGTTTTCCGCAACCGTCAGCGGCCCACCAATCCTGCATTTGGCGACTGTGACCCTGTCTACTTCCCTCTGTGTGGCCTCTCCATTTTGTCATCTGGTGTCTATTGTGTCCAACTGTTATAAAAAAAACAATAAAATCCCCCCCCCCTTCCTATCACTCGGGATGTCCCTGTGTTGCGAAATGAGGTATCCTAGAATGTTACGGAGAGTCTGAGTGACTGGAGTCCCCCCACTTACTATACCAAATTGTGCCCCTCTCCCTACCTCCCTGCATGTCAGTCCCAGAACCTCCCGCCACCCCCAACTTGCAGAGTGCCTATCGCCCACCACTCTAACTTGTGGTGTGTGTGCCAACCCCCCCGTTCGACAGTTATGTTACATAATTGAAGAGTCACAATTGCAATGCTACCAGAATCGTTTGCTTAAATAACATAAGTCAGTCTTGTGCCTGAATTATTGTGCCATATCACCCCCCACCCCTTATCTAGAAGGTCAAGGCTGAACCACGTCCAGGGAAAGAAAGTCTATTGGACCCATGCAGTTAAATGATGCATACAGACCAGTTCTCATTCGCTGCCGTCAGTCAGCGTGGTGTCCCCCCGCCGGGGTTCCTGCATTCTGCTCTACTCGAAATCTTCCTTGCCTGTCTTGTCGAGCTTGGTGATTCCCCTTCCCGGCCACTCGTCAGCCATCCAGCAAGTCCCACACTTCAATCAATCAATCAATCATTTGTAAAGCACACTACATACCCGCAAGGGTCTCAAGGCGCTGGGGGGGGTGCTATTGATCGAACAGCCAGGTCTTGAGTATCCTCCTGAAGGTCAGCAGGTCTTGGGTCTGCCGTAGGAGGATGGGGAGGGTGTTCCATGTCTTGGCGGCGAGGTGGGAGAAGGATCTCCCACCGGTGGTTGTTCTTTGGATGCACGGGACGGTGGCGAGTGAGACATCGGCGGAGCATAGCTGGCTGTTGGGAATGTAGAAGGAGAGCCATCTGTTGAGGTAAGCTGGGCCGGTCTTGTGGAGTGCCTTGTGTGCGTGGGTGAGGAGCTTGAAGGATATCCTCTTATTGACGGGGAGCCCGTGCAGGTTTCTCAGGTGGGGGGTTGATGTGGCCATGGCGTGGTACGTCGAGGATCAGTCGTGCTGAGGCATTTTGGATGCATTGTAGTCGTTTGATGAGCTTGGTCGGGGCTCCCGTGTAGAGGGCCTTTCTGTAGTCAAGTCTGCTGCTGACGAGGGCCTGGGTGACTGTCTTTTTTGTATCTGTCGGGATCCATCTGTAGATCTTGCGGAGCATGCGGAGGGTGTAGAAGCAGGAGGCGGAGATGGCGTTGACTTGCTTGGTCATTGAGAGAGTTGAGTCGGGGATGATTCCCAGGTTGCGTGCGTGGTCGGTGGGTATCGGGGCTGCCCCCAGGGCCGTCAGCCACCAATAGTCGTCCCAGGCTGAAGGGTTGGAGCCGAGGATGAGGACCTCCGTCTTGTCCGAGTTCAGCTTCAGATGGCTGGTCTTCATCCAGTCAGCGACGGCCTTCATTCCTTCGTGGAGGTTGGCTTTGGCGGTGATGGGGTCCTTGATGAGGGAGAGGATTAGCTGAGTGTCGTCGGCGTAGGAGATTATGTTGAGGTCGTGCTGTTGGGCTACGTGTGCGAGCGGGGCCATATAAATGTTGAACAGCGTCGGGCTGAGGGAGGATCCCTGGGATACGCCGCAGATGATCTCGGAGGCTTTGGACCGGAATGGGGGGAGGCGGACGCTCTGGGTTCTGCCAGAGAGGAAGGAGGTGGTCCAATCCAGAGCCTTGTCTCGGATCCCTGTGGCGTGGAGGCGTGCGGGTAGTGTGCGGTGGCAGACGGTGTCGAAGGCGGCAGAGAGGTCTAGGAGGATGAGTGCTGCGGTCTCGCCGTTGTCCAGCAGGGTCCTGATGTAATCGGTGGTGGCGATGAGGGCAGTCTCGCTGCTATGGTTGCTGCCGAACCCTGACTGGGAAGGGTCCAGAATTCTGTTTTCTTTGAGGTATCGGGTTAGCTGTCTGTTGATGGTTTTCTCAATGACCTTGGCCGCGAAGGGGAGCAGAGAGATGGGCCGTAAGTTCTTGAGGTCTCTTGGGCCTGCCGTAGGTTTTGTGAGTAGGGCGTTGATCTCGGCGTGTTTCCAGATCTCTGGGAAGGTCGCGGTCTCGAAGGAGAGATTGATGACATTGTGCAGGTGGGGTGCGATGGAGCTGCTTGCTCTGTTGAAGACATGGTGCGGGAATGGGTCTGACGGAGAGCCTTAGTGGATTGTGCGCATGGTCTTGATCGTGTCATCGATGCTCACGCTGGCCTAGGCTAGCAGGGGGTCGGGGTTGATGGTCTGCAGAGGGTCTGTTGTGTTGCTGTCTGTCGGGGCTGTCTGGGTGTTGAAGCTGTCGTGGATGTCTGCTATCTAGCGGTGGAAGAAGGTGGCGGGGGTGTTGCACAGGGCTTGCGACGGCGGGATGTCGTTGGTGTTGGAGCTGGGGTTGGAGAGTTCCTTCATGATGTTGAAGAGCTCCTTGCTATTGTGTGCATTTTTGTCGGGGTGGTCTTTGAAGGAGGTCCTCTTGGCCACCCTGATGAGGTGGTGGTGGTTGCGGAAGGCTTCCTTGTGTGCTGCGTGGCTGTCCGGAGTTTGTTCACTTGCCATTTCTTCTCTAGTTTCCGGCAGGCTTGCTTGGAGGGTAGGAGTTCTGGGGTGAACCAGCTGGCCCTCTTGCTGGTGTCTCTGTGGGGGGTTTTCTTCAGCGGGGCAAGGGTGTTGGCGCAGTCCTCGATCCAGCATCTGAGGCTGTGGACAGCGTCGTCGGTGTTGGAGGGTTCGGTGGGTGGGCTGAGAGCGAGGTTTGCGTATAGTTGGGTGATTTTGCTCCAGCAGCGGCGGGGGATCTGTTGGGTGCGGTGGTGTGTGGTGGGCTTCTGGAAGGCGTAGTGAATGCAGCGGTAGTCAGTCCGGAGGAGTTCGGTGGCGTGGCTGCCGGAGACATGCAGGCTTGAGGAGAAGAAGGGGTCGAGCGTGTGGCCGGCAGAATGGGTGGGCGTTGTGAAGAGTTGCTTCAGTCCGAGGTTGGCGAGGTTATCGATCAGGGTTGTGGAGTTGTTGTCGTTGTTGTTCTCAAGGTGAAAGTTCAGGTCTCCGAGGAAGATGTAGTCGGTGGAGGTCAGGGCGTGCGTGCTGATCAAGTCGGCGATGGAGTCGCTGAACTGGGGGCGGGGTCTGGGGGGGTCGGTAGATGGGGGTGCCTCTGAGGGTGGAGTTAGGGTCTGTGTGGATCTGGAAATGCATGTGTTCGGCGGTGCGGAGCGTGTCGTCGGTGCTAGTCGAGTCCCTGATGCTGTTCTTGGGGAAGATGACGATTCCTCCTCTGACTCCGTTGGTGCGGTCTCTGCGGGTGATCTTGTAGCTGTCTGGGATGGCTATGGCGATGTCGGGTGCGGAGGAGTCATTAAACCAGGTCTCTGCCAGGAAGGCGACGTCCGGGGATGTTAAGTCAAGCAGGTCTCAGAGCTCGACGACATGCTTGCGTGCGGAGCGGGTGTTCAGTAGTATGCATTGGAGGTGGTTGGGGTCTTTCTTGGCGGGTGGTTCGTCGGCTCTGAGTCTGGTGTAGCTGCAGTTCCGGCAGGTGAAGAGGCGCTGTGTCCGTTTTGGGGCGTCCTTGAAGCAGGTGTAGCTCAGTCCGGAGTTGAGAGCGTGCAGAGTGCTGGCGTCATAGTGGCGGCTGTCGTTGTGGCGGGTGCGGGGCAGGGGTTCTGGCACTGGGCGCGGTCCAGGCGCGGACGGGCGTAGACGGGCTTGCCTTAGGCACGCCTTCGGCGTGCAGCGGCCGGCATATATGGGGAGGTGGGAGGGAGGAGCAGCTGGGAGGCGGGGGCAGCGAATGGGCAGTAGACTGTTAGGGGGCAGGGCCGCAGGGGACGCAGCGTTGAGGGACAATGAAGCTAACAGAAGGAAAATGGGGCACAAAATCGAGGGAAAAAAAGAGTGGCACAGAAGGCAAAAGGGCACAAAAAACTAGTGGAACAGAAGGCAAAAGGGGCACAGAAACAAGGGACAAACTAGTGGCACAGAGGGCAGAAGGGCACAAAAAACGAGTGGAACAGAAGCAAAAGGCGCACAAAAACAAGGAAAACGGAGTGGCACAGAAGGCAAAAGGGGCACAAAAAACGAGTGGAACAGAAGGCAAAAGGGGCACAAAAACGAGGGAAAAAGGAGTGGCACAGAGGGCAGAAGGGCACAAAAAACGAGTGGAATAGAAGGCAAAAGGGGCACAAAAACGAGGGAAAATGCGAGGCACAGAAGGGGACGGCACAAAAAACGAGTGGAACAGAAGGCAAAAGGGGCACAAAAACGAGGGAAAACAAGTGGCACAGAAGGCAAAAGGGCACAGAAATACCGGAAAAACGAGTGGCACAGAGGCAAAAAACAGAACACAGAAATACAGGGGCAGATAAGAACAGAAGGCAGAATGGGCAGAGAGGCTAGGGGGCAGCGAGGGGAACAGAAGGGAAAATCGGACAGAGACAAGGGGCAGCAAGGGGAACAGAAGGAAAAACTGGGCAGAGACACGGGGACAGCAAGGGGTACAGAATGAAAGAACAGGCAGAGAGAGCACGGGGACAGCGAGGGGAACAGAGGGAAGAAAAAGGGGCACGGACCACATACAGGCAGCGGGGGAAGACAGACAACAGCAGTCACAGACACAACAATGAAACTACAGGCAATACAATAAAAACAATAAAGCGGAGGATGAACAAACCTACCTACAGCCTACCACTGGCCACCAGGGATGGGGCGCAGGTGGTAGCCTGCGGGTGGTGGAGGGCCTCGAACTTCCTCAGCAGCGGCAGCTGGGGCAGGGAGACACAGGTGGTGCTGTGCGGAGGGGGAGCGACCTACCTGGTGGGGTCAAGGATCGCCACTTCTTTTGGCGTATTAAAGAAGCAAGTCTTCCCTTCCGCTTCCACTTGTAGCTTGGCTGGAAAAAGCATGGCGTATTTAATGTAACCCCGGGCGGGCGGCTACGCTCCGTGCACGGAGTGTGCGTAGTGCCGGCTTCTACGCATTTTGCGTAGCAGGCGTAGAATCCGGCACTATGCACGCTCCGCAGACGGAGCGTAGCTGGCCGCCACCCGCCTCCCTCCCGCCCTCCCTAAATACTTTAAATTAATAGTGTAAAAGAATTAAAAGGCACTTACCTTGCCCGCCGCTGCCTGCCGCGTCCCCGGGGCTCGCTATCTTCATTGCTTCCGTCTTGTGTATCTAATGCGCATGCGCGAGCGGCCGCGCATGCGCATTTCTCACGAGAAATGCGCATGCGCGGTCGCCCGCGCATGCGCATTAGTACACAAGACGGCAGCCATGAAGATAGCGAGCCCCGGGGACGCGGCGGGCAGCGGCGGGCATGGTAAGTGCCTTTTAATTCTTTTCCACTTTTAATTTAAAGTATTTAGGGAGGGCGGGAGGGAGGCCTGCGGTGCGTAGTGGGGCTACGCGGAGTGCGGAGGTGGGCGTAGTTTCTCGCCCACTTCACGTAGCTCCGCGAAGCCCCACTACGCCCACTACGCCCAGGGTTAATTTAATGTCTTTTTCCCGCAGTGCACGTTTAATTTCGAGGAAACTACATTGCTGACATTGCACACAGAGTGTAAAGTCTGGAAAGAAGGTCACCTTACAATTGTCCACTTCAATCAGAGGTGATAAATGGGATGCTTGAAGTATAACATCCCTGTCCCTGTAATTGAATATTCTCGCCACTATAGGTCTCGGGGGCCCCAGAACTAGGTCTGCCCCCAGGTACTATGTGTGCCCTCTCGACCGTGAAGAACTTAGACAGCCTGGTATGCTTCAGATGGGTGGTAACCAGCTACTCCACAAACAAGTCCCTTGCCTGTCGTTCTGCTAGTTCTGAGACCCCCCGTATAGGGTCATTGTTGCGCCTTGAGCGCCCTTCATATTTGTCCAGTTGGGCCTCCATCTTCTCGCCACGGGCCTGAAGCTCATCCACTCTCTGCTGAAGGGCAGTTGTATCTGTGACTAGGGACCCTGCGGTCGATTTTACATCTTTGAGTCTCGTGTTCATGGAGCGCATTTCCGCTCTCATTAGGGAGATATCTGAACTTTGGTAGCAAACTAGACAACAGGAATGTACTCTATTTCAGAATCTCCACCCAACTCACTAAGATGCTCCAGATCAATCAGCTGAAAGACTCAAGCTCTACCTCCCACCATCCACCCACATATACACTCACCTCAAGGACTTCTACTCACTCCAAATCCAAAAGGATTCCTTGCCTACCTACATCAGTTACAGTATCTGCCCGGTTCCCTTTTATTTTGATATATTTTGTGTGTTTTAAAGAGCACTACATGACACCTTGTGGTCAATTCCGACTGCTAGCCACCAGGTAGGTGCTGAAGAGATGGTAAATTGTGTTAAACTATGGAGTGTTCTCAAGGCATCCCTTCCCAAGTCTTGCTAGGCTGGCGCTTTGACCATGCAAAGAAAGGGTAGGGTACATTTCCTGGCCATCGAAGCCGATAGACACCCAAGTTCTGTATTGATGTTTGTAAGCTGGAATTGTGAGAACTCCTAAATACATGCAGTATCCACATAACTGCTGCTGCATACAAAGCCTTCTTAACCTCTACTCTACCATACTCCCCGTGACTGTTACTATTTTTAGGGACTTTCCCAGAGGCACAAAGATTATTCTGATCGGAGACACTCAATCTTTTACAATTGCTGTACTTAATACAATGTTTCCATAATGGGTTTGCTGCTTTTGGCATTTGGCTACAATTTAGCATATGTGACCGCAGTCTTGGAATGATTTTTCCGATAGCGTTAAAAAATTCCAATACGGTTGCCACGCACATGTCTGCGCACAGGGGCCATCTTGGAACATGATTTTTCATTGGCTTCATGAAAAATCATGGAAAGATGGCCACCATACCTCTGTGTACATTACAGAGGCCACCTGGTTACAAAATAAAAACATAGTCAAAGCTAATAGGTGTTAGGGGCATGACCTACAGGCTTTGCCAAGGCCTGTTTATATTTGCAAATGCAAAATTGCAATTCACAAACCCTTTTTCAGGAGTACATCTTGAAATCTGTGGCTGTTGCAGATTGGCAGGCATGCTTCTGGATACTTATGTGAGTATCTGAAAATTGTAAATCTTCACAAATGCGAGGATGTAGTACTGTGGGTGCAGATGTACAACTTTCTTTGAGGCTCAAGCCCTCTGTCTTTTCTAGTGTCATTCAGAAACATACAATACTACCCTCTCATTATTGATTTATGATGTATGTCGCCCAAGACCGGCATAGCGTAGCTTTTCTGCTCATCCGGCAATCACATACTTACACAAAGCCCTGCACTGCACTAACCACAAGCCAGGCCCCAAAGCCCAGTTCCCCTTGCCATACAATAGCACTCATCTGGTGTCAGGTAATTTCCTCCACAGGAGTGTCTAGAGAGGGGCTAGCTGCGGCCCATGCCCTAGCCAACAGCTGTTGAATGTGCCCAGATGATCCAAATCAATAAATATACACTGCACCTTGGCACTCCCCTGAATTTGTTGAACTATTTTTCACTGCAAAGTAGCAATCGCTGGAGCCAATATATGTGCCTGCGTTTGCTTAAAACATTTAAATCTGATTTTGTAAGTGTGTGTGTATATAGAGCTATATCCAAACATACATACAGAATCAGATTTAAAGATGTTAATCAAACATACACACAATTATGAACTTACCCGGTGCAGAGTTAGGCTGGGATTAGCCCCTCAGCCAAACGGGAAACTTGCCCGAGAACCGAATAAAGGGTAGATCTCATAGCACTGGTGAAGCTGGGATGTACTTTCAGCAAGGGAAGTTCACAGGACAAAAGTCGGTGAGGTAGTTGCAAAGAAGCAACCAAGGGGAAACCGATGAGGGAACAAAACAACAAAAGTGTGGGAACAAAGTCAGGGGCAAACTAGCACAAAAGCAAAAGAGCCGTGACAACAGCTGTTGCCAGACAACTGCTTTTGTGACAGAGGAACCTTTGTAGTGCTCGTCATATATTGACCTGGAAGGAGGCTTTACCAATACGAACCTGTTGCAGCCGGTATAGCATGTTGCTGATACGGCCCTGGAAGTGTTTGTCCTGCATGACTGTAGTTTCCATTGTCCAAAGAGGCTATTTTGGGGTCTTTTTCTAATGTGGTAGTTTAGGAGATCGGTTAGGATCCTCTTTCCCCTCAGGGTTTCCCTTCCTGTTGAGTTTTGATTTACTAGGACATGTCTTGTTAAATGCTGTTACTAATATTGGTGCTTGGGCAAAGGATGGTGGCTCCCAAGTTACAAGACACATCATACCTTTAAGGTTAACATGTGCTCACCCTCTGGTATCTCAGCACAGAGCAGTCCGGCTGAACTTAAGAAGCAATATGTAAAGTAGTTGTGAAACACAATGAAAAAAACACAAAAAGACTCTACACCAGTTCAGAAAAGTAAATTATGATTTAATAAATAGCACAAGACCAAAAGGACAAAAAATTAAAAGAGTAGAAATCGAGATATGAATTTTTAAAGAATAAAAACAGTTCTAGCACTTAGTAGCAATAACGCAAAGAACAGCCTGATTTGGTGGGGTCGTTGACCTAGTACTTATACCCAGTTGTACCTTTCAAGTGGGGGTGACTTCAAAGAAGGGTCTTTGAAGTGCACTGAAGCCCTTTCTTCCCAGCCCTGGCTCCAGACTACCTGTGGCCGGTATTCAGGTTTAGGTGTCAGCCTCTTCCTCTCTTCCTGCCCAGGAAAAACAATCTGAATGCAGATGGGCACTCAACTATACTTAACCTACCTATGTTTGTGGCATAGAGGGAATGCATGAAGTGAAGCTGTTATCCAACCCAGATGTATATTGGAGACGGGCTGCAGGCGCACAGAGCAAAGAAATGTCCACTTTCTGAAAGGGGCATTTCAAAAATAGTAATGTCAAATCCAACTTTACCAATATACAGGATTTATCATTACCATTCAAAAGATATAAAACATGACACAGCCACTCCTTTCTGATCAGAAACTACAGCTTAAACCAGTATAAAGAAATTCCCAATGTTAACCTATGAGAGGAGTAGGCCTCACAGTAGTGAAAAACAGTTTAGGTGTTTTTCACTACCTGGACATGCAAAACGTAAATGTACATGTTATACCTTTTACTGAAACAGCACCGTGCTCCGTGGGCTACCTAGGGCCTACCTTAGGGATGACATGTGTAGTAAAAGGGACGTTTATGGCTTGGCAAAGGGTTTTAAATTCCAAATTGAGTTGGCAGTAAAACTGTTCACACAGGCTCTGCTGTGGCAGGCCTGAGACATGGTTAAAGGGTTACATATGGGGATGGCACAATCGGTGCCGCAGGTCCACGAGTAGCATTTAATTTACAGGCACGGGGTATATGGTATACCACTTAACAAGGTACTTTCAAATAAATTAAAGATGCCAATTGTTTATACACCAATCTTACCATGTTTAGAGGAGAAGCACATGCACTTTAGCACTGGACAGCAGTGCTAAAGTGCTCTGAGTCCTAAGGTCAACAAAAATAACCAGCAAAAAGAGGAGGTACGCAGGCGAAATGTTTCGGGGAAGATCACCCTAAGCCTGATAGGTCTAACCCTCTGGCCTGTTCGGATCTTAGCGCTGGGATACTTATGGGTGACTACGCGCTTTACAAAAACCTAATAATAATAATAATAATAACAGGGAACAAGGATTGTAATCGGGAATGAGGGAGGAGAAAAGACAGAGAACCAAATGTGTGGGTGGAAGCTGGGTGAACAGTAAAAAGGGGAATATCTTTATGAGTTGTGAAAAGTATTATTATGTGATCATTTTGAAATAGGAGTCCATCAAACTCACTGATCAGAATAGCGCATTAAGAAACAATCTAGATATTTTTAGGTGGCCAGTTAAGTTTTTCTGTTTGGTCGTCTGTTTTAGGGTGATAATTTGTGGATACGAAATGTAAGATTTAAAGTTTCAGCAATGCCTTTCTACATCTGGCTATAAACTGGAAACTTTGTCATAAGGACTGATGCTATAGTTTGCGGAGACCGAACACTTTTTGACATTGATGCCCGATTGTAAGATTAAGAATTCTGATTGCATTTGGCCAGGACGAATATTGGCCCTTCCATTTAATATTACGCCCTGATGAAGCCCCAGGCCAAATGGCCTTGTAAGGGGGCGAAACACGTGTTGGCTGTCTCTTTCGAATAATCCCCCTACAAAGGAGCTCTTTCACTTGTATATAAAACACTGCAAATAACAAGCTGAGTATGGGAATTTTTTCCACGATCAAAAATACGATTATTTATATTTGTCTTGACCTACCTTGGAATTTTCTCTTTCACCAGTGGGATGGGGATCACCCACTATCAAGGACAAATACTTGCTGTACATTCTGCTCAATAAAACAGCCAGTAAGGGATTAGGACCACTCTACACCCCCTCTTAACCTTAGAAACCTACATCTGGCTTTAAAACTGGAAACTTTGTCATAAGGACATTTGGTAATCCATGTATCCTGACATGGCAGCTAAGACAGGGACTGCTGGAACTTTTTCTAGGGGAACAAAATGCACTGTCTTAGTGAGATTGTCTAAGACCACTGACAGACATTCCTTCTGATGGTCATTATTCAGTTATAGAACCATGGGGTTGCTGGGGCATAGAGAATGACTGCAATAATTTATTATTTATTTATTTATTTATTTTAAGGTTTTATAGAGCGCGTAGTAACCCTAGAGCATCCCAGCGCTAGAACCTGAACTCAGGGGGGGTTAGCAGCGGAGGGGGTTAGGGTTCAAGGGAAAAGAAGGGTCTTCAGTGCCTTCCTGAACTGGAGGAGATTGGGTTCGGTTCTCAGTCTCCGGGGGAGGTTGTTCCAGTGTTTGGCCATGTGGACTGAGAAGCGGCGTCCTCCGGACCGGGCTTTTTTGACTCTGGGGACAGTGATGAAGTTCTCTCCGCTTGAACGGAGGGCCCTACTCGCTTTGTAAGGGATGATGAATTCCTTGAGGAGGGGCGGGCCTTTGTTATGGAGAGTCTTATGGGCCAGACAAAGGGCCTTGAAAGCAACCCTTTCTCTGACTGGGAGCCAATGGAGGAGCTTCAAGGCTGGTTTTGCCGAAGATCTGGCGGGGGTGTCGGTGAGTAGGCGGGCCGCAGCGTTTTGAATTTTCTGCAGGGTATTGAGTGTAGTTTCAGGGGCACCCAGGTAAATTGCATTACTGTAGTCAAGCCTCGCCAGCATAAGGCCCTGAATCAGTAGTTTTTTGGAGGTGGCGGGAAGCAGGGGGAAGACCTTTCTGCAGGCCCTGGAAGTCCAAAGCAGATGCCTGCCGTCTTTTTTGCCTGAGTTTTAAAGCTCAGGTCCTTATCGAGCCATATGCCCAGGCTCTTGACCTCCTCCTTGGGTGCAGGGGGGTCACCTAGGCAGTCGGGCCAGATGTGGGGCGGCAGGGAGGGCCCTTTGTGTCCGAGCAGCAGAATCTCGGTCTTGGCCCCATTTAATTTCAGTGCTGAGGAGTTCATCCAGCTGTGGATTTCAGTGAGACAGCTGTGAAGGTCAGAGGGAGATTGGTGCGGATGTGAGAGGGTTACCACCAGCTGGGTGTCGTCGGCGTAACTGATGATCGAGACGCCGAACGGGCTGACCAGTTTCTCCAGCGGGGACATATACACGTTGAACAACGTGGGGCTAAGGGAAGAGCCCTGCGGTACTCCACAGCGGAGGGGGATTGCGGGGGAATGGCTGTCGTTCTCCCAAACTTGAAAGGAGCGATCCTCTAGGAAAGAGTTTAGCCACTTCAAGGCCGTGCCCCTTACTCCGATATCTCCCAGTCGTTGGATTAGGGTGTGGTGGCTCACAGTGTCGAAGGCCGCACTGAGGTCCAGGAGGATCACTGCCACTGATCCTCCTGTGTCCAGAATGCTTCTGGCCTTCTCCACTGCTGCCAGGAGGGCGGTGTCGGTGCCCTGGCCTGGCCGGAACCCTGTCTGGGAGGTCCCGAGTAAGTTGTTGCTCTCGAGAAATAGTGATAGTTTTTTATTCACTAGCTTCTCCGTGATCTTACTGTTTCCTGGGAGGAGGGAGATGGGTCTGTAGTTGGCTAGGTCCTGGGGGTCTAGAGAGGGTTTCTTTAGGAGGCCTTTGACCACTGCCGCTTTCCAGCTGGGAGGTACTAGGCCCTTTCTGGTTCCTTCTGAGTATCTGAGCCTGATCAGAGATCGCACACAATTCTACATACTTTTGAATTTCGCCCCTCGATTGTTTCCCCAAACCTCATGAGCTACTAGTTCTCTAGTCTTTAGAATTCCTTGATTTCTGGCAATTGGAGTAATGCTCCCATTTCATAATCTGTTGTTATAACTCTTGGTCATAGATTCACAACTGATGCATGTGCTAAACGTGATCTTTTTCTTGTTTCTTTGAGTAGTTTCTTGAACTCCCCAATCTGAAGGATTTATTGATTGATAACGTTCCATTAATTTTTCTAAGTAGGAATTCCTCTCTAGGTCATGAACTTCTTCCTTTCAGGACTAAAATGGGTGGCAGATTGATCACAGGTTTCAACTCCTGTCCTTGTCGGGACAAAATATCTTCTTTTCAACAAAAAATATCTGCCTATTCCTTTCTGCTGCTTGGCCTACAGGTGATCACATAGTTGAACCCAGAAAGGAAAAGCAAACATTAGGCAAGTCAATGATTCATACATTTCATTGATTTTAAAAATCCCCGGTTCTTCTGATCAGTCCTGATGGTGATGTTGAGCTCCTTCCAAATAATATCTCCAATGACCTAACTCCTCCTTCATGACAATGAGCTACTGATCCTCGTTGGTGTAATTGATCTCTGAAGATGTTGGAGTTTGGGAAAAGTATGGTACAGGATGCACAACTACAGCATCCAGGTCTCTTTGTGAAAAGATGGCTCAGGTGGTATATGAACAGGCTTCTATCTCCACAATGAATGCCACACTATTCAGGTATTTCAAGATTGGAGCTGTGGTGAAGGCATCTTTGAGTTTCTGGAGAATGGGGCTAGATTTATCAATCTTTCACGCAATGCAACTCAGCAAGTGAACTTCCTGCACTGTGTGAAAGGGAGAGGGTAGTAATTTGCCATATTTATTTATTTATTAGCAGTTTTTATAGAGCACAACACTCATCCCAGAGGGACATCACAGCGCTAGTAACACTCCCTGATGTTTTTGAAGAGATTCATTAATGAGGCCCCCAAAAACATTATGTCCTAAACAGCTATGTTTTTAGCTTCTTCCTAAACTCCAACTGATCTTTAGTGAGGTGTAGGTCTAATGGTAATTTGTCCCATTGTATGGCTGCCTGAAATGAGAAAAAGCAACTTACCACTCTGCCATTCATTATTCGCCTAGTTTTTGCTAATGCAAGATTACGGGATCTCCGCTCTCGTGAAGGCAAATTAAATTTTACTCTGTCTTGCAAAATTATAGGGCCAATCTTAGGTAGTGCTCTATGCGCATGGCACAGTAACTTAAACTTTGCTCTTTGGCACATTGACAGCCAGTGTAACATCTCCAGGCCTGCTGATGCCTAACTAAACTTGTCCTTATTGCAGAATAACTTGACGGCTGCACATTGAGTGACCTGCAGACATGAAAACAAGTAGTCTGGCATCCCTACATTTACTTTTTATTAGAGGCTAGAGTTTTTCTACAATTGTCCGGGATCCACTTAAAAATATATGGTACATTCCTGCCCTCTACCTGTGTTGGCACACAATCTGCTGCCTAGCACCAACGCAGGCACCCTTGTGCCATTCTACAAGGAAGCCTGGATTGCAGGCAGGGTTGTTTTGTGCAGGAAGGTGTCCCTTCCTCATAGTCTTTTTGTTCTCTCTAAGTGAGCTGCAGAATGCGGCACACTTAGAAAGTGGAAACAAAGAGGCGATAAAGATATTTCTCCTTGTTGTGCCTCTCCTGGGAAGGAGCTGCATTTTGGCGCATTCCCAGGTTTACCAGTCTTGGTAATTCTGAAACTCTCCAAAATCCATGGGTGTAGGCGTGTGAACACCTATGCTACACACATTGAACACCTTCCCAGGGCAGAGTAACGCAAGGCAGCGGCTTGTGCTGCCTTACGTTACGGCAGATTTACCATTCAACGCAGGGCCACGCAAGGTAAATCGAAATTAAGCATTGGGTTGCCCTTGCGACACCATGTGTCACGCGAAGGCAATGCAATGCAATGCAATGATAAATCTGGCCCATGGTCCCTTGTTTTAGACTCCATTTAAATTGAAGTCCTTTTAATGTTAATATGGATAAGGTCTGAACAATTTCTAAAAAAATAAAACGATGGAAAGAATTGACTAAACCAATGAACAGATGATTCTCCTTCAAAGACTTAAGATATAACCATTTTTGGGCTCCCTTGGCCTTATGCATCCACATGAACACCTGGTCTGATATCTTAAAGCCTTAAAGACTACTTGTATGACTATAAAAATGCATTTTTCAAATTCTACAAAGATTGCTGTTGTAATCTTTTCAGTGTTTCTGCTGTAAGCCTTCTGTGTTCTTCCAATGTCTCAGAGAAGATCAGACTAATCAGAGGTGACCACATACACATCCAAAATGTCTTCAGTCTAAGCATGTCAATTATAGCATTTTGAAAATCTACTGGAACATTACAAAACAAAAGGCATTATTAAATATTCAAAATGTATATATGTTGTTTAAATACATTCTTCCATTTATCACCTTTACGAATCCTGTCCAAATTATAAGCACCCGTCAAATCCTAATTTTGGAAATATCTTGACATCTTTGTGTGGTCTAATTATTCAGAAAATAGTTGACAAAGTGTATATTTTGTGAATTCAGTTCTCTGTAGTAGGTGCATGGAAAGTACCGTCCTCTGGGAAACAACCTTTACAACGCACAACTTTTACAATGCACTACCATTACAACGAAACTTTTACAATGCAACATCCATTACATCGCATGCCATTACAACGCGACCATTACAACGCATTACACTACAACGCATACCACTAAAACGCATGTCATTACAACGCATACCATTACAACACATAACATTACAACGCATAGTACCCTTACACTATCCAACATTTACCCTACTGTTGCAACCCCTGGAGTTAGAATAGTAATTTTTACCCCTACGCTATCCAACACTTACCCTACTGTTGCACCCCCCTGGAGTTAGAATAGTAATTTTTAGCCCTACACTATACAACACTTACCCTACTGTTGCACCCCCCTGGAGTTAGAATAGTAATTTGTACCCCTACACTATCCAATACTTACCATACATGTAATGTAATGTTATGCATTGTAATGGTATGCGTTGTAAAGGTAGTATGCGTTGTAATGGAATGCGTTGGAAGGTAGTTTAAAAAAATTCGTTGTAATGGCATGCGTTGTAATGGAATGCGTTGTAATGGATGTTGCGTTGTAAAAAATGCATTGTAAAGGTATGCGTTGTAAAAGTATGCGTTGTAATGTCATACATCCCCGTCCTCCAGGTTTTGAAATGAAATATAGGAGCACCTTCTGGTGACGTGCAGTGACATGTGACACTATTCTACACATTTTCTTGTTGGTAGTTCCGAAGAACGTCATCTTATTATATAGTGTGTGGGTACAACCGACCATGTGGAATCTTTGCCCCAGGGATGAGATCAATAGGACAATGAACGATTTAGTGGCAACTGGCCAGTCCCTTTCTTGCTAAAGACATCTTAGAACTCCTTGTATTGTTCTGATATCTGAACAGGAGTTGATCCCACCTAAACAGGGCAGCATGTTAAGGGAATGGCTTGATTTAATCCTTCTCTTGGCCTGCAGATGAATTTATCACCTTTACGAATCCTGTCCAAATTATAAGCACCCGTCAAATCCTAATTTTGGAAATATCTTGACAGTCTTCGTGTGGTCTAATTATACAGAAAATAGTTGACAAAGTGTATATTTTGTGAATTCAGTTCTCTGTAGTAGATGCATGGAAAGTACCGTCCTCCGGGAAACAACCTTTACAACGCAACTTTTACAATGCACTACCATTACAACTAAACTTTTACAACGCAACATCCATTACATCGCATGCCATTACAACGCGACCATTACAACGCATGACACTACAACGCATACCACTACAACGCATGTCATTACAACGCATACCATTACAACACATAACATTACAACGCATAGTACCCTTACACTATCCAACATTTACCCTACTGTTGCACCCCCTGGAGTTAGAATAGTAATTTTTACCCCTACGCTATCCAACACTTACCCTACTGTTGCACCCCCCTGGAGTTAGAATAGTAATTTTTAGCCCTACACTATACAACACTTACCCTACTGTTGCACCCCCCTGGAGTTAGAATAGTAATTTGTACCCCTACACTATCCAATACTTACCATACATGTAATGTAATGTTATGCGTTGTAATGGTATGCGTTGTAAAGGTAGTATGCGTTGTAATGGAATGCGTTGGGAAGGTAGTTTAAAAATCTTGGCCTGCAGATGAATCCTTCACAATGGAGTGGGTGGGGGTAATGATGGTGTGTACTCTCCAATTGATCTATAAGTAATGCTTGTGCAGCCATGGGGTCCCCAAGACAACAGCCACGGCGGGCTATAAAACTATATTATGTTATGTTTAGGCCTGGGCTGAGTTCTGCTATGTGGAAATCCGCAAAGTGACCCAAAAACTCTGCCGCAATATGCAGAGTTCCACACGTGGCTAAATGCATTAGATCGCACCGTTCGCATTGATTTTTAGTGCCGGGTGTTTGTCCCATGCTGGAAAATCAGTGCAAACTGCACCATGCGCAGTGCAGGAGGACACTGCTTCTTTCTGCCATTCAAGTAGATTTTCCACTCCAGTGGCAGCTTCCTCAACGTGAATAGCTACTTTCTCAACACTAGTGGTCGCGACCATCCGCAACCACCTGTGTTGAGAAATCTCACTGGGAGGTGGTCTAGCATGGTATTTTCCTCGCTCGGCAACTTAACGTTGGCGAGCGCCAGCGAGGAAAAAACTCCGCTCTGCTCCATGGAGCAGGGTTTTTAGCAACTCCGCGTGTCCTGCAGAGCTTGGAGTGCCGAAAACTATGCAAACTCTGTGAATGGAGCGGAGTTCACCTCCCGTCTAGTTATGTAATTTGTCTTTTTCAAGCACGTACATCACCAAACCTGAAGTTATCCTGGTGCTAAGAGGCTTACCAGAATGTCGGGATTAGCATATCGTTATGAAAAAGGTACTGGTGGAACATAGTATAAATTAGTTAGTTCTAGGCGTTCACAGCCAGGGACGAGAATGAATTTCCACCAGTTCTTGATCAAAAGATGCACAGTGTGTACGCTATATAGTGTGTGGATGATCAAAGACGTCTGGCCAGTTTATGAAGAGTGATTCTTTTGTTGAGATAGTGAGGGCCAGACTTATGGGGAGCTCTAAACATGTGATACAAGAGCTTGAAAAGAGCATACTTGTGCACTGGGAGCCAGTGAGGAGCTTAAAGGTGGTTGTAGACCGAAATGCACTTGGGAAGGTTCAAGACCAGCACACAGGTCGTGTTTTGCCTGACTTGAAATCTATTAAGTGTGCAGCAATGTCTACTTAAAGGGCAGTAATACTATTGATCACTATGCTGCTGTCAATGAATAACCAGGTGAAGACTTTTTTAAAGCATTTTAGAACACTGAAGCGAGATGTCAAAACCACTGCTACCTGATCGGCATTTTAAAGAGGTCTATCTCATATGACCCCAGATTTCTGGCAGAGTTTACAGGCTGTGGTGCGGGGTCCAGCTTGTTTTGCCACAAAGCAATTGACATGTGCAATGTATTTTTAACAAACAAAACCACCTCCTTCTTATCACCATTGAGTGTGAGGCAATGTGTACTCATCCAGATGCTAACCGTGTGGTGGTGAAGTACCAGCCATATTTTTAGCGAGTATTTTGAAAATTCCCCCATCCAATCTTGACTTCTTTTTTGTAGTATCCTCATATTTTCAGCTCTTCCTCTCTTGGTTTACTGCAAACTTTTCCATAAGCCCTTCACCTGGAGCAACTCTGGCCCTTTGCCCTCCTTATTAAGGCCAGAACTAGCTTTCCATCCCACTGGGGATAGAGCCAGAACACCTAGGGTGGTTGTGGAAATGAACAGTAACATTCATGACAACTTCATTTGGCATCACAAGTCAAAGCAAAAACTGCAAAAGCTACCCTTTGTACTTTCAAATGTTCCTGTCTCTCTCCCTGAAGGATAATCCCTGCTAAGTGACCACTTTTTTAATGAACATTTTTATTGAATTTTCAAAAGTAAATACACCTCATTTACATACATAAACCACTATCCCCTCAATTACTTCCATAATGATTGTGACATGGACAACAGCAATCTGCCCACGACGGTGGCCCAGGAGTCTCTGTAGTGGCAACGATGTCTGCTATATTTGTTGCCTCTGTGGCTTCGTGCCCCTCTTGGTCTTGTATAGTTAGTATTATACTTGAGGCCCATTGTCTGGTTGTTAATCAATAAATCAGTCTACCCATCTTGTCCCCAACTTGTAAAGTCTACCTTGGGACATCCACATGTGCAGGGCTGAGCCCAATGCCACATAACGAAGTTGGGATAAAACAAGCTCCAATTCTCTAAGAAGAGAGGACTATTGTGTATGGCCCACTACATGTTCCAGTTGTGTCATATGTGTCTCAAGGTCTGCCATGTCTGCCTCCATCCCTGCACTTAAGCCATTGTCCTCCCCATTACTTCCACCCCAAATCCCCCCAAGGATGGACACCACTTGTTCCATGTGGTTATTATGGCCAAAGAGTTATTTCATGTCCTTCCGTAGATCATCTGTTAGCTCACAGTCCACAAGAAACTAAGTGTTGAGCCTCTACATCCCCAAGGAGCAGTCCATGGCTCTATAAAACCACAGTAAAACTGGGGACTGGACCGAGATTTATCTAGCTATAATATCATCCCCACCACCTGTTGTGCATCCATTGGTAGTAGATAGAAATGATCAACCAGTGACTGTGAGTTGTATGCACTGGAGAAGTATGTGAATGCCCTATCTCCTCCATGCCAGGTATGTCACATGTCATACAGTCACAGCACAGCCACCCATTCCGAAAGCTTCTGTGACCTATGTGTAGGTGTTCTTCATGGGTGCTACATATCCTGTGCCACAAACCGCATTAAAATCTTCCTTGCTCAGAAGCCCATCTCGGGCTGCGCATGTTCCTAACAGTATTTTGTCTTATTATATAACCTTCAATCTGTCTGGGAACAGAAGCATGTACTTAACTCCAATTGCCCATAGTTTTTACTTAACCCTGAGGAATGATCGCCATTGCTGTTGAACCTTTAGCGTATAGTCTGGAAACACCATGACTTTCACTGGGTTTCCAGTTTTCAGGGTGCTGCAACATTGTGTCTATCTACAAAGTTAAATACATGGGAAATCAGAGGTTGTGAATGAGCCCCATTGAGGGGGTGCAGCAGTAAGGATCTATGTGGCCTTTCAACAATGAAGCAAGAGGAGAGCTCAGCAGCTGGCATGCATGACTTCAGGCAGGTAGTGACAAACTGTGTCATGTGGGACCTTCTGCACCCTCAGTGATCCCCAGAATCCTGATATTGTTCTGTCTTGTTCTCCCCTCTGCATCCTTTGCCTAATCTTCCAGCTGCTTAACTACCATCTGCAGATCCATGCCTCTAAACTGGAGTGTTTGGATGGAGTCCTAAACATCTGTGATGCTGTTCTTGGTGCCAAACACCCTGTTGACAGGATTACAGAGATCTTGTCTCAGGCCAGACAGGTCCAAGCTTGAGTCTCCAATCTTTCCTTATATTGAGAAGTGGTCTCCTGAATTTCCTGTAGGATAATGGTATTGGCAACCAAGGGGAGAAACACTTTGTTTATTTTCCCTTGGGTGGATGGTGTTGTCTGTTAATCTTTACACATTCTGACACTTCGTTAATCTTTACTATGAGGATTCCACAAAGACCATAGAAGGTCTCACTCTGCAGGGCCCACTCATTGATGGTAGGGCAAATTATGACCACTGCTACCCGGCAGGGGGGGCCACCTACAAAAGGGGGGTGGTAGGAGAGAAAGACCCAGTGGGGCACACACAAGAGTAGTAGATCCCTCAGAATCATACAGTGTTCAAGGACTACTACCCCTGGTATACCCGCACAGAGTAGACAGAGTGGTGTAAGAAGCACAGGACGACCAACTGAGTGTTAGCGATTTTGCCAATTTCCTCAGGAACGAAGAAGAATCCCACTACCTCCAGGACACAGGAGCAAGAATGTGAGAGGAAACGCACTCCTGTCTACTGTCCCCTAAAAGTATGAGGGAAAAACCATAGGAGTGTCCACCACTCTCCTCATACGAGGGGGTCAGGAAGAAGTACGTCAAGTGGAGGTCCAGGCTAGGAAAAAGAACAGGAAGCACTACATATATCATATACTCTTGGCATACAAGTAATACTCAAAAACATTGCCATGCATGATTGTTACCAGGATTTCTTACCCCAAGTGAAGGTCGTAATGCAGCAAAGATGAGTTCCGTAGCTTAAGGGGATATCCTGTGGGTTAATAATCAGGCCAGGAAGGACAGAACTCACCAAGGACTCACACACTCAAACATACCAAAGAAACAGGAAGGAATGAGGTGTACCGGCCGGCTGAGCAGGGGCAAGAACAGCGGAGCAGTCACACACTCAGGAGGTGAGACACCCAGCCCCGAAGGAGAACCAGGGCGGAGCGCTCACTCTCAGAAGGGGTACACAAAAGGAAAGAAAAAGGGTCGCTTCAGTTTGCCACTGAAATAGGGAATAAAGGCACGAGCTCGCAAGACGCCCACAAAATGCGTGGGATAAGGTAGGGGGAGCGGCCAGTTCCTGCCCGGGAGCTTCGTAAGACAAAATGTCGTCACCCGGCAAGTACCTCGCCAAGAGGAACACGATGAGGGCTGGGAAGCGAGGCTACCGGCCACAGAATGCAGGCAGAGAACGTGGAACACCAAGAGGGAGCTGAGAGACGCTGCTGCTAGCGCGTTCGGGAAAGCAGGAAGTAGGACGGGGCGTGGTACTGGAACAGTAAGCCAAGCAACGGCTATGTTCCGACGCGCCTCCTTACGCGTGCTAGGGAGCGTCTGAAATTTACTATCATCACTAGAGGTTAGGGATAGGGACAAAATAACGGGACGGGGATTCCGGCACAAAACACACATGTCAAGATCTTTCTTCAGCCTCACCTATTCCTAACACTGAACAGGCGTCCTAATGCCTCACCATCAAGCCCAGTGCCAGCCGCAGGGCCCCTATTAGTTCAAGGCCTTTTGTTAGTCTACATCTTACATGTGAGATGGCAGAACAATCCCCTGTGCATGGCCGCCGCTGCACTTATCCGGTAGCCCATCAAGCAGTCCTCATGTAAGTTCCTTTCAGCAGGTGCGACCACCCTCCTGTCTATGTCCTCTCTTAGATAGCCACCACCGTCTTTGCATCAGTTATGATGCCTCATGGCTGGGCGATCTGTTACCCAGTCAAGCTCCACACGACAGGCGGCACAGCCTTGTTGAAATCGCCTTGCAGTCCCCAGATCGTTATCGACTTTTCATATTCACCTCACACCTCTAGATAGAGAACTGAGGGGGGAGCTACACTCCGCTTACCCCATACATTCTGTCCTAATTCCGGGCCTCGGGCAGCAAGGATGAGTACAGATCAGTGGGGTGTGCTGCAAGGCTCATGGAGGAGCATCCACCATCTTCAGCCACTTGGCCATGCTCATTAAGTGTTCTCTTGTTGCCAACACTCCTGCCTGCCTTGCCCACAATGCCAAGCCATTCTCCTCAGGGGACATTAGCAGCCAGCCAAGAATGTGTATTGGGCTGCTGGAGGGGGGCAGAGAGCCTAATTACCTCTAAGCTGATTTACTCTCATTTGGTATGAAGTGCACTTTCTTAAAGCTACTTTTCCACTAAAGATATCTACAATCTAATTTCACCATTAAATTATATTTTTGAAAATATGTGAAAAACAACTATCAACCATTGTTCTAGTATATCCCACACCTAGATATGAATACATTATTTTAATCCTATCTAGGCCTTTTCCTGAAAAACTGAATTTTACCCACACAGCGAAAACCAATTTGTAATAACTGTTCAATGTATGGCAATAATATTTCCTACGCGTAATTAGACATATTATATTTGTATAGCACCTAGTCGTGTGATCTTATATAGTACACTTTAGGGGTAACTTACCTAATATATAAAAAAAGGAATTCTACATGACAGCAACACATTTTTTTGCTGTGTGTTACTTACGTGCTTTTAATCTGAACCACAGCCAGAACACAATGTGCATATATGTGCATGGTGGAAGTACACATTGCAGTCCACTTATGACCTGTAACTTCCACACCACTGGTTAATTTCTAGCACCATCTGCTATGGCCTCACAAGAAAGTTAAATAAGCCAATTAAGTGAAACAAATGCTCAGTATAGGTTTTAGGCAGAAAAAAACATGCACACAATACCACTATTTAGTAGTGATACAGTGCACAGAGTCCTAACTCAGGAAAAAGTGAGGGGACTAAGATAAAATAACCATTCTTTCTTACACAGGCCCTTCCAGGTGAAGATAGGGAGAACCTATGAGTTCTCATCCCAAAGATGGAAAAATTAGAAAGACCATCAGCACTGGCATGGTCAGCCTCAGGTCTGTGTTTGACCATTGAATATAGCGAATACAAGGCAGTGAGGCCAATCCCACCTACTCCCCTTGAAAAGTTGCTCACTTTCAGTATAGTCTCCAAGAAAGGGTAGGAACATAAACTCTAGAGGAAACAAGGGTAACGTAGACAGAGAGCGAGGAACCACATGCGCCAGCAAGTTGGTTGGTGAAAGACCTAAACTGGACTTGCTAGACTGTAGAAAGGCACAGTGCTACAGACCACACAAGGGAAGCATTACTTATCTGTCAATAGAGGAAGAGGAGACAGTAAGTAGAGACCAAAAGCAGTGAATTACTCTGAACATAATCATTCATTACAAATATGACCTTACCGGTGTTCTGATGAGTTACACTGTGATTAGCCCCCATGCAAACCAGGAAACCTGTCCACGAACCAAATGGAGAGTAGACCTCAGTGTCACTGGTAAATCTGCGATATATTTGTAGAAAGGGAAGTCAAATGGGGAGAGGAGTTGGCCTAATGGCTAGGGCGTCCGACCTCGAGTCTGGGGAACTGGGTTCGAGTCTCGGCAATGACGCTGAACATCCTGTGATTCTGGGTATAATCACTTAATCTCCCTGTGCTTAACAAAAATGAATGTGTCCTCATGTAATGCAACTGGTGCTTTGTAAAGTTCTCTGATACCCGATTTGGGTCAAGTTTGCGCTATATAAAACTCTGTAAAAAAAAAATATGAATGTCGTGGAAGTAGTTGCACAGGAGTGACATGTAGAAACCGAGGAAGGAACAAAACAACAACAGTGTGGGAACAAAGTTGGGAGTTAACTAGTAGAAAAGAGTCTTAACAAGATTGAACTGGAAAGACCCTTGAACAATATTTGCCATGTAGTGGCTGGTGCAGCATATCATTGATATAGCCTTGGAAGTGCTTGTCCTGCATGACTGTAGTTTCCATTGTCCCATTCTACATATCCTGAAAATTGACTGATATGAGTATTTTTTATGTACTAGTCTTGGATATCAGAGAATGTTCCAAAGTAAAGTCTATTTCCTGGAGGAAGGTGGACCACCACCGCCATTTAGAGCTTTCCCCTAACATCTACATTAGCTACCTGAGTGGTCTCTTTGACAGCATGAATGAGTCCCAAACAGGTATAATCTCTGTTTCTTCAGGAACCATGCCACCATAAAGTTCTCCCTCTAAATGGCTCTCCATAAATGTTTCCTGTGCAGAAGTAATCTGCTAATGAGAGCTATTGGTTGGTCCTATTCTTCACCGTTCAGCAGGGAAAGTACTGCTCTGGTCTGAAGTATCTGTCTACGCTACAGACTGTTTGCTGAAGTCGGGTGCCTCTGAGGGTGTCAAAGGCCTTCTGACATTATACTAGCCAGCTCACTTGCTTGTGTTGGATCTTTAAAGGAGCACTGTGAGAGATACAGCAATTCTCCTATACCATTTACAAACCCCGTGGTAGTAACCCAGGAGACCCAAAAAGCCTTTAACATGAGCCTGGATCTTGGGAGGTTCCCGGGACATAAATGTATGGCTCTCATGATGGAGGGGCTGTGGATGTTCACCACTGACTTGGCGGCTAAGGTATACAACAGAACCCTGTCCTATTTGTTCCTTACTGGTCTTGGTAGCCAGGCCTGTCTGTTGCAGAGCCCTGCACACTTCCTTCATGTTGGTCAGGTGGTCTTTCAGGATGCAATGTTTCTATATAGATTGTGCTGAACCTTTCCAGCTCAATAAGGACCTAGTTGCTCAACGTCTGAATGATGGAAAGGAATTCATCAGTCCAAAAGCCATCACTTTATATGAAAGTGTCCCCCTGGGGTAGAGACTGCAGACCCCTCCCTTATAGCCTATGTCAGGATACTGTGCTAGTTCAAAGGTACTGAGAAACTTGGCATATCCTAAACCGCGAATTAGCTCTGTTCTAGGTATGGAGGGGGTCTCACTCTTTGTGCGTTGACCCTATTGTAGTTCACACAGAACTTGAGTTCTAAAGTTCTTCCTGACAACCATTTTCGTGAAGCCTTTTGCACCACAACCGTCGTACTGGACGAACCGCATCTTGGAAATATTTCCTTTGATACTGGTCTCAATTTGTCTAAAAACTTGTACATCTTTTTTTTTTTTTTTTTTAACAGGAATGCTATCACTTGCATCTATATCATGGGTGCCGGAAAGGGTGAGGCAGGGTGTCAGAGAGAGCATCTAGCAGTTGGCAGCTGACTGTCAGCTGTTCAGTAGTCAGAGTGGGTGGCTTATAAGTCAGTGCTTGGTGGATCTTGGGCTGTTGCACTCCAAACCACTCATGCTGAGATTATTCCAAGGATGGAAAAGCTGGTGTTTGTCATTGAATGACAGTGCAGCCTGACAAAAGCCGTCATGCATGTGGAGAATATACTATGCAATAGCGACAAGAAAAAAACTACAACTCCTAGGATTCCTTGAACTCTCCCATTACTTGGCAATGACAGCGGCCATCTTGGATCACTGGATAAAACCGCCCTTGTATTCCACAACTTCCTTGCTAGGCAATCTTGTTTCCAAGTTGTTGTGGCCAGGACCTTGAAATTGAGTTTGTGTTTTTTTCATTTGGAGATCTATTGTCATGGGAGACAGCCGGTTGACAGTTTTATATTTCAAAGAAGTGTTCAAAGTTCAAGCCATGTTGAGAGAATGATCAGGCAATGTTAGTTAGCAGGCATGAAAGCAGCGGTTGTAACTTCTGCTCCGCCATGGAAACTAGTGTAACCTCTGGACATCCTACTTTCCAGAATAGACCAACTGCCACACTAAGCCCTACAATCGCAATCCCTGTAGACTGCCCTCAGGTGGGGCTTTTTGGAGCTGGCTGAGTCCTCACTCTTATGCTCTGTCTGGAACACTGAACTTTCACAGATATGTCCAAGGCTTTTCCCCTTATACCTGCCCCCTTCTAACTAGAAGTGGATTGTGACTCCACTCCCTTGTTAGTCTTTTGGACCCCTTAAGAGAAATCCTTTTTTATTATTATTGCTCCCTTCGCCATCTGCTGTTGGGGAGCAGAACCACATTGCCTGTGGTCCTCCTATGTACCTTCTTTGATACTCTGGTGCTCAACCAAAGGTGAGCCCAAGTCCCAATCTTCCTGGGATCAGTTAGCTCAGACTCTATCAAGTGCTGGAGCATGCCTACAAACCTCATAATGTGGCTATAAAAGGTCTTAGCATCACACCATAACAGGCGCTGCTTCTTTGAGTCTGTCTTCAGTAGTCACTTTCACATTCTCAGGCCACTTTATTATCGGGGTACAGTGCCCACGTGCAAGCATATATTTATTGAGTGGGTTGCCTTACAATACGGCACACAACAGGAGAACCAGGGTCACAAGGCCTCACCATATGACATTGTGGTGCAGATCCTTCCCTAGGCTACATCTGGCCAATGCTCAGTTCTTCATGCACAGCTCACTTTGGCCCTCCTTTGCTAGGCAGACTTTTCTTTGTGCACCCTTTCTCAGACGTCTGTGGGCTCATTTCCCCAAGGTTATTTCAAGGCTATTCTTCCTAACAAGATACAAACCTTTCAGGTTTCTGTTCCTGAACCCAATCTTGGAGCTCCTATTTTTTTTAAGTCTGCCCTAGTGTGGAATCTCAGAGCGGGGAATTCTGGTTACATTATTCATTTTGCAGACAGAGATTGTGGATTCCACAAGTCCAGCTCTAGGACTGGTTTCAGGTGGTTTCTGACTCTGCACACTAATCCCAATCTGGTCAAACCACAGTCGTTGTCCTCTGGTGTCTGCAGGAAGAAGAGTGCGGATGGGAGCTGTCTCAGAAACTCAAACAAAGACAAGCCAGAGAGTGAGGCATCCTCACTCCGTTATCTCACAACTGGCTGGGGTAACATCTGTATGGACGAATGGAGCAGAAAGGAGGCAAGGATTGTCCCTACCTTCAAAGAGGCCCTCTGTTTCCTGTCCTCCACAGCCCTAGAGGCTGGTCCATTTCAAAGGACCTCAGTAATGCTTTGGAGGGGCCTTGTTAATCACACAGCAGAGTTTCAGGCTCCCTCCAAACATTATCATCTGTACCATTCTTGTGAAGGGGATCCAAAGTGGAATCCTCAGATGCATCAGTCAAGCCGGTAGTAGGGACCTTGCAGGCAGTTTTAAACAGGAGTGACCATTAGACAACTCTCCCTGTGCAGGCAAGAGATAACAAGCATTTACAATGCAACGGTTTCGCCTTTGCAAAAGTTAGAGCTATTGGCATTGTAAATGACAACATTTGTATTTATGTGTTGGTTTTGAAAACAGATAAATAAATGGCATTGTCATTTACAATGCCAATAGCTTAATCTCTCGCAAATGCAACACACACACACCCACAGAGAGGCCCCCCACACAGAGCCCCCCCACACACACCCACAGAGCCCCCCCCACACACCCACACAGAGCCCCCCCACACAGAGCCCCACCACACACCCACACAGAGCCCCCCCACACACCCACACAGAGCCCCCCCACACACCCACACAGAGCCCCCCCACACACTGCGAGCCCCCCCACACACTGCGAGATATGTGACTAGAGGTCTCGAGGCAGACAGGTTTTCTCATGCTCCGATTTAAAACACCCCGTCCTATCTTGCAGATGGACGGGGGAGGGGTTAATTTTCTAATTTCTACTCCATTTCAATAATCCTACAGTTTGGTAGCTGCAGAAGAGGCTATAACTATTTCACTCCCATTAGTGATATTGCAGGTCTCTAACTCTTTATTTTAGACATCACTATTTTTTTTTTCACAGAAGCAAAGTTTATTGCAATCCTTGTGGGAGAGCTAGTATTTCTTTAAACTTTTGCTACAAGCACTCTCTGTACTGCACTTGTCCTATGTTCAGAAAGGTGCTGTGTCATGTTTGACTCTTATGTTCTCTTTTGGTTCATTGTTACATAGAATAAAGTCTTCCTGCATCCGTCTGGGTCTCTTTGGGTCCAGTGGACTCCCTTTCCTTCTTGTAAAAGCCATAGTACCTCCCGGTTTCCGCCAGGATTCTTCAACTGGCAGTTCTCCTAGTTGCACGAGTTTGTGCGGCACAAGTTGTATAGCTGCATGTCATCTGATGCCATTTTGCAGGCCTGTACTTAACGGTGCTCAAATCTTTCAGCGCATCTACGTAGGTGTGTGGTGCATGCGCCTGATTAAATGTGAACCTTATTTGAGGTGCAGGCACCGGCAGAACCTCAAAATGTACATATCTACTACTTCACCCCGTTAAAGGGACAGTGACTTTGTCTGACATCCCGAGACCACTAGCCACCAGGAGCCTGCATAAAATATCAAGAAAACTCCTCGCACAGGTTAACGTGTAGCTGGGCCATTAGCGAGATTAAAGACTGCTTGTGGCATGTGCATGCACAATCGGCAGCCAATCTCTTTCTTATCTGAGCATTAACACTAAAGGAATGTCTCTTTATAAAACGTAGTTTCCGCAGCACGTCATTAAACAGCACACAGAACAAACCGTGCCACCGGTGGGCTTTCAGATATCACTCGGAGACATTTTTAAGTTCAGGCGCATGGGATTCACAACAATTAGAACAAATCACATTATTGGTTTCTCCTTTCTTTGTGTGATGATATATTTTATAGATTGGGTGTGACTGTTTGACACCCACGAAATCATCTCAGTGTTTTAGTTAAGGACATGAATACAGTCCCCGACATGGACCTGTCTCAAAGTGCATTTTTAAATACTTTCAGGTCCGAGACCAGGAGGGACCCGGCCCACTTAAAGCATTGGCATGTTCTTGCCCCTGTTTGTAGAAACGCCGAACCGCCATTAATACTCTCAACCATTTTCAAAATAGGTTTTTATTGTTTAGGCCGAGGAGTAGGGGGACCGTGAGAGGAAGTTAGACCAAGGAACAGCGCAAAAAATGTTTCTGACATCACCCAGGACAGGAAACATTGATGTAGACATTTCCAGAACAGGCACGTGACAGATATGAGAAATGTAAAGAAAAAAATGCAAAACAGCAATAATCGTGACGTTCCTTTTACTGCACCGAGTCCAGTTTACTCCTGCAGCTGTTGCTCTGCCTTCTACGTCACCCCTGCAAGAAAATGTTCAAATCGGCCTAAAGAGGACACGAGCCAAGAAGCTGTCCCCGGCCCGCTCTCTGGAGGGGTCCGCGCCCTGCTCCGGACATGAGGCAGAGATTAAGGGCGATCGTTGGCCGGAGCCAAAGGTGGGCCTGAGCGATGCCGCACCGGAAGTCAGGACGCAGGGGGCCTCCCACTAACCCCACACCAGGAATGACACGCCCGGAATGAAGGGCACACCCCAGTCATGTAACACCTCCTTTCCCCGCCTCTAGGCGCATCCCTGGCCCCACTGCTCCTCGGTCCTCCCAGTCCCGCTGGCTGACCCCTTCCTCCAGAACGAGGCCCGGTTTAGCGTCTTCATCTTGAATACCCAAACGTATAGAAGCCGCTGCCTCCTGATATGTATGTAGCCTACGAAGGAAATGTGGCTTAGATGATAGTTGCTAAGTTAGGCCGGGTCATTGAAACTTTGCACTGATGTAAACACCTTTAAAAATGCACCTTTTTGTTGCTTCTGTAATTTGGAACAGAGCAGAAACATTTCGCCTGGCCACATTGCAAAAAAAGATTTCCACACCAACGGAAAACAAGAAGCACGGGCACACGAACGGGGGGAGGGGGCGGGAACGGGCACATGGACAGCGGGAGGGGGGCGGGAATGGGCACACTAACAGCGGGAGAGGGGGGCGAAAAATGGATAAAAAAAAATATTAAAAAATGCCGCTTACCTGCAAGGAAAGAAATCGCGCAGCCCACCGCATCCTGGCAACTTCAGTCTCGCAGCCCACTCCTGCAAAGGACACTTTGAAACTGACCAAAACAGGACGAGAAAAAAAAACAAAAAGATCAGCCCACCGCCGCATGACGTGAGCAGAAAGCCTAAAATTCTCGGGAACGCCCCCGAATCTGCTCCGCAATTGACAGACAGATCTATGTTCCAATGGCTAGCCTCCATTTATGGAGCTAGCCAATGGAACAGAGGGCGGATTCCCAAGCCACATACTGTAGACATAAGATTTCGCCTGCGCCGAAAAGCTGCGCGGTGCGCAGCTTTCGACAGGCGAAACCTAAAAAGGGCTGGTCTCAGGTATAATAATTCATGCCACCAGTGTCAGCCTAGTAAGCAGAGATGCTTACAAAATGTGGGTGCATATGATGTGCCCTTCCAGACCAGAGAGCCCTGCTCCGGGATGCAATCATGCATGATTGTATGGCACTTACTTTTCTTTAAAATACTTGGATCAACAGCAAGAGAAGGGAAAACACAAAAGGGGAAAGAAGACAAATTTTGAAAAACAGTGAAAAGGAAAGAAAGCAGGGATGAAAAAGTACCTGAAGAGAGAGTTAAGAGGCAGAGTGTGTCTGGTGTTGGATTAAAGAGGAATCCGGTGGAATCAAGGCTGCACAGCCTTGGTATTCGACACTCCAACTTTTGATAGTGACAGCTGTAGCCTTGCAAGAAACATTTTTGGCCCGAGCACATATTGTTTCACAAAGTAAGCACTGGTCATGTGCACAGAGGGTAAACCTCAACAATACCTGTAGACCGCTACATGGGGATCTCAAGTCAGGAATGCATGTTCTCCAGAGCCTTCATAGGGACATTTTTGCCTCAAGAAGAAGTGTGCCTAACAGGTGATATGTATTTGGTATGGGGTGGTAACTCAAAACTCTGGAAGGCACACAATAGCACTTGATACTTCAGTGTTTAGCCAGAGCCTTTACTTTTAAAAAGAAAAGTACCAATACATCCCTTTAGCAACTGACCATCAGGGGAGTGAGGCAAGGCAATCCTAGGCTTACTCAGGGAGGGTAGTATGGGTTAGAAAGTCAGAATTTAGCATACAAGCTAATAAAATTTAATAAATCCATGCCAAGTCAGTGCTTTTACTTTTAAAAAGCGCTTTCATTTACGCACAAGTAAATATTAAATATAACAAAAAGCTAGAGATCTGTTTAAGAAGCTCTCTCTGTATTATGTAATGTAAAACCCTATCCTACAGTGTTTGTCACAGAATTTGCAGTATAAAACCCCTTCCTGATAAGTGTTTGGCATAGAGTTCACAATGTAACAACCATTTCTGTTGCATGTGTCAGATAGTTCACAATGAAAAAAAACTTCCTATTTTATTCGTCAGAGTTCACAAAGTAAAATCCATACAAAAGGGCTGATTTAGAATTTGATGGGTGACCGTAAGTCCATTGGTATGGCGGAGTATTTTACTCTCACCATACAGCGGGTCCTCCGCCCACTAAATTTAGACTTGTCCGCCAGCCCTGGAAACAACTATAAGCATTGGCAGGAACTGCTGTCACAGTGGTTCTGTCAATGCATTCAAAGTTTGACGGACAGTACAGTCAAAATTACGGCACCGTCTGTCAACCTTTTAACACGTTTTTGTTTTTTCAACAAAAACAGTGTCACCAAGTGGGATTTTTTTTTAAACAGTAGCTAATGACCCCCTCACAATGGGAATTTTTTCTAATGGTGTGAGGGTCATTCAAACGTTTTTACTGTCCTTACCGGCAAATTTTTCACAGCTGTAAGAGAGAGTGAAAACTGGCCATTCGACCACCCACTTTAAATCAGGCAGGCGGTCGAATAGACAAACCTCTGACAGGCCTTACTCCATTGCCCATTAGAGGAGTATGTCAGAGATGGAGCTGGAGTAGTCTCAATTGCTGACATATTCAAGGTCCATCCAGCTGTAAATAAGGCGGGCAGACCTTCAGTTTGGTGGACAGGGTGCTCTGTTGCTGTTGTGATGGAGTACACTTTGAATCAGCCCCATGGTCACTCCATAATGCATTTGACACAGAGTCTGCACCAACAATGTCTTCATCAGCTTTCAGCAATGGAACTACTTCATATATTGGCTGCCCAACTGCTGCCGTATCCAATACTCTCAAAGAATGCCAACAAAGGGGCAGAGCCAAAACCCCTCTCTCTACACTGCTTTTTAATGATTGTTTTTGGTGCTTGCTTTTCTTTCAGCATACAGCGAATCCTGTCCCTAGCCAGATTAAAAAAATGTCATGATAGTAAAGTGCTCTCCTGCTTCTTGAAGCCAGGTCCCAGCTCTATCAAGTACTTCAAATACCAAGCAGTGACAAAGCCAATAGGTATTGCCTGTGAAACTACTTTGTTGCCAATGCCTTTTGCGTCCAACGTAGCTGCAGCGAATGTGCACGCTTTCGCAGCAACCCTCTTGGAAAGGGATTTGTTGAAATATTACAAAATGCATTAAAAGATGGCCATCATGAATGTACACTTCCCCTGAGGCTAGCTGGGATAAATCAAAAACATGGATAAAACCAATAGGTTTCAATGCATGTTACCTTCTCCCCTCCTTGCTCTCCAGCGTTATCTCAATTTTGTGTCTGACGTGGTCTTTAAAACAAGCTTTGCTGATGGGTGTTTTAATAATGAGGGAGAATATTGGGTAAGGAAGAGGGGACGCTTTCCAAATTGAAAAAAAGCTTTCTCACCCATAGTCATACTAGAGAATTGGCTGGGACCAACTAGAAAACTCAAGTGAATTAAACCGGTATAGCTGCAGATAATATGCAGCGCACTAGAGGGCGCATCTCTTACCACCATCTGACCCCCTGCTCACAAACAGCTTTCAAGAGAAAACCTCAAAAAGTACCACAATAGGAATGGAGGGGCCTGCTGCGGACTGGTTAGTTGAACACTTGATACTCAACCACCTAAAACCCAAACGCCTGTTCAACTTCTTTTCAGTTGAGCACGCCCATCGTGTGCTTGGAGGAAGGCCTAGGCCTGGGCCCCCCCCAGCGCACCATCATTGCTCGCATTCTAAACTTTCGCGACCGCGACGCCATCCTGCAGGCCGCACGGTCAATGGGTGACCTCTGTCTTGAGAACGCCACGATCCGGTTCTTCCCAGATTTCACCCTGCATGTCCAGCTTCAACATCGCTCCTTTGAATGGGTGAAGAGAGCCCTCAGGGAGCAAGGGGTGAAATATATGATGCTCTTCCCGGTGCGTCTCAAAATCATGGATGGATACAAGGCTTACTTCTTTGAATCGCCAGAGGTAGCCAACGATTGGCTGGAGGGCTGGCGGACAGTTGCCAGGAAAGGTAACCCTCAGAGATCGGACCAACGCACCAATGGGCAGGACACTGAGAACGCTGAAAGATCTCTACACGGCAGCCAGGGCCATGAGAGAAGGGCCATCAAGTGATTGGCAGTTGCGGACCCTCTGAGACTGAATACTGCAATGTGGTTGTGGGAGGGGGGGTGACTTCGGCGTACGGAGCCTCCCACTGTGGAGACTCTTGGACTCCTTTGTTAAGGCTCCAGGGCTCTGGGGGCACTTGAGGGTGTTCGTCTCTCGCTGGGGGTGGGCCTCACTGGGAGCTTGTCATCGAGACACTACATTGGACTGCCCCATAACAGCACTCATGGGGGTCAGACATGCGTTAGTTTAGTATACTTCTCGCTGACTGCAAGGTCATGTTTCCTCATACATGTTGTGTGGGATTGTTTTGGGGCGGCAGGCACTCTGCATGTTTCCAAGGTGGGAGGTTGGGGTCCCATCTAGCAGGGAGGCAGGGTGGGGTTGTTGGCGGGGGGAGGGGGAATATGTTTCTGGGGTTCGTACATTATGCTCTAGTCCACTATAGTCCTTCAGCACGTGGTATCCTGCATGACGACACAGTGGGTTCATTCACATGTCCGGTACTGTTAGCTCTCGAGATCTGTGATGGATACCCAAACTAAGTGTACAATATGGACGTGGAACGTTAATGGATTGGGGAATAAAATTAAGAGGACACTAGTATTACAACACCTTAACCTTTTCAGCGCTACCGCGTTTCCCCCTCCGGTGCTGGGCCCTAATGAAAACGGGCGTGGTCATGACGGAACGGTTCCGTCATGAGCACAGCTCAACCGTAGCTCATGACGGAACCGTTCCGTCATGAGCATCGAAGGGGTTAAGCGACACTCCCCAGATGTGGTCTTCGTTCAGGAGACGCACCTGTGTGGAAACAGGTGCAAGGCCCTCGATAGTTTTGGGTATAAACTAGTTGCACATTCAGGGTACACGTCAGGATCCAGGGGGGTGGGCATCCTTTTCCGCAATGCCCCGCCGGCGGTCCTACTGGGCACGTGGTCTGATGATGCAGGCTGCTTTGCCGCAGCCACGGTGAAGTGGAGGGCCGCACAGTAGTCTTTTGCCCTTGCTACATCCCACCGGGACTGCAATCAACTGTGCTTCCCTGACTGGGCCCATTTCTGCTTGATCTTCCCCAGGAGCTCCCGGGGAAGGGTCCGGTTACAGGGGGGAACGAGGCCTAGAGGGCTTTGTCACGGCACTGGGCCTCAGTGACCTCTAGCGCACACACCACCCCTCGAGTAGACAATACACTTTCTATTCAGCTCGACATGGGACTTCTTCCAGACTCGACTACTTTTTTACTCGCTCTGACCAGCTGGGTGCCTTTACTGACCCTGGTATCTTGGCCCGTGGGATCTCGGATCATGCGCCGGTCGGGGTTACGCTGCAGGGCCCGGTCATTAGGAAGGCCTCATTCCCGAGGATTGACCCATGGCATCTCAGGGATCAAACTATTGGGGATAAACTCCGCGAGGGTTCATGACTTTTGAGGAAAATCAGGGCTCAGTGGCCACCCATGTGACGTTATGGGAGGCATATAAAACGGTGCTAAGGGGTCAGGCACAGACATTGATCGTGCTCAACGGAAAGAGGAGCGCCTGCGGGTTAGTGAACTTGAACAGGATGTACTGCGGATGGAGCGGGATGCCGCTACAGCCTCTTCGGCTGATCTTCGCCACAGATTCTCACTCAAACAGCAGGAACTACGTTTGCTAGCTGAGGAGGAGGCAAGGGCCTACGCGCTGGCCACACAGCGCCGGCTGTATGACTGGGGGACAAATAACTCAAGTTGCTTGCCTGGTTGAAGCGGCGAGGTAGGGAACGCTCCTGGGTGGCGGATGTGATCAACGAGTCGGGGTCCTTAGTATCCAACAGCATGGCTATAGCAGAGGCGTTCGCGCCGCATTTTGATAGAGTGTACACGCCGGTGTGCACTAGGACCGAGGGCGAGTGTACTGAATTCTTACAGGATTTTGCGCTGCCACGGTTGTCTCAAGAGCAGAGCGACCGCCTCAATGAGGACCTCACGGGAGAGGAAATCGGTAAGGCCCTTAATTCGCTTCAGTCCGGGAAAGCGCCTTGTCCCAATGGGCTCCCGATAGAAATATATAAGAGTCAGGCAAATGTCGTTATCAAACCCCTTCTCCAGATGCTCTCAGAAGCCCGAGAGGTGGGTGTGCCCCCCGATCACCGATAGTGGTAATTTATAAGGCCGGGAAACCGCAGGAACAATGTTCCTCATGCCGGCCCATCAAAACTCATTAGTGTGGAGGCCAAAGTCCTGGCAAAGGCCATGGCGGACAGACTGACCTCGGTTCTTCCAGACTTGGTACATGTGGACCAGTCCGGGTTAATGCCCAGCAGGAGTACCCGCCACAACTTGCGACGTCTTTTCGGAGGGATGTATGACGTTACAACGCAGGCTATTACAACGCCTGCCTTTACAACGCGGTTTTTACATCGCAATCCATTACAACGCATAGTGCTTTTGGGTGTTGGATAGTGAATAGTTTAATTTACTATTCCAACTCCAGTCCCCGTGGACACTAGGGAAGGTGTTGGATAGTAAATTAAACGTATTCCCTATCCTAGAGCGCCCCCTAGCGCAATGCGTTGTAATGGTTTGCGTTGTAATGACCGCGTTGTAATGGTATTGCGTTGTAAAAGTTTCGTTGTAAAGGTTGTTTACCCTTTTCGGAGTGCTGTACATTACTGAGGATGTGGGAGAGGCGCAGACGGCATTGATGTCATTGGATGCAGCAAAGGCATTCGACATCATCGAATGGCCCTTCCTATTTATGGTGCTTCAGAGATTTGGCTTTGGCCTGACCTTTTGCGGGTGTGTGCGTCTTCTGTATGAACAACCGATGGCTCGGGTTAGAGTGAAGGGGACTGTGTCCAGGGTGTTTCCCCTCAGGAGAGGCACCAGACAGGGCTGTTCCCTGTCTCCTCTCCTGTTTGCCCTGGCCTTAGAGCCACTGGCTCATTGGATCAGGAGGGATAGGTCTTTTTGAGGGTTGGCTCTGATGGACGACTGGGAGGAGCGTATATCCCTATACGCCGACGATATTTTATTATATATGGTGTGGCCTTATTACTCGACAGCGCAGGCACTACATCTTTTTGAATTGTTTGGTAGCTATTCTGGGTACACCATAAATTGGGGGAAGTCGATCAGTTTCCCTTTGTCAGGCCCCCCTCCGCGGGGCCCCACTAGATGCCCAGCTGCCGCCGTTATGGATGGCTTTAAATATTTGGGGGTCCACATAACTCGGAACGTTGGGGAGTTCCTCAACAAGAACCTCAAACCCCAATTGGCTTGACTTGGGGCCGATGTCAGTCATTGGCGATCACTACCGCTTTCCCTCA
This sequence comes from Lissotriton helveticus, assembly GCF_964261635.1. Classification (NCBI taxonomy): domain Eukaryota; kingdom Metazoa; phylum Chordata; class Amphibia; order Caudata; family Salamandridae; genus Lissotriton; species Lissotriton helveticus. The sequence goes on along the minus strand of NC_136072.1, from coordinate 820,525,798 downwards.
TGGGACGCGCTGCATTATTTAAGATGGCGCCCTGCCAAGGTTGCTATATATCTTATAAAACACACCATACCCTGTTCCTCAGGGATTGTTAACGCATATCTCACAGGCAGTGCGTACCCTGCTCTGGAATGGCGGGACTCCTAGAATAGCACTTAGCAAACTCACCAGAGGGGTGTACGACGGAGGCCAAGCGCTCGCCGATGTGCGTCTATACTACTGGGCCTCTCAGCTCCAGGTAGTTAATGACTTGGTGTATGTGGATGTCTCCAAACCGGCCTACAGAGTGGACAGACTAGTAATGCCTGGGGGAAACAGTGAACATCTGCTTTATGCCCAAAGGCTGGGAAAAGAGTGGCCTGAGCATACGAGGGTGGTGGTCCAGTGTTGGAGGGAGGCAAATAAGTTTCTGGGGTGGGCAGGCAGATTGACCGGTAGAACCCCCTGTGGTTTGGAGACCAGCTGCGCGAGGTGTCACGGCTGACTGGCTTTGGTGGCTGGAGATTGATTGGCATAGACTATCTGGAGGACATCTGGAAGGGATCTGCCCCCGCTCCTTTGCATACCTTAAGAAGGAGTACGACCTTCACGATTCCCAACACTTTCACTACATGCGCCTTACACATGCCATCTGCTCCCACCTGGATAGAGATTCCTCCATCCCGGAGTATTCCCCTCTAGAGGGTAGGCTATTATTAGACCCTATATTTGAGAAGCCCACGTCCACCAGTTACCGTAAACTCATAAACAATATGCCGGGCCCCTTGGTGAAGCTCAGAGCGACGTGGTCCTGAGACATAGGTACCCTCGTAGATGATGACTGGCAGGATGACATACAGAGACCACGTGAGATAGCAATTCGTCCTAGGTTCCGATTGGTTCAATTGAAAATACTCCACTGTATATACTAACCCGCACACACTTATATGAATGGGGCAGGAGTCCATCGGCCCTCTGTTTGAGGGGTTGCCAGGGGGAGGGTACCTTCTACCACATACTGTGGGAGTGCCAGGCATTCGTTCCTTTTTGGACCAAAGTTACAGACACGATGTCAAGAGTTGTGGGCGACACAGTCCCACTGGAACCAAGGTGGCTTTTGTTGATGATTAAGGGAGACACAGATTGGTCAAGACACGTTGAACTGTGGTTGGCCTTGGCGGCGGAGGAGGCTAAAAGAAACTTAGCCAGGGGCTGGGGCTCACGGACTCACCCGTCCTGGGAGCAGTGGAGGAGGTACCTAGATTGGTGCCAAAGAGCAGAGGAAACCATCTATTAGAGCAGGGGATGCAGGAAGAAATGGAAAAAGATTTGGGGACCATGGCGGAAATATAGGGAGGCGGGAGGGGGCACTGAGGAGTAATCATGTACGTGTTTAACCCAATTGTGTACTGTTGTGCTATCTTTCCTTTTTACCACAATGCAGTTTTCCAACTTGACTTTTGATTAATGACCACTATGACTTGGTACTAAGAGCAAAGTTTAATAAAAAGAATTATAAAAAAATAAAAAATAAAAAAGTGACACAGTAAAATAAAGATATAAGAACACTCTTTCTCTTTTTGCTGTGTTCAGAGAGTACACTTTTCATTGTACCCTGTATTGCCTTAAAGTAAGACGAGACGCATAACCTCAAGTGTTATACTTTTCTTTTAGGTGTACTTTGAAATGAGAAAACAGAAATGTGCTTAATTCACCATGTAATTTATTTCCTGTATCATCTCTTGTGCCTTATTATGTAGGCATCTCTAACCACTGATGGGAAACAATTAGTTGATTGTGAATTTCGTTCATTTTTGTATAGGCAAGAAGAGATTATTAAATAATTTGCCCAGAAACATAGGGGCATATTAGCAAGAACCTCGTTAACATTATCGCCGTTTTAGCAGCAGGAAACTGCCGCTAAAACGGCGATAATGGGATTGCTAATATGCATTATAGAATTCCAATAGAAGCCCAGGCTAGATGTGCAGGACATCTAACTTGGGCTTCTATTGGAATTCTATAACGCATATTAGCAAGCCCATTATCACCGTTTTAGCTGCAGTTTCCTGCCGCTAAAACGCCAATAATTCTAACGAGGTTCTTGCTAATATACCCCCTGGTACCCTAGTTCCAAAAGCGGGAGCTCTGCCCCAAGCCACATGATCCTGGCCTGTGAAAAGCACATTAGTTTCTCAGGGCAACCCATTCGCCACACAGTCGGTCCGCCACAGACAGAGCCGCGCCGCCCATCTGAATCCTAAACTTTAAGTGGCAGTCGAGAAATTGAAATCAATGTTCATCCGCTCTTCGTCCGCCTCCTTCTCCTGCCACGAGTGTCTGGATGAAAGACGGCATATGATGAAACCTGGCCAAAGTATTATGCAGCTATACCAGAAAAGGCCACACGGTGGTAGTATTTGTTAAAGAATAAAGCGCCTGGTAATGCAGTGTTCTTCGAAATCTGCATGATCTGTACGTTTCCAAATGCATGTAACTTACTCAGGTCCTGTTAAACAGTCTGAGAACCCTATGGATCTTGCGCGGTATTTTTAATCGGTAACCCCACCAGGGCCGGATTGAGGAGCAAAAAACATAAGCAGTCCTGGCAAAATGCTCAAGCCAGCACTACCCCCTTCGTCTCCTAGCACGATCTCTCTCTCTTTTTCCCTCCATCCATTCTTTTCCCATCCTTCTCCCCCTCACTCTTCTCCCTCTCTATTTTCTATCCACTGCCTTCCTTCCTTCCTCTCGTTTTCAATCTTTCTCTTGAAGGCTCAACATGTCAGCTGCACATAACCTAGGGGAGTAGGCTGCAGGCAAGGCACAAGTCCTATAAAAAGAAGTGGGGGGGGACTGACCAAGTAAGACAATATGCAAATGACCAAATGACATCACGATGTAGCGCTATAAAAGAAAAATAATTGTACTATTTAAATTATTTGTGTAAATACTGGGATAGTCTAACCCATCTGACAGTCTTACAGTGTCTGCATTTATATACAGGGGTAGAACAAAGGCAAAAGCATGCCTCTCTTAAGTACCTGTGAAGAGAAGGCAAGCTGTGTGATTTGGTTTCCCACAGTGGCATTTACATTTAAATGTAAGGTTTCAGTCAGCATATACAAACAAAAGGAGGCTGGATTGCCCCTTAACTTCGACCCAGCTGGAGGTGAAAAAAGGCCCCCTCGCTGCCTGCACGTTGCGGTGGGAATGGAAAGCAGGCCACGTGCAGGTGCTGCTGAAATTGTCCCGGTGTCTGAAAATGACACCAGGACAAGATCAGCATATTTCTGTGGGGGCCCAACTTCTTGGCAGGTGGGACGGCGTACACCCTGTGAAAAGAGTGGGGGGACGCCGTGTACCTGCATGAACCCCCGACTCGAGCCCTGGGAGTAGGGGAAACTAGTGACAGACAACTGGAGCGGCGCTGGACTTTCAAAGCCGGCCACCACGGGCTCCAGTCCACTGGGTATTACCAGGTGGAATAAAAGTCCTGTCTGGCTGCAAACCCCACCCAAATGTCCACTAGAACACCTAACAAACTGCTAAAGGGATTTATGAACGTCATGAAATGGCATCCTTACTTCTCCATTGGCAGTCAGTATTCCCGTTTTCTTAACCCCGAACATACCTATTCAGTGTTAATATTGAGTTTTTAGCCTTATCGAATGTACTAAAAAGAGGGATCCTTCACATTTTCACTGCTTATGTTACAACTATAAGCCATTGAGACATTTCTTGGAACCACTGGGTAGTAGTCGGGGAAGGCGGTGGGGGGGGGGGTTTGCTAGGGGGGCATGATGGGGGAGTGAAAGAGGGGGAGGAGGGAGAGCAGGTAGAAATAGAGGGAGATAACACAGTCCCTCCATGTACTACAAATCAAACCCTGAAATCAGCAGATATATCATCTAATCAAATTAGTGTAAGATCAAAATGCTTCTGGGCGAGACAAACAAGAATGGAGGGCAAAGTCACTGAATCAAGAGGAGAGAAGTGAAAAAAAGAATAAATCCATCCAACCATGTGAAAGGGGCAGACCCAAAGCCAACTGTGTGCATATGTGATGTATCTGAAAGAAGTCTGTAGACGAGACATAACAAACGGCAGTTTAATAGGTCTATTATTAACATAGGACCTAGAATGAATATGAAATGAAATGAAAGTTTTACAAAGCGCATATATGCCAATGCGTCTTAGCGCTAGCTGTCATTGAAACTAGACCAGGGGGAGATGGTAGGGACAAAGGCTTAGATGCAAAAAGCCATGTTTTTAGCGATTTTCTGATCAATTGTCTGTTGGTTTGATTTCTCAGACTAATGGGCAGAGTGTTCCACAGTTAAGGGGACAGATGGAAAAAACTTCTGCCACCCCATTTTACGGTGTTCACCCTGGGGACAACCAGTAGCGAGGCTGTCGATGACCTGAGGTTGCGTTGTGGGACGTGCTATCTGATATGCTTACTGAGATAGGCAGGTCCAGGCCTGTGAAGTGTCTTGTGCACAATGCATATTGACTTAAATTGGATCCTTGCCTGGACCGGGAGCCAGTGCAGTGCTTGAATAGTTTGGGAAACAGGACTGAATTTGGGAATTTTAAGCAGTAATCGTGCAGCTGTATTTTGTAATGATTGCAGCTTGCGTATAGTCCTCTTGTTTGCACCTAAGACGTTACAATAATTGATTTTTGATAGCACCAGAGCAACAATACCTTTTTTCCTAAGATCCATAGGAATGAAAGGTGCGATTTTTTGTAGGGTCTTCAACGTAAAAAAGCATGATGATGTAATGCAGTTATGCAATTGAAAGAAACGTTCTTAGGCAATATACAATCTATCACAATGAACAAATAAAATACAAGAAAAGAGCTCAGTGTAACTAACAAATATAGTAAATTATTTTAATTACAACAAACAAATATAAAATTCATCTTGAAACAATTATTGTTAAAAGGACATCAAATTGATGGCATTACATTAACAATGTTTTATTTTCTCCTTACACAATTGACATTAAAAATACATTAGAATTTAAAATCAAGAGTGGCAGAAATTAAATCTTCGACGCGCGTTTCAGCGCCAGTAGCGCCTTCATCAGGAAATGCCACAGGTAAACTTTTTGGTTTTTGCAATGTCTGATATTGTTCTGTGCGGTAGTGGAACCGATATACAGGAGAATTTTCTCTTTTTAAAAGTCGCTGATAATTGCGGATATTCTGACTGTTATTGCTACATGGGATATATTTGTAAAATAAGTCGCATTAAAGAAAGATAAATTCTAAGATGGAGCAAAAAGTTGCGTGGATCGCGAACCTTCGTAATGTATTTAAAACATATACGTTCCGATACGTCTGTGTAATACGATGCGTAAAGAGAAAGAATTGGATGGCAACCCTTCTTCTGTTTGAAAACACAATCCTTCTAGAACATAGTTAGCCGCAGACATAACATAATCCCTTTTTGGCTTGGATAAATCACAAGCGGTATCGACGCTCGACTCAACAAGGGATTATCTTATGTTCGCGGCTAACTATGTTCTAAAAGGATTGCGTTTTTAAACATAAGAAGAGTTGCCATCCAAGCAATTCTCTTCACGCATCGTTTTACACAGACGTATCTGAACGTATGTGTTTTTAATACATTCCGAAGGTTTGCGATCCACGCAACTTTTCGCTCCGCCTTAGAATTTATCTTTCTTTAATGTGACTTATTTTACAAAGATATCCCATGTAGCAATAACAGTCAGAATATCGGCAATTATCAGCGACTTTTAAAAAGGGCAAATTCTCCTGAATATCTGTCCCACTAACGCGCAGAACAGTATCAGACATTGCAAAAAGTTTACCTGTGGCATTTCCTGACGAAGGCGCTGCTGGCGACGAAGCGCGCATCGAAGATTTAATTCCTGCCACTCTTGATTTTAAATTCTACTGTATTTTTAAGGTCAATTGTGTAAGGAGAAAATAAAAAATTGTTAATTTAATGCCATCAATGTGATGTCTTTTTAACAAATAATTGTTTCAAGATGAATTTTATATTTGTTTGTTGTAATTAAAATAATTTACCATATTTGTTAGTTACACTGAGCTCTTTTCTTGTATTTTATTTGAATAAAACTTTTGTGGTTACTCAAAACCATTAAATAGGACATCAAACTATAATAAAACATTATTGTCAAGCAAAGGGAAAGGGGGAAACTTAAAATGGATAAAAACGTAAACATAATTAAAAACTGCGTTCGTTAGTCTGTTTCTACTTGGACTGGTAAGTCTCGATGGTTTGAGAATCATTGTTCCAGGCAAATGGCCTAGCTGTTGGGGGCCGTCAGTTTCTGGCGTGACTGTTGGATGAATTTGCTAAACACAGCCATATCTTTCACTGTTTCCGTTGTGAATAGATGGTAGACGGCCTCCTTTATAGAACTAATACCATGTCTAAGTAGGATTGGCTTTAGGTAAAGATTGCTCTCAGAGGACTGCCCCAGACAACAAAATAGAATGTGTGCAAAACTTTCTTGTTTGTATTTGCATAGCCGACACTCCGAGTGCCTTATCTCAGGTGACCTCGTAGGGTAGAGGTCTTTAAGGGGGAGAGGGTGTAGTCTGAATGCTAATATCCTGTTTACTGCTTGTTTACCCACAGCTTGGGTAAGGTGGAGTTTCGAAGTCTGTACTATCTGCGGAAGTTTTAGGGACTCATGGAAGCCTCTTGCTTCCAATGCTTCCAGGTCAGTTGTGCGCGAGCAGAGTCGAACCTGTCTTTTTGTTGAGCTTTTAATGGCAGCATAGTTGATTAACTCGGGATCCCAGTTATCCACTGCAAGATTCAAAGCTTCTTTGGCGGAGGAGAGGCTGTTTGACCACGGGTTTCCTGCTTCCAGAAAAATGTTCTTTATACTAGATTTCAGAGAGTTCTCTGGTGCCGCGGTGGTGAGGTAAAAATATTTGCTCATTGAGGCCAGTTCTTCTAATTTTTGTTGTGTCAGGACGAATTCGAGCCGCACTAAGGTGTTTCTGGTGCAGGTGGGTACATTGAATAGCTTTTTATAAGCCGAGCAGTGGATTTTTTCCAGGGCGCTAGATAGTTTTCCTGGGAAAGCCTGTTCTGCATAGTTCAATGATGGAATTAACTTCGCCCTTAGTACTCTTTGTATTGCTGTTGTTGTGGGGCTGTGTAAGGTTGCGTGCAGCTTCCCGAGGGCGTATGAGATGCGTTTCCCTTTTGCCCGTATTTTGTCCAGGTGTACTCCTGGGCGCCCTGTCTCGCTAAGCCAAACTCCCAGATAATTGTATTGTTGTATACAGTCCAAAGTCAGCTTTCCTATCCTCCATTTAGTCAGGTTTTTTTTCGGAAAAGGCCCAAATATTATTATTTTTGATTTGGCTGCATTCACGATCAGTTTGTTCTTTGCGTTGTAATTGCCCAGAGACGTTAGAGCTTTTTGAAGCCCGATTTTGGAATGATCTAATAGTACCAGATCATCGGCGTACTGCAGTAATTGAATCTTAGTATGACCGTGCCGCGGTGTTGCTAGTGATGCTCCGATCACAGCTTTGCCCATATCTGCAGTGTATAAGTTGAATAGCATTGGAGCTAAAACGCATCCTTGCTTCAGTCCGCGATTGGTGTCAATTTTCTCTGTGGCTACTGAGTTTGAGAGTTTGATTCTAACCCACGTTCTTGAGTATAATGATATGATGGCTTTTAATAAAAGAGGGTCGATGTTCCAGCTTTTCAATTTCTGCCCAAGAATAGAGCGGTCAACGCCATCAAAGGCCGCCGTATAGTCAATAAAACAGGCAAAGATGGGGAGAGATTTTCGTGCCACAGCCTTGTATGTTAGAGAAGAGAGCGCTATGATGTTGTCCACTGTTGAGGCTCCTGGTCTGAACCCTGTTTGGTAAAAGGGCAGAAGGCCCTCCTTGCTAACCCAGTTTGAAAGGTCTGCTAGTAAAGTACTTGTGTAGGCCTTTCCCTCAATGCCAAGCAGGGTGATCATGCGGTAGTTTTGAGTGTTGGATTTCGGCCCTTTCTTATGAATAGGGTGCAGTAACGATCCTCGCCAGGAGTCCGGGACGTTCCCCGTCATTCGACATTCAGCGTATAGCGCAGTCAGGTTTTCAGTCCAAAAGTCTGTATCTTGCCTGACTAAGGAACCTGGCAGGCCATTAAGTCCTGGCGCCCCGTTGGGTCTGATTTTTTTTAGAATAGTGTTAACTACGTTTTTTTCTGTAAGGGTCGGCTGCTTCATGATTTTTGTTAGGTTGGTGGAGTTGGTCAGTTGAGTTGCGTTATCCAGATCTATGTTTGATATAGTTGAGCTGCCTTCCTCTTTGTACAAGGTTCTCACGTGGGCTGTCCAAGAATCAGAATCAATTGAATTCTCCCTCTGTGTGCTTCCTTGATTTAAGGTGTTGAGGTATTGCCAGAACTCTTGCGATTTGCTTGGGCTCAGTAATCCAAAAATCTTTAGCCATTTTGCCTCAATTTGATCCCGTTTTGCGGGCCAAACTTGTTTTGAGTGTAATTTTGCTGTTTCTTGAAGGAGTTTTTTGTCCTGAGTTCAGCCAGTTTTCAGGTGTACCCTTCGTTTGGTTCGTACTTGTTTCGCACTTTCTCTGATAGCAGCGATGTAGCCAAGATTGTGCTTAGGATATGGTTTAGTTTTATTTGTTTTTCCTCCTTGTAGGTGTAGTACTAAGTTATGAGCGAGCAGATCCCTTTCTTCAATTGTTCCCCTATTTGTTTCATTTAGTGTCCCATCCGCCCATGCTTTTTTCCATTCCTCGAACTTGTGAGTGGGAGCCATGCCCCATTTAATCCTACTCACCAAAGTGTACAGTTCGACGCTATTTGTTGATCCGATTTGTTTTAACATGTAGTCGTTGCTTGCTGTGGAGTTTAAAGTGGTTATTAAAGCCGCATGGTCACTTTCCTTGCATTGTGCCACTTTGTACCCTGTCATTAGCTTCTGTAGCCGACTGCTTAATAGGATGTAATCAATTGTAGTGTGATTATTATACGTTGGCGGGCAGAGGGCTCCTGGAGTATCCTTTAGGAGTAAGGAGTGGGCTGATGATAGCTGATAGGCAAGCAAGAGGGCATTAAATGCTTCCGTGGCTGAAGAATTGTTGCTTTCGGCTGACTTTACCCCAATGTTATGAGTATTGAAGTCCCCGAGAATTATTAATTCCATATGGGCAAATTGTAGGAGGAGATTTTCAATATCGGCTATTAACTGGGAAAGCTTGTCCTTGGCTCCCAATCCGTGAGGGTTGTAGTAAACGTTGATTAACAGTATGGTCAAAGAGCCCTCACTTGATGAGAGGCCTTTCAGGAATGCCGACCATGTACGAGTTTGATGATGTTTTTATTTCACTAAATTGTATCTTCCGGGAGAGCCTGGTGTATATTGAAATTCCTCCTGACGGTCTACCAAAGATGTTCTCCTTAACAGCTGGTTTGTGATAGTCTGCGAATCCCCTTATTGATACTGGGTTAATAGCCCACGTTTCTTGAATGCAGATTATGTCCATTCCTTCGTAGAACGGGTGTATAGCCGGATGTTGTAATAATTTTGCTATCCCTGCTACATTCCAGGACATAATAGTCGAGCTCTGTCTACCAATTATCTTCATTTTTTTTGTACCTGGTAACTCTGCCTGCTGGTAGAGTGATCTATTCTTGATTGCGAGGGTGTACGGGTTAGGAGCTGTGGTTTAAGGCCCTGGGCACCCAAGACCAGTCTTCAATGGAATTGTTTTGTATTGAGCAGCACCGGGTGCCTTTGCCCGGGATTGTGGTGACCTTGATTAACCCATCACTTGTTAATTTTGTGTTTGTTCCACTATAGCTCCCGTGAAGTATGGAGAGTGTTTTTAGGTGTGGATTTGTTTTCTCCACTAACGGTGTCTTCCTTAGTGTATCAGGGATCCGAGAGGCGTTTGGTTGCTTCAAGTGGCAATGTTTCAGCGGCATAGGGTATTTTGTCGCCGGCCGATTCGAGATCTTTATGCCCCAGTCTTCCAATACTTTCTTATTTCTTTTTAGTGTGTGAGCCATATCTGGGTTGGAGAAGAGCAGTTCTGTGGGTACATTGGTGTCGCCTGGTCCTTGAGTGAGGAAGGAAACACTTTCAATGTCTGATGACTTTATACTTTCCAGGCCTGGGATGTTGGCGAAAAGTTTTAGTATGTTACTACGATTAAGTATGTCCCATTTGCCCTGCGAGGTGTATTCCGGGTGGAGGCATAGTTTCTGATCGTCCTGTGTGTAGGGGGTCTGGTTCTTATGTGTTCCATTTGCAGATGAGTCTTGGCGATTTAGGTCATGTGAGAGTTTCTGTGCCAAAACATTAGCGTCATCCTCTGCATGATTTGTGGTGGCTATCGACCAGTGGTCTGTGTTGTCCGTTTTTAATGTCGTGGGTAATGCTTCCCTTACTCCGTATGCTGCAGTCTTAATGGAGTCTTGAGAGTCCCTTCTGCCTACGCCCTGGTTGACTTCCTTTGCTGAGATTTTGGTTTTACTCTGCAAGGCTTTGTCCACCGCTTTAGTCAGCGGGAGGCTCTCTGGATATGGTACCTGGGATCCTGGCGAGGCGTGGCTGCCATCCCGAGTTATCTGTTCGTCGTGTTGGTTAGAGCTCTCGCTGATCTTTGCATCGCTTCTATCCCAAGCTTTGGGCCATTGGCCTATGCCCTCTTTTATGTGGTCACCAATGGTTGATTCAAGATTGGTTTTGCCTGGGTTAGTTGGCATAATGACTTTTCTGTCTGGAGTTGGTGGCTTTTGGGGGGTGTTGGACTCGAAGGTGTTCTTACTGTAAGTAGGAGTCTCTTTGGTTTCCGGCAATAATCATAGCCTAATTGAGCCATTTTGATTAGAGTTGCTTTTTCTTTGTTTGTTCAGCTTTTTTAGTTTTTTCTTGTTTTTCCGAGATAAATGGCAGGTGTCTAGGCTTGTCACGTGCTGGGTGTTTAAGTTTGCTTGTTCTTTGGCAATGGTGCTGCACGTGTCTGTAGTTGTTTCTAGCGCCCTGATTGGTTGCTCTACCTCCGTCCTTAGGGTATCCTGCTGGAATCCATTGCCGTTGGGATGGAAAGTCGGCTGTATTCCAGGCGAAGTGTGGTCCCTGTTAATCAGCTTCTGTGGGTCATTGCTCCTATGGCTGCTGGTTTCTATCTTTAGGTCTTCAATAAGAGTATTCATTATCCCTGGAAGTTTTTCCAAGCTGAGCAGCACAGGGCTGCATCCGCAGTCCTACGGTTTAGGTGTAGCTGTGGTGTTTGCCTGGGCACGGTGAATCAGGGAATTTAGGTCTTCTAATTTGGAATCTATGCCTGCTATCAGTCCAGCGACTGTGTGAAGGAGGCTTATCTGGACATCCAATTTGTCGGCGTGTATTATAGCAGCATTTACCATTGAAGACAAGACATCATTAATTAGTACAAGGTGATGATCCAATGTGGCCGACTGCCGCTCCGTTGTATGGTCCACCCCCTGACCTTGTTGGCTGTGTCTCATGCCTTTATGATCAGGTCCGGGGCTACCTAAGTTTGGGTAGTAAGTTGCTGAAGTTTGGAATGGTTCTGCTTGTGCACTAAGAGCAGAAACGCTGATTGCGCTTACCCCCTTGGTGTTGGTCGGCCCTATTGCCCGAGAATCTTCCTTCTCTCCGTTGGCCAGAGTGTCCCTTGGCGTGTCCCGGGGCTGTTGGATTGTTAAAGAGGGTGTGCTGTCTTGCCGGACGTTATTGCTAAGCAGAGTCGGTATTGTTATTGTTTGGGCTATTGGTGCTATGATTATTTTTGGTGATAACGGGATTGCCGGGCTCCTAGGAAAGTTGGTTCCTAAAGGATTAAAAGAGGCAGCTGTGGCCGAAGTAGTTGTGGCATTCTCTTGGTCTGCATCCTGGTACGCACAGTTAGGCGTTGTGAAGAAAAAAAAGTCTCTTATGTCTATTACTGACAATATTGATAGATGTTTTTCTGTTGCTACTGGAAAGTGAGCCCTTGTCTGGCGTTAGCACGTGTGAAGGTGCGGTCTGTCCTTGTGGGAGCTTGTTTGCCCGGAGTGGTACTGGTGGCAGATCTCCCTTGTGATCCACCTCTACCTCTACCTCTACCTCCGCCTCCACTTCCACTTGTGCTTCTTTATAGCTGGTCCCCATATTTGAGGCCCCTTCGCCGGAGGGGTAGAGCATTTTTTCCTTAAGGCGTTTTGCTGACTTGTGAGGGCGAGGTTTCTCTTGGTGTTGCAGAAGAGTCGAGTTTCTTGTTCTCATCTTTATATTTTCAGCCGGGAGGGGGGCCCGGGTTGAGACCTGGGCTAGGTCCTAATTACACCAGGTCGCTCCTATTCCAGGCAGACCTGCGCTGCTCCAAGGTCCGAGCCCCAACTTGTACCTGCGAGTTTTCACAGTCGCTGAACCCCCCGCCTGCAGGGCTTGTTGGGCTCTCTCTGGTCTGGTTCGATCCTCCCCTCCTGTTCTACCCCACAGGTCACAGCTCCTGTTGCATTGCAGGGGCTTAACGTGTGTGCAGGTCGCTGCTACTCCTATGGCACGCTGTTTTCACTGTGTTCGCTGTGCCGCTCTAACGGCTCCTTCGAGGCGACTTGCGGGAATTCCCTCCGGAGATTGAAAGCCTGGAGGGCGGTTGGCGGGCTAGGGTCAGGCAAGGATCGAGGAAGCGCTCTGCCACAGTGGTTTCTAACAAACAAGCTGGGCGGGGTGCGACGACCCGGCCTGTAAGCAGTCGCAGCTCCACAGCTCCAACCCCCAGCCCAGTCGCCGTGCTCCACCCGCTCACGGCTTAGTGCCGTCGAAGGTCCACCGCGGCGCGGCTTCCCCTCACCCTCCCTCACTCGTGGTTGGGGGGCCGTGTACCGTGTGCTGTTGCCGTTTGACTTATGCCGTATACGGGGCGGCTGTCCAAAGGCAAGGTACAGGGTGCTTTCAGAGCAGTTCGGTGCACCTCACAGCGCCTCGTCTTGCCGCGCCTCTCCTCACCTCGCCGAGTTGCCTTGCCTCGCCACTGCAGTCCCGGCTCAGTCTCGGTCTCGGCTCCGGTTTCAGGGGTACTCTGCCAGTGTCACACGGCACGCTGCTTCTGCTTCTGCAGCTTACAGGCTCCTGAGTTCGGCGATGGTGAGGCGCTTAGGCGTTTCGGCGTTTCAGCGTCCGTGCTCGCTTCAGCTTGCTTCGGCTGCGACTGCTGATGCTCCTCTCTGTATTTTATTTGTTTCATTGTGATAGATTGTATATTGCCTAAGAACCTTACTTTCAATTGCATATTTGCCCTGTCCTAGGAATTGTACTTCAATTTTACAGGGGTTCCTTGATACTCACATTGGAAGTAATGCAGTTAACCTGATCAGATAATGATAAATGGTCATCAATAGAGACGCAGAGGTTTTTTACCTTTTTGCTGGCGATGGGAAAGCCCCAGCTGCTTCCGGCCAACAGGAAGTATTCCAAAAGGAAGTATCCTTGCCAAACAATACCACTTCGGTTTTGTCAGTATTCAACTTTAAGCAGTTGTCATGCATCCACCTGAACCATACAATCGTTAAATTTAGTTGCCACGTCCTCAGGCTTTGAGGATAAAGACACCACTATTTGAGTGTCACTTGCATAACAAATGGCATTAAAGCCATGAGATCGAACGAGTTTGGCCAATGGAGTAACGTAGACATTGAACAAGGTTGGAGATTGCGAAGATCTCTGAGACACCCCACACGGCAGGGCATAGGGGTGAGATTTATGTTCTCCCATCACTATGGTTTGTTCTCTGTCTGTTAAATAGGATCTAAGAATGTTAGAGGCGGGGGCGTGGTCTGCCGTGCAGCGGAATGCCCTCTCTTTGAGTGAGCTCAGCCAGCCGGGAAATTAATCCTTTTATTCTCCGAACATATGGCAAAGTGTTGAGACTGTGACCAGAGCCTACAGGCTGCGGAACACCTGTGGATCCCAATACTGCAACTTCTGGGACCCACAGGCACCTTGAGGCTCCGTGGCGCGGGGGTTCATTAGGCGGCAGGAGGCCTGCGGTGACCTGTGTGAGCTGAGAGTGAGCGGCCTGGAAATTGAGCCTGCAGCTGCTGGTGGACTGAGGGCCGCGAATCGGAGGTGAAGGCAGAACTCCCCTGGCTGTGGCGCTTCTGTGCCTCGAGGTGTGTGGGCTGCCTGGGGAGTCGGGGAACGGTGGAGAGCTGCGCTACAGCCGCCCCTACCGATTGATGCCAGAGACTGTGTGAGCGGTAGGGAGTGGCGACGTCCTGAGAGCCCCGCTGTGCTACTTTGCCCGTTACAGAACTGCCTGAGTGTGCAGATCGATGTAGATCTGCTGCCACTACCAAGCATGCACTGTGAGGAGTTGCACATTACATGTGAGTGTCAGTATTAGAAAATAGCGCTTGAGTTGGTGCTACGTGTTGGACTGGGCCAGATCGAATAGAAGAACACCACACGAGAGGAGACACCGTTAATCTGCGGAGGCATGTGGGAGGGCTTTGCCATGCCCTACATGTGAGGCCAGTGGATGTGTGACCCTGAGCAGTTCGTATGGTGTTACGGGCTGCGGAGATCCTTGGGCTTGCTGTAAGTCATTGCGCTGCTGCCCTCCTCGGGAGCCGCAGTTGCTGGCTTAGGGCCTCCTGACTGCGCTCCTGTAGACCCTTGGGGATGTGAGTTTCTACATCGCACGTCTAGCGGAGCATGGAGTCTTGGCCTTGGGGCTTTGTGAGCTGGTAAGGAAATCCTTGAGACAATCAACAACCAGAGGCGTTGCCCTGCTGCAGACTCCCGGGGAGGCACGAGTGACCCGCGTGGGTACTGGTGGACCGAGAGAGGCTGATGTGTGACGCGTGGCTCTCAGTGCACTGAGTGGCGATTGAGGGAGAGTGAGACATGGACACAGCTGAAGACGCTCATGCTGGTGCTGAGTGGCAACTGGACGTGCTGGGTGTGGGCTGAATTTTCTAGGACTCTTCATCTCCTAATTGCCTCTGCACCATGGGTAAACAGGATGCTAAACAACCAAAGCTTACTTTTGATAACAAACGTGCCAGGCGCCATACTGAATCAAGCCCTGATGCACAGATGGACGGACAATAGGACATGCTCATGGAAGACCAGGGTGAAGATCCATGCACCCTCATGTTGGAGATGCACTCCAACTTAAGAAGCATAGACTCGAAGCTGGACACCCTGACTACGCAACTGGATTCGGTCAAGACACAGGTTGCCATGCACGAGACCTGTCTTGATGCCCTGGAAAACCGCCACACTGAATTTCACGAATTTAAGGTGGAAACTAAGGAACAGTTATTACATATGGACAAGTTATTAGGCATTATCTGTGCTAAGTATGATGATTTGGAGGTGAGGTGGCGTAGAAACAACCTACGCATTACTGGTATCCTGGAAACAACGGCCATATCCAAAATGGAGACCTACTTCACCAACTTTTCGATCCCCACCTATCCCCAGTCTTTGTAGTAGAGAGAGCACATAGATCCTTAAGACCGAGACCCCCGGTTGGGGCAACACCTCGGCCAATCCTGGCAAAGCTCTTGAACTATCAACACATTGATACCATCCAACGGCTGGCTAGGGAAAAGGGCCAAGTATCACACAAAGGAAATACTATTTCGTTCTACCCGGACTTTACCCCTGCTGTAAAGGCGGCACAACGAGAATTTCTCCCAGCCAAGCGAATCCTTCTTCAGGCACAGATCCCCTACTCCCTGTTATATCCTGGCAAACTGAAAAGTTTTGTATGATGGCACAGCCCATTTTTTCACAGATGCAATGTCCACTTTGAAGTTTGCCAAACATATTGGTGGGAAGCGCAACAAAGAAAGCAGAGGAGCAGAGTCGTCCGCAACTGGCCATCTTAGTGACAATGACTGACATGGGTATTGTATATCTCATCAGCCTGAGTGACTGCACTGCTATGATGTTGGTCTGGAGAGGGGCTGTACACTTTGCTGATGTGGGTTCCGCATTACATAATGTATCATTGTACCGTGTGCTTTAACATTCTTAGTGTACCTGTAACACTCTCCGCAGTACTCCCGGCCACCCTGTACGAACAGGGAAGATTGCCGGTATCGGTGCGCCCCCATGGGAAGGTTCACTATACCACTATGTGGCTATTCGAGTTCTAGTTTGTTCTGGGGGGGTATTCTACAATCTGATAGGGGGTTGGAGTGGGAGGTGGGTGGTGGGTAGGGAATGTTTCTTTGTTTTTTTGTCAACATGTTTGTATTTTGTTGGTCAGTATACACAGTCTGCAATTGGGAGCTGACATACCTCCGATGCTCGCACTACTTCAGTCAGGGTACTGTGTACGCAACCACGTTACAACACTAAATTTTCTCACGTGGAACATTAGAGGACTGAATGATAACAGGAAATCTAGACTCGTCCATGCTTATTTATCCAGACATAATATAGATGTTTGTTTATTGCAGGAGACGCACCTAAATGTAACACCATCGCAGAGGTTGAGGCATAATAGGTGGGGCAATGTATAGTCTTCTATTTACTCTAACTATGCCCGCGGAGTGGCTGTGCTGGTCAGAAAAGGAATGGACTGGCGGGAGGGTGAAGTACATAGAGATCCCGAGGGGAGGTATGTCCTCCTACATGGAGTGCTGGGAGGTGTTGCCCTGGTTGTTGTCGCAGTTTATGGCCCGAATGTAGACTCCCCCAATTTCTTGCAGGATATTTGTATTAAAATTTGGTTGCAGTACAATATTATGGGGTGGGGATTTTAATGCTATCCTGGATAATGACATGGACAGGAAAGGTGCGGCTCGTCCACTACACCCAGCTGCCAGTGCCGCCTTAAATGCCATAGTCTCAGAGGGGGATTTACTGGACATATGGCATAGTAGACACCCCTTAGTGAAAGAAGGCACATGTATTTCCGACCATCACAGTGCTTGGTCCCGTCTTGACTTCTGGTTAGTCTCCCATGATATTGCTGCTTGGACCACTGACATTTTGCATTTGCTGCACTCTTTATCGGATCAGGCCCCCTGTTTATTAAACTGTCGCTCCCGGGTTCGCTTCCCCGCGCTTTTTCTTGGCGCCTCCTGCCGCATGCCCTACTTGACGAAGCCTTTAAGGAGGAAATACGGATGGACATTACAGTTTACTTTTCCCTGAATACGGACTCAGTAGCTACTGAAGCTTCACTTTGGGATGCATTCAAGTTAGTTATTCGGGGTCAATGTATTGCCAGGCAGGCGGGAGTGTTAAAGGCTATCAGGGGCACGATTGCATCTCTGGAAACCCAGATAAGGGAGCTTGAGGAGCAATTTTACTCCAAATATTAGCCCCGAACCGTGGCTCTCCTGAAATCCAAACTGTCAGACTTCACAGAAGAGGCTCAACGTGAAGTTATATTTTTGGGAAAACATGCTGAGGTTCGGAGGTATGGGAAAGGCAATAGACTGGGCCGCACATTGGCTGGTATGATCCGACCCTCTCGGTTGACTGCATTCATTCGCGAAATACTGAATCCACAGGGTGCCACTATCAGGGGCCAAGAGGGCATTTTAGATGAGTTCTCTAACTTTTATTCTCACTTATACACCACCACTCAGGAGACGTGCCCAGAAGGGATGCAAGATTTTCTTAATTCATTAGCATTGGTCTGGTTCAACAACACTCATAGAGAGTATATGGACCTCCAGTTCACAGTGGAAGATGTAGCCCAAGTCATAAAAAGTTTACCGTTAGATAAGGCCCCTCGGCCCGATGGCCTGCCTACATCATTTTATAAAACATATGTGGAGGAATTGGCACCTCAGCTGTTAGCTGTAGATGAAGAAGCGTTGGAGATTGGAGTGTTACCTCAGTCCATGAGGGAAGCGATAATCATTACGCTCCTAAAAGCGGGGAGGCCGGAAGCGGAGCTGGATTCTTATCGGCACTATTAATGATAAATGTGGATGTTTAGATCCTAGCCAAGCTGAATGCTAATAGGCTGCAGCACCTGCTTCCCATCATTGTACTTCCTGACCAGTTGGTGTTCATTCCCGGGAGGTCGACCTCTCATAATTTGAGAACAATTTTCTCGGTACTGCATTATTTACATCCAGACGGATGTATGACGTTACAACGCATACTTTTACTCCGCATACCATTACAACGCGGTATTTACAACGAATACCGTTACAACGCATAGCGCTTTGGGGTGCTGGATAGTGGTAAGTATAATTTACTATTCTAACTCCAGTCCCCGTGGACCCTAGGGAAGGTGTTGGATAGTAAATTAAACTTACCTCTTATCCTAGAGCGCCCCCCAGCGCAATGCGTTGTAATGTCATGCGTTGTAATGCCCGCGTTGTAATGGTAGTGCGGAGTAAAAGTTGCGTCGTAACGGGTGTATACCCATCCAGACGTGCGAGCTGTGGTTGTGTTCTTGGACACCACCAAGGCATTTGATTCGCTTGAATGGCCATGTTTGTTTACAATTTTAGGTTGCATGGGGTTTAGTCCGCTTTTCAGGCTGTTGTATATTCTACCCAGCGCACGGGTTAAGGTGAATGGATTCATTTCTGTACCCTTTCTTATTTTGCGAGGTACGAGGCAGGGATGCCCCCTCTCTCCTTTGCTCTTCGCGATTGCGATGGAGCCCTTGGCGGCCTGCATCAGACAACATCACACAGCCCGCAGGTATAGGGTTCAGCTCCCGGAGCCTACTTATTTTCCTGTATGCAGATGACGTGACTTTATATAATATCAATCCAGAGGAGAACCTAGATACCATCTTGAGGGAGTTTGTCCGATTCGGAGGTCTGATTGGTATCTTCATCAACTGGGCCAAGTCGGTGATATTTCCACTGACTGATGGTACACCCCCGGTGTTGTCTGAGTTCCTCCTGAGATGGGAGACTGAGGCAGTTAAATATTTGGGGGCTTGGATCAGTCGGGATACACAGGAGGTATGGAACTTAAATTACGGATGGGCCATCGCGTGGTTGGAGGAGAAGGTTAAGATATGGACTGGGCTACCATTGTCCCTTGCCGGTAAGATAGCACTGGCTAAAATGGTTATTTTACCGAAGTTGTGGTACTTATTTGTTAAAATACCAATCCCTCTTACCCTGTACTTTTTTAGCACCCTGAAGTCGCAGCTGGTCTCCTTGGCGTGGGCAGGTGGACAGGCCAGAACCTCCTGGGACCTGCTGACGGTCCTGCTGAAACAGGGCGGCTTTGGTGCCCCAGACATGCACCTATATGCATTATGTGTCCAAGCTCAATTCTTACACTATTGGGACCACCTGACGCCCTTCCAGCCCCATGTAGCAGTAGAAACTGACGCAATGGCCCCCATCCCGCTCACGGTGGCACTTTACCAAAAGGCATGCCGCCACGCGGATATGTGGACTCATCTGGGACACTATGGGGTCGATTCCGATCCGGTAAAATGCGCTCCGAATCGTCGTACGGCGCGTTTTTTCCCCGTACGAATCGTACCCGTAGACGTCCCGTACGTACGATGAAGTACGATCCGTACTAGGTGCCGAACTCCGTACGAGTCGTACATGACTCCGTACGACTCAAATCTCCGTACGAATCGCACTCGGAACCCGCTGTACGCGACATCACTACGGTTCGCGGCTGGTTTTTACGACCCAGCAAGTACGATTCGTATCGGGTACGCACCGTACGACCCTTTTCCTACGGGAGCTGAAAACAGTCGTAAACGCACAGTTCGCGCCGAAACAGGTACGGAACGCCCCCCCCGAGTACGGCACGTACCCCCCATGATCGCAGGGGTACGCGCCGTACCCCTGTGATCATGCGGGGTACGTGCCGTACACCCAGCGTACATGGGGTACGCACCGTACCCCATGTACGGTGGGTGTACGGCACGTACCCCATGTACGCTGGGTGTACGGCACGTACCCCGCATGATCACAGGGGTACGGCGTGTACCCCTGCGATCATGGGGGGTACGCGCCGTACGGTGTGTAGGTGATCGTGCGCTTCTCCATACGAATCGACGTGTACCGTACGAATCGCGTCCAGGTCGGCCGATCGGGATCGGAATCGTCCGGTCGTACGGCGTCCGTACGAGTCGTACGGAAACGGCTCCGGATACGAATCGTACGGACGGGGATTTTACCGGATCGGAATCGACCCCTATGTTGGGCATGGGACGAGTTGCGTAAGAGAGCGGGTCTCCTGGTGTTATATGCCCCCTTCATCCCTCTACCGCAGAATCCAATGTTGCCTTGCATTCAGAAGGGGTCAGTAGGACACTTGCGCGAAAGATGAAGCTTCAGACTTTTGCTGATTTAAACCCGGGAGACACGTTCAATCCCCCCCGGCGGCGGATGTGGGACAAGCGGTTCAATTTGCTGAGCTCTTTTTATATCACAAGCTGCGCATGGTATGTCGCGCCCTTTGGGAAGGGACCCCGCTGGCTCTGCCGCCCCTGCCCGCATTGGAGAACTTGTTGAAATCCCTGTCTCCTCATAAACTCATCACACGATTGTTTACACAAAGGCAAAACACCACCCCGTTGGTAACACCCAAATCCCTGCATCACTCGAACAGCGAACTCTCAATCCCATTGACTGAAGCTCAGTGGGATTTCTGTTGTGGGCAGCTAACTGAACTCTCGTCTAACTATAAGCTGCAATTGATTCACGTTAAATATCTACATAGATTCTATAGAACACCTGTGAGTCTCTATCGTATGGGTCTTAGTGCAGATGATGGCTGATGGCGCTGTAACTACACCCCTGCCACATTTTTACATGTGGCGTGGGATTGCCCCAAGATTGCCGAATTCTGGTCCCCAATCTTCACCTTAGTGATTCAAATCCTTAATATGTCCGTTGTCTCATCCCCTACCCTTGGTTTATTAGGTTATGTTAAGGACACACCGCCCAAGCTGCGCATGCTACATGCACTACTTTTGTTGTTTGCTAAACGGCAGGTTGCAATCCACTGGGGCAGAGGTAAGGTGCCCTCCATTAAAGGATGGATTAATGATGTCACCTATGGTCACACACAGCTGAGCACATTTTGGGAACTTATGCCACCTACTTCTAGACCTCGGAACATATGGGAACCATTTCTGACCTGGGCTCAGAGTCAGCAAGAATCTATCGGAAAGCCAAACGTGGGCGAAACTAGACTGTGACATTGATATGATGGGGTTTTACTTTTCACTTATTTTAAGATTTTGTTCCCCTTCCTCACCTTCTGGATAATATGGGTTTCATAGATTTAGACAGTGACATCTTAGGCCCTCTATATTATTTCATGCAATGCAATTTTATTCTATTGTTGTTCTTTGTTGATCCTTATGCCTATCTAGACATATGATGAATATGAATATGTACTCCTGTATTGGTGGTGAGCTACCGGAGCATGTATTATTACAAAGCTACTGTGTATTGTATAGACTATGACCATTAAAACTTCTGCACAGATTTGATAAAATGCTGACCTGTTGTTTTGTAAAGCAATTTGGTTGTTGGAAAAATGTCAATTAAAAAAAAAAAAAGTATGTTAGAGGCTTCGCTTGTGATCCCTATTTTGGACAGGAGAGCAAAATCAGTATAGCCTTCCCTCCGCCGTCTAATTGGACACAAATCTCCTCGGTGGCAGCAATCAGTGCAGACTCTGTGCTGTGTAGGGGCCGAAATCCATGTTGTACAGGGTCCAGTTTATCATTAGACTCTAGAAAAAGAAGCAGTTCTTCGTTAAGAGCTTTTTCAAAATTTTTAGATGGAAATGGCAGACAGGAGATAGGCCGGAAATTGGTAACCTCCATAGGATCATGGGAAGGTTTTTTCAAAATGGGCCGAACTACGGATTTTTTCCAGGTGTTAGGGGAGCTGTTGTTAAGGAGGGGTAGTAAGTGGTCAGCAATAATGTTGGGGACCGTATGAAGGACCATAGCTGGACAGGGGTCCAGTGAGGATGCCGATTTTGTTGACAATGTGATCCTCTCAACTTGTTCTGGCGTTAAGTGATTAAACTTTTGTATGCGAGCCTGCATAGTAGCTTCACCTTTGTTAAACACATCCATGTTGTCCCCTGCTTGGCAGCTACAGAAATCATCATATACCTTTTTTACTTTGTTATGGAAAAACTCTGCTAACTTGTCACAGAAATCCATATTTGGGCTAAATTGTTTGCTTTTGCAAAATTTAGATAAGGCAGAGATTGATTTGAAAAGTTCTCTGGCTGAGTTTTTAGCAGAACTAATTTTCTCAGTAAAAAAAGTGTGATTTCGCTGAGATTATTGCCTCTTTATACTTTTCAATCGCCTTCTTGTAGTGTTTTTTTTCCTGTTGCAGTGTAATCTTTCCTCCATGCTCGTTCCTGAGCCCCGCACTTTTTCTTTAGATCTTTAAGCTCAGGTGTGTACCATGTGGCTGATGGTTGCTTCCTGCTGTTATGTATATGCCTCTCTGGTGCCAGCTTAGTGGCCGCAGAGTCAATTCAGCCATCAAAGTTAAGGCCTGCGGAGTCAGGTTCTGTATCGAAACAAGGGCTGTGGGAGCGTAAGACGGATTAAAGATCTGGAGTATTTATTTTTCGCCAGGAACATGTTATAACCATTCTCTTATTGTTTGATTCTTTGAGGGGCTGTACAGGAAGTGATAACTCAAAGAAAACAACCCTGTGATCTGTTCAGGTCCTAGGTAGGGTTCTGTTAAATTTGAT
Organism: Lissotriton helveticus; assembly: GCF_964261635.1. Taxonomy (NCBI): domain Eukaryota; kingdom Metazoa; phylum Chordata; class Amphibia; order Caudata; family Salamandridae; genus Lissotriton; species Lissotriton helveticus. The sequence continues at coordinate 820,503,113 of NC_136072.1, read as the reverse complement.
CCGAGTACAGGTGGTAAAAATGCCATCAAGAGTATGTTTACCTATGTGAGTTGGCTCGGTGACAATTTGATTTAAGTCAAAGCTCTTTAGTCCATCGATTAAATTGATGATGTCTCGACATTCAGTGCATTCTAAGTGAAAATTAAAATCTCCCAGTAGGGAAAAATTGGGATACTCCATAAATGACTCCATGACGGTCTGTATGGAGGAAATAAATGGATTCCTGAGGCCAGGTGGCCGGTAGATTAGTATCCCATCAAAAGCTATCGAGTTGTTGCATTTGGGTATGAATAGAATAGCTTCTTCCTCCAATTGAGGGATAGCTGCAAATGAGCATTAATGTTAGAGCGAAGGACAATAGCAATCCTCACGCAAAGTTGTCCTTCCCTATCAATTCTGAACAAATTGTAAAATAATGTGGTGCATCAGAGACAACACTTCCAGTCCAACCTTAGAGTTTCATTTAACAAGCAACTGCTTTCTGGCAGATGCAATTTTGGTTTACAGAGGTTTCAGCAATCAAATTAAAGTTTGAATGCCACAAAAAAACGGTTTAGAAAATAAAAAGTGAGTGCATACCTCTCAACTCACCCCCTCATCAGGAGGGTTTCAACCTCCTTGGATTCCTCTTCAACCTCCACACAAGTACACTGCCGCCTATAGACTTCCATTGATCATTCTACCTGAAGATGTTACCCTCTAAAAACGTGTTCATCTCCATTGATTTCAAAACCACTCAATCTCACTCTTCATTATTGTATATAAGATGCAACGGGGCTCGCATGCATCAAGACCAACACAGGTTACAGACACCAATACACATGGTGAGTAACCAGGTGCTGCACCAACCTTCCTTTTGCGTAGCACCTTTATTTATAACAGCACTTAAGTCATAGGGGCCATACCAATTATTACTGGCCTTGAGAGGAGGTGCCCACTGACCAGAAACCCCATTCCCAGATGTATAGTTTCCCTGGACACAACATTCCTCTCAAAATATGGAGACCAAACTAAAACAACAGGACCATGACAAACAGGAGTCATCTTGCTTCTAGACGATCCATCTCTGGTCAGGCAACAAAGTCTTGATATCTCTGTCCATTTTGACTGCTCTGGGTTTCAGTGACAGATGAGGACCCAACTTCTGACCCTTGGAATTGATCCAACAGCTCTGGTTCTGACATTTGACTGAGTCTGTTGTCACTCTCTATACGCTCTTCATCTGAGAGATCTCTTTGCAAACCCTCTTCCTGGCTGGTCGGAAATGTCTCTAACCCGCCTATAGACATTTTTGTACTTCTTTAGCCTGGAGGCGTTGCAAGTCAACTCTAAATTCATTCCCTGCACTGAAACTATTATGCCTTTTATTTCAGTCACTACCCAGGGCTTCAGGAAAAAGAATGGTTTGAAATTACTGCTGGCAGTGGGATCACGCTTTAGCACATAGTCTCCATCCTGCAGGCCTTTGGTCACGGCCCTCTGAAGTTTCCTCACTTTGGCACTTGCTTATCTTCTCCGGTCATGGATGGTGCTGCTGCTGAGAGTTTCAGGGATCCATGATGAGAGACAAGGAATGTCCTCACTTGGACAGCGACCCAATAGCACTACTGCTTGAGGACTTTTCATGAGAGCATGTGCGGTCTTTCTGAAACTTGTAAATAGCCTAATCAAGGCTGTTATTTTGTAGTTCAGATACTCAAGTAGAAGGTGACTTGTGAGTCATTTTCAGGAAGCCACACCTTCTGCGCCCGATCCTAAAATTCATTTTCAAAATGCCCTGATGCCCATGGTGTCCTAGGTGGAACATTTGCTCTGTGAAAGCTTTGGGAATGACAAGTTGCCTCCTTTGGAGGAGTCCAATGTCAGTGACTGAGAATTCATCTTTCACATTGTAGAGTAGTTGCACCAATATCTGTGCCTCTGCAGGGTTCCCTGGTCTCGGCTGATACACTATCTCAAAGGAATAGTCTTGGAGCTGGAGTACCCACTTTTCTGTGTGGGTCAGTGACTTTGATGTAGCCCCATTAAAAGCGGGATTAGTGGCTTGTGGTGCCTGCTAACTCAGAAATGACTGCCAAGGATACAGGTGAAAATGCTGCTCACCCTACCCTCAATAACATGACAATGACTTCCTTTTCTTCGTGGGAGTAGCAGTGTCTGGTTTCTGCTAGCGCCTGGCAGCCACATGCTACTGATGCCCACTGGTCAGTTTTTTTGCTGCTGAAGCAGGACCTCTCCTATCGCTGTTGGGCTGGCATAAACAAGAGTCAATGTCAGCCTAAGTGAAGTGGGCTTAAGCCAATAGCACACATATGGTCTTCTAGAACACTGCTGTTCGTCACGACCATGGAACTCTGATGTGTGGAGGTCGAGGACAACCCCCCACCCAGTAGTCCATCTATGTTTCTGGTAAGGTGAGAAAGCGTGTCCAGGATAAGGGTAAATTGAGGTTAGGAGGGAGAGGGACAGACATGCTCCTGCAGGTGGATTGTGAGAATAGCCAGAATGGGTGACACACAGCACATGGCCTCTCATCATAAGCTAAAGTGGGCTAGGTACCCATCCAGAGCAAGTAGGAGAAAAGTTGTAATTAGTCCCCAGGCATAAAAAGAGTCCTGCTAAAGAACTAAACAAGGATGGAACATCACTGCAGCACTGGGAAGGTGGGACTCTGGTAGAGAGAAAATAACTGACATACAAAGCTAATACTAAAGGATAGAGGTCAATCATTGATCAAGTAGATGCATGAAGACTGAGGAAACCGAATAGGGAGAAAACAAAAAAGGTGTGGGAGCTGACTACCATGGTGAGAACTGTAGCGAGGTGTTGAGAGAGTCAAAACAGCAGATGTTGTCACACAGCTTGCCCCTGTACTTTTAAGATCTTATATACTGACTGCCTCTAATAACCCAGAAGTGTAGTTATGGAAACGTCGTACTTATGGCTGGTGCTGTGTGACTCTGTAATCTATGACTCTGCTGTAATTCCCTATTTTCCATTATCTTGTCTTCCATCTTCTCAATATTCCCTGTCTCCTTGGCCTTCTTATGCCATAATCTCTTTGCTGACCTGACAGTAACCTCCACTTCACCCCACACATTATCCTCGTCCCTCTGAGATTTGGGCTGGGATGGGAATTTCTTGTGAAACTGAGAGACCAATCATAGGGTGTGAACAAAAGAAGCTGGTTCCCAAGAGTTGCACACTACCTTATATTTAGGCTTCCTGTTTTCAGTTTCTATTTTTGGTAAATTCTGGTGGGGTTTTTTCAGTGTTTTCAATATCTTAAAAAACAGCTGTTATCAGTGGTTACACAGTTTCGCGAATATAAAACCAAAAGAAAAGTGTTTTTCCGGTGTTTATGGAACCTTTTGCTTTTATTATTGCTTGCTTTCTGCACTGAAAGAACATGGTATATAGACAGTGTACTTATAGTGTATATGAGGTCCAAATAGATTTTTGCAAATTAATCTTATTGTAGTACACCACACAATACTTCTTCAGTGAGTCTTTGGGTCATGTGCGCTCGCTCATTCCTTCCCATGTAAACTTCTGTGAAAAGGCCCTCTCAGCATTCGGGCTGAGAACCATCAGCTAAGGGACACAGTTGGGATGACTCTTTCTTTGATGCCACATAAAGCACGAAATGATAAATATTTGCGTTTTAGTTCCTGTGCATTAGAAACCAGTGCACCAGAATGGACTAAAAAGTCAATAGCATCCCTCATTAACTCTTAAGATTGTAAAGATGCTTTCAGCATACCATCTAACAAGTGGCAAGGATCTACTACAGGGAATCACTTCAGCTCTGGTATCAAATTTTTTTTTTTATTTTTTTTTTTATTGCAAAGTTATATAGCATTATCATCACAGTACAGAGAAATACCTACAACCCTGAGGCCGGCTTACAGCATGGGATAAAGATAAGCAGAACATAGACCTTGTAGCCTCGTCTGGTTGCAGAGACGGCTTCTATCAACAGGATGTTCGATCGCGTGGAACGAATGTAATTCACAAGGAAAATACAATTTGCTTTTTATATTTTTTGTGTCTGTTTCCCATTTAAACTTAAACCAAAAAATAGAACAGAACAAAACTGCACACATGAATCAGTACGGTAATGGGTTACTCTTAGCATGTTATCTAGCATCGAAGGTGTCCTGTAAGGGACCAATTGTGCGAACCTCTCAAAGTCACATTCCGCCCACGCCTCCCTCCCCCACCAAGTCCCACCGCTATATGGTCAGCCCCTCCCCGTGCATGTAGAGTGTCCACCACTGGTCTCGACCCCTAATCAGTATCCCCCTCGTCATCAGAACCTTCAAGGTCCTCATCTGCCAGTGGCTCACAGATATCTCCTCTGTATGTGTTCCACGGTTGCCAGACCCCATTCCATTTACGCGGGTTATTTCTCAGTTTATAGACTGCCCTTTCTGTCGACATAAGCATGTCCATGTTCTTAATCCACTGTGCCAGCGTGGGGAGATCCGCCGTCCCCCATTTCTGTGCGATATCCCGTTTGGCCGTGATAAGTCCTATTGTGGTCCACGCCCTCTCATAGAAAGTAAGATCTGTAGGCCCCCATATATTCAGTAAACACAACCTTGGGTCCAGTGTAAGTGAGGTGTGGAGTGTTTGTGCGATAGTGCGTAGTATCCGCTGCCAAAAACAAACAATGCGTGGGCAGTCCCAAAGCGTGTGTAGGAACGTGCCCTCGTCCCCGCAGCCCCTAAGACAGTACGGATGATCCGCTCTCTGTAGTTTGTGTAGTGTTGTGCGGGTGTAATAAATACTATGTAAAATTTTAAGTTGTACCAAGCGGAATTTAGATGATATACCCCCCTCACGTGGAGACGCCATGGCTGCATTCCAGTCGGACTCGTCTAGGTCTCCGACGTCGGTCTTCCATTTGTCTTTTAGCTTTTGCAGCGGGTCAGGTACATTGTTGAGTATTTTACGATATGTTAATGAGGTTGCGCCTTCCTGCATGAAATCTGTGAGCAGACGGTCCTCCAGTGGGGAGGATTCAGGTGGAGATGTATCTGGTGGGATTGCCGCCTGTAGGGCGTGCCTAATCTGTATGTATCTATATAGCTCGCTATCCCTCAGTTCGTACTGTTCTTGAAGGGTCGCGAACGAGATCACTCCCTCCCCAGTCCACATATCTCCCACGGTCCCCAATGTTGTCCCACTGAGTGAATCCCCTAGTGCGCCGTAGATGACCCAGCGCTTTGGTGTCCCACAGAGGCGTGAGCTTTGTGATGGTCCCTCCCCATTGTAACTTCGCTTGTGCCTTGTACCACAGTTGAACGGTGTGTTTAGTGGGCCCTATGAGTTTCGCCGCAATGCCCCGGTGATACAGAGGTGCCAGTAAGCTATTTGTACCCAGTTGTACCCTGTCTGCTTTGAATGCCGGGTCCTCCTGCGGGGCGTGCAGCCACTGGTTTAGGATCTTAAGTTGGGCCGCTCAATAATAGAATTGCATATTGGGCAGTGCAATGCCTCCATCATACCAGCCCCTATTCAGCTTTGCGTGCGAAATCCGAGTTAGTCGGTTCCCCCAGAGCAGACTCGACATCTGCGCTGTCACTTTCTGTAGGAAACCGGCAGGTATCAAATGTGGGGTATTTTCAAGGACGTATAGGAAACGCGGCAGGGCCATCATTTTAAATAACGCTGCCCTGCCCAGCAATGTCAGTGGGAGTTCTTTCCAGTGTTGCACATCGCTACGGAGCCGGGACAAGGGAGGCAACAAGTTGAGTCGAGCGAACTCTGTTTCATCTCGAGTGATGTGGATTCCCAGATATTTGAAGGAAGAGGGAGCCACCTCCAGTGGACAGGAGTCCGGCAGCGGCGGGAGTGGCCCCCTGAGCTCAAAAAGTATCGACTTCGCCCAGTTGATGGTATAGCCTGATACTCGCCCATGTGAGTTGCAAATCTCTAGGAGGTTGGGCAGACTATTTTCTAGGTCTGTGAGGTATATTAACATATCGTCCGCGTAAAGGGACACTCTGTCTTCCCATTGTGATACCATCGTATCCCCCTCAGGAGTTGCGTAGTACGGATAGTGACTGCCAGCGGTTCTAGGACCAGAGCAAAAAGGAGGGGTGATAGAAGGCATCCCTGTCGTGTACCACGTACTAGACATATGGTCCGAGAAATGTGGCCATTCGCTACTATCCTGGCCATAGGATCCTTATAAAGCATCCTTATCCAGGAAATAAAGACGGGGCCAAAACCCATCCGTGCCAGCACCGCGAAGAGGTAGCTCCACTCCACCAAATCGAACGCCATTTTGGCGTCCAGCGATAGTATCGCTGCCGGTTCTTGCAACATTGAGAGTCGTGCCACAACTCCGTGTACCCTGCGAAGGTTAAGGGCCGTGCTTCTATGCGGCATGAAGCCGGATTGATCTGGGTGGATCAGTTGACTTAAGCATGGCATAAGTCTGTTCGCCAGCACTTTCGCTATTATTTTGGCCTCCGGGTTCAAGAGGGAGATGGGCCTGTACGATTTACAGTCGTTGGGCGGCTTACCCGGTTTCGGGATAGCGACGATAGTCGCCATCCGTTGGTCTGCGGGCAAAATTCCCTTCAACCTACTCTCTTCATACATGTGAAGAAGGGGCGTACCCAGGGATTCAGACATGGTTTTAAACCATTCAATGGGCACCCCACTGGGACCCAGAGCCTTACCCGAGTGGAGGGAGTCGATGGCCGATTTAATTTCGTCAATTGTTAAGGGGGCATCGATATCCTTCGCCGTCTCAGTCGTCAATGACGGGAGAGGCACATGTTCGAGGACGTCCCGGGCCTCGTCTTCTGTCACCACTATCGTTGGAGTGTATACTTCATAGAAGTGGTCAGCCAGGGCTTCTACGATATCTTCCGGTCGGGTGTGTACGGTGCCAGAAGAGCCGTAATTTGTAGTATGTTTCTACCCCCCCCCCTGTGTCCTGTCCAGCCATGCCAGGAGTTTACCCGCTTTATCCCCTATGTCATAGACCCTGTGCTTGGTAGCGGCAATGTCCGCCATCGTCACTCGCCTCAAGTGATCGTTGAGGCGGCGCTGGTGTATCTGTAGGTCATGAAGTGTGTCTTCCGATGGGTCTGCCATATGGGCAGTGTTGGCCCTCTCGAGGCCCAACTCCAATTCCAATGCCTCCTTCCTGTGTGCTTTTTTGTGATTCGTTATCGCTGCAATAGCCTGACCCCTGAACACCGTTTTGTAGGCTTCCCACAATATTGAGGGGGAGTCCACCGAGGACTGGTTCTCTTCAAAGTAAAGCCGGGTTGCTTTCTTCAGGTCTTTACAGACCTGTGGAGCTTTGAGATATCCCGGAAAGATCGGAAACACTCTCTTGCGTTTGGCGCCTGTACAAGTTACGGTCAGAGTGACTGGCGAGTGATCCGAGATGCCTCTCGGCTGTATCGTCGCCTCGCTAATGCTGAGGAGACCGTTACTCAATGTGAAAAAGTAGTCTATCCTTGAAAGACTATTGTGGGTCGCTGAGTAATAAGAGTATTGTTGCTGATCTGGGTGTAGTGCACGCCATACATCCACCAAACCCTGTGCTTCTAGAAAGTTCTGTAGCTTGCTAGGGCCAGCTGCCTGCGGACGCGCGGGGAATCGATCGAGGGTGTCTGTGATTGTCATGTTAAAGTCTCCGCCCACAAGCAAGTCCCCTTCAGGGAGTTCCAGCAGGAATTTGCCGAGGTCCGGCAGGGCCACTGAATGTAACGCCGGCGGAATATAAACTGAGACCACATTTAGCAGTCTACCCTCCCATTGACCATGTACTGCCGCGAAGCGGCCCTGATCATCTATTTTTGTGGATTTCACTATGTATTGGGAGGATTTCCTCAGCAATATGCCTGTGCCCCGAGACCCTGAGGTAAAATCAGCGTGTGCTATCATACAGTACCCCCTCCTATCCAATGCCCGTGTGGCCGCCCCCAGCAAGTGTGTCTCCTGTAAGAGAATCAGGGCGGGTCCCCGCCTCTTAATGCCTTGCAGTACCAGGCCCCTCTTGATCTTGTCGCCCAGTCCCCTAACGTTCCATGACATGATTTGCAGCGGGGTTGGTGTGGTAATGTTATCAATCCTGGCCATAGGAAGAGTCGGTGGGTGGGCCCGGGGGAGCCCGTTGGATACACTTCCCTACCATTGTAACGGAGGGAGCACAATAGACCGCGGGGCCTTCGCACCATGAGTGAGGTGGTGTGTGGAAACGAGTGCGAGGCAGACGTGACTTCTCCCGCCCTCCCGCCATTTGACTGTCCCAGTGACATGCGAGGCCTCCCATGTGTTGAATCATACCAATGAACATGTGTGTGTACAGAACTAAAACACGCAGGACCAAGTGGTCCCAAACTTTAACCATTCTTGTACCTCCACCCACCCCCCTCCCTGCCCCCCTGCTACACGGACTCCAAACTGCCCGCCCCCCAACTGAGCAGAGTGCATATCCCAACCCCAGAACAGTGTACTTGCGCGTTGGGGTGAGGGACTCACCGCTGCCAGCGGTCTCTCAGTCACACCCTCGGAGGTCCATCACCCAGTGTCCAATGGCGGGGAGAGCGTATGCAGCATCACAAGTCAAATAAAATATAGAAGCCAGGAGATTATTGGTCCTCATTTTCTTCTAGTCCGCCTTCTGCTCCCAGGGACGCGCCGCTTTCTGTGTCCCCTCCCGCCAACTGGGAGTCCGGATGCCTTCCCGCATTGCGGCCCTTTGGTGATCGGTTGGTCCGTCGAGGGTGGCGTCCCGGTCTCCACCCCTCCAGCCATTCCTGCACCGCCTCTGGGTTGTCAAAGAACCAAGTTTTGTTTTCTGCTACTACCCTAAGCCTCGCAGGGAAGAGCATGGAGTACGGTAGTTCTCGTGACCTTAGTTCCTTTTTGACCTCAAAGAAGGTTCGTCGCCTGCGTGCGACGTCTGCCGTATAGTCGGGGAAGAAGGCTATGGTAGAGTTCTGAAGTTTAATAGGAGGGGATGTCCTAGCTGCCTGTAAGACGGCGTCCCGGTCGCGGAAATTGAACAGGCGGGCTACAATGGGCCGTGGGGCTGCCCCCGGCTTCGGCTGACCTCCCGGCACGCGGTGGGCCCTTTCCACGGAGAAAAAGGCGGACAAACCTTTTGGTTGAAGTTCGCCCATGATTAAGCTCTCCACAAACAGGTCCATTGCTCTTGTGCCCTCCGATTCCGGCACGCCAATAATACGGATGTTGTTCCGCCTAGAACGCCCTTCCTGCTCATCAAGCTTCCCACGCAGCAGCTTGTTGTCCTGCGCCAGCTTCCCCATTGCCTGTTGAAGTTCGGAGACATCTTCCACTAGGGATTTTGTGACCACCTCCATGTCCTTGACCTTCTCCGACATTTTGTGGAGGTCGGCTCTAAGCAAAGTGACATCCGCAGAGATTGACCCCACTGTCGTCTGTAGTAGGGCCAGTGCATGCATCACGTCTTCCAACATCGCCCTCTTACCTCCCGGTACATCCGCCGGTTTGCCCCCCGTTTCTTTCCCCGTCACTGGGGAGGTGGAAGGTTTGTCGGACGTGTACCGTTCCATGCGGGTCTGTGTGGCACCGCCCTTAGATCCTCTCCCTGCCATGCCTGTAGGTTTCGTGTTTTTCGGGCCTCTCAGCTCCAGGTTGTTCGGAGTGTTTCACCCACGTCGGCCACAGAATGTTGGTAGACTCTTCCACGCGGGAGCCCGGCCAGGGCGTCTTCCAAGCGTCCGCCGATATGAACCGGTGGTCTCTCCCCGTGCACTCAGGGGATCGTGTTGGGGCCCTGAACCGGGTGAAGACTTTTGCTGGGCGCAAGCCCTTGAATCAGGCTCCTGTAGGGTGTTCCGCAGGGTGGGGTATGCCGATGGTCAATAAATGCGCGGCGACGTCCCTGGCCCAGAAGATGGCGGCTGCCCCTCACCCTCCTAGGCTCTCCCTCAGCCGTGGCCGCCGGTCGGCGTTCGTGCCGGAAGCACCGATCACAGTGCAATCGGCCAGTCACCTCTCTTCGGACCGTAGGCGGCGCTCAGTCCGGCTGTGCCACTTTCGGGTTGTCGGCCGGCCTACGCGGCTTGCGGGCACTTCCGGTCCTGGTCCCCCGGATCAGCTGCACTTCCTGCCGGGCCACTCATCCAAGGAAGGTCCCGGTTCAAGCGATTGAGGCAGGCCAAGCCGTAGCTGCGGCGTAACTCGGTCCCCGGGCTTCGGATTTGAATGCCGCTTCACGCTACTTGTTCCGCCCGGTCCTGGGTTCCGATACCCTCCTGTAGGGCTTGAAAAGTGTGGCGGATTATGGGCCGGATAGTCGAAGAGGCCGCTTCAGCTGCGGAGCTCGTCCCTTATGCTGCCGCCATGTTCGGCTGCTAGCCACGCCCCCTCTGGTATCAATTTTGACAGGTCATCACACAACTTTTTTTATATATACGTAGCTGAATCACTGCAAATACAAACAATATCACTCCAATCTTTGTTGAACTTGGAAACAACCTTTTTTGCAGAGCATTACAAGTGACACTGCGTTCCATGTTTTCCAAAAGTCTGGTGTCATGTTTTCACCACTATCCCAGATTCTTGGTGATATATATACTTGTCACTATACCTTGCATGGAATGTTTAAAGCCTGAGGTGTTGGCAATTCACCTACTATCAATACTGACCCACTAGATACTATGGTCTGATGTATTAAGGGTCTTTATCCATTCTCTGTGGGTAAATGTGATGACACATATTAGGAAAGATTTTTATGAAACCAGCCATTTTACCTATCGGTGAAAGAATCAAATGCAGCCAAAATATCAAATATGAGTTTGATATTTCCTGATTCTCTATAGTTTATAAAATAATTAAACTAGACCTAAAACATGAAACTAAACCTTGCATCTTCAGACCAAAGGTCACAAAACTGAAAAAGTAAAAGGAAGAAGAAACAATATTTTAGTGGCATCCCTAAAGAACAAAACTCAAGCAGAATAATGTCAGCCAGCCTTTCTTACTGCTACTTGTATAACAAAGTTACATTGTATTGACCCTTTCAGGAAGAAAACAATGACTTTCACTCTCTTTTTCCGTTCTTTGAATGGCATTTAGTTTGTGGTTGTCCAGGTGTTTTTTCAGTGTTTATATGTTTTCACCGGTGAGGGCTATTTTTCTTTCAGTGGGGTTTTATCAGTTATTATAGGTTTAAACCTAAAACCTCACAGCCTACTTATACTTAAGAGTTCCATCCACTAAGGTGGGAGGGCTGGATGAAGTTAAAGAATGAGCCTTCATAACTTCTGAAATATGGAACACATGAGGTACCCTCCAATGACTAGGAAGCCCCAACCTGAGAGCTTTTGGTCCAATGATCTTAATAATGAGAAACAGACCAAAACATTTGGAAGCAAATTTTGGATGCACACCAGGAAGGGCATGACAGTCAGTAGACGACCAAACTCTTTCCCCTACACTAAACGTTGGATAGGGATGTGGTATCTAACAATGAAAACCTTGACTCTTGCTTTTAAAAGTCTTAAATAATTTGGACTGACCTTTGGGTCTCTTATGTGTCTTACAGGATGGCCTGAACTGAATGGACTGTAGAGGATCAAGATCTAGTAGGCCAGATGTGGGGTGATAACCGAGGAACAGAAAAAAGGGGTGTAGCCTAAAGTATGGAGAGTGTTCTAATAGAATTGTGCTATTCACTGTGTACCATTATCTGAGAGCTTCATAAAAAAGCATCTCAAATATTGTTCCAATGCATGATTTAACGTTTGTGGATGAAAAGTAGTTGACGTACAATGCATGACCCCCAACTGGTGTATTAAATCTCTCCTAAACTGGAGATAAACTGGGACCCCTATTCGTGATGATGACTGCTGGTAACCACTGTAACCTCACTACTTCTTTAAAGAAGGTGGCATTTTGTGCACTCTTTGTAATGTAATTCACTAGAAACAACAGTACTGTTTTGCCTTCAGAGGGAGGTAAGTCTGTAATAAAGTCCATTGAAACGTGTGACCATGGTTGCTGAGGTCAAAGCAAATACAAATTCTTTATTGTTTTGGTTAATTAAAATCATAACAATGTTACTTTTAAAACTTACTGATAATATTTTGAGTAAAATACATAAATAGTGGGTATCATCCCACTGTCATGCCGAATCACTTGATATAAAACAACACAATGTATTTGATTATGTCCATTTGAGCTGTTCGAATGAATAAAATAATACAGAAAAGAGCCTATTACATAAAACCTAGATTACATTGGAACCTCTTGATCAACAAGTTGAGTAATTAGTAGATCAATAATGATCGACTTAATAAAGTGCAATAGTTCAAATTAATTAATAGGCAATAAAGTCCACTACATAAAGCACAATACGTGCAGTAGTGCTTACGACATACCACCATCTTGTTAGTGCAAATAATCATAAGGGGGATCTAACTCATTTTGAACCCAGTGTTTTACCAGATAGGCTCTTAATAGGAGCCATTGACCCCAGCAATTAACAGGATAGCCAAGGTCACACTTTTATATTCTTGGCTAGCAGCCTGTGTTTGCAGATTAATGTCCATTTCAACACGCGATTGTTGGCGGTTGTCCACTCTTATGATGGTGCTTTATGGTTCATTCAGATTTAGACTGTACTGAATTTTCATATAATGACAGAAACTTTATCAGCTTGAAATTCAATTGGGGGTAAGCTATTATGGCTGTTCTACATGTATGAATGCCCCTAGCATTAAAAGCTCCTTTGAATAGAGTAACATGTGCCTTGTATAGAGAGGGGCATATACAGATAAAATCTATAAAGTCCTCTTTCTTTGATCCACAAAGCCTACATGATGTTGGGTGTGGGAGTGCGGGCGGATATACAGACGTGGAGGCTGAATATATTGTCTGACAGTAGAGGTTTTATTGTCAGTAGACACAGTTTTAGGTTTTACAACAGGGTCGGAAAGTTCTTCCTCGAGGCTGGTCTTCTCCCACTCAGGTAGGTAACATTCAGACGCTTGTTCCGCTCCTTCTTCTTCAGGGTCGCTGTGCAGGGTTTTGGGTGTTGGCTCATCCGTTGTGTTAGCTTCACCCGGAGGCTCGCCAGGAGGAAAGAAATGGAGGCCGTTAGTGCTACTGTGACAACGTAAATAACCCGTCACCTACACCCGATAGTGTATAAGGAAGATAGTCCGTGCCTATGTTTCAATCACAAACAAGGGGGGGGTTTAGAAGCCACAACTAAGGGTCGATAGTGACATTCAGGGCTGGGTGAGGGGATTTGAAGGAGCAGTGCACTCAACGACGGTCAGAGTTCGTTCGGCGTCTTCCTGAAAAGAGTCAGCTGTGCCCGTGCTTACTTTAACCTTATTCCCCCCTCCTCCCTCATCGATACCAACCCAGCATCCCCGGGACTCGTGTCACTCACAGGCTCGCCGCAGCTCTCCTGAGTTGCGGCCGCTCTTCAGCTTCCTCCGGTGGACGCCACCACTCGTCCGTCCAGTGGTCATCAGTTTCCTTCTCTTCTTCTCCTCTCTGGTTGCTGTCCTCTCACCCAGCATTCTGCTCCGCGTCCTGCTGCACCTGCGGACTCGACTCCTTGCAGTGCCCCTTCCCTCCGCAGGTCAACAAGGACGCTTCCTCTTCTATTTGCCTCTCTTTCATTGGTGAGCACGTAGGGTTTCCGGGGTCAACTCCTCCCCTCCCTCGCCTCCGGGCCTTGCTGTAGGGAGACAGGAAAGGTGGGTGTGTCTTTTCCCCGGTTTGGGTGCTGCCAGTATCTGCCCTTACAGTACCGTCTTCTAGACGCGAGGGATTCTGGTAGCTGTAGTTCTGGGTATATGTGAATCCCGGAGTTCACCCTATCACATTGGGCCATTATGTTTCCAAGACTGTTTGCCCGCCAGCGATGGTAATGGGCCACCTCTGACCCTGCTCGCAGGTAGGTCTCTCCCCACGCTGCTGCACGGCTCTGCCTGCATTGTTTTTGCCTAATCTTGTATTTTTCCCCTGTGCCTAACTTGCTTTCTTGCCCAGACTTGTTTTTTTCCCCTGTGCCTGTACTTGCTTTCTTGCCCAGACTTGTTTTTTCCCCTGAGCCTAACTTGCTTTCTTGCCCAGACTTGTTTTTATTCCCCAGTGCCTGTACTTGCTTTCTTGCCCAGACTTGTTTTTATTCCCCTGGGCCTGTACTTGCTTTCTTGCCCAGACTTGTTTTTATTCCACTGTGCCTGTACTTGCTTTCTTGCCCAGACTTGTTTTTATTCCCCTGTGCCTGTACTTGCTTTCTTGCCCAGACTTGTTTTTATTCCCCTGTGCCTGTACTTGCTTTCTTGCCCAGACTTGTTTTTATTCCTCTGTGCCTGTACTTGTTTTCTTGCCTAAACTTGTTTTTCCTTCTTGTGCCCAGTTCTCCCGCGGCCACGCCCGTTTTTTGCCGCTGCTGCGTCCCTGCGGCCCCCCTCCTGCAATCCCATTCGCCGCCCGCTCCCTCCTCCCAGCTGCTCCTCCCTCCCACATCCCCTCCTATGGAGGCCGGGCAGCAGACGCGCGCAGTGGGCGCGCCACTGGCTTGCCCAAGGCAAGCCCGTCTGCGCCCATCCGCACCTGGCCCGCGCCCAGCGCCTGGAATCCTGGACCCCGCGCACGCCACGACTCCCGACACCGCTACGATACCAGAACCCTCCAACCACTTAACACCGGACGATCACACACCTGCATCCTGGCCGCCCCGAAGTGCACCCACGGAGCTTTCACCTGCTGTGAGAAAGTGCCATCTTTCTTGTATTTGTATGCCCCCACTTTTTTCTGACTGCTGATGTGCTTTGACTTAGTGTGCCCTGGGCTCCTGCCAACCAGGTACACATGGCCTGTGTTCCTTCCCTAAAACTGTGTTGAACTAAAACCCAATTGGCATCTCTGGCCACCTGTCAGCCCCTAGTAAAGGGTACCCTAGGTACCCAGGGCATGGTGACCAGAGAAGACCAGTAAGGGCTGCAGCACTTATTGTGCCACCCTTAGGGGCCCTGAACCCTGGCACCCACACCCTGCCTTTGCAGGCTGAGTGCCTAAGTACAGAATTAAACAAAGAGTCAACATGACACACATCCCTGTGTGCCATGCCCACAAACCAACTGCCCTGGCATACATCAGTCACCCCTCTAGCTGGGTGCCCGATGCCAGTGGTGTGGGCACAGGTGCATGCCCCTGTGCCCCTACAGTACCCAGGGCCATTCCTGGGCACTGTAAGTGCAGTGATGCCATTTAGAGTATATGGTGCTGGGAGGTCGACATTACGAACCCCACAACACCATAATGGCTACACTGAAGACTGACAAGTTTGGTATCAAACTTCTCAGAACATTAAATCCACACTGATGCCAGTGTGGGATTTAATGAAAAATGCACCATAGAGGGCATCTTAGAGATGCCCCCTGAAACCTAACCACAATCCACGTCTGGACTGAGAGGCAGCCTAGGCTGCCACACTGCAGACATGTTGCTGGCCCCTGGGTGGAGAGCCCCCCGCTCTCCTGGGCCGGCAACAATGCACATCCTGGATGAGGTGCTAGGTCTCCTCCCCCAGGATGGGCAGGGGGAAGCTTCAAAGGCTTTCTGCCTCTGTGAGCTTCTCCAGACCATTTGCTGTACCGAGCAACTGGCCCCCACCAGTCCTGACCCCCACTCTGGCGGGAAGACTGGCGGGAAAAGTACGTCAGGAAGGGGGGTGTGCCAGCATGTGCCAACCCCACCCCTCAGGTGGGGTAGACGAGGTGAAGCACGACCCCGGGCTCTGGCCATCTTGAAGGTGGGGAGCCCTGCCCAATCACAGCTAGGCTCCTGCCCCCCTCTCACAGGAGAGGAGCAGGCTAGGGGGTGTACCCACCCCAGGACAGGAACCTATTGGTCCCTGCCCTTGCCCTACCTGTAACGCCCCTAAATTCAGGATATAGGGGTCCCTGAACCTTCCTTCGTCAGATCCCGATACGAAAAGAAGAAAAAAGATCAAGAGGAGGAAGACCCGCCGTGCAGCTGCTAACAGCAGGACAACCACAACTGACTTGGCCCCAGCCCTACCGGCCTGTCGATCCTGGAACCTGCTCCTGCCCTTGGGACACCCAGAGGACCTGCCTGTCTTGACCCTCTTAAAGACTGGGACTCCCATCAGCAGAGGCTCTGCTGCAACAACACCCCTGGTGCCAGCCAGGAAGCTCCGGACCAGCCCACTCTGCATCCACCGAGCCCGACCCGTGTCCAAGTGATCCAAGACCACGATGACGTCCCCCCCGGTGACTGGGACCCAAAGTCCAGTGCTCAAGGACCCTCCTCGACGAACCAGACGACGCCTGCAGACTTAGAACCAGGGCCCCTCCAACCGCGACCAGCCGAGGGTATGCTTTCCCGACACCTAAAGACACCCCTGCACCCGGCGCCTGTGCCTTCCTTTGGGGTACCTACCTGTGCTCCAAGATCCCAACTTACCTCTCGAAGTGGTGGTCGCCCCTGAAGAGTCTCCGTCCCCGAGCCTGCAGCCTTTGTTCGTTTGTGACCTTTCCCATTGAATAACATTGAGCACCCGACGGCTCAAAAGCACCCTGCACCCAGCCGCCCGAGTGCCACCTTTGCCCCATCCTACTTCCCCATTTTCCCTGAGCAAGTGACCAGGAGCTTCGCTCCCACAGCTGCGTGGCCTGCAAGCCAGCAGCCACCAACCGGAGGCCCCCTGCCCCTCATTGGACAACATTGGGCCTAACTACCTCTGACACCCGGCCGCCCCTGTGCCCTTGAGGGGGAACCAACTGTACCTACCTGCCCCTGAGGGACCCCTGAGTCTATGCCCCGAACCATAACTTCACCAGTCGAGTACTCACCTGGAAACCGGTAACTCACTTACCTACCATTGGATAACATTGACTGGTTTGACTCGAAAAATCTTCTAAGTGTGAAGTTTTGGAAACTTAAAATATTCGTATAAAATCAAACGAATACCAAACTCTGAAGTACTCACACGCTTGACCCCCATCTTCTCCTCAAGCCCCCACGTCTCCTTCAACCACACCACCAAAATCCACTGGACCGACCATCGCTGCATCCACTTCACCTTCAAGAAACCCACCACGCACCACAGCACCCAACAGATGCCTCGCCGCTGCTGGAGCAAAGTCACCGAAGACCAGCTAACCACCACCCTCGCTCAGAGCCCACCCGCCGACCCCACCGACCCCGACACCACCGCCCGCAACCTCAGACAGTGTATCAACGACTGTGCCAACAGACTCGCCCCCATAAAGTAATCCTCCAACAGTCACACCAACAAGAAAGCCGACTGGTGCACTGAAGACCTCCGGGCCTCCAAGCAAACCTGCAGAAAGCTGTAGAAGATCTGGCTCCGTGAACAAACACCGGACAGCCATGCAGCCCACTAGAACGCCACCCACAGACACCATCCTCTCATCAGATCTGCCAAAAGGGCCTCCTTCAAAAACTGCCTAGACAACAACGCGCACAACAGCAAAGAGCTCTTCAACATCGTGAAGGAACTCTCCAACTCCAGCTCCAACACCAAAAACGTCCCACCGGGGAGGAGCCTAGCTCGAGAGCGTAATGGCCGCCTTTTAGCTCGGCTCCGTCGGCCCTCCGGCCAACCTCGAATATCCTGCAATATATCCTGTACTGCGACGATACTTCACTACAGATTTTGGAATTTAACGACCCACTCTTACTCACCGTCTGGTCCGGAGGCTCCTGCGTGCTGTGGGTCCGCAGCTGTGCCATCGGTGGGATTGGGGCCTCCGGGCGCTCGAGACCGGGGCCTCGCCTGTGGGACCCGACCGGCGGTGCTGAGATTGCCGGCCCCGGACGCGAGAGTGAGCCACTGGTGGGAGCCGTTGTGTGTATGCCCCGGCGATCCTGAACCGGCCCCGATTTGTGGACCGTGCGGCTGGAGGGGGACGAGATGTGTCGGGGGCTGACTGTGTGAAGGGGTCCCTTCGCCTTTGTTCTGTCCGGCAGCCCTGGACCCCGCGCCTGGCTCTCGCTTGTGGGGCCCGCCACTGTTCGGAGGGGGCCCCCCCCCCATTGAGCGCCTGCCCGTTCTGTGCCGGTGAGGCCATTGTTGGGAACCTCCGGAAGTCTGTAAAGTCCTACATTTGGGAACTGTTTGGGGGCCCACGGTGGAGTGCGGGGCGGCGAAACTCACAAAATGGCTACCAACAACGTGGGGGGTGATCCGCTCTGCACCGACGAACCTTGCTGGCCGGATGCGCGGAGGCCTGGGCGTGTGCTCGAGCGCCCACGCTCGGAGATGTCCTGGACGCCTTGATGTCCTTGTACGCTGTTTTGGCCCCCGGTGCTTCTCCCGACCCCATGCGGCCCGCCGCCATTTTGGGTCGTCGCTCTTTCATGCACCCCTGTCGTCCTGATGCCTCCATTGCTTTGCCCCCTTCGGCTGCGCCAGGAGTTGCTGTCGCTGTTCTTCGGCCGCTTGATGGGCCGGTGGCTTTTGAACCTCCGCTTTCTCACCGCCCGGACTTCGAGGACTTGCACACGACGCGGAGATCTGCTCCTTCCCGGACAATTGGGAACTACGGTGGACCGCTGTTTGCTCCCGCTTCGATGGATTCGAGCTTTTGTCCTGGTGGGGTACCTTTGCATTGTCGAACTGCGAAACTGGACTCCGGCTTGCTTTTGCTTGCCCTGTCGTTGCTGCTACAATTGACTTGCTTCATTGACTTTTTGTATTCCATTAGTATGGTGGCTCTCCCTACTCTACATCACTGCCGTAACCCTGGTCAACATTACGATTATTCTGTGCTGGGTGGTCCGCTTCATGTTATCCTTTATTGGGTTGGTTTTGTGATTAGGAAGGGCTGGGGGTAAGTTGCAAGACACTGATAGACTGCTGGTTTACCTGTCTGTTGCACTGATGCTTGTACTCTCGACATTGTGAAACGTTAAAATTTCCCCCCCTCCCCCCCTGCGGGTTTTTGCTGTATGTGAAGGTGTAGCACTGATTTGATAATTATTCATTTGCTGGTCGGGGGAGGGTCGTAGCCGAGTGTGTTTGTTCATATCCTCTGGCTCCTCCCTCACATCTTATTTTTGTTTCATATTCCCTTTCCTCCCTTTTTTTTGTCTCCTTATTCTACTTTCTTTCTTTACTATATTTCGGGTTTCGGATTAGGGCGACAGGCACGCTGTTTGGAGGGTAGGCCGTAGCCTTCTGCAGGGGTGCGGGGTGGGACGGGTGGGCGGGGTCTTTCAGATGTTTTTTTTCGGTTCTATGGCCCTTTTCTATCCCTTTATAACGGTGCCGCTTCTATCCTCGCTTCTCTGGCATGAGTGGGTTGGGGTCTGTCGCTATGCCACTTTTATCTGTTTCGATGCTCCGTCGCGACTGCCATACCCTTCTTCTCGCCAGCTCTCTACTTTCTTCTGTATTATTAGCCGCGGGATGCCTGGCCCGGGGTGGCGCCCATCTTGCACGATTGTGTTTCTCCTTTTATATTTCTTTTTTCTGTTCCTCCTTCTTCCCCTTTCCCTGTTCTTGCCCTTATTGGTTTCCTCCCCTCTGTTTCCCCCCTATTTTTCCCCTTTCCCTCCCCCCTCCCCTTCCCTCCCCCCCCCCTTTTTCCCCAGGCTCGTATGGCGAGTAGGTTTCGATCGTGCAGTTTATCTGCTCCCCTTGCCTTCGTTAGCGTGTTATTGGGTGGGGGGCGTGAGATGCTGGTAGTACTTATATGCTTATCTACTATATTTTGCGTTTGTTTTGTGCTACGACCGACTCGTGTCTTCACGTCCCCCCTCCCTTCCCCCTCCTCTTCCCATTTTGGCGAGGGTGTATTTTTGTTTATTGTTTTTTCCGTATTTTATGAATCTGCCATGAGCCTTGTCCCCTATTATAAAATGGACCTCATTGATCCTGATATTGGGCCGTTAATGTCGCTTGTCCTTTCCTTAGCATTGTTTTAAATATGTTTGCCTGCCTGCCAGCTGGCCTTGTGTTGCTTATTTTGACTTTTGATAATTTTAATTGTGGCCGGCCGGATTGGTTGTGGGCCCACGCATGTCTATCCTGTTGATGCAAATAAAGGTTTTCAAAAAAAAAAAAAAAAACATCCCACCCTCGCAAGACCTGTGCGACTCGCTGGCCACCTTCTTCCACCGCAAGATCGCAGATATCCACGACAGCTTCAACGCCACGACCGCCCCGACAACCACTGAGACCTCCGCACCCACGACCACCATCCGCACCAACCGCCTGCTCTCCTGGACCAACATCAATGATGACGACACCATCAAGATCATGTACACCATCCACTCCGGATCTCCACAGACCCATGCCCACACCACATCTTCAACAAAGCCAGCACATCCATCGCACTCCATCTCCGGAAAATCATCAACACCTCCTTCGAGACAGCAACCTTCCCGGAGAGCTGGAAGCACGCCGAGATCAACGCCTTACTCAAGAAACCCAAGGCGGACCTCAAGAACTTCCGGCCCATCTCACTGCTCCCAGTACCGGCAAAGGTCATTGAGAAGACCGTCAACGAACAACTGACCCGCTACCTCGAGGAGAACAACATCCTGAACCCTTCCCAGTCCGGCTTCCGCAGCAACCACAGCACCAAGACTGCCCTCATTGCTGCCACCGATGACATCAAGTCCCTGCTGGACAACGGAGAAACGGTGGCCCTCATCCTCCTGGACCTGCCAACCGCCTTCGACACAGTCTGCCACCACACACTACAAACATGTCTCCACAATGCCAGGATCCAAGAGAAGGCACTGGACTGGACCACCTCCTTCCTCTCCGGCAGAACACAGAGCGTCCGCCTTCCCCCTTTCTGCTCCGAAGCCACCGAGATCATCTGCGGCGTACCCCAGGGCTCATTCATCAGCCCAACTCTGTTTACCATCTACATGGCACCGCTCGCCCACGTCGCCCGTCGGCACGACCTCAACATCATCTCCTACGCTGATAACACCCAGCTGATCCTCTCCCTCACCAAGGACCCCCGCGCCGCCAAAACCAACCTTCACAAAGGAATGAAGGCCGTCGCTGAATGGATGAGGAACAGCCGACTGAAGCTGAACTCGGACAAGACGGAGGTCCTCATCCTCGGATCCACCCCTTCAGCCTGGGAGGACTCCTGGTGGCCGACCGCACTGGGAACCCCTCCAACACTCACTGAACACGCACGCAACCTAGGGGTCATCCTCGACTCCACCCTCTCCATGACTAAACAGGTCAACGCCGTCTCCTCCTTCTGCTTCAACACCCTCCGCATGGTCCGCAGGATCGACAAGTGGATCCCCACTGAAACGAAAAGAACAGTCACCCAGGCCCTTGTCAGCAGCAGGTTGGACTACGGAAATGCCCTCTACGCAGGAGCCTCAGCCAAACTCCTGAGGCGGCTCCAACACATCCAGAACGCCTCTGCACGCTTGATCCTCGACATCCCTCGCCGCAGCCACATCACACCCCACCTGAGAGAACTGCACTGGCTCCCGGTCAACAAGAGGATAACCTTCAAGCTCCACACCCATCCACACAAGGCACTCCACAACACCAGACCAACGTACCTCAACAGACGACTCAGCTTCTACACCCCCACCCGCCAGCTCCGCTCCGCCGCCCTCGCCCTCGCCACAGTCCCCCGCTTCCAAAGAGCGACCTCCGGCAGCAGATCTTTCTCCCACCTTGCCGCCAAGACCTGGAACACCCTCCCCATCCACCTACGGCAGACCCAAGGCATGCTGACCTTCAGAAAACTCTTCAAGGCCTGGCTTTTCGAGCAGTAGCAGCAATCCCCACCCCAGCGCCTTGAGACCCTCACGGGGGAGTAGTGCGCTTTACAAATTATATGATTGATTGATTGATTGAAATCAAATCACCAGCAACCTTCTCTTTATGTGCGCTGGGAATGCAAGACTCAGGATGGGGCCGGTTTCAATCTGTCATAGAATTTAAGCTCCATCCAGGCGTGTGAGCCACAGCTAAGTCTATTTTTTTGTCATCCAGGTACGAGTGCATTTTTGCAGCTTTATTTACTACTTGCCTAAAGGACAAAAAAGGCAGATTCTTGTCCCAAAGCTCAGCTAAATTTGTTGATTTTAATGAAGTATTAAGATATTTATGATAGCTAGATTTTGGATCTTTTTCCATGGCTAACCATAATGAGTTGTTAATAACTTTCTTGATTTAACCTAATTTTATACCAGCACTTTATGGTGGAATACAATCTCCCAAGTACCTGATGCTTAAGCCCAAATTCCAATTGGACTTGCACTGGCAAAGCATTTTGAGGTAGGCCAAACGCCTGCTTAAAAGCAGTAACCTACAGCCTGTCCAGAAGGGGGTTTGTCTTTCCCATGCATGGCCACACTTGCGTATGCTCTAGTCTGTAGCAATTTGGCCGCTATTACTGACAATTGCTTAAAAGAAGGGCCATCCAATTTCTTGGCAAGAGTGCAAAAGGCCAAGATCAGGACATTCCATTCCTTTGTCATGTACTGTTTCTACTGAAGGAAATTAGCTCTATTGTTTATATATACTCCTATGTATTTATAGCAGTTAACCGCCTTTAGCATCGTCTCATTTAATCAAATTTTAACCGGGGGCCAGGTTGGTTGCTAATGGACATTGTTCTTATGTTGATTTCAAGTTTATTAGCATTAACATTGTTTTTCAGTTCAGTAACTGATCTTTGCAAACCAACTTTTGTTAAACTGAGCAATACAACATCATCTGCATAGGATAGGTGTGTGTGACAGGGAGAGCCACCATGAGGGTAGGTGGGAGGATGTGTTGCCGTCTATCACCACGCATAGCGCCTCCTCATCTTTCTCACAACAGCAGCCGATTCAGCCACCTGTGCCTCACAAGGAGACCGTAACAGAGCCCTGTTACTTTAATTGGGCGGAATTCGCCGGAGTCCCCGCCTCGTTTGCAGACATCGCGTATGACGTAGACACACCTCCCGGAACTGAAATGGAGGGGAAGACGCCAGGGAAAAGCGCGCCGGAATTCAGAGAGGAGAGAAGAGCGTCCCGAGGAAGTGGAGTACGACTAGAGAGGTTGCAGGAGAGGAGTATCGAGAGACCCGAGGAGACACCAAACCGGGAACAGGACGAGCCAGGAGGCCAACGACCCCGGGCTCCGCCCAGCCATTCTTCAGGAGAAGTGTGGCTATCACAGGTGCGTGCCCGGTTGGCGGTGTGGGCTGGAAGAAACCTGTAAATAACTCACTTGCAGCACCGGATCACCCGTGCACTCCCCTCCCCTACGCACCCTCGACACTCACCCTTAGCGTGTCAGAGCACAGTGTGACCTCGCACCCCCTTTTCCCAATCGTCATTTAGAAGAAGCATTCCACTAAGCCAGGTTCTTTTGTTTTGTTCTTTCTTTCCGTTTCCATTTCTACTGGGACCCGAGCCTGAACCACCCTGGACAGACGGCGCCGAGGAACAAAAGGGAGTGAATCTCCTGAGAGCGAGAAAGAGGCCACACTTCCCTATTATCGTGCTAGTCCTAGAAGAAAAAAATTGTTGAAACAAATAAAGCCTTACATACCTAAAGCACCTGTGTCGTCTGATACCTGTATCCCGCTCACAGTGGTGGAGAATGCGGGCATAGGGGAATCCATCTGTACACAGAAGATGGAGGAGTTATTGCAACATCTTGTGAAAGGTCAGGAGCAGCTGGGGTGGGCCATGGAGCAACACCTCACCTCCGCACAGGCTGACCGAGAAACTTTCAAAACGTCCATCTCAGCCCAATTTGAGGAACTGCAGAAGATCATAATTGACCCCGCAAGACCAGCCGTCCGAGAGACAGGGAACCTCCATCATGGCCCAAGTCCCTCTGGGATATCTCTCCAGAAATATATACCAGGGGAGGACTCGGACGCCTTTTTGTTAAATTTCGAGAGGGTAGCACATGCCTGTGGATGGCCTATAGAAAAGTGGCCGTTCTTCTTGGCCCCCCTCATTTCGGCAGAAGCCCAAGCGGCATACCAAGTAGCCAATCCCACGTGGACAGTACCATATGCGACTATTAAGCAAATTATCCTGGACCATTTAGGCCTCGACTCGGAGGCCTATAGGATACGGTTCCGAAGGGAGAGAGGGGTACCCGGGGAAAACCCAAAACGCTATATTTCCGCCTAAAGATGACCGCCGACAAGTGGCTTACCCCGGCGACCTCGTTCAAAGAGGACATAATGGATAAAATATATCTGGAGCAGTATCTGGAAGCCCTTGCATTCAATACCCAGAAGTGGCTCAGACAGCACTCAAATATCACCACCCTCCAAGCCATGGAGATGGCAACCACCTTCGCGAGGGCTCAACCGAAATCCCCCTGGGAGCCTGAGAAACCTCACAAGACAACCCTGATGAAACCCGACAAGAAGGCCAAAACAGGGGCAGAGTACGTCCCACGTCGATTTAAAAAACCAGAACTCCCAAGCTTTCGCAGGCCACAATGTTTCGAGTGTGGTTCATGGGGACACATCGCCAGGTTATGCCCACAGAAGAGGAATACGGAGGAGCCCATGGAAGTGGGATATCTACCAAAACCTGTCCTCTATACCGCAGAACTCGGAGGGGCCTATCATGTAAGTGTGGGGGTAAACGGCAACGCAATACAAGCCCTCCTTGATTCAGGATGTAAACAATCCGTGATTAAGGGAGTCCATGTAGAGCCCCAAAACATAGTCCCTTCTCCATGGGTGGCCATCAAATGTGTGCATGTGGATGTCAAACCGTACACTGTAGCGAATGTGACACTAGAGTTAGAAGGGGGGACTACTTGCATGGTGAGAGTAGGAGTACTAGAGACGCTCCCCGAAGACATCATTCTAGGTACAGCTCTTTTCTACTTTGCTGAATCATTCTCCCTCCAGAAAAAAAGTCAAAACCCAGAAGACAGGCCAGCCTTCTTATCCCCCGACCCATGGGTCGCTGACAGGAGTTTTAAATTCGCACAGAGCAATGACAGAACCCTTTTCAATGCTTGGGAGCAGGCCAATAGTGATGCAGGTACCACTAACCCTAGATACCCCAGATTCCTAATACAAGACGATCTTCTCTACAGGCAGGGCACGCCTACGACCACCCTACAACTACTTGTACCTACCTGTTTCAGAGAACAGATAATGTTCTACGCACATACACACCTTTTGGCCATACACGTAGGGAGCGAAAAAACCACCCAGAACATACTCCGATACTTCTATTGGCCAGGGATATATCAAGAAATAAAGAGACACTGCCAAACATGCGAAATCTACCTGAAAAATTATACACACCGACCCCCCAGCGGTACCACTACAACCCCTCCCTATCATAGGAACCCCGTTTGAGTGAAGAGGGATGGACTTAATAGGGCCCCTACCAAGAACCAAGAAAGGCAACCAATATGCCTTGGTCATAGTGGATTATGCCACACGGTTTCCCGAAGCATTTCCCCTGAAATCCGTCAACTCCAGAACCATCGCGGATAAACTAATCGAGCTGTTTTCCAGGGTAGGGTTTCCAAATGAAATCCTAACCGATCAGGGGACCCCCTTCATCTCTAGGCTGGTGAAGGAGGTGTGCGGTCTCCTAGACCTACACCATATCAAGACCTCGGTATATCACCCCCAAACAGACGGGCTGGTGGAGCGATATAATGGCACCCTTAAGGCCACTTTAAGGAAAATGTTGTCAGCGAACGGGACTGAATGGGACGGGCTTCTACCCTTAGCTCTGTATGTCATTCGGAGACAGGAGCAAAGCAGCCTAGGGTGCTCTTCCTTCGAGCTCCTTTACGGTCGTCAACCAAGAACACTACTGAAGATGACTCGGGAGACGTGGGAGACCGAGGACGGAGGGGAGGTAAAAACGCTCCTGGAATACAGTCAACACCTTAAGAACCAAATAGGAAAGATTAGAGAACTAGCATATATAAATTTGGAGAAAAGCCAGACAAAGCAAAAAAAGTCCTACGATAAGGGAAAGAGATGGCAGTCCCTCAAAATAGATGAGTGGGCATTAGTCCTTCTCCCATCCAGCACTAGGAAATTCCAGGCTGAGTGGATGGGACCATACAAAGTAGTCGGAATCATAGGGAACACTACGTATCGTATTCAGATAGCCTCACAGAGAGTCCAAACGTTCCACGTTAACTCCTTAAAAAAATGGTGGGGACCGGTACCTAAAGATGTCTCTCTTACCGTACCGAGCAGCGACAAGGCCTATACCACCATAGAAAGTCTAGTAATCAATGAGGAATTGAGGAATCAAGAACAGGAAGACCTTCAAAACACTCTCAAACCCTTTTCAGACCTCTTTTTGGACCTTCCCAGGAAGACGTCGGTAATCGAACATCGCATAGAGATGAAACCCGGGGAGGTGGTAAACCAAAAGGCATACTGCATACCTGCTTCCAAAAGGAAGGATGTAAAGAGGGAGGTAGGAGAGATGATACGTTTGGGGGTGATCAGGCCCTCCAGAAGCGAGTGGTCATCTCCGATTGTTAGGGTACCAAAACCAGACGGAAGCACTTGCTTCTGTATGGACTTCAGGGCCCTGAATCGGATATCATCGTTCAACACCTACCCTATCCCTCGAATCAATGAACTTATAGAAAAACTAGGGGAGGCCAAATATATAAGTACCCTGGACTTGACGAAGGGGTACTGGCAGGTCCCCCTCCGAGAGGAAGACCGCAAGAAAACAGCTTTTGCAACATACGAGGGCCTCTATGAATTCAATGTGCTTCCCTTTGGATTGCACGGTGCCCCAGCCACATTCCAGCGGCTTATGAATGAAATCCTCAGAGACCACCAAGCTTATAGTTCAGCCTACCTAAATGACATTATCGTATTCAGTCCCTCATGGGAAATGCACATGAGAAAGGCAGTTCAGACAGCCCTGAGGACAGCTGCCCTTCATATCAACTCAAAAAAATCCCGGGTTGGTTACCACAAGGTTAAATATTTGGGTTATCTGCTAGGGCATGGCATGATCGAACCTCAATTAGAAAAAATACGTGCCATCTCTGAGGTCCCGTTGCCCCAAACAAAAAAAGAGATGAGGGCGTTTCTCGGACTCATAGGTTACTATAGACGTTTCATTCCATCCTTCTCAGAAATAGCTACCCCTTTGACTAACACTCTACAAAAAGGAGTCAAACCGACTGTCTTACACTGTCCGACAGCCCCTATGCGGGAGGCCTTCTCTAAGCTAAAACGTATCATCACCTCTAGCCCTGTGTTGTCCAGTCCGGACTTTACCCGTCCTTTTATCTTACACACGGACGCTTCAGACTATGGAGTGGGGGCCGTCCTATCCCAAGAATCCTCAGACGGGGTTGAACACCCCTTATTATACTTCAGCAGGAAGCTATTTCAGAGAGAGCTAAAATACCCCACGGTGGAAAAGGAATGCCTCGCCATCAAGTGGGCCGTTGACAAATTGAGGTATTACCTAGAGGGCCACCAGTTCACCCTTTATACAGACCACGCTCCACTCACCTGGATGAGTCAGAACATGTCCAACAACCCGAGGATGTTAAGATGGTTTTTGACATTACAGCCCTTCACCTTTACAGTGTGTCATAGAAAAGGAGTGAACAATGACAATGCTGACTTCCTTTCCAGGCATCCTCTCCCCGAGCGGGAGAATCCAAGGGGGTTGGTTTGTGACAGGGAGAGCCACCATGAGGGTAGGTGGGGGGATGTGTTGCCGTCTATCACCACGCATAGGGCCTCCTCATCTTTCTCCCAACAGCAGCCGATTCAGCCGCCTGTGCCTCACAAGGTGACCGTAACAGAGCCCTAGTACTTTAATTGGGCGGAATTTGCCGGAGTCCCCGCCCCGTTTGCAGACGTCACGTATGACGTAGACACACCTCCCGGAACTGAAATGGAGGAGAAGACGCCAGGGAAAAGCGCGCCAGAATTCGGAGAGGAGAGAAGAGCGTCCCGAGGAAGTGGAGTACGACTAGAGAGGTTGCAGGAGAGGAGTATCGAGAGACCCGAGGAGACACCAAACCGGGAACAGGATGAGCCAGGAGGCCAACGACCCCGCGCTCCGCCCAGCCATACTTCAGGAAAAGTGTGGCTATCACAGGTGCGTGCCCGGTTGGCGTGGTGGGCTGGAAGAAACCTGTAAATAACTCACTTGCAGCACCGGATCACCCGTGCACTCCCCTCCCCTACGCACCCTTGACACTCACCCTTAGCGTGTCAGAGCACAGTGTGACCTCGCACCCCCTTTTCCAATCGTCATTTGGAAGAAGCATTCCACTAAGCCAGGTTCTTTTGTTTTGTTCTTTCTTTCCGTTTCCATTTCTACTGGGACCCGAGCCTGAAACACCCTGGAGAGACGGCGCAGAGGAACAAAAGGGAGTGAATCTCCTGAGAGCGAGAAAGAGACCACACTTCCCTATTATCGTGCTAGTCCTAGAAGAAAAAAATTGTTGAAACAAATAAAGCCTTACATACCTAAAGCACCTGTGTCGTCTGATACCTCCATCCCGCTCACAGTGTGATAGTCTTAGAGGGCCCAGGCACGGTGGATGCGAATTTACCTGATCTAACTTCGATGACATGTCTGCCATTAACAGGCTGAAAAGATTTGGCACCAACATGCACCCCTTTTTCCGTAGCAATCTTCCTCAAGAGCCTTGTGCCACATCCCAACATGACTTGAATCCAGGTTTGCGAGTACAGTTGTTCAATAGCTCATAGCATCTTAGCTGGGATGTTCCGCTCATTTAATTTTCTTCACAAGATCCCACGATCTACATGGTCGAATATTGCTTTAAAGTCTATAAAGCAAAGTTACAAATTATTTTGCATTCACTTGCATTTATTTGCTATTAAGGTAACTGCTAAGATGTTTGCAGTTGTACCAAACCCTCTTCTAAATGCTGTCTGATTGACTGGAACCCTGTTGTTATTAGACCTCTCAATGAGGTCTGCCAAGATTAGAGAGGCATAGTACTTAGCTTCTGAATCTATTAGTGCTATTAGCTTGTAATTACTAATGGGGGCTGGCTCTAATCAGTAAGGCTGAGCCTGGAAATCAACTAACAGAACTGGGATGCCAATACTGATATGGGAACATTCATAATCGATCAATGTACATCCTAAGCAGGAAAGAAAATTCAAGAAAGGGTATTGGCTACTTAATAGCTTTTTATTAGAAGCACTTTATGATAGATTTCAAAAATTCAATACATAGTACAAAAAATCTACTTTTTCCAATATACAAATGAAACATGAATATATTCAACAAGCATACAATCATTCATTCAGAGAAACAGGCATATCACAAGTATCCGGATTGGATTCATACACTCACATAAAGAGAGGAATTTAATAAATATATCCAATGGTACACTAAACAAAGGAAAGCCACAGTCTACATACAATTTCCAAAAAATAATAAGGGGAATTATTCCATAAAGTACATTCCTATGTCTCTAGCAAATTTGTTCAAGTTCATTATGCGTTCATACTAGAAGGTAATGTACAAAACTGGGAGCTGCAGGTTAAACTGATTAGGAACCCGGATGCTCTCGTAGACCAATTGTGGCAGGGCCTACGCGTTTCGAATCCCGCTGGAATTGTTGGGGATTCTCCTCAGGGCCTAGTATGGAAATCTGTTTGTTACTGGAAAGTGGCGTTTTCTCATGGCGGGAAAAATCTGAACACCGGAATTAAATGGCTTTAAGGTTGATGTGCAAGAGGTTACCCCTACGAAAAATGTTTTTTTTTTTTTCTTTTTCAATTCTGTACCAGGGCAGGAAGATAAAATTCACACCAGCGGTGGGCAGAATTCTGAACAGTGGAGATGAAACAACCAACGTAGCCCACTTGGGTAGTGCGGTTATTATTGCCTTTGTTGGAGCCGATCGGATGAATCACAATCGTCTCTAGACCCGTCTTTCACTCGAACCGTTTTGAAACATTTTTCGTCCAGAGCGTACGCGGGGTTCGAAGGCGTCTGACTCAGCACTGATTTCTCGCGCATGCGCATGCTCGAGAAATCAGTGCTGAGTCAGACTCCGTCGAACCCCGCATACGCTCTGGACGAAAAATGTTTCAAAACGGTTGCTAGGCGTGTTTATACAGCGCCGAAGTTCGAGTGAAAGACGGGTCTAGAGACGATTGTGATTCATCCGATCGGCTCCAACAAAGGGAATAATAACCGCACTACCCAAGTGGGCTAAGTTGGTTGTTTCATCTCCACTGTTCAGAATTCTGCCCACCGCTGGTGTGAATTTTATCTTCCTGCCCTGGTACAGAATTGAAAGGAAAAAATAAATAAATAAATTTCGCAGGGGTAACCTCTTGCACATCAACCTTAAAGCCATTTAATTCCGGTGTTCAGATTTTTCCCGCCATGAGAAAATGCCACTTTTGAGTAACAAACAGATTTCCATACTAGGCCCTGAGGAGAATCCCCAACCATTCCAGCGGGATTCGAAACGCGTAGGCCCTGCCACAATTGGTCTACGAGAGCATCCGGGTTCCTAATCAGTTTAACCTGCAGCTCCCAGTTTTGTACATTACCTTCTAGTATGAACGCATAAAGAACTTGAACAAATTTGCTAGAGACATAGGAATGTACTTTATGGAATAATTCCCCATATTATTTTTTGGAAATTGTATGTAGACTGTGGCTTTCCTTTGTTTAGTGTACCATTGGATATATTTATTAAATTCCTCTCTTTATGTGAGTGTATGAATCCAATCCGGATACTTGTGATATGCCTGTTTCTCTGAATGAATGATTGTATGCTTGTTGAATATATTCATGTTTCATTTGTATATTGGAAAAAGTAGATTTTTTGTACTATGTATTGAATTTTTGAAATCTATCATAAAGTGCTTCTAATAAAAAGCTATTAAGTAGCCAATACCCTTTCTTGAATTTTCTTTCTTGCTTAGGATGTACATTGATCGATTATGAATGTTCCCATATCAGTATTGGCATCCCAGTTCTGTTAGTTGATTAGCTTGTAATTGGCTGGATTGGATCTATCGCCACCTTTAAAAACAGGATTATAGAACCTCACCAGTTTTTTGAGATAGAGCCTATTCATTTTTACCTCTTTTATAAAGCAGATAAAGCATTTGCCCAGTAGTAGGGGTCCAGTTTGAAGATCGCCTGTTGTATGCCATTTGGCCCAGGCGCTCCATCTCGCCGACCTGCAGATACAAGTATTTTAACCTCATTTGATGAATATGACTGCTGTTTGTGATCAGGCATACATATTTGCATATCCGAAGATATGTTGAACTGGCTATTTCCAATGCGTTTTGTATTACTTGTATCATTTGTTATGGTGTGTCAGATATTTTGGTTATACCGATCATACATCAGAGCGTTGGAAGTTCTTGTGATCATCAAATCCGTGTGTTACAATGATATAATCCATTTCATTGCTCGAAAGCCTTGTGCATTCTTCAGTCCTCAGTACCTCAGAATGGGGAGACCAATCAAACATCTCCGCCAGGTACTCAACCCATGCTTCCTCAGGCACATTTGAGTTATTTATTACATTAATAGGTCTGTCAAACCCATTGATAATCTCCCAGATTGACCTGAGGCTGGATTATTTTGCACTATAAATTAGCTTTGCCAAGAACACCCCTCTCTTTGATTCCTGTCTTCCCAGAGCTGTTTTATATTGTTATCTCAAGATATTTTAATTTTTCCCATGAGTTAGATTGGAAGTTTATTTTCTTCAAGTTTCTGATTGACTTTCTTATTCCTTTTTTAAGATTTGGCACTTGAGCGAGAGGCTTAAAGACAGCCTTCCTGGTTGCCACATAATGTTTTTAACTGGAGCCTACATGCGCTATCAAGCTAGCTGTAAATTTTCTCCATGCGTCCATTTTATTGGTTGTGGCCATAATGCTAGCCTCCAGTAATTCTTTTGCTAAGCAGGACAGGCCAGTTAATGAGTCATTAGTCCACCTCAAATGCCTCAGGTTAGTTGTTTTTAATAGACCAACTTCCACTGGGGCACAGGTAAGCATTGGTGGACTTATACCCAATGTAATCAGCTGATAAGAAAGGTCACTTAATATGGTATATGTAATTGGATATTGCCTTAAGTAGAAAATTAATGAGAGGGATAAGATAGTACAATCAAAGGTTGACTGTGACTTTACGCCATGATACTTACAATAGATGGAGTGTTGTCATATGATCTTCCGTCTAAAACTCTCAAGCCACAACTTTTTAATGAGGAGCATTTCAGAGTAAATCCTCTGCTGTTAATTTCTCATCTTCATCTGGAGTGTAGATTAAGTTGCCGTTGAAGTCTCCTGTCAAGATTATCTTCCATGATGGATTTGTAAACCTAAATTCTGTTATCCTGGAGATTAGCATTGTATTGATTTTTCTTCGGATTGGGATGTACATAAACATTAAGGGGCCGATTATGATGGCGGACGGACCTGAGTCCGTCCGCCACCATAGAGTAGGGGGGAACGTCCGCATGGGCAGCGGCGTTCCCCCCGTGAAGATTAGGATGTGACCGCCAGGGTGGCGGTCACATCCTCAATCCTTAACATTGCGGCGGGTGCAGCTTCAAGCTGCACCCGCTGCAATGTTAAAAATGCATACTTTGCATTTGTATGCAGAAAGCGGCAGGCACAGCGCGGTGCCTGCCGATCTCTGCATACATATGCAGGGGGGTACCATAGGTACCCCCCATGTGCACACCCCACCCCCCCTTCACCTAGGGGGCCCGCAACGGGCCCCCGCAGTGAAGTTCCACATGCTTTTCCACGGCGGAAAATCCGCCGCGGAAAAGCATGTTTTTAAGCATTTCCTAATATGGTGGACGGTGTCTGAGAGACACCGCCACCATATTAGAGCTTTTCTGCCGCGGGCCCGCGGCGGAAAAGCTGCGTACGGACTTCCCGACCCCCCTGCCATCCTAATCTGGCGGGGGGTCTTGTGAATTACCGCAGCGGTGAATCCGCATCCTCGGGGCCGGCGGTGGCTTCCGCCGGCCCCGAGGATGCGGATTCACCGCAATCATAATAGGCCCCTTAATGTCAGAACTGGATTTGATAGCGTTCTTAATCCACTTGCTAAACTTAAGTGTTTGTAGGTCCAGACCTGGAAAAGGGAGCAGTTCAGCGATTAAATTTAAAGTTTATGATACATAAACTGCAAGCCCTCCTTTCGGTCTCCCATAGCGCAGAGTTTTTGTGGCCATAAAATAATATGTAGCCTTCTAATGGAAGTGATTCAGTTGACCAGGTCTCTTGCATTGCAATGATTTCATATTTCTGCCAGTTCTGTGGAGGAAATCCATCTTGAAGTAGAGGTTTTGCCCCTGCGATGTTCCATGAGAGGAGATGGAATACATCTCCCATGGGCTTCCTTGGTTGTTGGTTAGGGAGTCACTCTTTTCTTAGGGCGAATAAAGCAGATGATAACCAGTTCCACCGATACAGGCTCGAATTGCTAGCCTGTTTATTTGTTAACACCTCTCTAGTACAGGTGTGCTTTCCCGAGAAATCTGCAGAACTGAGTACACAGTGGCTGCTTCCAGGGCAAATTTTACCCCAGACATCCCCAACAGAGGAAAGGGTATAGCGAGGCTTTGTATTTTTCATTATTGTTATGCCCCATGTTTTCAAATAGTTGTTGGGAATTCAAAACTGAGAGTGCTATGTCTTTAGTTCTCCAAGCAGTAAGGGTTTGCTCTGGTTGTTTGTAATCTTCATTGGAAATGAATTTGACTGATAGTAGGTCTGATGATTTCGGATGCTACAATCCAGGAATTTCTGCGAGTCGTCTCATTATGTTTCTTCTGTTTAAGGATGTCCTGTTGGTCTTGTGAATCATACTCTGGTTTCAGAAGTAGCTGCTCATTTTTTTTTCTCCTTACGTAGAGAACAGTTCTTATTTAGGGGGTGCTTTTTGAGATTTTCTAGGGGTACTCTTAGCGGGTTACATTTTTGGTCCACTATTCCTAAGTGGGGGCTTGTACACTGTGTATATTAATGTTGACCACGAGTCTTTCAACCTTCATACTACCATTTTAGTGGCCAGCCGCTCACTCCACATTGATTACTTGTAACTGTTGTAACATCCCGGCCAGAGGCTACACTTGATGATGGTATGGAATAGGGCACTCTGATTTTTGGTGCCAATAAATTCATTTGCCCATGTGTAAACCCCCTAACATTATTAGCCATTTGTGTGGAGAGGCAGTACACAGGATTAGCTTCACCTTCTCAGGTGTGATCTTTTTCCACCTGTCGGCAAGGGCTTATCCCTACCTGATCCAGTTGTGCAGTTCTTTGTCAGATACACTCCACTATTTTGTTTGGTGACTGTGTTCCACAGCTAAACCCAGAGCTGTTGACTGGGTGTGAGTGTTTGATTGGTTCAGATGCTCCGACCACCCCCTTTTGTACCACTTTGTTCGCCATAAGTTGGCAGGGTATGCTCAGACGTGAGTCCGTAGCTCACTTTGCCACTGGATTCAAGCAAGCCGGGCTGAAGACGGCTGAAATGCCAGAAACCGGTCCTCGGAAGCTTGTTTCCGGTCCAGGGAGGGCATGGCTTGGCAGTTCGGGCTGGACTGTTCCCATGAGGGACAGGGTCGGACTGATTTGCATATGGCTATGTCTGAACTGGGGTGGCAGAGTGGGCTAAAGAACGGTGATGGATTAAACCCAGATCTGTTGACTGGGTGTGAGTGTTTGATTGGTTCAGATGCTCCGTCCATCACCACCCCCTTTTGTACCCCTTTGTTCGCCATAAGTTGGCAGGGTATGCTCAGACGTGAGTCCCTTGCTCACTTTGCCACTGGATTCAAGCAAGCTGGGCTGAAGACGGCTGAAATGCCAGAAACCGGTCCTCGGAAGCTTGTTTCCGGTCCAGGGAGGGCATGGCTTGGCAATTCGGGCTGGACTGTTCCCATGAGGGATAGGGTCGGACTGATTTGCATATGGCTATGTCTGAACTGGGGTGTCAGAGTGGGCTAAAGAATGGTGATGGATTAAACCCAGATCTGTTGACTGGGTGTGAGTGTTTGATTGGTTCAGATGCTTCGTCCATCACCACCCTCTTTTGTACCACTTGTTCGCCATAAGTTGGCTGGGTATGCTCAGACGTGAGCCCCTTGCTCACTTTGCCACTGGATTCAATCAAGCAGGGCTGAAGACGGCTGAAATGCCAGAAACCGGTCCTCGGAAGCTTGTTTCCGGTCCAGGGAGGGCATGGCTTGGCAGTTCGGGCTGGACTGTTCCCATGAGGCACAGGGTCAGACTGATTTGCAAATGGCTATGTCTGAACTGGGGTGGCAGAGTGGGCTAAAGAACGGTGATGGATTAAACCCAGATCTGTTGAATGGGTGTGAGTGTTTGATTGGTTCAGATGCTCCGTCCATCACCACCCCCTTTTGTACCACTTTGTTCGCCATAAGTTGGCAGGGTATGTTCAGACGTGAGTCCCTTGCTCACTTTGCCACTGGATTCAAGCAAGCCGGGCTGAAGACAGCTGAAATGCCAGAAACCGGTCCTTGGAAGCTTGTTTCCGGTCCAGGGAGGGCATGGCTTGGCAGTTCGGGCTGGACTGTGCCCATGAGGCACAGGGTCAGACTGATTTGCATATGGCTATGTCTGAACTGGGGTGGCAGAGTGGGCTAAAGAACGGTGATGGATTAAACCCAGATCTGTTGACTGGGTGTGAGTGTTTGATTGGTTCAGATGCTCCGTCCATCACCACCCCCTTTTGTACCACTTTGTTCGCCATAAGTTGGCAGGGTATGCTCAGATGTGAGTCCCTTGCTCACTTTGCCACTGGATTCAAGCAAGCCGGGCTGAAGACAGCTGAAATGCCAGAAACCGGTCCTCGGAAGCTTGTTTCCGGTCCAGGGAGGGCATGGCTTGGCAGTTCAGGCTGGACTGTTCCCATGAGGCACAGGGTCAGACTGATTTGCATATGGCTATGTCTGAACTGGGGTGGCAGAGTGGGCTAAAGAATGGTGATGGATTAAACCCAGATCTGTTGACTGGGTGTGAGTGTTTGATTGGTTTAGATGCTCCGTCCATCACCACCCCCTTCTGTACCACTATGTTCGCCATAAGTTGGCAGGGTATGCTCAGACGTGAGTCCCTTGCTCACTTTACCATTGGATTCAAGCAAGCCGGGCTGAAGACGGCTGAAATGCCAGAAACCGGTCCTCGGAAGCTTGTTTCCGGTCCAGGGAGGGCATGGCTTGGCAGTTCGGGCTGGACTGTTCCCATGAGGCACAGGGTCAAACTGATTTGCATATGGCTATGTCTGAACTGGGGTGGCAGAGTGAGCTAAAGAACGGTTATGGATTAAACCCAGATCTGTTGACTGGGTGTGAGTGTTTGATTGGTTCAGATGCTCCGTCCATCACCACCCCCTTTTGTACCAGTTGATGGGGAAGCAGGAAACAGTGCACACCTGTTTGGGGAAACGAGCACACCCACTGCGCTGCAACTGCGCAGCAACTGGCAACCGTCTCAAGCCTATACTTGCTGCTTGTCTCACAGCGGCTCTCTCCACCCGCGCACTACCCGGTGCACAGCACCTGACTCTCGCTGGCTCCCTCTACCGCTTGAGCCCTTTCTCCTTCTTCCAAAAACCTTCTCACCTCCTCCAAATGCCTCTCACTGCAAGTCCAACCCTTAGTGCCCCTTTGTGGTCAAATTGGACTATAATTGAACGTGTTGCTGAGGTGTGGTAATGGCTATAATATCCTCGAGGTTCCTTCCTGGGATCTTTTACAGGGCTGCATACTGCACACTGTTGCATACTACTGGGTGTTTCTTCTCACATAGGGCCATCAAACTTAATGTGTTATTAATCTTTTGTACTTTTAATTCCTGGATGTCCTGCATAGGAGACTTGGGCCAGCAGTTTATACTCTGATTTCTGAGTTCTTTTCTAGGAATTTATACTTTTTGATCATGCTATAATAATTCTTGACTGTCTTTTCTACTTTGGGGATATCTTGTTACCCAGTGATTTTGGTCAATACTTTGAAAGCTTTGTAATAGTTTCTGTAGAAACTATTGATAAGACTCTGATAGCTCCATTAGCAGGGCTAGAATAGATGGAGGAATGATAACCCGTGAACCTTTTTCCTTAATGGGACAAAGCATATGATTTTCCATGCCTACTTCCAGGTCGTTAACTCACTTGATAGTAAAACAATGAAAAGGCCAGTACCAATGTGCATGCCTGAGATCTATTATTTCATTGACTTGTGATACCCTTCTATTATTTCATTGACTTGGGATACCCTTTGTTTTTATAGTGATACAACGTTGTCCCCCACCCCCCAAATAAAGCCTCTAATAAGCAGCGACTTCTTGTAAGGGCAGTAACTCTCTATCGTAAAGGGCATAATTCACGTTTTCTAAATATAAAGAGTTCTTAAAAGGTAAGGAACATGATAAATGGCTTCTATTCTGGGATGAATAGCCCTAACTGCAAAAGCAGAATGTCTGTTTGTCAATACATTTAAGTGAAAAATCCAATGTCTAAGTACAGGAGCTATGGTGAAAGCATCTTTTAATTGCTGGAAGGCCATTTGTGTTTCAAATTCAAACAGAAGAGTACTCCTTTTTGGGTCAGTAGGGAAATGGAGTGCACAATTTTAGAAATATCTTGCATGAAATGTCTATAAAAATGGAGAATACCAACAATCTTTATTTGAGATCTAGAAGCCCAAAAAGGGTTCATTCAGGACTTAAAAATAGCAATTTCTAAGCTGGCAAAGAGGGATTGTTCTTGCAACCTCCTCAAAACTTCCATGATGTACCGATGATGTTCTTGAAAGTTTATTTTCGAAAACCCAAAACATCATTGAGCCAGAAGATGAGTTAAGTATCCAGTTTAGATCTGAAAAAATATTTTACAAAGCGCTGAAAGGTAGCTGGGGCATTGCACAATCTGTGCAGCATTATGAGATATTTAAAATGACTATCTTTGGGGTTGAAAGCTGCCTTCCACTCATTACCCTGTCATATCTGTACAAGGCTATTAGTCCTAATTATGTCAAGTTTGGAAAAGATCTTTGCTCATTTTATTTGATCTACCAGTACAGAGATTGATGGCCGTGGAGATCCATTCCTGATAGTGGTGGCATTGAGTTCTCTGTAATCTCTCCTCCAGGTTTTGGTATGAGGAAATCAGGAACTCATGTAGGCAAAGTTTATTGGTGGATATAGTCCTTTTATAGTGTTTTTTTTAGATATTCCTGAATTACCAATCCTTTTTATCGTTAAGGGGTAAATTCTCCCATGTGAGATCGTTACCTCGGGAACCAAGGTGTAGAGACAATGCAGCGGCAGCTGATTTGCTCCTTTCTTGCTAAACACGTATTTATAGGTCTTCGACAACCTTAATGAATCATTCTCCTTAAGGCACAGAAAACTAAAGGAAGAATTTTATTCAACAACTCCATAGGAAAACTGTTCTGACTACACATATGAGTAAAAAACATGATGATGTACTTATCCCCATCTAT
Source organism: Lissotriton helveticus (assembly GCF_964261635.1). Taxonomy (NCBI): domain Eukaryota; kingdom Metazoa; phylum Chordata; class Amphibia; order Caudata; family Salamandridae; genus Lissotriton; species Lissotriton helveticus. The sequence goes on along the minus strand of NC_136072.1, from coordinate 820,464,577 downwards.
GCATAGGTTATATTTTCTAAAATATCTAGTTCCTAAAAGAACCCTAAAAGTGGGATACTTAAAAAGGTCCAACTTAAAGAGTTTCAAAATGTCTGGATAACAGGGATTTTCCATCTATTCCCACAATATCTTCAGGTGTCTCCTTGGATTGTCCTGGAACGGGGTACGACTGATAAAACTTTATTATCCATAAAACATTCAAAAGCACCACAACCAATGAGAGCAGGAATAGTTAGGGCACTTGTCCGGCAAGTAGGTGTACTGGCAACTGAAAAAGCTCAAGTTGTTCATATAAGGTGCAAACCTTGGGTTGAAACATGGACTCAACATGAGCTTGCAATTTACAGTGGCGTCCTGAAAATTCCCACCATACAAATGCAGCCTCTGATGAGATAATCAGGCTTGCTACAATACTTGCACAAGCCCTCTTTTCTTTGTTGATTCTTTTCTTCCAGACTCAAGGTTCGGCAAATGTTTCTTAACTGCATTGACTCTTTCAAAGAAATTGCTTCCTCTTTAGAATGTTCTATTTAGAGAGATACCATTGGCTTCTGTTGAACTCACCTTTGTTCTTGTCACTACTCACTGTGCTGGGCATCTATTTCTAAGGTGAGGACAATTAGTACTGTGGAAGTGGTGCGTACATTAATGACCAGTGATAGCACTTCCTTGAGCCCTTACTGAAAACAGTGATAAAATACTGCTTCAGCAGACTGATCCATCCACAAATTTTTAGAAACTAATTGCTAGAAGGAACTGATGTATGAGACCAACTTGCAGGGTATGCAGGGCACTATGAGCAGCAGATCACGTCTGTTTTTTCTCAAGTATTGTCATGAATTGTTGTACAAAGATCACATAATTAGAAATCCAAGGACTCTGATTTAATATTAAGGGAGTAGCCGCATATGAAATGTTGTGGGTTTGTCTAAAAATTGTGCATTGCACAAGTTTCAAGGTTATTTTTATTTATGCTATGGAACTCCGAAGAGGTCCACATAAAATCTCAAAACTTCATTTATGCTAATAAGATAAAACCACAGATGTATACATATAATAGAAATGTGACCTACCCCTCCAATATATCCAACAATCTTAAGAAGTATCCTTGGTTCTAAAACATTCATTTAAAACAATTTCTCCTTAAGCAGCAGAATATTGTACCCGAAATATACAGAGCTTCTTTTTACATAATGAAGTATGCACCATCCCATCAATAGAGCAAACAATCATTAAAAATATCCAAGGTTACCCACAGACTGGTCCAGGTATAACGAGATTTGGTTGGCCATGGCAGCCAGGGAGGCGAAACGTAATATTGCCAGTTGCTGGGGGGTGCAGGCACCCCCTGCAATGGGACCAATGGCTACGAGATCTGGACTGGTGTCAGAGGGCAGAGGAAACGATCTACAAGTCCAGGGGCTGTGCAAAGAAATGGAAAAAGATATGGGGGCCTTGGCAAGTGGTATGAGCGTAATCAAACCATTGTACTGCCAAGTTTGTCTATGATTGTACCATGTAATGTTGTTATCCGACATGCCAATTGAACACAGCTGTATATTGTATGAGAACATGAGCAAAGTTAATAAAAAGATTTATTAAAAATATATATATATCCAAAGTTCTTAGGCTTTAAATTGAAACAAATTCCCATGAGCAGCAGAATATTGTACCAGTACATACGTGTCTTTCGTGCTATCAATGCAGAACGTGGACAACTTAGACAATTTTTTTCATATACAACAAAGTAGCAACAACAAAGTTCGAATGTCTCAGTACAAAAGAAAATATAATGCCCACTTAAAAAACATTTGCAACCTTTATAGCATACCAACTAATACACCATTAATATAGATTTGGAAAACACTTAAAAAAGTTAAAAATAATATTACAGAATATTTCATTCGGAGGTAAATAAAGTGACTGTAATACAGCTGAGGTTAAAAGAATTGACAATTGCAAACATATCAGCTTCAACAAATTCCGCTGACATAGTAGAAGAGCAGGGCAAACAAATAAGACGTTGCTGATGTCTTAGCAAATAGTTGTACCTCAGCACTCTAATATTTATCAAAAACTATTTACGGTGAGGTCATTGGAATTAGGTAAATGGCCTGTTCTAGAATTCCTACAACAATGATTTCTTAATCGATATATTATTTCAAAGATATGAGAACATTGTCCTTCATTACCTTCGAGCAGGCAGAGGAGGCTTTTGGCATTGGTCAAGGGCAGTATCTGCACTTTGGGGGTCTCCAGGTGGTGGCTAAGGTCACCTGGCGCCAGTACCCAGATGCACCGCCACTGACCCACACCCTGGACATTCTTCTTTCCTGCGGCAAGGGGCGTAGGTTAATTTAACTTCTCTATAAGACCATGAACAGGATTCAACCCCCCCGGTGTCACCGTGCCGGGCGGCCTGGGAAGCGGATCTCGGCGCTCCACTGGACCAGGGACAGAGGACGCGCATAGGTTCCCTTACGCGCAAGGTCTCATGCAACGCAAGGTTTAAACTGATGCACTTCAACTTTTTACACCGCACCTACCTAACTCCAGTGTCTCTGAAGCGTATCTCAGAGGATAGGGGAGACGGATGCCCCAGATGTAACGCTGAGAAAGCGGGCTTCCTACACTTAGCCTGGGACTGCCCTTTGGTTATCGATTCTGGGTGGGGGTGGTGGAGCGAATAGTCACAGCCACAGGCCTTAAGATGGCACTCGAGTCCCTGCATTGTCTGCTTGCCCTGGTCCGGAAGCCCAAGAAAAAGAAACTTTCCTATGAACTTCGGCAATTAATGTTGGTGCTAGCAAGGCGCAGGGTGGTGATAACTTCGACGGGGCAGAGGGCCCTGGAGGTCTCCACCTGGCTTAGAGACGTGCGGGAGTGGCCCCTGGCTGAGGAAACTCAAATGCAGCTCACTCGGAGGGATGAGAAGCTGCAGGACGACTTAATGGCCTGGCGCGTTATGTGTGCTTCAGGGCTGGCAGAAGGTGAGATCTCCTCACATGACACCACTGGCAGTGGGAGTGGTGGGCTTGACACGCCCATAGGGTTTGGATCTGATGGGGAGCAGGGGGGTGGACCCCAGTGATATCTATCGTCTGTATCAGCGATGTGCCTGGTTCTTCTCACGGCACTATTAATATATGCTTTTGTATCCCTTCCCCATGTGTCCGTTCCCTCCCTGTTGCCGCCTGTCGTCCTAAGTACCGTTAATGAAGTCATCGATCTGCGTACATACACTGAATAGATGCTAGTTGTGTGTTACTGGTTTTAAGATGTATAAACTGAAAATAAAGTTTTAAAAAAAAAAGATAGGGGAACATTAAAATCCATCAATCATAAAGAGAGGAGAACATCGAAAATTAGTATTTTTCTTGTGCAATTTAATGTTATTCAGTACAATATTTTATCATAGCCTTTGGGGATAATTCCAAACACAGTACCAAAAAGCTGTCATCCCAGCAAAGTCTTAGCTGGAGGCACCGATGGACAGAGCGGGCCTCTTTGACTGGAGTTGGTGCAGAGAGAGGTGAGGTCTAGCCCTCGACATGCTCTGATGTCGTAAACATCATGCATGTACAGAGGATCTGAATACTGGTATAGTAAAGTCTAAACAGTATGTATGAAACTTGATAAATCGCAGTGACAAAGATGTGTGTGTTGAGGTCCTGAAGAAAGCCAGGGAGAGTTATCCTATTGGCTGAAACATGTCGACCGTTTAAGCAGTGATTAGTTATAACTGCTTCTTTCCATTTTTCACTGTTTTTAAGCAGGAATACAATTCAGAGATTGAATATAAGAGGAATATTATTACTCTCTGTCTCTGTTGTCTATCCTATTTTAAATTACACTATTTTTCCTTTTTTTCTTGCACTGCACTTATCAAAACTCTATAAAAAAAAGAAAGAGTTCCCTCTATATCCCTTTCCTCCTGTGAGAAACCCACAAGAGGATACAACTCATTCCTTCTGTTCTCCTCCTGGATCAAGGAAGGACAAGAGAGAGTTGTTTGGAACCCCAGATGATGACACTGGGCACTCTCAGTGAAATGATGGGATACCAATAATCCTGAAGCGGTTCCCGTTAGTCCTCTTCATTCTTTATATGAATCATCTTTTCTGCATCTCGATTCTCTTTTTCCTATCCTTTGCTAGTAACAAAGATGTCAGCACTATAGGCTATTAGTGTCTTCAGAATTGCATCTAAAAGCACAGTTCTTTCCCCTTTTTTTGATTAGTATAGACAACGGATTAAAACAGCTGATTTTGACAGATTGGTTGGTCGGAGCGGTCTTGTTTGCTTTGGACATAAAAAAAAAAGAAAAAGAATAAAAGGAAAAGGAAAGGTTTTGAATTACAGGGAGGTTTGGATTATTAGAGGATGGTGTTAGGTAGAATTGGTTTTAGATATTTTCAGAATGGAAAGAAGTATGAGCGAAGAGGGAGAATCTTATGCAGGAGACTCATTTTTTAGGAGAATGGTGCAGAAAGAGGTGAGAACCTCTGTAAAGGAGGCATTTGAAAGTGTTTTGAGAAGAAAGAGGAAGGCTGTGGATTTGTCAGAAGAGGAATTTTGGTCAGTAGATGAGGAAGATAATTTAGAGAAAGGAACAGGGAAAAGGAGAAGGAAGGTAAAAAATATGGAGGTTGGTGTCAGATACCAACATCATGGACAAGGTAGTTTCAGAGTAATCCAGTCTGCTACGGGATTTTATCCCCAAAGGGGAAGATAATGCAGGGGACACCAGATAAGAGGTCAGTCACAGTTTTTGCAAGGAGTTCAAGGTAAGTACGAAGACTCCTTTTGATTCTTCCCCAAAAAAGGGTAGGGGGAAGATTGAAATGGTTTGTGGGAAATTAGAAGACATTAACAAAGGATCTTTGGGTGATCCAAGCAGTCCAAGGGTATTCTTTAGAATTCAAGAGAAGTCAAAGACAAATGAGGGAGCTGAGGCAGCTTATATTTCAAGAGGAACAACATAAGTTAGTACAAGAGGAAGTTCAGGAAATGTTGCAAAAAGGAGCCATAGAAAGGGAATCTGAGGAAAGACAGGGTTTTGTGAGTACAATTCTTTTGGTCAGAAAGAAAGACAAGGGTTGGAGGCCTGTGATGAATCTAGGGGCCAGATGTAGGTAATTCCTATTTACCGACTCCTAAATACCGACTCATACCGAATCGGTATTTAAGAGTCGGTAAATAGGAAGGAGGCAGATGTAGGTAAAAAATTACCGAATCTGTAAGAGTCGGTATTTACCGAATCTGTAAATACCGATTCGGCATTTCACGTTGATTCCTATGGGCCTTGAAGCCCATAGGAATCAATGTGAAATATCGATTCGGTATTTACAGATTCGGTAAATACCGAATCCTGCAAGGGTGCAGGGGGTGTCACTTTGACACCCTCTAGCACCCCAAGTACAGACATGTGTGCCATGTGGCACACATACATGCCCTAAAGGCATGTCTGTGTGTCACATGGCACAGGTGTGCATGCACAGATGTGCATGCACACCTGAATTCGGTATTTTACCACCCAATAGGAATCTAGGGGCCAGATGTAGGTAATTCCTATTTACCGACTCCTAAATACCGACTCATACCGAATCGGTATTTAAGAGTCGGTAAATAGGAAGGAGGCAGATGTAGGTAAAAAATTACCGAATCTGTAAGAGTCGGTATTTACCGAATCTGAAAATACCGATTCGGTATTTCACATTGATTCCTATGGGCCTTGAAGCCCATAGGAATCAATGTGAAATACCGATTCGGTATTTACAGATTCGGTAAATACCGAATCCTGCAAGGGTGCAGGGGGTGTCACTTTGACACCCTCTAGCACCCCAAGTACAGACATGTGTGCCATGTGGCACACATACATGCCCTAAGGGCATGTCTGTGTGTCACATGGCACAGGTGTGCATGCACAGATGTGCATGCACACCTGAATTCGGTATTTTACCACCCAATAGGATTGGGTGGTAAAATACCGACTCTGAAGGGCCTGTGGCACTCTTAGGAGTGTCACCTACATATGGATTTACACAATCGGTATATTTACCGATTCGGTAAAATACCGAAGTGGTAAATTTACCGATTCGGTAAATATACCGATTCTGTAAATTCAGACCCACCTACATCAAAAAAGCCAAATACCGGTCGGTAACGGCCGAAATCGGCCGTTACCGACTGGTATTTGACGACCTACATCTCAATGTCCCATTTACCGGTCAGTAACGGCCGAATTCGGCCATTACCGACCGGTAATGGCCACCTACATCGGGCCCTAAGAGTCTTAAATCAGTTTCTCGTTTACAGACATTTCAAGATGGAGGGAATCTATCTGTTAAGGGATATTTTGCAGGAGAACGATTTGTTAGTCATATTGGACCTGAAGGATGCGTATTTTACAATTCCAATAGCAGAGGCGAGTCGCAGTTTTCTACAATTTACATGGTTAGGAGTGCTGTATCAGTTTGTAGGCCTTCCATTTGGGTTGTCATTTGTGTCATGGTGTTTTACAAAGGTTTTACGACCTGCTGCGAAATTTCTAGGGGAAAGAGGTATAAGGAAGATCATGTTCTTTTTTTTAAATTATTTTTAATTTTATTAATCAAAAAAGAAAAAACACAAAACAAAAACATCTGCTTCAGAAATCAGTACAATATACATAGTATGGAGGCTGGCATTCACAAAGGCAGAGAAATTAGAGCACTCCAGACCTCCTAGTGTCCCAACCCCCCAACTAGGTAAACAGGGAGTACAACTATACAACGTGTTCCTTAAAATGACAAGAGTAGCTTATGATATTGGGGACTGATCAGTTCTGTAGGTCATCCAGGCCCCCCATATCTTCTCCCATTTACGGGGCATCCCTGCTCTGGTATACTGTTTGTTCAGCTTGTGACACCAGTCTAAATCGTTTTCCCAGGACTGCAATGTTGGGGCTACGCTGGCACCCCATGCTCGGGCGATGTTTCGGTTTGCCACCGCTCCCGCTAGGGCAAGCCATGTTGTGGCCCATTTAGGCCAGACTATCTCTCCTGTCACACCCATGATATGCCATCTTGCCTCGACTGGGACCTGCTCACCCACTACCGCTATCATTACAGGAGACACCTTCCTCCAGAAAGTCTGAATCTTGGGACACTCCCACAATATATGAAAGAATGTCCCAGTCTCCCCACAGCCCCGTACACGCTGTTCTGACATACCATGGCCCATGCGGTACTGTAATGATCGTGAGGCATAGGATCTATGTAGAATACTTAGCTGGATCAGCCTAAATCCTGCTCTAACCGCTATCTCTCTGGGGCTCTGTAGGGCCTCCCCCCAATCCTCATCCTCCAGAAGTCCCACATCCGATTCCCAGGGCACCCGTAGGAGTCCCAGACAGTCAGGAGTATTATTTATGAGTTTTTTGTACATAAGGGATATTGCTTTGTCAATCATTGGGTCAAGGAGGAGTCTGTCTTCAAGTGGAGTGTACTCCGGCAGCATGACTCCATCTTTCAGGTGAAAATGAAGTGCATGCCTCAACTGTAAGTACCGAAAGGGCTCAGTCGTTTTCATTTGGAAATCTACTTGGAGACTGTCAAACGAAACCATTTTCCCTTTTTTCCAAATATCTCCCAGGTGGTCAATGCCAATGGTGCTACATCCATGGAACCCTTTCAGGCACCTTACCTCACTCAGAAGATCTCCCTCCCAGAAGAGGGTTTGCTCTGTTAACAGGGCCTCCTATCCAATCATTTTAGTCGCCTTTCGCCAGCCCATGACCACTGTCTGTGTGTGGGTTGGAAGGGACAAAATCACCCCTCTCCCCTGTATAGGACCGAAAGAAAGATACCCCTGTCCATAGCATGACGGTCAACGTGGTAGGCTGGTTCCTCAAGTGGTGAGAAAACCCACCCATTAACGTTAACCAGCTGGGCTGCTCAGTAGTACTTTCTTATGTCCGGTACCGCTAGTCCTCCTTCATAGACCCCTTTCTGGAATTTTTTCAAAGTGATCCTAGGGCAGCCTCCCCATATTGGTGTACGCACCTCGGACTCAACCCCACAAAAGAAAACTTCTGGAATCCTGAATGGAGTGTTTTGTATGGCATATAGTAGACACTGTAGGGCCATCATCTTGAATAAGACAGCTTTTCCCATAAGGGAGACCGGCAGACGCCGCCAATGAACAACTTCCCCTTTCAACCATTCTAGCTGTGAGTGTATGTTCAGCTGCATAAATTCCTCTTTAGTTTTGGTAATTCAGATGCCCAAGTATTTAAATAGATCTTTACGGACCAGCTCCTTGCACGCCGACGTCAGAGCCGGAGGCTCCCCCGCCAAGGTGAATACCAGGGACTTATCCCAGTTTATACGATATCCAGAGTATTGCCCAAACTATTGAATAATATGGATAAGCCTATAGAAGGTCTGTCTGGGTCTATGGGCATACAACAGGCTATCGTCCGCATACAGGGAGATGCGCTCCCCCCCTCCAATCGAAGCCTCTCACTATCGGATATGCTCGCACCCATGAGGCCAGCGGTTCAAGAGCCAACACAAAGAGAACCGGCGAGAGCGAGCAACACTATTGTGTGCTCCTATAAAGCCAAAAAAGTCTGGAAACTGTCCTGTTAACCCGGACACATGCCAGCGGGGCAGCATATAGGGGCTCAATCCAGCTTCGGAAACCCGGGCCAAATCCAAAGTTAGTAAGAACAGCAAATTGGTATGGCCTTTCGATACTGTTGAATGCCATATGGGCATCGAGTGACAGGAGAGCTGCTGGGTCGTCAGGTCGCTGCTTTGTCACGTGCATAACCCCATACAGTCTACGGAGATTCAATCTGGTGCTTCTATAGGGCATGAATCTGGATTGGTCCGGGTGAATCGGAGACTGTATCACTGGAGTCAGTCTGTTAGCAATCACTTTTGCGAGTACCTTGGCCTCAAAGTTCAAGAGCGAAATTGGGTGACACGAACTAGAGAGATCCTGTAGTTTGCCCTTCTTAGGTATAACAACTATGGTAGCTGTCCTCAAATCCGGGGGTAATTGGCCCTTCACCCTCGCCTCTCGGAACATATTGAGCATGTGAGGCACCAGTTGGCCTGCCACGCATTTATACATTTCCACAGGGAACCCGTTGGGACCGACAGCTTTCCCGGACTGGAGGTCACGCATGGCACCCTCGATTTCTTCTACAACGAAGTCTGAGTCAGCTGCCTCCCGGTCCCCACAGGTAGGCGTCGTAATACTGTATCTTTCAAGAACTCTGCACAATCCTCTTCACCCCTGTCCGTCTGGACCGATTCGGTATTTAAGGACAGGCAAATGGGATGTAGGTAATTTTTCTTAAAAAATTACCGAATCGGTAAGTTTCGGTAATACCGTATCGGTATTTACCGATTCGGTAATTGCCAGTCATTCCTATGGGCCTGGAGGCCCATGGGAATGAATGTCAATTACCGAATCGGTAAATACCGATTCGGTAATTGGGGGAAACATTGAAGCGTGGCAGGGTGTCACTTTGACACCCTGTTGCACCCCTCAATTGTGTATGGGTGCGCATGTTGCAGACACGTATGTCTGCAACATGGCACTGTTGGAAAAGCAAAAAAAAATGCTTTTTCAAAGGTTTTCATTATTTACCACCAACTTGTAGTTGGTGGTAAATAACGAATCCTAAAATGGGAAAATCACTCATTTGAGTGCTCCCTACATATCAGGATTCGGTAATTTACCGAATCGGTATTTAAGAATTCGGTAATTTACCGATTCCTTAAATTACCGATTCGGTAAATTACAGAATCCTTCTTTTTTAGCCTCCTACATCTGGAAAGCCTATTACCGGTCGGTAACGGACGATTTCGGCCGTTACCGACCGGTAATAGCCTACCTACATCTGGCCCCTAGTGTTAATCTAGTAGTAAATAAATGGGAAGTGCATATCTATTGATTTTACTATGTGGAGCAGTAGGCAGGACCTAGATGTCGGCATACTACACTGGTCAGGTGTCGTGGCAGTCTGGGTACGTGGATACCATATTGTGGCTTACTGATTGCTTGAAATTAATATTCACTTTACTGCTGTCATGTTTCATGGTCTCACGTTGCAAAGTTATTGTATTCACAAATATTAAACTCTATTATTTTAATTATTTGAACAATCAACATTTGTTATATTTACTCAATGAACCTGTAGTGCTTTTCAGCCACTAGTGTGAGTTGTTACCTTCTATTATGCATATTTGATGCTACTTATTCATAACTGCCAAGAAACCCCATGTTACATATGCTTCTTTTAGCAAGAGCAGGCTTTTTGCCATTAGCATTTTTTTATGGTGTTTTCTTAAACCCATACCTATTCAGTATATAGGAACGTACTAGCTTCAGCTTGCAAAGTGCTTTTGAGTAACAATCCAGGGCTGGCTGAAGGTGTCATAGATAACTTAGTTCCGCTTGGCAGCTATGGAAAAATGAAAAAAATATATAATTCCAGTAATGTCATGGAGCAAAAAGCAGCAATCTATCTGTCCTTGATATCAGACGTGACCTAATTTGAGCGTGAGCTTTATTTGACTCATCCCAAACCTCATTTTTAGGTCTCGCCTCTCAATGCGCATGCGCATTGAGCGAGACTATAGGGCCTTAAACAAGGTTTACCTACACTGGCGATTTGATGCTGTGCCCGTGCGCTTTTAGGTCAATGCGCAAGCGCATTGACCTAAAATGCGCGTGCACATCATCAAATCGCCATCTGTTCCCCAGCAGCACTCCTCCCACTCCTTTGAAGTGAAGCTTAGCTTCACTTCAAAGGCCCTTGCTGCTTCACACTCTCCCCGCTCCGCCCCGTGTCGCATTTCTCCTCCCCCCTCCCCACAGCAATGCCCTCCGTCTTGTTTTTCTCTGTGCCCTCACCTCTCCAGCCTCTCCCTGCTCGCCGTGCTCCTTGCTTCCAGCCCAGGCCAAACTCATGCCTTCAAAACGTGACAGCATTGTACAGCCCGGGCCGCCTTTTGGTCTCCTGGTTAACCTTCTCACTCCCTCTTTGTCCCACGCCACCTCCCTCTCTGTGTCTGCCTCCCACTCTCCGCTGCCGTTGTTTCACATTCTGAATCTCTCCCTTTCATCTTCGTTTCGCCCCTCGTTTATTTACATTTAAACATCAGCTGTTGTGTGTTTGAACTTGCTGGTGTGGCCCCCACCACCGCATCCACCACCACCGCATCCACCACCACATCCACCACCACATCCACATCCACCATGACATCCACCGCCACATCCACCACCATATCCACCACATCCACCACCACCACATCCACCACCACCGCATCCACCACCACATCCACCACCACCACATCCACCACATCCACCACCACATCCACCACCACAACATCCACCGCATCCACCACCACCACCACATCCACCATCACCTCCACATCCACCTCCACATCCACCACCACATCCACCACCACATCCACCGCCACATCCACCGCCACATCCACCATTACATCCACCATCACATCCACCCCCACATCCACCACCACATCCACCGCCACATCCACCACATCCACCACCACATCCACCACACCCAGCACCACTACATCCACCACCACCCAATTCACCACCACCCCATCCACCACCACCACCACATCCACCACCTCCACCGCATCCACCACCACCACCGCACCCACCATTACCACATCCACCACCACATCCACCACCACATCCACCACCACATCCACCCCATCCACCACCACCACCGCATCCACCACCACCACTGCATCCACCACATCCACCGCATCCACCACCACATCCACTGCATCCACCATCACCACATCCACCGCATCCACCACCACATCCACCACCACATCCACATCCACTGCCACATCCACCACCACATCCACCACACCCACCACCACACCCACCACCACCACATCCACCACCACATCCACCACCACCACATCCACCACCACATCCAACACATCCACCACAACTTCCACCACCACCGTATCCACCACCACCACTGCATCCACCACATCCACCGCATCCACCACCACATCCACCACATCCACCATCACCTCCACATCCACCATGACATCCACCGCCACATCCTCCACCACATCCACCACATCCACCACCACCACATCCGCCACATCCTCCACCACATCCACCACCACCACATCCGCCACATCCTCCACCACATCCACCACCACCACATGCACCACCACCGCATCCACCACCGCATCCACCACCGCATCCACCACCACATCCACCACCCCATCCACCACCACCACCGCATCCACCACCGCATCCACCATCACCACATCCACCGCATCCACCACAACCGCATCCACCACGCATCCACCACCACATCCACCATCACCACCACATCCACCACCACATCCACCACCACACCCACCACCACCACATCCACCGCATCCACCACCACATCCACCAAATCCACCACCACATCCACCACCACCCACATCCACCATCACCTCCACATCCACCACCACATCCACCACCACATCCACCACCCCCACCACCACTACATCCACCACCACCCCATCCACCACCAACCCATCCACCACCACCACCGCATCCACAACCGCATCCACCATTACCACATCCACCGCATCCACCACCACATCCACCACCACATCCACCCCATCCACCACCACCACATCCACCGCATCCACCACCACATCCACCATCACATCCACCATCACCACCATCCACCACCACATCCACCACCACATCCATCATGACATCCACCATGACATCCACCGCCACATCCACCACCACATCCACCACCACATCCACCACACCCACCACCACCACATCCACCGCATCCACCACGACATCCACCACCACATCCACCATCACCACCATCCACCACCACATCCACCTCCACATCCATCATGACATCCACCATGACATCCACCGCCACATCCACCGCCACATCCACCACCACATCCAAAACCACATCCACCACCACATCCACCACACCCACCACCACCACATCCACCACCACATCCACATCAACCACATCCACCACCACATCCAACACATCCACCACCACTTCCACCACCACCGCATCCACCACCGCATCCACCGCATCCACCACCACATCCACCATCACCTCCACATCCACCATGACATCCACCGCCACATCCACCACCACCACATCCACCACATGCACCAACACCGCATCCACCACCACATCAACCACACCCACGACCACAACATCCACCACCACCACATCCACCACCACATCCACCGCATCCACCACATTTTCTCTGTGCCCTCACCTCTCCAGCCTCTCCCTGCTCGCCGTGCTCCTTGCTTCCAGCCCAGGCCAAACTCATGCCTTCAAAACGTGACAGCATTGTACAGCCCGGGCCGCCTTTTGGTCTCCTGGTTAACCTTCTCACTCCCTCTTTGTCCCACGCCACCTCCCTCTCTGTGTCTGCCTCCCACTCTCCGCTGCCGTTGTTTCACATTCTGAATCTCTCCCTTTCATCTTCGTTTCGCCCCTCGTTTATTTACATTTAAACATCAGCTGTTGTGTTTTTGAACTTGCTGGTGTGGCCCCCACCACCGCATCCACCACCACCGCATCCACCACCACCGCATCCACCACCACCGCATCCACCACCGCATCCACCACCACATCCACCACCACATCCACATCCACCATGACATCCACCGCCACATCCACCACCATATCCATCACATCCACCGCCACCATATCCACCACCACTGCATCCACCACCACATCCACCGCCACCACATCCACCACCACCACATCCACCACCACCACATCCACCACCACATCCACCACCACAACATCCACCGCATCCACCACCACCACCACATCCACCATCACCTCCACATCCACCTCCACATCCACCACCACATCCACCGCCACATCCACCCCAACATCCACCGCCACATCCACCGCCACATCCACCATTACATCCACCATCACATCCACCGCCACATCCACCGCCACATCCACCACCACATCCACCACCACATCCACCACACCCACCACCACTACATCCACCACCACCCAATTCACCACCACCCCATCCACCACCACCACCACATCCACCACCTCCACCGCATCCACCACCACCACCGCATCCACCATTACCACATCCACCGCATCCACCACCACATCCACCACCACATCCACCACCACATCCACCCCATCCACCACCACCGCATCCACCACCACCACTGCTTCCACCATATCAACCGCATCCACCACCACATCCACTGCATCCACCATCACCACATCCACCGCATCCACCACCACATCCACCACCACATCCACCACCAAAACATCCACATCCACCGCCACATCACCACCACATCCACCACACCCACCACCACACCCACCACCACCACATCCACCACCACATCCACCACCATATCCACCACATCCAACACATCCACCACATCCACCACATCCACCGCATCCACCACCACATCCACCACATCCACCATCACCTCCACATCCACCATGACATCCACCGCCACATCCTCCACCACATCCACCACATCCACCACCACCACATCCGCCACATCCTCCACCACATCCACCACATCCACCACCACCACATCCGCCACATCCTCCACCACATCCACCACCACCACATCCACCACATGCACCACCACCGCATCCACCACCGCATCCACCACCACATCCACCACCACATCCACCATCACCACATCCACCGCATCCACCACAACCGCATCCACCACCGCATCCACCACCACATCCACCATCACCACCACATCCACCACCACATCCACCACCACACCCACCACCACCACATCCACCGCATCCACCACCACATCCACCAAATCCACCACCACATCCACCACCACCCACATCCACCATCACCTCCACATCCACCACCACATCCACCACCACATCCACCACCACATCCACCACCACATCCACCGCCACATCCACTGCCACATCCTCCGCCACATCCACCATCACATCCACCGCCACATCCACCGCCACATCCACCGCCACACCCAACACCACATCCACCACCACAATTACCACCACACCCACCACCACTACATCCACCACCACCCCATCCACCACCACCCCATCCACCACCACCACCGCATCCACCACCGCATCCACCATTACCACATCCACCGCATCCACCACTACATCCACCACCGCATCCACCACCACATCCACCACATCCACCACATCCACCGCATCCACCACCACATCCACCACATCCACCATCACCTCCACATCCACCATGACATCCACCGCCACATCCTCCACCACATCCACCACATCCACCACCACCACATCCGCCACATCCTCCACCACATCCACCACATCCACCACCACCACATCCGCCACATCCTCCACCACATCCACCACCACCACATCCACCACATGCACCACCACCGCATCCACCACCGCATCCACCACCACATCCACCACCACATCCACCATCACCACATCCACCACATCCACCACAACCGCATCCACCACCGCATCCACCACCACATCCACCATCACCACCACATCCACCACCACATCCACCACCACACCCACCACCACCACATCCACCGCATTCACCACCACATCCACCCCATCCACCACAACCACATCCACCGCATCCACCACCACATCCACCACCGCATCCACCACCACATCCACCACCACATCCACCACACCCACCACCACTACATCCACCACCACCCCATCCACCACCACCCCATCCACCACCACCACCGCATCCACCATTACCACATCCACCGCATCCACCACCACTTCCACCACCACATCCACCACCACATCCACCACCACATCCACCCCATCCACCACCACCACATCCACCGCATCCACCACCGCATCCACCACCGCATCCACCACCACATCCACCACCACATCCACCATCACCACCATCCACCACCACATCCACCTCCACATCCACCTCCACATCCATCATGACATCCACCATGACATCCACCGCCACATCCACCGCCACATCCACCGCCACATCCACCGCCACATCCACCACCACATCCACCACCACACCCACCACCACCACATCCACCACCACATCCACCGCATCCACCACCACCACATCCACCACCACATCAAACACATCCACCACCACATCCAACACATCCACCACCACTTCCACCACCACCGCATCCACCACCGCATCCACTGCATCCACCACCACATCCACCACATCCACCATCACCTCCACATCCACCGCCACGTCCACCACCACATCCACCACCACCACATCCACCACCACATCAACCACACCCACCACCACAACATCCACCACCACCACATCCACCGCATCCACCATCACCTCCACATCCACCATGACATTCACCGCCACATCCACCACCACCACATCCACCACCACATCCACCGTCACCTCCACATCCACCATGACATCCACCGCCACATCCTCCACCACATCCACCGCATCCACCACACCCACCACCACATCGACCGCATCCACCACCACCACATCCACCACATCCACCACATCCACCACCACATCCACCACCACATCCAACACATCCACCACCACTTCCACCACTGCATCCACCGCATCCACCACCACATCCACCACCACATCCACCACCACATCCACCACCACATCCACCACCACATTCACATACACCGCAACATCCACCACCACATCCACCACACCCACCACCACCACATCCACCACCACATCCACCTCCACCACATCCACCACCACAACATCTACCACATCCACCATCACCACCACATCCACCATCACCTCCACATCCACCTCCACATCCACCACCACATCCACTACCACCACATCAACCACATCCACCACCACATCCAACACATCCACCACCACTTCCACCACCACCGCATCCACCACCACATCCACCACATCCACCATCACCTCCACCCCATCCACCACCACCACCACATCCACCGCATCCACCACCACATCCACCATCACCACCATCCACCACCACATCCACCACTACATCCACCGTCACCACCACATCCACCACCACATCCACCACACCCACCACCACTACATCCACCACCACCCCATCCACCACCACCACCGCATCCACCATTACCACATCCACCGCATTCACCACCACTTCCACCACCACATCCACCACCACATCCACCCCATCCACCACCACCACATCCACCGCATCCACCACCACATCCACCACCGCATCCACCACCACATCCACCACCACATCCACCATCACCACCATCCACCACCACATCCACCTCCACATCCACCTCCACATCCACCATGACATCCACCATGACATCCACCGCCACATCCACCGCCACATCCACCGCCTCATCCACCACCACATCCACCACCACACCCACCACCACCACATCCACCACCACATCCACCGCATCCACCACCACCACATCCACCACCACATCAAACACATCCACCACCACATCCAACACATCCACCACCACTTCCACCACCACCGCATCCACCACCGCATCCACCGCATCCACCACCACATCCACCACATCCACCATCACCTCCACATCCACCGCCACGTCCACCACCACATCCACCACCACATCAACCACACCCACCACCACAACATCCACCACCACCACATCCACCGCATCCACCATCACCTCCACATCCACCATGACATTCACCGCCACATCCACCACCACATCCACCGTCACCTCCACATCCACCATGACATCCACCGCCACATCCTCCACCACATCCACCGCATCCACCACACCCACCACCACTTTGACCGCATCCACCACCACCACATCCACCACATCCACCACATCCACCACCACATCCATCACCACATCCAACACATCCACCACCACTTCCACCACTGCATCCACCGCATCCACCACCACATCCACCACCACATCCACCACCACATCCACCACCACATTCACATACACCGCAACATCCACCACTACATCCACCACACCCACCACCACCACATCCACCACCACATCCACCTCCACCACATCCACCACCACAACATCCACCACATCCACCATCACCACCACATCCACCATCACCTCCACATCCACCTCCACATCCACCACCACATCCACTACCACCACATCAACCACATCCACCACCACATCCAACACATCCACCACCACTTCCACCACCACCGCATCCACCACCGCATCCACCGCATCCACCACCACATCCACCACATCCACCATCACCTCCACCCCATCCACCACCACCACCACATCCACCGCATCCACCACCACATCCACCATCACCACCATCCACCACCACATCCACCACTACATCCACCGTCACCTCCACATCCACCATGACATCCACAGCCACACCCACCGCCACATACACCACCACATCCACCATCACCTCCACATCCACCATGACATCCACCATGACATCCACCACCACATCCACCACCACCACATCCACCAAATCCACCAAATCCACCACCACATCCACCACCACCCACATCCACCATCACCTTCACATCCACCTCCACATCCACCACCACATCCACCACCACATCCACCACCACATCCACCACCACATCCACCGCCACATCCACCGCCAGATCCACCACCACATCCACAGCCACATCCACCATCACATCCACCGCCACATCCACTGCCACATCCACCACCACACCCACCACCACATCCACCACCACATCCACCACACCCACCACCACTACATCCACCACCACCCCATCCACCACCACCACCGCATCCACCACCACCACCGCATCCACCATTACCACATCCACCGCATCCACCACCACATCCACCACCACATCCACCCCATCCACCACCACATCCACCGCATCCACCACAACCACCATCCACCACCACATCCACCATCACCTCCACATCCACCATGACATCCACCATGACATCCACCGCCACATCCACTGCCACATCCACCATTACATCCACCATCACATCCACCGCCACATCCACCACCACATCCACCGCCACATCCACCACCACATCCACCACCACATCCACCACACCCACCACCACTACATCCACCACCACCCAATTCACCACCACCCCATCCACCACCACCACCACATCCACCACCTCCACCGCATCCACCACCACCACCGCACCCACCATTACCACATCCACCACCACATCCACCACCACATCCACCCCATCCACCACCACCACCGCATCTACCACCACCACTGCATCCACCACATCCACCGCATCCACCACCACATCCACTGCATCCACCATCACCACATCCACTGCATCCACCACCACATCCACCACCACATCCACATCCACTGCCACATCCACCACCACATCCACCACACCCACCACCACACCCACCACCACCACATCCACCACCACATCCACCACCACCACATCCACCACCACATCCAACACATCCACCACAACTTCCACCACCACCGTATCCACCACCACCACTGCATCCACCACATCCACCGCATCCACCACCACATCCACCACATCCACCATCACCTCCACATCCACCATGACATCCACCGCCACATCCTCCACCACATCCACCACATCCACCACCACCACATCCGCCACATCCTCCACCACATCCACCACCACCACATCCGCCACATCCTCCACCACATCCACCACCACCACATGCACCACCACCGCATCCACCACCGCATCCACCACCGCATCCACCACCACATCCACCACCCCATCCACCACCACCACCGCATCCACCACCGCATCCACCATCACCACATCCACCGCATCCACCACAACCGCATCCACCACGCATCCACCACCACATCCACCATCACCACCACATCCACCACCACATCCACCACCACACCCACCACCACCACATCCACCGCATCCACCACCACATCCACCAAATCCACCACCACATCCACCACCACCCACATCCACCATCACCTCCACATCCACCACCACATCCACCACCACATCCACCACCCCCACCACCACTACATCCACCACCACCCCATCCACCACCAACCCATCCACCACCACCACCGCATCCACAACCGCATCCACCATTACCACATCCACCGCATCCACCACCACATCCACCACCACATCCACCCCATCCACCACCACCACATCCACCGCATCCACCACCACATCCACCATCACATCCACCATCACCACCATTCACCACCACATCCACCACCACATCCATCATGACATCCACCATGACATCCACCGCCACATCCACCGCCACATCCACCACCACATCCACCACACCCACCACCACCACATCCACCGCATCCACCACGACATCCACCACCACATCCACCATCACCACCATCCACCACCACATCCACCTCCACATCCATCATGACATCCACCATGACATCCACCGCCACATCCACCGCCACATCCACCACCACATCCAAAACCACATCCACCACCACATCCACCACACCCACCACCACCACATCCACCACCACATCCACATCAACCACATCCACCACCACATCCAACACATCCACCACCACTTCCACCACCACCGCATCCACCACCGCATCCACCGCATCCACCACCACATCCACCACATCCACCATCACCTCCACATCCACCATGACATCCACCGCCACATCCACCACCACCACATCCACCACATGCACCAACACCGCATCCACCACCACATCAACCACACCCACGACCACAACATCCACCACCACCACATCCACCACCACATCCACCGCATCCACCACATTTTCTCTGTGCCCTCACCTCTCCAGCCTCTCCCTGCTAGCCGTGCTCCTTGCTTCCAGCCCAGGCCAAACTCATGCCTTCAAAACGTGACAGCATTGTACAGCCCGGGCCGCCTTTTGGTCTCCTGGTTAACCTTCTCACTCCCTCTTTGTCCCACGCCACCTCCCTCTCTGTGTCTGCCTCCCACTCTCCGCTGCCGTTGTTTCACATTCTGAATCTCTCCCTTTCATCTTCGTTTCGCCCCTCGTTTATTTACATTTAAACATCAGCTGTTGTGTTTTTGAACTTGCTGGTGTGGCCCCCACCACCGCATCCACCACCACCGCATCCACCACCACCGCATCCACCACCGCATCCACCACCACATCCACCACCACATCCACATCCACCATGACATCCACCGCCACATCCACCACCATATCCATCACATCCACCGCCACCATATCCACCACCACTGCATCCACCACCACATCCACCACCACCACATCCACCACCACCACATCCACCACCACCACATCCACCACCACATCCACCACCACAACATCCACCGCATCCACCACCACCACCACATCCACCATCACCTCCACATCCACCTCCACATCCACCACCACATCCACCGCCACATCCACCGCCACATCCACCGCCACATCCACCGCCACATCCACCATTACATCCACCATCACATCCACCGCCACATCCACCGCCACATCCACCACCACATCCACCACCACATCCACCACACCCACCACCACATCCACCACCACCCAATTCACCACCACCCCATCCACCACCACCACCACATCCACCACCTCCACCGCATCCACCACCACCACCGCATCCACCATTACCACATCCACCGCATCCACCACCACATCCACCACCACATCCACCCCATCCACCACCACCGCATAAACCACCACCACTGCTTCCACCATATCAACCGCATCCACCACCACATCCACTGCATCCACCATCACCACATCCACCGCATCCACCACCACATCCACCACCACATCCACCACCAAAACATCCACATCCACCGCCACATCACCACCACATCCACCACACCCACCACCACACCCACCACCACCACATCCACCACCACATCCACCACCATATCCACCACATCCAACACATCCACCACATCCACCACATCCACCGCATCCACCACCACATCCACCATCACCTCCACATCCACCATGACATCCACCGCCACATCCTCCACCACATCCACCACATCCACCACCACCACATCCGCCACATCCTCCACCACATCCACCACATCCACCACCACCACATCCGCCACATCCTCCACCACCACATCCACCACCACATCCACCATCACCACATCCACCGCATCCACCACAACCGCATCCACCACCGCATCCACCACCACATCCACCATCACCACCACATCCACCACCACATCCACCACCACACCCACCACCACCACATCCACCGCATCCACCACCACATCCACCAAATCCACCACCACATCCACCACCACCCACATCCACCATCACCTCCACATCCACCACCACATCCACCACCACATCCACCACCACATCCACCACCACATCCACCACCACATCCACCGCCACATCCACTGCCACATCCTCCGCCACATCCACCATCACATCCACCGCCACATCCACCGCCACATCCACCACCACACCCACCACCACTACATCCACCACCACCCCATCCACCACCACCCCATCCACCACCACCACCGCATCCACCACCGCATCCACCATTACCACATCCACCGCATCCACCACTACATCCACCACCGCATCCACCACCACATCCACCGCATCCACCACATCCACCGCATCCACCACCACATCCACCACATCCACCATCACCTCCACATCCACCATGACATCCACCGCCACATCCTCCACCACATCCACCACATCCACCACCACCACATCCGCCACATCCTCCACCACATCCACCACATCCACCACCACCACATCCGCCACATCCTCCACCACATCCACCACCACCACATCCACCACATGCACCACCACCGCATCCACCACCGCATCCACCACCACATCCACCACCACATCCACCATCACCACATCCACCGCATCCACCACAACCGCATCCACCACCGCATCCACCACCACATCCACCATCACCACCACATCCACCACCACATCCACCACCACACCCACCACCACCACATCCACCGCATCCACCACCACATCCACCCCATCCACCACAACCACATCCACCGCATCCACCACCACATCCACCACCGCATCCACCACCACATCCACCACACCCACCACCACTACATCCACCACCACCCCATCCACCACCACCCCATCCACCACCACCACCGCATCCACCATTACCACATCCACCGCATCCACCACCACTTCCACCACCACATCCACCACCACATCCACCACCACATCCACCCCATCCACCACCACCACATCCACCGCATCCACCACCGCATCCACCACCGCATCCACCACCACATCCACCACCACATCCACCATCACCACCATCCACCACCACATCCACCTCCACATCCACCTCCACATCCATCATGACATCCACCATGACATCCACCGCCACATCCACCGCCACATCCACCGCCACATCCACCGCCACATCCACCACCACATCCACCACCACCACATCCACCACCACATCCACCGCATCCACCACCACCACATCCACCACCACATCAAACACATCCACCACCACATCCAACACATCCACCACCACTTCCACCACCACCGCATCCACCGCATCCACCACCACATCCACCACATCCACCATCACCTCCACATCCACCGCCACGTCCACCACCACATCCACCACCACCACATCCACCACCACATCAACCACACCCACCACCACAACATCCACCACCACCACATCCACCGCATCCACCATCACCTCCACATCCACCATGACATTCACCGCCACATCCACCACCACCACATCCACCACCAC
Source organism: Lissotriton helveticus (assembly GCF_964261635.1). Classification (NCBI taxonomy): domain Eukaryota; kingdom Metazoa; phylum Chordata; class Amphibia; order Caudata; family Salamandridae; genus Lissotriton; species Lissotriton helveticus. The sequence continues at coordinate 820,440,828 of NC_136072.1, read as the reverse complement.
ATCCACCGTCACCTCCACATCCACCATGACATCCACCGCCACATCCTCCACCACATCCACCGCATCCACCACACCCACCACCACATCGACCGCATCCACCACCACCACATCCACCACATCCACCACATCCACCACCACATCCACCACCACATCCAACACATCCACCACCACTTCCACCACTGCATCCACCGCATCCACCACCACATCCACCACCACATCCACCACCACATCCACCACCACATTCACATACACCGCAACATCCACCACCACATCCACCACACCCACCACCACCACATCCACCACCACATCCACCTCCACCACATCCACCACCACAACATCCACCACATCCACCATCACCACCACATCCACCATCACCTCCACATCCACCTCCACATCCACCACCACATCCACTACCACCACATCAACCACATCCACCACCACATCCAACACATCCACCACCACTTCCACCACCACCGCATCCACCACCGCATCCACCGCATCCACCACCACATCCACCACATCCACCATCACCTCCACCCCATCCACCACCACCACCACATCCACCGCATCCACCACCACATCCACCATCACCACCATCCACCACCACAACATCCACCGTCACCACCACATCCACCACCACATCCACCACACCCACCACCACTACATCCACCACCACCCCATCCACCACCACCCCATCCACCACCACCACCGCATCCACCATTACCACATCCACCGCATTCACCACCACTTCCACCACCACATCCACCACTACATCCACCACCACATCCACCCCATCCACCACCACCACATCCACCGCATCCACCACCACATCCACCACCGCATCCACCACCACATCCACCACCACATCCACCATCACCACCATCCACCACCACATCCACCTCCACATCCACCTCCACATCCATCATGACATCCACCATGACATCCACCGCCACATCCACCGCCACATCCACCGCCACATCCACCGCCTCATCCACCACCACATCCACTACCACACCCACCACCACCACATCCACCACCACATCCACCGCATCCACCACCACCACATCCACCACCACATCAAACACATCCACCACCACATCCAACACATCCACCACCACTTCCACCACCACCGCATCCACCACCACATCCACCACATCCACCATCACCTCCACATCCACCGCCACGTCCACCACCACATCCACCACCACATCAACCACACCCACCACCACAACATCCACCACCACCACATCCACCGCATCCACCATCACCTCCACATCCACCATGACATTCACCGCCACATCCACCACCACATCCACCGTCACCTCCACATCCACCATGACATCCACCGCCACATCCTCCACCACATCCACCGCATCCACCACACCCACCACCACATCGACCGCATCCACCACCACCACATCCACCACATCCACCACATCCACCACCACATCCATCACCACATCCAACACATCCACCACCACTTCCACCACTGCATCCACCGCATCCACCACCACATCCACCACCACATCCACCACCACATCCACCACCACATTCACATACACCGCAACATCCACCACCACATCCACCACACCCACCACCACCACATCCACCACCACATCCACCTCCACCACATCCACCACCACAACATCCACCACATCCACCATCACCACCACATCCACCATCACCTCCACATCCACCTCCACATCCACCACCACATCCACTACCACCACATCAACCACATCCACCACCACATCCAACACATCCACCACCACTTCCACCACCACCGCATCCACCACCGCATCCACCGCATCCACCACCACATCCACCACATCCACCATCACCTCCACCCCATCCACCACCACCACCACATCCACCGCATCCACCACCACATCCACCATCACCACCATCCACCACCACATCCACCACTACATCCACCGTCACCTCCACATCCACCATGACATCCACAGCCACACCCACCGCCACATACACCACCACATCCACCATCACCTCCACATCCACCATGACATCCACCATGACATCCACCACCACATCCACCACCACCACATCCACCAAATCCACCAAATCCACCACCACATCCACCACCACCCACATCCACCATCACCTTCACATCCACCTCCACATCCACCACCACATCCACCACCACATCCACCACCACATCCACCGCCAGATCCACCACCACATCCACTGCCACATCCACCATCACATCCACCGCCACATCCACCGCCACATCCACCACCACACCCACCACCACATCCACCACCACATCCACCACACCCACCACCACTACATCCACCACCACCCCATCCACCACCACCACCGCATCCACCACCACCACCGCATCCACCATTACCACATCCACCGCATCCACCACCACATCCACCACCACATCCACCCCATCCACCACCACATCCACCGCATATACCACAACCACCATCCACCACCACATCCACCATCACCTCCACATCCACCATGACATCCACCATGACATCCACCGCCACATCCACTGCCACATCCACCGCCACATCCACCATTACATCCACCATCACATCCACCGCCACATCCACCACCACATCCACCGCCACATCCACCACCACATCCACCACACCCACCACCACTACATCCACCACCACCCAATTCACCACCACCCCATCCACCACCACCACCACATCCACCACCTCCACCGCATCCACCACCACCACCGCACCCACCATTACCACATCCACCACCACATCCACCACCACATCCACCCCATCCACCACCACCACCGCATCCACCACCACCACTGCATCCACCACATCCACTGCATCCACCACCACATCCACTGCATCCACCATCACCACATCCACCGCATCCACCACCACATCCACCACCACATCCACATCCACTGCCACATCCACCACCACATCCACCACACCCACCACCACACCCACCACCACCACATCCACCACCACATCCACCACCACCACATCCACCACCACATCCAACACATCCACCACAACTTCCACCACCACCGTATCCACCACCACCATTGCATCCACCACATCCACCGCATCCACCACCACATCCACCACATCCACCATCACCTCCACATCCACCATGACATCCACCGCCACATCCTCCACCACATCCACCACCACCACATCCGCCACATCCTCCACCACATCCACCACCACCACATCCGCCACATCCTCCACCACATCCACCACCACCACATGCACCACCACCGCATCCACCACCGCATCCACCACCGCATCCACCACCACATCCACCACCCCATCCACCACCACCACCGCATCCACCACCGCATCCACCATCACCACATCCACCGCATCCACCACAACCGCATCCACCACGCATCCACCACCACATCCACCACCACATCCACCACCACACCCACCACCACCACATCCACCACATCCACCACCACATCCACCAAATCCACCACCACATCCACCACCACCCACATCCACCATCACCTCCACATCCACCACCACATCCACCACCACATCCACCACCCCCACCACCACTACATCCACCACCACCCCATCCACCACCAACCCATCCACCACCACCACCGCATCCACAACCGCATCCACCATTACCACATCCACCGCATCCACCACCACATCCACCACCACATCCACCCCATCCACCACCACCACATCCACCGCATCCACCACCACATCCACCACCACATCCACCATCACCACCATCCACCACCACATCCACCACCACATCCATCATGACATCCACCATGACATCCACCGCCACATCCACCGCCACATCCACCACCACATCCACCACCACATCCACCACACCCACCACCACCACATCCACCGCATCCACCACGACATCCACCACCACATCCACCATCACCACCATCCACCACCACATCCACCTCCACATCCATCATGACATCCACCATGACATCCACCGCCACATCCACCGCCACATCCACCACCACATCCACCACCACATCCACCACCACATCCACCACACCCACCACCACCACATCCACCACCACATCCACATCAACCACATCCACCACCACATCCAACACATCCACCACCACTTCCACCACCACCGCATCCACCACCGCATCCACCGCATCCACCACCACATCCACCACATCCACCATCACCTCCACATCCACCATGACATCCACCGCCACATCCACCACCACCACATCCACCACATGCACCAACACCACATCCACCACCACATCAACCACACCCACGACCACAACATCCACCACCACCACATCCACCACCACATCCACCGCATCCACCACATTTTCTCTGTGCCCTCACCTCTCCAGCCTCTTCCTGCTCGCCGTGCTCCTTGCTTCCAGCCCAGGCCAAACTCATGCCTTCAAAACGTGACAGCATTGTACAGCCCGGGCCGCCTTTTGGTCTCCTGGTTAACCTTCTCACTCCCTCTTTGTCCCACGCCACCTCCCTCTCTGTGTCTGCCTCCCACTCTCCGCTGCCGTTGTTTCACATTCTGAATCTCTCCCTTTCATCTTCGTTTCGCCCCTCGTTTATTTACATTTAAACATCAGCTGTTGTGTTTTTGAACTTGCTGGTGTGGCCCCCACCACCGCATCCACCACCACCGCATCCACCACCACCGCATCCACCACCGCATCCACCACCACATCCACCACCACATCCACATCCACCATGACATCCACCGCCACATCCACCACCATATCCATCACATCCACCGCCACCACATCCACCACCACTGCATCCACCACCACATCCACCACCACCACATCCACCACCACCACATCCACCACCACCACATCCACCACCACATCCACCACCACAACATCCACCGCATCCACCACCACCACCACATCCACCATCACCTCCACATCCACCTCCACATCCACCACCACATCCACCGCCACATCCACCATTACATCCACCATCACATCCACCGCCACATCCACCGCCACATCCACCACCACACCCACCACCACATCCACCACACCCACCACCACTACATCCACCACCACCCAATTCACCACCACCCCATCCACCACCACCACCACATCCACCACCTCCACCGCATCCACCACCACCACCGCATCCACCATTACCACATCCACCGCATCCACCACCACATCCACCACCACATCCACCCCATCCACCACCACCGCATCCACCACCACCACTGCATCCACCACATCCACTGCATCCACCATCACCACATCCACTGCATCCACCATCACCACATCCACCGCATCCACCACCACATCCACCACCACATCCACCACCAAAACATCCACATCCACCGCCACATCACCACCACATCCACCACACCCACCACCACACCCACCACCACCACATCCACCACCACATCCACCACCATATCCACCACATCCAACACATCCACCACATCCACCACATCCACCGCATCCACCACCATATCCACCACATCCACCATCACCTCCACATCCACCATGACATCCACCGCCACATCCTCCACCACATCCACCACATCCACCACCACCACATCCGCCACATCCTCCACCACATCCACCACATCCACCACCACCACATCCGCCACATCCTCCACCACATCCACCACCACCACATCCACCACATGCACCACCACCGCATCCACCACCGCATCCACCACCACATCCACCACCACATACACCATCACCACATCCACCGCATCCACCACAACCGCATCCACCACCGCATCCACCACCACATCCACCATCACCACCACATCCACCACCACATCCACCACCACACCCACCACCACCACATCCACCGCATCCACCACCACATCCACCAAATCCACCACCACATCCACCACCACCCACATCCACCATCACCTCCACATCCACCACCACATCCACCACCACATCCACCACCACATCCACCACCACATCCACCGCCACATCCACTGCCACATCCTCCGCCACATCCACCATCACATCCACCGCCACATCCACTGCCACATCCACCGCCACACCCAACACCACATCCACCACCACAATTACCACCACACCCACCACCACTACATCCACCACCACCCCATCCACCACCCCATCCACCACCACCACCGCATCCACCACCGCATCCACCATTACCACATCCACCGCATCCACCACCACATCCACCACCGCATCCACCACCACCCCATCCACCACAACCACATCCACCGCATCCACCACCACATCCACCACCGCATCCACCACCACATCCACCACCACATCCACCACACCCACCACCACTACATCCACCACCACCCCATCCACCACCACCCCATCCACCACCACCACCGCATCCACCATTACCACATCCACCGCATCCACCACCACTTCCACCACCACATCCACCACCACATCCACCCCATCCACCACCACCACATCCACCGCATCCACCACCACATCCACCACCGCATCCACCACCACATCCACCATCACCACCATCCACCACCACATCCACCTCCACATCCACCTCCACATCCATCATGACATCCACCATGACATCCACCGCCACATCCACCGCCACATCCACCGCCACATCCACCGCCACATCCACCACCACATCCACCACCACACCCACCACCACCACATCCACCACTACATCCACCGCATCCACCACCACCACATCCACCACCACATCAAACACATCCACCACCACATCCAACACATCCACCACCACTTCCACCACCACCGCATCCACCACCGCATCCACCGCATCCACCACCACATCCACCACATCCACCATCACCTCCACATCCACCGCCACGTCCACCACCACATCCACCACCACCACATCCACCACCACATCAACCACACCCACCACCACAACATCCACCACCACCACATCCACCGCATCCACCATCACCTCCACATCCACCATGACATTCACCGCCACATCCACCACCACCACATCCACCACCACATCCACCGTCACCTCCACATCCACCGCCACATCCTCCACCACATCCATCGCATCCACCACACCCACCACCACATCGACCGCATCCACCACCACCACATCCACCACATCCACCACATCCACCACCACATCCACCACCACATCCACCAAATCCACCACCACATCCACCACCACCCACATCCACCATCACCTCCACATCCACCACCACATCCACCACCACATCCACCACCACATCCACCACCACATCCACCGCCACATCCACTGCCACATCCTCCGCCACATCCACCATCACATCCACCGCCACATCCACTGCCACATCCACCGCCACACCCAACACCACATCCACCACCACAATTACCACCACACCCACCACCACTACATCCACCACCACCCCATCCACCACCCCATCCACCACCACCACCGCATCCACCACCGCATCCACCATTACCACATCCACCGCATCCACCACCACATCCACCACCGCATCCACCACCACCCCATCCACCACAACCACATCCACCGCATCCACCACCACATCCACCACCGCATCCACCACCACATCCACCACCACATCCACCACACCCACCACCACTACATCCACCACCACCCCATCCACCACCACCCCATCCACCACCACCACCGCATCCACCATTACCACATCCACCGCATCCACCACCACTTCCACCACCACATCCACCACCACATCCACCCCATCCACCACCACCACATCCACCGCATCCACCACCACATCCACCACCGCATCCACCACCACATCCACCATCACCACCATCCACCACCACATCCACCTCCACATCCACCTCCACATCCATCATGACATCCACCATGACATCCACCGCCACATCCACCGCCACATCCACCGCCACATCCACCGCCACATCCACCACCACATCCACCACCACACCCACCACCACCACATCCACCACCACATCCACCGCATCCACCACCACCACATCCACCACCACATCAAACACATCCACCACCACATCCAACACATCCACCACCACTTCCACCACCACCGCATCCACCACCGCATCCACCGCATCCACCACCACATCCACCACATCCACCATCACCTCCACATCCACCGCCACGTCCACCACCACATCCACCACCACCACATCCACCACCACATCAACCACACCCACCACCACAACATCCACCACCACCACATCCACCGCATCCACCATCAACTCCACATCCACCATGACATTCACCGCCACATCCACCACCACCACATCCACCACCACATCCACCGTCACCTCCACATCCACCGCCACATCCTCCACCACATCCATCGCATCCACCACACCCACCACCACATCGACCGCATCCACCACCACCACATCCACCACATCCACCACATCCACCACCACATCCACCACCACATCCAACACATCCACCACCCCTTCCACCACTGCATCCACCGCATCCACCACCACATCCACCACAACATCCACCACCACATCCACCACCACATCCACCACCACATTCACATACACCGCAACATCCACCACCACATCCACCACACCCACCACCACCACATCCACCACCACATCCACCTCCACCACATCCACCACCACAACATCCACCACATCCACCATCACCACCACATCCACCATCACCTCCACATCCACCTCCACATCCACCACCACATCCACTACCACCACATCAACCACATCCACCACCACATCCAACACATCCACCACCACTTCCACCACCACCGCATCCACCGCATCCACCACCACATCCACCATCACCTCCACCCCATCCACCACCACCACCACATCCACCGCAACCACCACCACATCCACCATCACCACCATCCACCACCACATCCACCACTACATCCACCGTCACCTCCACATCCACCATGACATCCACAGCCACACCCACCGCCACATCCACCACCACATCCACCATCACCTCCACATCCACCATGACATCCACCATGACATCCACCACCACATCCACCACCACCACATCCACCAAATCCACCAAATCCACCACCACATCCACCACCACCCACATCCACCATCACCTCCACATCCACCTCCACATCCACCACCACATCCACCACCACATCCACCACCACATCCACCACCACATCCACCGCCACATCCACCGCCAGATCCACCACCACATCCACTGCCACATCCACCATCACATCCACCGCCACATCCACCGCCACATCCACCACCACACCCACCACCACATCCACCACCACATCCACCACACCCACCACCACTACATCCACCACCACCCCATCCACCACCACCACCGCATCCACCACCACCACCGCATCCACCATTACCACATCCACCGCATCCACCACCACATCCACCACCACATCCACCCCATCCACCACCACCACATCCACCGCATCCACCACAACCACCATCCACCACCACATCCACCATCACCTCCACATCCACCATGACATCCACCATGACATCCACCGCCACATCCACTGCCACATCCACCGCCACATCCACCACCACATCCACCACCACATCCACCACCACATCCACTACCACATCCACCACATCATCCACCGCATCCACAACCGCCACATCCACCACCACATCCACCACCACTTCCACCACCACCGCATCCACCACCGAATCCACCGCATCCACATCCACCACATCCACCATCACCTCCACATCCACCATGACATCCACCGCCACATTCACCACCACCACATCCACTACTGCATCCACCACCACATCCACCACCACATCCACCAAACCCACCACCACATCCACAACCACCCACATCCACCATCACCGCCACATCCACCTCCACATCCACCACCACATCCACCACCACATCCACCGCCAGATCCACCGCCACATCCACCGCAACATCCACCATCACCTCCACATCCACCATGACATCCACCACCACATCCTCCACCACATCCACCATATCCACCACCACCACATCCACCACATGCACCACCACGCATCCACCACCACATCCACCACCACATCCACCACCACATCCACCAACACATCCACCACCCCATCCACCACCGCATCCACCACCACCACCGCATCCACCATCACCACATCCACCGCATCCACCACAACCGCATCCACCACCGCATCCACCACCACCTCCACATCCACCATGACATCCACCGCCACATCCTCCACCACACCCACCATATCCACCACCACCACATCCACCACATGCACCACCACTGCATCCACCACCGCATCCACCACCACATCCACCACCACATCCACCACCACATCCACCACCCCATCCACCACCACCACCGCATCCACCACCACCACCACATCCACCATCACCACATCCACCGCATCCATCAAAACCGCATCCACCACCGCATCCACCACCACATCCACCATCACCACCACATCCACCACACCCACCACCACCACATCCACCGCATCCACCACCACCACATCCACATCCACCACCACATCCACCAAATCCACCACCACATCCACCACCACCCACATCCACCATCACCTCCACATCCACCACCACATCCACCACCACATCCACCACCATATCCACCACCAGATCCACCGCCACATCCACCATCACATCCACCGTCACATCCACCGCCACATCCACCGCCACATCCACCACCACACCCACCACCACATCCACCACCACATCCACCACACCCACTACATCCACCACCACCCCATCAACCACCACCCCATCCACCATGACATCCACCGCCACATCCACCACCACATCCACCACATGCACCACCACCGCATCCACCACCACATCCACCACAGCATCCACCACCACCACATCCACCACCACATCCACCACATCCACCATCACCTCCACATCCGCCACCACATCCACCATCACATCCACCATCACCTCCACATCCACCATGACATCCACCGCCACATCCTCCACCACATCCACCGCATCCACCACACCCACCACCACCACATCCACCACCACATCCACCGCATCCACCACCACCACATCCACCACCACATCCAACACATCCACCACCACTTCCACCACCACATCCACCACCACATCCTCCACACCCACCACCACCACATCCACCACCACATCCACCACCACATCCACCACATCCACCACCGCATCCACCGCATCCACCACCATATCCACCATCACCACCACATCCACCACCACATCCACCACCACATCCACATCCACCACCACATCTACCACCACATCCACCACACCCACCACCACCACATCCACCACCACATCCACCTCCACCACATCCACCACATCCACCACCACATCCAACACATCCACCACAACTTCCACCACCACTGCATCCACCACATCCACCGCATCCACCACCACATCCACTGCATCCACCATCACCTCCACATCCACCATGACATCCACCACCACATCCTCCACCACATCCACCATATCCACCACCACCACATCCACCACATGCACCACCACATGCACCACCACCACATCCACCACCGCTTCCACCACCACATCCACCACCACATCCACCACCCCTTCCACCCCCACCGCATCCATCACTGCATCCACCACCACATCCACCACCACATCCACCAAATCCACCACCACATCCACCACCACCCACATCCACCATCACCGCCACATCCACCTCCACATCCACCACCACATCCACCACCACATCCACCGCCAGATCCACCACCACATCCACCGCCACATCCACCATCACCTCCACATCCACCATGACATCCACCGCCACATCCACCACACCCACCACCACCACATCCACCACCACATCCACCATCACCTCCACATCCACCATGACATCCACCGCCACATCCTCCACCACATCCACCATATCCACCACCACCACATCCACCACATGCACCACCACATGCACCACCACCGCATCCACCACCGCATCCACCACCACATCCACCACCACATCCACCACCCCATCCACCACCACTGCATCCACCACCGCATCCACCACCACATCCACCACCCCATCCACCAAATCCACCAAATCCACCACCACATCCACCACCACCCACATCCACCATCACCTCCACATCCACCTCCACATCCACCACCACATCCACCACCACATCCACCACCACATCCACCGCCACATCCACCGCCAGATCCACCGCCACATCCACTGCCACATCCACCATCACATCCACCGCCACATCCACCGCCACATCCACCGCCACACCCACCACCACATCCACCACACCCACCACCACTACATCCACCACCACCCCATCCACCACCACCACCGCATCCACCACCACCACCGCATCCACTATTACCACATTCACCGCATCCACCACCACATCCACCACCACATCCACCGCATCCACCACCACCACATCCACCGCATCCACCACAACCACCATCACCACCATCCACCACCATATCCACCACCACATCCACCATCACCTCCACATCCACCATGACATCCACCATGACATCCACCGCCACATCCACCGCCACATCCACCGCCACATCCACCGCCACATCCACCACCACATCCACCACCACATCCACTACCACATCCACCACACCCACCACCACCACATCCACCACCACATCCACCGCATCCACAACCGCCACATCCACCACATCAACCACATCCACCACCACATCCAACACATCCACCACCACTTCCACCACCACCGCATCCACCACCGCATCCACCGCATCCACCACCACATCCAACACATCCACCACCACCGCATCCACCACCACCACTGCATCCACCGCATCCACCGCATCCACCACCACATCCACTGCATCCACCATCACCTCCACATCCACCACCACATCCTCCACCACATCCACCACATCCACCACCACCACATCCACCACATGCACCACCACATGCACCACCACCACATCCACCATCACTACATCCACCACACCCACCACCACCACATCCACCGCATTCACCACCACCACATCCACCACATCCACCACCACATCCACCAAATCCACCACCACATCCACCACCACATCCACCACCACATCCACCCCCACCGCATCCATCACTGCATCCACCACCACATCCACCAAATCCACCACCACATCCACCACCACCCACATCCACCATCACCGCCACATCCACCTCCACATCCACCACCACATCCACCACCACATCCACCGCCAGATCCACCGCCACATCCACCGCCACATCCACCATCACCTCCACATCCACCATGACATCCACCGCCACATCCACCACACCCACCACCACCACATCCACCACCACATCCACCATCACCTCCACATCCACCATGACATCCACCGCCACATCCTCCACCACATCCACCATATCCACCACCACCACATCCACCACATGCACCACCACATGCACCACCACCGCATCCACCACCGCATCCACCACCACATCCACCACCACATCCACCACCCCATCCACCACCACCGCATCCACCACCGCATCCACCACCACATCCACCAAATCCACCACCACATCCACCACCACCCACATCCACCATCACCTCCACATCCACCTCCACATCCACCACCACATCCACCACCACATCCACCACCACATCCACCGCCACATCCACTGCCAGATCCACCGCCACATCCACTGCCACATCCACCATCACATCCACCGCCACATCCACCGCCACATCCACCGCCACACCCACCACCACATCCACCACCACATCCACCACACCCACCACCACTACATCCACCACCACCCCATCCACCACCACCACCGCATCCACCACCACCACCGCATCCACCACCACCACCGCATCCACATCCACCGCATCCACCACAACATCCACCCCATCCACCACCACCACATCCACCGCATCCACCACAACCACCATCACCACCATCCACCACCATATCCACCATCACATCCACCATCACCTCCACATCCACCATGACATCCACCATGACATCCACCGCCACATCCACCGCCACATCCACCGCCACATCCACCACCACATCCACCACCACATCCACTACCACATCCACCACACCCACCACCACCACATCCACCACCACATCCACCGCATCCACAACCGCCACATCCACCACCACATCCAACACATCCACCACCACTTCCACCACCACCGCATCCACCACCGCATCCACCGCATCCACCACCACATCCACCACATCCACCATCACCTCCACATCCACCATGACATCCACCGCCACATCCACCACCACCACATCCACCACATGCACCACCACCGCATCCACCACCACATCCACCACACCCACGACCACCACATCCACCACCACCACATCCACCACCACATCCACCACATCCACCATCACCTCCACATCCACCATGACATCCACCGCCACATCCACCACACCCTTCACCACCACATCCACCATCACCTCCACATCCACCATGACATCCTCCACCACATCCACCGCATCCACCACACCCACCACCACCACATCCACCACTACATCCACCGCATCCACCACCACCACATCCACCACCACATCCAACACATCCACCACCACTTCCACCACTGCATCCACCACCACATCCACCACCACATCCACATCCACCACCACATCCACCACCACATCCACCACACCCACCACCACCACATCCACCTCCACCACATCCACCACATCCACCACCACATCCAACACATCCACCACAACTTCCACCACCACCGCATCCACCACCACCACTGCATCCACCACATCCACCGCATCCACCACCAGATCCACCACATCCACCATCACCTCCACATCCACCATGACATCCACTGCCACATCCTCCACCACATCCATCACATCCACCACCACCACATCCGCCACATCCTCCACCACATCCACCACATCCACCACCACCACATCCGCCACATCCTCCACCACATCCACCACATGCACCACCACCGCATCCACCACCGCATCCACCACCGCATCCACCACCACATCCACCACCCCATCCACCACCACCGCATCCACCACCACCACCACCACCGCATCCACCATCACCACATCCACCGCATCCACCACCACCGCATCCACCACCGCATCTACCACCACATCCACCACCACATCCACCATCACTACATCCACCACACCCACCACCACCACATCCACCGCATCCACCACCACCACATCCACCACATCCACCACCACATCCACCAAATCCACCACCACATCCACCACCACATTAACCACATCCAACACATCCACCACCACTTCCACCACCACCTCATCCACCACCACATCCACCACATCCACCACCACATCCACTGCATCCACATGCACCGCATCCACCACCACATCCACCATCACCACCACATCCACCACCACATCCACCACCACCACATCCACCGCATCCACCACCACATCCATCACCACCATCCACCACCACATCCACCACCACATCCACCATGACATCCACCGCCACATCCACCACCACAGCCACCATCACATCCACCACACCCACCACCACCACATCCACCACCACATCCACCACATCCACCACCACCACCACCACATCAACCACATCCACCACCACATCCACCACCACTTCCACCACCACCACATCCACCACCGCATCCACCACCACATCCACCATCACCTCCACATCCACCATGACATCCACCGCCACATCCACCACCACATCCACCACCACCACCACCACCGCATCCACCACCACATCCACCACCACATCCACCACACCCACCACCGCATCCACCACATCCACCATCACCTCCAAATCCACCATGACATCCACCGCCACATCCACCACACCCACCACCACATCCACCACCACATCCACCATCACCTCCACATCCACCATGACATCCACCGCCACATCCTCCACCACATCCACCGCATCCACCACACCCACCACCACCACATCCACCACCACATCCACCGCATCCACCACCACCACATCCACCACATCCACCACCACATCCAACACATCCACCATCACTTTCACCACTGCATCCACCACCACATCCACCATCACCACCACATCCACCACCACATCCACCACCACATCCACCGCCACATCCACCACACCCACCACCACCACATCCACCACCACTTCCACCTCCATCACATCCACCACCGCATCCACTGCATCCACCACCACATCCACCATCACCACCACATCCACCACCACATCCACATCCACCGCCACATCCAGCACCACATCCACCACACCCTCCACCACCACCACCACCTCCACCTCCACCACATCCACCACCACATCCAACACATCCACCACAACTTCCACCACCACCGCATCCACCACCACCACTGCATCCACCGCATCCACCACCACATCCACTGCATCCACCATCACCTCCACATCCACCGCCACATCCTCCACCACATCCACCATATCCACCACCACCACATCCACCACATGCACCACCACATGCACCACCACCGCATCCACCACCACATCCACCACCACATCCACCACCCCATCCACCCCCACCGCATCCACCACCGCATCCACCACCACCACCGCATCCACCATCACCACATCCACCGCATCCACCACCACCGCATCCACCACCACATCCACCACCACATCCACCATCACCACCACATCCACCACACCCACCACCACCACATCCACCGCATCCACCACCACCACATCCACCAAATCCACCACTACATCCACCACCACATCAACCACATCCACCACCACATCCAACACATCCACCACCACTTCCACCACCACCGCATCCACCACCACATCCACCACATCCACCGCATCCACCACCACATCCACCACCACATCCACCATCACCACCACATCCACCACCACATCCACCATCACCTCCACATCCACCTCCACATCCACCTCCACATCCACATCCACCACCACATCCACCGCCACATCCACCACCACATCCACCACCACATCCACCACACCCACCACCACCACATCCACCACCACATCCACCGCATCCACCACCACCAAATCCACCACCACCGCATCCACCACCACCACCGCATCCACCACATCCACCGCATCCACCACCACATCCACCATCACCTCCACATCCACCATGACATCCACTGCCACATCCACCACCACATCCACCACCACCACATCCACCACATGCACCACCACTGCATCCACCACCACATCCACCACACCCACCACCACCACCACATCCACCACCACAACCGCATCCACCACCACCACATCCACCACCACCACCACATCCACCACCTCATCCACCACCGCATCCACCACCACCACATCCACCACACCCACCACCATCACTTCCACCACCACATCCACCACCACATCCACCACATCCACCACCACGTTCACCACATCCACCACCACATCCACCACCACCACATCCACCACCTCCACCACATCATCCACCACCTTCCCCACCACCACATCCACCACCACCACATCCACCACCACATCCACCCCCACATCCACCCCCACATCCACCATCACATCCACCACCACAACCACCCCCACATCCACCCCCACATCCACCCCCACATCCACCATCACATCCACCACCATCACCATCACATCCACCACCATCACCACCACATCCACCATCACCACCACTACATCCACCATCACCACCACCACATCCACCACCACCATAACCCCCAAGTTCCACCACCACCACATCTATATGTGTGTGTGTGTGGCTGTGTGTGTGTGTAGGTGCAATGTTCTTGGATTTTCGTCACAATACAATACACTGAACATAATCTTCACAAAAGTTATTTACAAAGTTTAAGCTATTGCCATTATAAATTACAATACATTTTATTTAAGTATTAATTATTTACAAAATTAAAAGCCATTGTTATTTGCAATATCAATACATCTAAGTCACGTAAATACAACACACATTGCATTACAAATGCTATAGGTGTCACATTTGCGAAAGTTAAAACTAATGACATTGTAACTGACAAAGCTATTACTTTTGCTATTTTCAAAACCAACACATAAATAAAAAAAAGTGTCATTTACAATACCAATTGCTCAAACTTTCCTAATGCGAGACCTATTGCATTTCCAATGCTTGTTACTACTAGGATTTCCTGAATCCCTTTCTATAGACTTTTCCCTCCTCCATCTCTCCTTTTACTCATCCTAAGTCTCATCTTACTACTATGATCTCCCATAACACTTTATAGACTCTTCCCTTTTTTGTCCCTCCATTATCCTATTCAATTCACTAACAGGCTTTCATGCCCACCTCTCAAATTAAGACATATTGCCCTATACTTATCCACCACTAATCCTTTTTGGGTTCCTAAGTAGCGTGCTACACCCCAAAGAGCGCTTCGACATCTCGTCAAGAGTAGTAATCGATCTATAAATACAATTCCATGATTGGAGCATCCAGCCATATCAGCCATTTTTCCCAGGCCCATGCGTATATGCTGCTCAAGTTCAATTGTTTCTCTTTCAATTGGGGGAATTTGTAGTCCTGTTTCATAATGCATGAATGAGACTACAAATCCCAGAATTCAAAGAAAAAAAAACGAACTAAAGCAGCGTATTACACATGGACTCAGTATACTTGGCAGCGCTGTGCAGTTTATATTGCACAATTGATCAGCAACTCCTGAAAAGCTTCATCTATGGTAGGATGTGTCTGCTTTAGTCTCACATTACTATATCTTGCAATAAATATTGATATGTCAAAATGTCTTATTGGGAATTCGTGCATATTTATTTAACACCAAGCGTAAATAACAAGAACTTAGGTGCTGGAAACATGAACGGTCTACATAAAGAAAGGGAGCACATTTGATAAATTCACAACAAAGCCATGATAAAGTTAAACAGCAAACTGATAATGCTCGTTATAATTACGCACAGCTCTAGGTTTAAAAAAAATGCTTGTTTACATGACCATGCTCCAGTAACTAGCTAGACGAAGTACTGGCAATAGAAGCACCACGGCGGCTCAAACGCGTATTCCCGCCATCTTGAAACAGAAGCCCCGTTATAAAAAATCAAAGTTTCACCCCAAAAAAAAGAAAAGCAACTATTTATATATAAATGAAATTTACATTCATTATACACACGGTTATTTAAAAAAATAACTAGATTTTGAACGCGTTTCCTATAACACACCTTAGTAGAGTCGCGTATTTTTATGAAGTTTTAGAGCAACTCATAGTTTTTACATCTCATTTTTGGGTGAAACTATAATTTATAAACAGACACGTGTCGAACAATAAATATGGACAAACATTACCCATTCTATTATTTCTAGTCTGTTTTCCTTTTAGCGTCTTTTCAACTTTATTAATCCAGCCTCCCTTTCTTTATTGGTGGCTCGCTTTACCTCTGTGACCAATGGGAGTTGAATGGATGGGCGGTGCGTGTTTACAGCTTTGCTCCTCCTAACATGGTGTTGAGCGGCAGGTCTAAGATGGCGTCAGGAGCCTGGAGTTGGAGGTTGCTGGTGCTTGCTCTGCTCCCGGCGGGCCCCGCGGCGCAGGCCCCGCCCCCCCAGCTGCTGGGCTTGCAGCTCGAAGATCCCAAAAGTGCATCCTTTAGTGGGGGTGTTATTCGTGTGCCCCCTGGATGCTCCTTCAGCCTTCGCCTTAATGGAGAGGGGCTACTTAATGCTTCTTGGGCCTGGCTGGGTTTCTCTGGAGGTGGTGTTGGAGTAGCTTGCCGGGGACTGGGGCCCCAGAATGAGGGGCCATTGCAGCTGGAACCACAGGTGTGGGGAGGAGATTGGGGACTGGTGACCGTGGTCGTCGCGGAGGGGGCTCCTGCAGGGCTGTACCACATTTGCACTAGGACAGCTTTGAACCAGACCTGGGATGCCTTCGCTGGTGCTGTGGTGGTAGTTGATGGCAAGTTAGCTCCAAGTTCTCCACCCTGGCTCCTAGGTGTCCTGGCAGCTCTGGCAGTGGTGCTGTCGGGTCTTGCACGCGGCTTGCAGCTTAGCTCCTTAAGCTTGGACCTAGTAGAGCTGCATGTGCTGCGCGAATGTGGTTCCCAGAAGGAGCGACGCAATGCAAAGCGCCTGGAGCGGCTGAGGCGATGTGGCTCTGTGGCCCTCGTTGCCACAGCGATCCCGGCAGTGGTGGCCAATGCAGCGGCTGCTGTCCTACTGTACCTGGCGCTGGGTTTACCAGCGCCTGCCATCTTTTTGGCAGCGGGCTGTCTCTTGTTGGCAGGCGAGCTGGCGCCAGCGGCCGTCGCTTCACGCTGGGGTCTGGTGCTGGGCGTTCGCACCCTCTGGCTAACACATTTGTGTATGGTCGTTACTTTCCCTCTTTCTTTCCCACTTGGCAAGCTGCTGAATCTGGCCTTTCGTCACGATATCAGTACATGCCTGCTGCGAGAGAAAGTGGTGGACATGATGCGCAATGGTGATCCATACAACGAGTTTGTGAAGGAGGAGTTCAGCAAAGGTGCTCTGAGGAATAAGACTGTGGAGGACATCCTGACGCCGGTGCGAGACTGCTTCATGCTGAGTGCTGGTGCAGTGCTTGACTTCAGCACCATGTCACAGATCATGCAGAGCGGCTACACTCGCATCCCTGTCTATGAGGAGGACCGCTCAAACATTGTGGACATCCTCTATGTCAAGGACCTAGGAATGGTGGACCCCGATGACTGCACTCCCCTCAGCACCATCACCAAGTTCTACAACCACCCACTACACTTCGTATTTAATGACACCAAGCTCGATGCCGTGCTGGAGGAGTTCAAGAGAGGTGAGACCAAAGTCTAGATCATGTAGACCAGCTCATTGATTACTATGACGTGCTTAAATAGCACGGTTTGGTGTTTGACGGCACCGGTTGCTATTTAGGTCTTACTGTACCATTTCTATGGCGTTCCAATTCGTTTCCGAGTGTTTTGGAAGCCTAAGTTTCTGTGCCTACCTAATATGCTGCCACCCACTTTTTAGGTCCTAATCCAACCAGACAGCTCAGCTGCCTGGTTTGCTAAAGACATCTTGGGGGCATTCAGAAAGCTTCCCAGGGAATGCATTTTGTCCATTGTTTACCAATGGCTTTGTTGTATGCAGCTCACACATTCTTGGTAGCTATTTGCTGACTTAATTTGTTTTCGGCAGTCCTGTTTGAGTTTGTCTCTCCAGTGATCCTATCCTTCCACTAGTGTTCGATTTCTGTAAACAGCCCTTTAAATCTTGTTCTTACACACTTGCTATACATTCAAAGGCAGAGGTCGCATATTGGGCTCTGTCTTCAGAGGGAGCTCGGACATGGAAGTGAGAGTATTTATGTGACAGTCATTCAAACTACTGAGGGTGTAGGATGTTGTTTTTTTTGTAGCACACTACAACATTTAAATATTTATAAACTAACTGTAGTTATTTAAGAATATATTAGATTTAGAAAAGCACAAACAAAGCACATGTTTTGGGTAATTCCAAAGTGTGTTGGAAACACAAGCAAAACAAATCACTTTACTAGGTGATGCCATTTGCACACATTATCGTTTTTGCGCAGTTAAACGGTATGTGCAAATATAATAGTAATTTCAGTTGAAGATGTGTTGTGGGTAATGGCAGTGTGCTGCCACAGCATGCATATGCCACTCTACCGCACTCCACTCCAACCTACTGCACTCCACTCTACGCCAATGCACTCTACACCACTCCATTTTAGACCTCTCCACTTTACTCTCCACCCCTCCAGGCTACGTCGCTCCACTCTGCAACACTGTACTCTATGCCACTGCACTCTGATCTGTACGGCTCCATTCTACACCAGTGCCCTCTATGCCACTCTAATCTGCACCCTACGCCACTGCACTCTAGCCTGCACCACTCCACGCTACTTCACTCTGAAACAATCTACGACCTGCACTCTTTGCCACTCTACACCACTTTAATCTTGCTGCACCACTCTACACTATGCCACTGCACATGACGTCACGTTACTCAAAACCAATGCTCTCTATGCCACTGCTCTCTATGTCAATGTATTCTGTAGCACTGCACTCTACGCCACTCTGTTCTGTAATACTGTACTCTACTCTACGACACTCTATTCTGCAACACTGCACTCTCTGCCATTGAACTCTACACCACTGCACTCGATGGCGCTGTTCTTACTCTGCACCACTCTACTCTATGCCACAATATTCTGCATCGCTCTACTGTGGGCCACTCTAATCTATTCTGTGCACCTAGAGTCTACGCCCCTTTACTGTACATCACTGCACTCTACACCACCCTACTCTACCTCACTGCACTCTACCCTGCCCTAGTATGAACACATTCTTAAAGTCATGGGATCCAATTTACAACCAACTATTGCATATGGCTCACCTATCACTAGGGGGAAATATGCTAATATTGGATTCATTATTAATCCAGGATTGCCAGTCGTTCTTTGGAATTCCTAAGTCAATTGACCAAGCCGAAATCCATTTGGAGTTTGGTCTCTGAAGACCGTCCCTGGTGGTGCAAGGGTCATTTTTGAAACGCATGCATTCTGTTTTTATCTGATCTTGCCTTCCTAGCAAATAACTGCTGGTACAAAATAACTCACTGTGAATATGCTCGCACTTGGAGATCTTACATTTTAACATGTTTCCAGAGTTTTGAGTTGCAGTCTGGGTTTCCAGAAATGAATGTCTAGTTTTCAACGATTCTTAAATAGAAAAATAACAAGCATTTGCAATGCAATAGGTCTCGCATTAGAAAAGTTTGAGCTATTGGTATTGTAAATGACACATTTTTTATGTATGTGTTGGTTTTGAAAATAGCGAAATTAATAGCTTTGTCATTTACAATGCCAATACTTTTAACTTTCGCAAATGTGACACCTATAGCATTTGTAATGCAATATGTGTTGTATTTACGTGACTTAGATGTATTGATATTACAAATAACAATTGCTGTGAATTTTTTGTAATAATTAATACTTAAATTAAAGTTATTGTAATTTATAATGGAAATAGCTTAAACTTTTGTAAATAGCCTTTGTGAAGATTATGTTCAGTGTATTTTATTGTGATGAAAATCCAAGAACAGAAGTGAAACATTAACCTCTTTTTGTGACATTTGTAATAAAGCTTGAAACATTGAGAGAACATATTTGAACCAGTTGTTGGCGAATGGTTGCACAGATGATGCTGTGGTGGTGCTGAGTCATGTTGTGGTTGCGACGAGTGATGCTGTGGCGTTCAGTGATGCTGTGGTAGCGCATAGTGATGCTGTGGTGCCCCTGAGTGATGCTGTGGTGGTGCTGAGTGATGCTGTGGTGATGCGATAGATAATTATGTGGCGTGGCACTGAGTGGTATTTGGAGTGTATGTTGCGTTGAGCGCAGTGTAAATATGTAGCATAGAATAATGTGGAACTGAGTGGTATTGTCTGGAGTGTATGTTGTATTCAGTAGAGTAATTATGTGGTATGTAATTATGTGGCACTGAGTGGTATTGTTTGGAGTGTATGTTGCATTGAGTGCAGTGTAATTATGTGGCGTGTAATTATGGGGCACTGAGTGGTATTTTGAGTGTATGTTAGATTGAGGGCAGTGTAATTATGTGGCGGGTAATTATGTGGCACTGAGTGGTACTGTGTGGAGTATGTGTTGCATTCAGTAGAGTGCAATTATGTGGCACTGAGTGGTATTTGGGGTGTATGTTGCATTGAGTGTAATTATGTGGCGTCTAGCCTATGTAGTGTAGGATATATCGCAGTATATATACTGCAGTTTAACATACGTAGCATTATAGTGATACAATACAATAACCATACTTCTACATACATAGCTCAAATTTCACATATATCTTTCTCATATTTATGTAGCTCAAACTGAAATGTGTCTTGTAACTTCGAATATTAAATGATATTAAGGAACAGAATGATGCTCATTTTATCAACACCAGAAGGACACATTTTTAATCAGTCCAGAAAAAAGTTTTTGTTATCCGAAGGTTACACACACATCTCAAAGGCAGGCACTCTAGCCACCCAGTTATCTTATCTGCTTGTATTATGCCCTGAAACAAATGAAGGATGTTTTCTTCTTTTTCGTATGCTAGTGTTTTTTTAAATGTTGATTTCGTACAGCAGAAAGTCAAAGCTACAACCATGGGACATGTTATGTCCTATGCAAAACTCTCCAAATTAAAATGGATAATCCATAAGTATTCCCTGAAATGGCATGAGGGGAGTCACTCGTGCAAATTTCTTTAAATGCATCACTTATGTTCATTCGTGAAGGCGACATACCGATAACATTGTCTTAAATGTAGAAAAAGCTTTGTATAATAAAATATAGAAGATCACAGATTTCGGAATCGTGGATTTATGACCTTGCTGGGTACCACACAAATGCTTTTTATTATTATCTGCTTCAGTTTCATGGCCTCTGATAGTTGGGGGGGTCACCACACTCTACTCTATAAAGTGTCTTAAAAGTCATAGCTGCTTAAAAAATAGGGCATATAGTTGAACTTTACATCATCTATCACTTTTAAAACGACACAGCGTTTCTTCGCTTCTGCATTTTTCTTACCTCTGTTTTTCCAACCAGTTCTTACAAGTCGATTCTCAGCACTATATTGTGAATGAGAATCTACTTGTCAGGAACTTCTGTTTGAGCTGTAAAGCAGTTAGCAGAGCTCTTTAGTACTCAGGGGTTTGGAGCAAGGCTCGGCGAGGACCAACAAGCATGCTTCATAGATGGCCATTGTGGCGAGGTCATCCCTGCCTGAAAGCAAAGAGAGCATAGCACAGGAGAGGGTGCGGTCTTACGGCCAGAGCTGCCGACCTTTTGAACTGGGGAACCAGGTTCGAGCCTTGGCGTCGGCTTAGCATCCTGTGATTCAGGGCAAGCCACTTAAGCTCCCCCTGCCTACCAACAATGAATGCAACTGGTGCTCATATAATGCGCTCCAACACCTTCGGGTCGAGTTCACGCTATATAAATCTGAAGCAAAAAAAACACACCTCGGGAGGTATCCTCGACCCTGATCGGATATATACATCTGCTTATTTCGGTTCCTGCTCCGAGTCTTGCTGAATCTGCAGCCCCGGCGCCTCCCGGCTGCTCCTGCATGCAAAGACAGACAGTCATCGCCTAAATGCTCATGCTTACCGTGTGAGTCAGATTTTCTTTTGGCTTATCCCCTTTAGTCCTCAGAAACAACAGACATGCTCATCAGCTGGTCCGACTTCCAGTGAGGTGCTGACTTCAGAGCATCTTCGACTCTTGCTGAACTTGCCCTGGGGGGTACGTGACTCCTACGGCGCGGAACTCCAAGCGGTGCCAAAGTTTGCAGAAAGGTGCCCGTTCATAGTCTGCCCCCTTCTGCGGGGCTTACGACGCATCTGGAGAGGAGAGGGGCAGCACACTGACTGGCAGACCAGCACCTTACTCAAGGAATATAAGGGGGCTGGAGACGTGAGGACCCGACCCTCCAACCTCCCTGACAGAACTGTAAGCCCCGCTCAGGAGCGCCTCGGGGTAAGGGACACCTTCCAAGACGTTCCCCAAGCCCGCCCTCTGATGAAAGTCATGTCCTCCTCCAGCTGAGAAACGTGCGCTCGGTGGCTGTAAACTTGAACTGCCTGAGGCATCTGCTCTGCTGGCTACTCGTAAAACAAGGGACCAGTTGCTGCAGGGGTCTCTGTTCAAACGGAGACAAAAAAAAACTGATCAGACAGAAAAGTGACCTGCCCTCCAGAGAAAAGAGAAGAGACCGCTGGCTGTGTGTGTGTGCAGGGGGGGCTGTGTGTGTGCAGGGGGGGGCTATGTGTGTGTACGCACGCCATTACTACGTGAGCCAAGCAAAAGCAGGGGCTGTGTGTGCGTGTAAATGCAAGCGCGTCTGCGCAAGCGCGTCTAGAAGCGCGTCCACAGACACCAATCGGTGCGTGCCCCGGCCTATACCACTTGGCAGGCAAGACCATAACAATAGATCTCGCTGGTGACAGCGCTTTCGTGCTGCAACATCAGCGAGACCTAAAAACAAACTCCTTTATTGCGGGTAAAGAGGCCTTACCAGGTCGTGATAACTCCTCCTGCACTACCAGACCCCAATGTGAGTATTCCTTACTCACATTAGTCATTTGTGACGGTTTAAACCCACACCTCTCTGAAACCTCTCTCCCTTCCTTTCCAGGCACCCCCCCCTGTCTTGATAAAGACCCGCCACGACCACCGACTGGGGCGCACTAGGGTCGAAACGTCGACGCTCAATATTGGTCAAGATACCTCCAGGAACTTGCACAGTAACCACCTGTTTCCTTGGAGCACTAACTCAAAACTCTGGCCTTCCAACAAAAGAACCCCCCCCCCCCTTGTATAAATTTGTATATACATGTCACTAAATTTAATGCACTAGTCACTTTGTTCACCAACAGTCACTCATCACATGTTTTAGTAGAAATTGAAACCTATAACGGAATGAAGTAATTCCTGTGTATTGTGTCTTTTATTATTATTCATCAAACTCTTTGAATTCAGACCTATTTGACTACCTTTTTTCCGGCACATTTTAGGCATACATTTTTTAAATTAAGACTTATCAGGTACCCCACTAAGGATGGCACACCGAATTTGCTCCAACACTGGTCAACTAGTGAATGTAGAATGTGTGTGTGGCCACATGAAACTTTATTGCATATTTTGTGTGCCTACCCAAATCTGCTTAATGCACGTCGTATACTTTTAAAACCCTCTTTTCTTAAAGCAGGGGTGAGATCTGTTCGACTGGCCCTCATTCTAGGTTTATCTGGTTCTCCAATTTCATTAATCTGTCAGATGATGATAAAGTTCCTGACAATTGCCGAAAAAATGCTTGCATCTGTAGTTTAGCTTTGTTTGCTTATGTCTTCTCTGAAGGTGTTTTTATAGGATCAAAAATAGTTCGTTATTTGTTTTTGAGCACTCATCACTTTGAAGTCTCATACTTTCTTTGGCTAGTTGTTCAATTTTAAATCACTGACTGTTTTTCTTACTTAGAGATTTGTAACGGCGGGACTAGGAAAAGGCAGGAGTCGTGTCTTTGTTATGCCAGTATTTATTTGCTCATACAAGGAATCTGTACATGTCTTTCGGGCCGCTCCTCTGCGGGGAGATCTGCTCCGCTCTCTTCGGGTCTTCCGGAGTACTCCCTCCTCCTTTCTGCGGACGGGGCTCCTCCTTCTGCGGGGCTCCGGAGGCTCCGTGCTGTCCACCCTCGCCGGCACCGAAAGGGGGAAACAGAAGAGAGGCGGGTATCAGATTGACAGGAGAGGCTTTCAATATTTCACAAGGTAGGGGCCGTGGGGAAACACCCAGTGCTATTACACCAGTCGGGGACACAACCTTAAGGCAACATGGAGGGGATGTGATTGTGTAGGGTAACCCGGGTTCGTACTAGGGGACTTATCACTAACTAAGTTATGCGTCGTGCTCTCTTTTTAAATCAACCCAGGAAGCGGTTACGCACCTCTGATAGCCGTACCCCTCCTGGCGTACGGCTGGGCGGATCGTGGTGTTGGCCTCCGGGCGTGTCCTTTTCGTCCTCTGCTCTCCCGTCTTGTCCTCCCGTCTGCTCTTGGATGTCCGTGGGATACCCAGCGTTCGGATATACTCTCCGGTCCGGGGTTTCCTCCTCCTCCGCTAGGCAGACTTCGCTAATCCACCGTACGCTGTCGCTCCACTCCTTCTTCCCGTCTCCTCGTCCTCTGCTGCTCCACTCCTCCTCGCTGCTCTCCCGTCCTCCACTTCTCCACTCGTCCTCGCTGCTTCCCGCCACTCCGCTCTGCTCCTCACTGACCACTCCTCCGGTGTAGTAACACACCTGGTGCTTATCGGACTCGCCTTTTATCCGAAGACCCGGCTCCTCCTCCTCCATCACACCTTCGGTCCAGTTAAAGGGCCCGTCTTCTTCTTCGTCACAACTGTATCTTTCTTGTCCAGTCCATATTGAGGAATGCGGGGGCTGTGGAGAGAAGAGGGGGGGGTCACACAAGGTCAGTTCGCGCCCTAGTGCGGGGCGCGCATGGGGGTCCCGGTTACACACCTCCCCCCCTGGACACTTCCGATCGGGAAGTGGGTTTCTGGACAGGAAATCAGCCCCGTGTTATCCACCCCCCTTTTGTGGCACACCCTGAAGGAATAAGGCTGTAACGCTAGAAACCAGCGCATGACCCTGGCATTGGAGGACTTGTTACGAGCCATCCATAATAGAGGCGCATGGTCCGTGAAGAGCGTGAAGGACCTGCCCTCCAGGTAATAGGCCAGCTTCTCCACTGCCCACCGGATAGCCAGGCACTCCTTTTCCACTGTGGCATATTTGAGTTCTCGCGGAAACAGTTTCCTGCTTATGTATAGAATCGGATGGTCCATCCCGTCGCATCCTTCCTGCGACAGTACCGCACCGATTCCAAAATCAGACGCATCAGTGTGCAGTGAAAAGGGACGTGTGAAGCCCGGCGAATTGAAAATCGGAGTCGAAGTAATCCTCCTCTTTAGCTCGGAAAAAGCGTCCAACATGACCGGGGTGGGGGTTGTCAAAGCAGTTTGTTTGAACTTCGTCTGTAGGGCATCCGTGAGGGGGGCTGCCAGCTGTGCAAACTGTGGTATAAAACGCCTATAGTAGCCAATGAGGCCCAAAAACGCACGCAGTTCTTTTTTTGTTGTGGGAAACGAAGTCTCTGATATAGCCCTCACCTTTTCCGTTTGGGGCTCGATAAGGCCGTGACCCAGGACGTATCCCAGATATTTTACTTTGTGAAAGGCTATTCTTGATTTCTTAGCGTTTATCCGTAATCCCGCGTGGTCGAGGGTCTCCAACACCTGTTGTAAATGCACCAGATGAGTCTTCCAGTCGGGGCTAAACACCACTATGTCGTCCAGATAGGCGGACGTAAACGCTGTGAGGTCTTGTAATACATTGTTCATTAGCCTCTGAAAAGTGGCGGGTGCTCCGTGTAGTCCAAACGGTAGCACTGTAAACTCATAGTGTCCCTCAGCAGTGGAAAACGCGGTTTTATGGCGGTCCTCTTCCCGCAGTGGGACCTGCCAGTACCCTTTAGTAAGGTCTATTGTGCTGATGAATGTGGCTTCTCCTAGTTTCTCAATCAGTTCGTCAATCCTCGGGATGGGGTAGGCATCGAACTTGGATATTTCATTCAGGGCGCGAAAGTCCATACAAAAGCGCCTTGTTCCGTCGGGTTTAGGTATTAGAACAATCGGACTTGACCAGTTACTGTGGGAAGGGCGAATCACGCCGAGTTTCATCATGTCGGCCACCTCGCGGCGTATGTCCTGTCGTCGGGTCTCCGGGATCCGATAGGGGCGGATTTTAACGGTCTTTCCCGGACTAGTGTCAATGCGATGTTCAGCCATGGTAGTTTTCCCAGGAAGGTCGGAAAACACCTGATCCTGTTTCATAAGGACTTCCATCAACTCCTGTTTTTCTTCTTGTCTCAGGTCTTCGTTGATCACGAGTTGTGGTATGGTGGTGGAACCCGGGATCCTATCCCCTTCTACCAGGTGTATCTCAGTAGGGGGTTTACCCAGCCATTTTTTCAACATGTTGATATGGTACACCTGTTTTTTTTTCCGAGCGTTTATCTGTAACCTATAACTGGTGTTACCAATCGTTTCCACCACTTGGTATGGCCCGCTCCACTCGGCTTTGAACTTTTGAGTGGACGAGGGCAACAACACTAGGGCCCAGTCCCCTTTCTCCATCTTTCTCCATTTTTTTCCTTTGTCGTATACATTTTTTTGTTTTTCCTGGCTTTTCTCCAGATTGGCGAACGCCAGGTCTCGTAACTTGCCCAGTTTGGAGCGGAGGTTGCGTGCATATTCCAATGTGTTTGCCGTCTCTTCAGGGGATTCCTTCTCCCAAGCTTCTTTGGTCATGTCTAACAGCGATCGTGGCTGTCGACCATATAGCAATTCAAAGGCAGAGAACCCTAAACTGCTTTGTTTCTGTCCTCTAATGACATACAGGGCAAGTGGGAGGACCTGATCCCACTCTGTACTGTTGACCTCTAGCATTTTTCTCAAGGTAGTTTTCAGCGTGCGATTGTACCTCTCAACGAGTCCATCAGTTTGAGGGTGGTACACTGCGGTGCGTATTTGATGGATGTGTAGCACCTTACAGACCTCACCCATGAGACGGGATACGAAGGGGGTTCCTTGGTCTGTCAGTATCTCCTTTGGGAATCCCACACGAGAAAACAGTTCCAACATTTTGTCCGCGACATTCTTAGTGGTTGTAGAGGTGAGGGGGAAAGCCTCAGGGAATCTAGTGGCGTAGTCAACAATCACAAGGACGTATAGGTGTCCTTTTCTTGTTTTCGGGAGAGGCCCGATAATGTCCATCCCTATTCTTTCAAATGGAACCCCTATGATGGGGAGGGGTTGCAAGGGTACTGCTGGGGGTCGGGTCATATTTCTTTTTTGGCAAATGTCACATTCTTGGCTATAAGTCATCGCGTCTTTATATATCCCGGGCCAATAGAAGCATTTTAAGAGATTCTGAGTCGTTTTTTCTGCCCCAGTATGTCCTGCTACCAGGTGGGAATGGGAAAAAAACAGTACTTGTTCCCTGAACGACACCGGGACCAGCAATTGTTCCGGGTCGTCTTCTTTCCCCTGTCGGTATAGTAGTCCATTCATGATGAACAGGCGAGGATATCTTATGGGTACCATTCCCTGGTTTTGGTGTGCGTTCTCCCAGGCATTGAACAATGTTGCATCATTGGCCTGAGCGAATAGGAAACTGCGGTCTAAGGTCCACGAGTCTGGTGAGGTCAATGCTGTTGCATCGACTTGGTTCCGGATGTCTCCCTCATCCCTTTCACATTACCCATGCTACGTTTAAACATCGTCAGAAAGGCCGGATTGTCTGTCCCGATGATCAGGTCTTCCGGAAGTGTAGGTAATACCCCGACTCTTACTCGTGATGGGGGGCCTTCCTGTGGTCTCAAAGGTATCACGGCCACGGGGTAGGGTTTCACGTCCCCTTGGACGCACCGTATGTACACCTGTTCCTTGGGGATGATTTGCTGGGGACGCACATGGTGGGCTGTACTACTGACTGGCGGCAGCCAGAATCTAGAAGGGCTTGCACGGGGTTACCGTTAATCCTCATACTTACGCGGTATGCGTTTCCCATTTCCGCCGAATAGAGGATAGTGCGTGGTAAGTACCCCACCTCCATGGGTTCCTCGGCCGGTTTTCTCCTAGGACATAGTCTGGCAATATGACCCCAGGTCCCGCACTCAAAACACTGAGGCCCACTGTGAGGGAGTGGGTCGTTTCTCCAGGTTCGAGGTCTCGGGGTTTCGGGGATCCTCGCTGGTCTTTTCTCCATTTTGAAGGTGGTTTTCTGTTTTTCGGTTTCGGCTGTCAATAGCGGTCTCTGTTGTACTCGGGAGAATGTGTTGGCCATCTCGACGGCCTGTGTAGTTGTCAGGTCATGGTGCTGTTTTAGCCATCTTTGAGTGGCAAAAGGTAACGCTTCTAGGAACTGTTCGAGGTAGATGCGGTCCATGATTTCCTCTTTAGTGCTTTCATTGGGGCTAAGCCATTTGTCCGCGGCCATCTTCAACCTAACAAAGAGGGTTTTCGGCGTCTCTCCGGATACTCCCCTTTCTCTCCTAAACCGGAGCCTATATGCTTCTTTGTCTAGACCCAGATGATCCAAGATAATCCTTTTGATGTCCGAGTACGGGGTGTCTCCTCTCGGGTTCGCCACCTGATAGGCAGCCTGGGCTTCCCCGACCAACAACGGGGCCAAAAAGAACGGCCACTTCGCCCCGGGCCAGCCACAGGCTCTGGCCGCCCGCTCGAAGTTCAGCAGGAAGGCGTCCGGATCTTCGCCTGGTTGATACTTCTGTAAGGAGACGCCTCCTATGGAGTGTGGAATATTGCTCACGGTGACCAGGCCAGAAGCGAGGGGGGGGTCCAGCGCTCGGGCTGCCACTGCTGTTTTGATCAGCTCTCTGTCTGCTTCCGCAGCCCGTAGCTGCTGCTCCGCCAGCCTTTCCAGTCTCTCTTGCCCTTGCACCAGGGCTTGTACGACTCCTTCCATCTTCTTGGTACAGACGGTGACTATGCCCGCATTCTCCACCACTGTAACGGCGGGACTAGGAAAAGGCAGGAGTCGTGTCTTTGTTATGCCAGTATTTATTTGCTCATACAAGGAATCTGTACATGTCTTTCGGGCCGCTCCTCTGCGGGGAGATCTGCTCCGCTCTCTTCGGGTCTTCCGGAGTACTCCCTCCTCCTTTCTGCGGACGGGGCTCCTCCTTCTGCGGGGCTCCGGAGGCTCCGTGCTGTCCACCCTCGCCGGCACCGAAAGGGGGAAACAGAAGAGAGGCGGGTATCAGATTGACAGGAGAGGCTTTCAATATTTCACAAGGTAGGGGCCGTGGGGAAACACCCAGTGCTATTACACCAGTCGGGGACACAACCTTAAGGCAACATGGAGGGGATGTGATTGTGTAGGTAACCCGGGTTCGTACTAGGGGACTTATCACTAACTAAGTTATGCGTCGTGCTCTCTTTTTAAATCAACCCAGGAAGCGGTTACGCACCTCTGATAGCCGTACCCCTCCTGGCGTACGGCTGGGCGGATCGTGGTGTTGGCCTCCGGGCGTGTCCTTTTCGTCCTCTGCTCTCCCGTCTTGTCCTCCCGTCTGCTCTTGGATGTCCGTGGGATACCCAGCGTTCGGATATACTCTCCGGTCCGGGGTCGGGGTTTCCTCCTCCTCCGCTAGGCAGACTTCGCTAATCCACCGTACGCTGTCGCTCCACTCCTTCTTCCCGTCTCCTCGTCCTCTGCTGCTCCACTCCTCCTCGCTGCTCTCCCGTCCTCCACTTCTCCACTCGTCCTCGCTGCTTCCCGCCACTCCGCTCTGCTCCTCACTGACCACTCCTCCGGTGTAGTAACACACCTGGTGCTTATCGGACTCGCCTTTTATCCGAAGACCCGGCTCCTCCTCCTCCATCACACCTTCGGTCCAGTTAAAGGGCCCGTCTTCTTCTTCGTCACAACTGTATCTTTCTTGTCCAGTCCATATTGAGGAATGCGGGGGCTGTGGAGAGAAGAGGGGGGGGTCACACAAGGTCAGTTCGCGCCCTAGTGCGGGGCGCGCATGGGGGTCCCGGTTACAAGATTTTAACCTAATATTTGTAGGAGAGGGCAGAGGCAAGATGGGCGCGACAGCGTTGTAGAGGATAGTCGCACTTACTCCCTCTTCTGACCAGGAAAATGCAGAAGGCACTCTGAGGCAGTTATGTGGCTGTTTTACGGGCTGACAAAGATTCAACAAAGGTCAAGTACTAATACAGAGCTCCGGATTCAGCGGGGAGCACTGACCATATTAAGGATTTTGAAGAAGTGCTGGAGGGATTTATACGGCGGCATTAGGGCATCCAGAGGAATGTCGCAACGTGGGAGACAAGAAAAGGACAAGGAAAAACCCCCATCGGCAGTAGCTAGCGCGATCAAAGCGCAAAGTCAGCGGGACGGGCTGAGCACCGAGACTATTCCAAAGATGCCCCCAACAACTAAGCGATTGACCATCGCAGTAAACACGGCTTTAAAGGCACAACAGCGGAAGGCGGAGAAAGAAAAGAAGCTGGACCCAAAGTTGATGCAAGCCGCGGGGAACCGCAGTGAAACGGTGAATGAGACACACGGACTAAGCAAAGATATCACCGCCTCGACTAGAAACAATAATCTAGCAAAAAAAGACGCTAAAGACTTGATCCTCCGGCAGCCTACCTTAACGGAGTCATTCAGCGTGAAATTGCCGACAGGAATGGCAGACAGGCCTCTGGCGACTCATCCGCCCTTGCAAAATGCTGGAACAGAGAATGCCGTCCTCTAGGACGCAGGCGGCTTGGTTGCTGGGCAACAGGAGGGAGCAGACGTGGAGTGCACGCTTCCCGCGGAAACGGCCGAAAATGCTCAGAGGACGCTGGACATAGGCATTGAGCAACCGGTGAGCAGGGGCGCTACTGGGGGGCAGAAAGCCTGAATAATGATCAAATGATGGACGCGCTGCTACAAGTAGAGGCAGAGCTGACCCAGGATACTATGCGGAGTCAGGGCGCAAAGTGGGGGAGCCTGGCAAGCCTGGACTCACAGAAGGAGCGCAGGGAGCGTAAAGGGGCCAGAGGGGGGTCGCCAGAAGGTGATAGGTTATTTTCGGTCAATGAGGGTTCAGACTCCACACCCTCAAGTGATGTGGAAGACAAAGACACTACGGACATTAGCTCAGATCCAGAGGGAAGTAGTGGCTCTAACCAGAAAATGAGGAAATCGGCGGCAAGATGAGGAGGGGAGGCTCTCCAGCCAGCACAAACAGGAAACTTTTATGGGACTATTCCGCAACTTCTAGTGTGTATCGCGATGGCACTCGAGGGGAAGGAGCATCAGGGAGAGCTGACAAAAGAGTCTCCACAGCATGCCACACTGGATATGATATTTAATACCCTAAAACAGATGCAGGGGGAAGCCAGGGCTGAAAGCTGGAGAGCTAGGCATGACACTAAAAAAATACAAGCAGCCATTAGGAAAGTGAATAAAAAATATGAAGAGGTTGAGGAGCGGGTGGTGCTTGTTGAGGAAAGAACGGGTAGGGTCGAGAATGAGGTAACGAATTGGCAGAAGTCCAAGATGGAGCAAGCAAAAGCGGTGGACGACCTGCAATGGAAAATCGAGGACTTCGAAAATCGCCAGAGGCGTAATAACGTGCGACTTCTTGGTCTGGAAGAAGGGGTGGAGGGGCAGGATGCAAGAGGATATGTCATCAAGCTACTAAAAGGGGCCTTCCCGGAAGCTCAGTGGCAATGGGAGCTAGAGGTCCAGAGGGCACACAGGTTCCCACTTTCAATGAAAAAAAGACGAGATGGGGAAACAGGACACTCTGCCAAGAGCCATGTTAATTTTTTGGGGGAATTTTCTGGCAAGGCAGGAAATTATGGAGAAAGCAAGACCAGACTCTAAAACAAGCATTGGCATTGCCAATAGGTCTCGCTTGTGGGACCTTATAAGTATTTAGTTTTGCAGCACAATATCCTTGTTGCATAATCGGATATTGTGCTGCAAAACTAAATACTTATAAGGTCCCACAAGCGAGACCTATTGGCAATGCCAATGCTTGTTTTTTATTGTATTTTAACACTCAACCCAAGGGGGGGTTCCTAAAAGCTGTCTCCTCCCACCCAGCTTTAGTATGAACTGCTCCTGTGTGTTTATTTTATTTTTTCTGTGTGTTCTTTCTTTAGCGATGGCCAGATTTCACTATACCCAACAAATGTAAAAGTAGCAATGCTAGTTTAACAACATCGGTCCTTGTGTTGGCAAAAAAAAAATGCAATACGTGCATGAAGTGGCATAATGCATTTCAATTCAAACTGTTTTATAGTCTGGAAGGTTCCTCTAGTGTCTGAAAAAGGAATTTCCCACACAATATTCCATCAGTAACACTGAGTTCTGCCTGTTATTCCCCATTCCATACAGGCTGCTTGTAGTCTTGCAATAATACTGGATCCTTGAATTGCATACAGCAAGATGTCTGTAAAATGTAGTTCTTTATTACCACACAATGATCACTGCTGAGTTCATTATGGATGCGGAGTAGTGACGGCAGGGACCATCTATGTTCTTGTGTACCATGAGTGTTTTGTTGCAGTAAGCATGCATGTGTTTATAGTCTGTTAAGTCATGGAATGTGCAGTCAGCGAGGGTGGGCACCGAGTGTCTGAGCAGCTTCCACGTGTGTGTGCGTGTGTTTGCGCCCACCTGAGTGTGTCAGTGACCGTTTGATCAATACATTGATTGTGCAATGATTTTGTGTGCTCTAAGTGCGAGAGAGATGTGTCAGTGTATTGGTGCAGTGAATGTTGGCGTGCAGTATGCGCAGTGAGTGAAAATACATACAGCAAGTATACTTTCTGAGTGTTTGCGACATGCATGTTCTCTATACATGACTATATCAATGAATGTCATGTCTACAGTTATTGTGGTTTATTGTATATGTTTTGTGTGTGCTAGAGAAAGAAAGAGCCGCTAGTATATGCTTGCAGTGTGTGCGCCTTCAGTGTAATTCTGTGCAGTTAATGTATATGCTATCACTGAAGGTGCGAACTGAGTACCTGTGAATTGTGCTGTACCTGAGTACGGCAATGCAGAAAGTGTCAGCGCAGTGATTGTGCGATGGCTTCCAGTGATGCGTGAGAGAGGTTAGTGTGTTAATACAGTTTGTATTTGTGGATTGTGTGACTGCCTGTGCAGTGAGTGAATATGAGGGGGTGCGAGGGATGAGGGAACACGGCCTGGGGGAAGCTGGCTGGGGAGGGGGAGGAGAAATGCAAGGAAGAATAATTAGGGGAGGAGAAGCCGAGAAGCCGCAGAGCGCACGCTGGGCGAAACCCTTTGATGTGCTCTGCGGCAAGATGCAATTAGGGGGGAGGGAGGCTGATGCGCGTTCATGTTGATCACGTGGTTCACGTGAACTTCGTGAAAACGCCAGGCAAAAAGCTGGTGGTTTCACAAGCAGTTTGCCTACTTGAATTCTCGCTCCGCTCGATGCGCTTGCGCGCATCGATAGGTGCGAGACCTAAAAACATATGAGGGGGTTACGTTTTGGGTTACGTTTTTCGCAAGACCGGATTTTTGCCGCGTGACAGTGGAGAGGCGGTGGCGGCTCGGGCAACTAATCGCTCCTCTCCAGCGGCAGGTTGCAGAGGCATATCTAATGTTCCCAGCAAAATTAAAGGTTATTGTAGGAGGGCATACTAGGATGTTTTTCTCGGAAATAAAGCGGGGGAATTTCTAGCGGAACTTACTGAGCAGCACAGAGGGGGGAAAAATATTAAATGAAAAGCCTAATATACCGCCCTAAGGGCAGGTTTACAGCAAACACTCAGAGTAGAGACTAGGCTTAGATAAGGGAAGGAGAGGGAGGCGACACTACAACACATAGCAGTCGCACATAGGTCATGTGTGACCTATTTGCCTGTGGAAGGGGGGGTGGGATGTCAGCGGGAGGGGGAGAAGAGGGGGGGAGGGTGTTGGTGAGGGGGGTTTGGAAAATACAGCACAAAATGACAAAATACACAGAGACACACCACTAGAGGGGAGTACTAAGGTGGCGACTAGAAAGGAAAAAAGCAGCAAGTACAGATGGCGTTAAGGATTGCTTCTGTGAATATTTGTGGCCTTCATAACGGAGAGAAGAGGCAGAAGGTGGCTGCCATGTTAAGAATGCTGAGACTGGATGTAATATGCCTCCAAGAGACACATATTGTGGGAAAGGACACATTTATGTTGGAGCAGATGGGGTTTGATGTGCTCGCTCACACAAAGCAAGAAACTAGGACAAGGGGGGTCGCTATATTAGCCAAGAAAGGGACTGTTAAATTGAAAAGAAAAAAGGAGGATCAGGGGGGGGAGATGGGTAATGGTGGAAGGGGAAACAGCCGCTGGGTATTGTACAATTGTTTCTGTTTATGGTTCTACGGATGATGAGCCTGAGGTCTTTGAATATCTGGACTTGGAACTTCCACTGTGGCCAGAGCCTGTAATATGCGGTGGGGATTTTAATATCAATGGACTGGATGGATTGGGATTAACGGGCGGGGGAGCCTATGGAGGTCGGAAGAGGAAGACATGCAATGCTATATATAATCTAGCACAACATAATGCTTTGGTGGACCATAGGGAGGTAGTCTGGCGAGATTACTTTTTTATTTCAAGCTCCATGATGTGTGGTTCCCAGTTAGAACGGCTGCCAAGGATAGTATCGGACCATAACCCGCTTGTGCTAAGTCTTCCACTGGTTAATAGAGGGGGGGAAACCAACACATGAACTTTTGAGAGAGGGTTGCTGAGGGAGGAAGAGTATGTTAGACAAATGCAGAAATGGATTACACAATTCTGGGGGATTAATAGGGAATCAGCTTCGGCTGATATGGTTTGGGATGCGTTTAAGGCCGGAGTTAGGGGGGGGAAACACTGAGTTACACGCTGCAGAGAGGTAAGAAGGAGAAAATTAGGATGGATAAAAGGCTTCGAGACCTGGAGAGGCTACAAGAGAGTTTAATCATGGCCATAACCAATCATGAACCAATAGAGGGGATATTGTTGGAAATAGAGCTAAATAAAGCAGAGGCAGGGGAAACCTTGGCACGGAAGGCGGCGGGAAATTTTCTGGCGAAAAAAGAAAAATGTTATGAATATAATGAAAGGGTAGGCCACCTACTGGCAATTCGGACTAGACCAAGTTTAGCAGCAGGCGAAATAAGGGAAATAAAAATGGCACAGGTAAGATAGTAAACAAGGTGGAAGAGGTGCAGGAGGTCTTTAGGAAATTTTATGAAAATCTTTATGAACAGAACCAAAACAGCACTGATTTGGAGATCACGGAATACCTGGCAGAGATACCACATGCAATGTTAAGTATTGAGAGGAAAGAGAAGCTAGACCTCCCTTTAACTTTACAGGAAGTACGCGAGGCTGCGTTTAATCTTCCATCGGGGAAGGCTACAGGGCCGGATCAAATCCCAGCAGAATTTTATAAGACCTTTTGGGATACAGTGGGGGAGGACATGCTGGCGACCTTTAGGCAGGCACAGTTAGGTAGGTCAGTACCACACTCCTGGGCAGGGGCAGACATCATAGTGATTTTAAAGAAGGATAAACCTCCGCTAGAACCAGGGCCTTATAGGCCAATCACCCTCTTAAATGCGGATGCAAAACATTTTTCTAAAACGCTTGCTCAAAGATTGAGCCGGGTCATTGAGGGTATAGTCAGCACCTCGCAACATGGGTTCATCCCAGGGAAAGGGACCACCCAGCATACAAGGCAAATGATCACCATCTTGGATGCTGCAGAGGTTGCAGGAGACCCTGTCGCGGCTATACTTCTCGATGCGGAGAAGGCCTTCGACAGGGTCTCCTGGGACTATCTGTGGAAGGTTATGAAGTGGTTCGGGATAGGGGGGATATATTAAAGCGATTCAGGCCCTATATGAAGGGCCGACTGCAAGGATAATAAAAGTTACACAAAGGCAGTACAGATAAGACGCGAGACTAGGCAGGGCTGCCCAGCCTCGCCCCTCGCTTTATATCTGGATCCTATGCTAAGGAGACTTGCTAGTAATAACAACGTTCCCCCGGTCAGTCTGCATGAAAAGGAGTACAAACTATTCGCCTATGCGGATGATGTGGCTATTATAACACCGAATCCAGGGAGGGCGATAGCTGAAATAGAACAGGAGGCAGTGAATTTCGGGGCAGTATCAGGATACCTGATTAACAAAGGGAAGACCCAGATAGTGCAAAATAGTTATACAATACATCAGGACGCTAGAGTGGTGCCCGAAGCAACATATCTAGGGATAAGAGTGACCGCCGATTTAGATAGATTAGTGGGGTTAAATATGGAACAATTACTAGAAAAAGTAAAGAGAAATACTGAAAGGATTCATAACTTACACTTGACTCTAATGGTCCGCATAAACGTGATCAAGATGATAACATTCCTGAAATTCTTGTACATATTCAGGGCTATACCACTTTTCTTTGACCATGCATGGTTTAGTAAACTAGAAGTAATACTCAATAGGCTTATCTGGGCACAAGGGAAGACCAGGAGAGCTTATCGGTTTGACACTGCCCAGGGAAAAGGGGGGCCCCAGATTTCAGACTCTATTACTGGGCCGCGGCCCTGCAGTATTTTCAAGGGTTGATAGGTGGAGGGGCAAGTAAGTAAAGGGGTGACAGACCTGGCTTCACGATTGTATATAGGGCACTGGTGGGGGGAGAGGCTGAGAATGGTTTATTAAACACGATTGATTATAGCTATTTCAAACACACCAGGTTTAAGACCGGCATATAATATCTGGAAGGCGGCCGCAAAAAAGCTCGGAATAGGTAGATACAATAGATATATACGATTACGCACGAGTCATTCACTCCCAGGGAATATTTTTAGGGATTCAGTTATGAAGGAGTGGGATAATCAGGGGATCAAGAAGGCAGGGGATTTGTTGGCTAGGGAGGGGAGGATTTTACAATTCCAGGAACTACAGGCAAAATTTGAGATTTCTGGTAACAGCTTTTTTAAGTATCTACAGGTTAGAAGCTACTTTGCAAATAAACAGGGAGGCTTAATAGGGTTTGGCCACTGCAGAATAATGGATTACATAGAAAGGAGCAACCACTGTACAATTCGGCAGCTGTATGCAGAGCTTTATGTATTAAACAAGCATTGGAAATGCAATAGGTCTCGCAATAGAAAAGTTTGAGTTTTTGGTGTGGTAAATTGAAATATTATTTACATTTTTTTAATGTTGTGCAAATTATAAAAGTTTCTTTTGTTATTATAAATGCCAATAGTTATAAAAGTATCAAATGTGACATCCATAGCATTAGTAAAGGTACATGTTTAGTTTTCCCCTGTCTTACATGTATTGTTCTGACAAATCACAATGTTTCAAAAATTAATAGCTTTGTTATTTACAATGCCAATAGTTTTATCTTTCGCAAATGTGACACCTATTGCAACACAATATGCGTTGTAGCACTGAGTGGTATTTGGAGTGTATGTTGCATTGAGCGTAGTGTAATTATGTGTCGTGTAATTATGTGGCACTGAGTGGTATATTGTGGAGTGTGTTGCATTCAGTCAAGTGTAATTATGTGGCACGGAGTGGTATTTGGTGTTTATGTTGCATTGAGTAGAGTGTAATTATGTTGCGTGTAATTATGTGGCACTGAGTGGTATTGTTTGGAGTGTATGTTGCATTGTAATTATGTAGCATATAAGTATGTGGCACTGAGTAGTATGGTGTGGAGTGTGTGTTGCATTCAGTAGAGTGTAATTATGTGGTGTGTAATTATGTGGCACTCAGTGGTAT
The DNA here is from genome assembly GCF_964261635.1 of Lissotriton helveticus. NCBI lineage: Eukaryota > Metazoa > Chordata > Amphibia > Caudata > Salamandridae > Lissotriton > Lissotriton helveticus. Next base: position 820,400,002 of record NC_136072.1, on the reverse strand, counting down.
TTGGAGTGTATGTTGCGTTGAGCGCAGTGTAATTATGTACAATATAATTATGTGGCACTGAGTGGTATTGTGTGGAGTGTATGTTGTGTTCAGTAGAGTGTAATTGTGTGTTGTGGGTTCATTGACATTAAGTAAGGCAATGTCTGAAGAAGGCAGAAACACTGCCCCTCTCGATATATATTGTGGGGTGATTAGAATGTGAGTGACACTTCAAACAAGAGAGAGAGGGGGAGAGGGAGAGAGAGGGGAGTGCAAGAGAGAGAGGGAAGGGAGAGATAGGGGAGTGCAAGAGAGAGCAGAGTTCAAGAGAGAGAAGGAAGGGGAGAGAGGGGGATGCAAGAGAGAAAGGGAAGGGGGAGAGAGGGGGGTGCAAGAGAGAGGGGAGTGCAAGAGAGGGGAGTGCAAGGGGGAGAGGGGGGTGCAAGAGAGGGAGAGAGAGGGGAGTGCAAGGGGAGAGAGAGAGAGAGAGAGAGAGAGAGGAGTGCAAGAGAGGGGAGAGAGGGGAGTACAAGAGAGGGAAGAGTGAGAGAGAAGGGAGTGGAAGAGAAAGAGGGAAGGGGAGAGAGGGAAGGGGGAGAGGGAAGGGGAGAGAGGGGAGTGGAAGAGAAAGAGGGAAGGGGGAGAGAGAGGGAAGGGGAGAGAGGGGAGTGCAAGAGAGAAGGAAGGGAGAGAGAGGGGGAGTGCAAGCGAGAGAGGGAAGGGGGAGAGAGAGGGAAGGGGGAGAGAGAGGGAAGGGGGAGAGAGGGGAGTGCAAGAGAGAGAAGGAAGGGAGAGGGAGGGGGAGTGCAAGCGAGAGAGGGAAGGGGAGAGAGGGGGGGTGCAAGAGAGAGAGAGAGAGGGAAGGGAGAGAGAGAGAGGGAAGGGGGAGGGAAGGGGGAGTGCAAGAGGGGGAAGGAGAGAGAGAGGAGTGCAAGAGAGAGGGAAGGGGGAGAGAGAGGGGAGTGCAAGAGAGGGGGAGAGAGGAGTGCAAGAGGGAGAGGGTAGTGGGAGAGAAAGAAGATGATGAGGAGGGCGCTGGGAGAGAAAGAGGGAGTGTGAAGAGGGGAGAGAGAAGAGGAGGGAGAGGGTGGGAAGAGAGCAGGGAGGGAAGGAGAGAGAGGGGTGGTAGAAAGAGTGGGAGATAGAGGGAAGAGAGGGAAGTGGGAGGGAGAAGAGGGAGGGTGGAACAGAGAGAAAGAGGGAAGGAGAAGAGAGCGTGGGCGAGAGACAGAGGGAAGATAGAGAAAGGGAGGGAGGGGGATGGAGGGAGAGACGAGGGAGTTATTGAGTGAGTGTGTGTGTGTTTTTAGTTAAGTTATGCTGAGTGTTTTCCCGGAACTTTCTGCACTCTGTAGTAAGATTAACTCGAAGCCTTCAGGAGGAACAGGAGAAATGAAACAGAGGCTCAGAGACAAGGGAAAAGAACAGATATGGGACTGAGGAAGAAAGTGCAACCTTTAGGGATGGAGTGGTTTGTCTCCAAAAAAGGTATGATCTTGTCTGAAGCCTGGGTGTTGCTGAGAGTTTTGTACTGTGCATGTGTTTGCCTAGTGTTTTATGTCTGTTAATTAGTCCTTCTCATTAATACACTTAAAACGTTTTAGTGAAAAATAAATTATCATTTTATGAATCAGTTGTTTCCTAATAAGCAGATACCCCATTAACATATGTGAAATAAAATACATACAATATTGCACGTGAGGTGATTGCATATGGAGGAAGAAACTACACGTACCCACAGATGTCAGTGAGAAAAGTTCACTTGTGTGTGCATTAAATGTGGGCAGATCTATATTACAAGGATAGAAATCTGACCACTGTGCTATGGTTTTACTCCGAAATATTTTTCGAGGGGGCGGTGTGGCGAGCAGTGAATTGCAGGGGGCAAGCGTGATTAAGGACAGCTGGCAGCCGTGCCACAATGTAGGGTTTCCTCTGGTTTAATGTTGTACCTGATAAAGTGAGACAGAGAACCCAGCCGCAAAGCCAAGCTAAGCCCACCCCCTCCTCACCCGGGCTGTGCCCACTGGGCGGATATATTTGGATCACGACATCGGTGTTTGTAACAGAGACCGGTCATACACTCGTCACACACCGGCTGCCATTAAAATGCCATTAACCCACCTTGACCAGCACTGATCAGCACGGCACATGCTTCATTTTCCTAACACAAAATATAGCGCTTCCGCGTCTAGTCAAGGGTGCCTAGCGCTACATAACTGTAATTTCAATGCAGTTCAATACAGCGCCTAGGCGGATGCCATCTTATTTCAGGAAGATTTGGAAATAGATGGTATTTCCAGGAAACCTGTTGTAAGCATATCAATGTCAACTATATCATGAGGCAAAGAGATGGTCACGAGACGTCCTCGGGTTCCGGGAGGCGCGTGCTGACTCCTGCCTGGCGATGTACCCGTGGGAGAAGATACTGCATCGACGCACGATTTAAAATCCTGGAAGAGAGAGGCTTAGATGGAGAGCAACGGAGGCCTGGTTGGGTTAAACAGAGAAGGGCAGAGAGAGAAACAAAGAGAGGTAGAAAGGGGAGGTAACGAGAGAGAGAGAAAACGGGCAAGACACGCAAAAAGAATTGGAGAAAAAGAACAAGGGAAGTAAGACACATATAGAGCTCGATTTTAAAAGGCAAGAGTGTTAGATTGAGAGCGAAGAAAGGGTAAAATGGAGAAAGTGAAATATGAGCAAAGAGAAACAAGTACAGGAAATGCAAGCGGCGCGGGGGGCGGATCCCTTTAAAGTAGCTCATGGCCTCGCGGCCGTGAAAGTGAAAGCTAAGCAATTAGGGGGGAGATGGGAGGGAGGCTGATGGCTTTGATGTGTGAGCGCACGCTGATAAGCTTGTGGGAGGGAGACTGGGCTGCCTTTGATTTGGTAATGCGAGGCAGGCAGGCGGCTGGTGGCATTGTAGGGCTCAGAATGAAAAGCAGGAGGAACAAGCAATAGCGACTCTGTAGACATAACATCATTTTACTAAATATACCTACATTTCTGTTCCACTAAAGAAAAAGTGTATACTTTTCAGATCACGTTAAATTTTGTGGCTATATTTATTTTATATATTCGCCCAGTCTACGGTATGAAATCAGGTGACGTGTGTGCTTCATGTCCATTACAGCACTCTAATTTCATGTGTTCCCTAAATACCATGCGGGGCAAAAAATTAAGTGATCTAAAATAAAAGACAAGAAGGAGATGCATTCTGTTTCTACTTTGTTCGGATAAGCGCGTCAGCAAAACCTATCGCGTTGTTTCATATAATTACATTATGTGATATTGACACGCCAGGGCGCAGATAAGGAAAGTGAGGCGGTCGGAGAGACAGGGTTAGAAAGATAGAAGGAAGTAACGGAGAGAGGCATCGAGAGACAGAGTTTGAGGAGCGAGAGACCGAAATAGAAAGACAGAAGGAAGTAACAGAGAGGCATCGAGACTCGAGAGACAGGGTTGGAGGAGCGAGAGACAGGGATAGCAAGACAGAAGGAAGTAACAGAGAGAGGCACAGAGAGACAGAGTTTTAGGAGTGAGAGACAGAAATAGAAAGACAGAAGGAAGTAACCGAGAACAAGACTGAGGGCATTGCTGTGGGGAGGGGGGAGGAGAAATGCGACACGGGCGGAGCAGGGAGAGCGGCAAGTGTGAAGCAGCAGGGGCCTTTGAAGTGAAGCTAAGCTTCACTTCAAAGGAGTGGGAGGAGTGCTGCTGGGGAACAGATGGCGATTTGATGATGTGCACGCGCATTTTAGGTCAATGCGCTTGCGCATTGACCTAAAAGCGCACGGGCACAGCATCAAATCGCCAGTCTAGGTAAACCTTGTTTAAGCCCCTATAGTCTCGCTCAATGTGCATGCGCATTGAGAGGCGAGACCTAAAAATGACGATGGGGAAAAACACGCTAGTAAGTGGGTGGAGAAAGTGGGGACTCGTCCTGAGGGATTACAGATATCTTTAGACTTGGGGCGTACAGTTTTACGCTCAGCGACCCTACTAGCACAGCATTACAAAACACTGTACTCTCTTTACCACACTCCTGCTAGAATTGCACAGTGGGGGGGGGGTCACAGGAATAACTTGCCTGAGATGCGATTCAAGTAATGCGGATATTGTCCACATGTTTGCGCAGTGTCCACAACTGCATTCATTAAAGGTGGCAATTGAGAAATTTTTGGAAGGCTCATTAGGGATTAAGACCAAAATGACAGATGAACTTATAATGCTGGGCGTGATGGCAGGGGTAGAGGGCCTCCCCACAGAATTTCTGTTTATGGCAGCTGCAGTATATCGGATTGGTATTGCGAGGGCATGGCTTGACAGGGCACCATCGACATTCCAAACATGGGTAGCAAGGCTACTCTCTACGTACAATCTGGAGAAGGCAATATATGATAGGAAGGGCAGAAGGGCGAGAACATTGGGGAGGAAGAAATGGCAACCCATAGATCAGTGGAAAAAAGGGGGAGATAGTGGAGGGATCTCCACTGTTGGGTCTGGGGATGAAGCTATAGCTAATGCAAGAAATTGAAATGAAATTATTTGTGTTATTGTGTATTCTGATTATTTGTGCTGTAATATGTATTGGAATACTCGGAAAAAAGTAAAGAAAAAACTTTAATAAAAAGAATTAAAAAAAAAATTTACCTAATATTTGTATGTTTTTGTTATAAGTATTGCACTTTTATAGAATCGCTGATTCGTTCTGAGTCAGGTTATATACATTTCTATGTTCTAATCGGGTATATTTTTAGGTACTTGTGTAAATAACATGTTCTCTGGTGTATGTGTGTGCTTTAAAGTGTTTTGTGATATTTATTAATCAGACCATACGTTTACTACTACACCCTACCCTGCACCACTCCATTCGATGCCAATACACTCTGTGCCACTCTAATCTACTCTGCACCACTGACTGACACTGCACTCTGCCACTCTACTGTGTGCCACTGAACTCCCCACTCTACTCTAATGCACTTTACCATGCCCCACTAAACTCTACTCTTAAACAATCTACTCTATGCCACTGCACTCCACATTACTCTGCACCATTCCACTCTACGCCTCTGCAATGCACTCTACACTTTACTCAAAACGATGCACTCTGCTCCACTGCACTCTACGCCACTGTACTCTAATCTGCAAGACTCTACGCCACGGTGCTATAGACCATTGCACTCTAAGTCACTACATTCTACTCTGCACCACTGTACTCTGTGCCACTGCTCTGTACGCCTCTCTAGTCTGCAGTGCACTGTACACCAATCTGCTCTACCATGCACTGCTCCACTTCACTCTACTCTGAAACAGCCAACTCCAGGCCACTGCACTCTATGCACCTCCACGCAATGCCACTGCAATCTATGCTGCACCACTCCACTGTATACCACTCTACGCCATTGCTCTCTACGCCACCCTAATCTAAACCACTGCAATCTACACCAGTTTATTACAAACCAGTGTGGTCTACATCACTGCACTCTACAACACTATAAGCTTCTGCACTCAACACCATTGCACTCTACGTTGCTGCACCCTAGGCCCCTCTATTCTTCTCTCCACCACTGTACTCCTTGCCATTGCTCCATGCCATTCTGCTGTGCTCTGAAACAGTTTATACCAATGCACTCTGACACTGTACTCTGCAACACTGCACTCTTCACCACTACTTAGCACCACTGCAGTCCATGCCACTGCACTCTACTTTGCACCACTTTACTCTGCATCACTGTTCTCTATGCCACTCCACGATACCATGCCATTCCATTGTACGACACTCCACACCACTCGTCTTCACGCCACTAACTTTTAGCCTTGCTGAGCAGCAGCCACGCTAGTGTACAACATGGCTAATGTATGTTGGCAAAGCCAATAGCTCTTGCATAGGTGAGACCTGACTTTGCGAATGCTTATTTTCTCTGTCCTGAGGCACAGAACAATGGCAATAATGCAGACACTTTTTTGATAATTTCAAGGGAAGATTGCGGTAGCTTCTTTTAACTGTACATTTTGTTTGGGAGTCGGGGTGCTTTTAATTATTCAGAACCATCTGGGCATTGACAAGTAATTCTAGCAGAGGCATTTTTAGATGTTCCTTTGTCTTCACACATAATGTGAAGTTAACTGGTGTGTATTCTGCTGTTAGCACTGTATGTTTTGGGAGGCAAAGGAGGCGTTTATAGTCCTACTTGTCCACATTGTTTGTATAGTGAAGTCGTATTGCTACGGTTTTAACTTTCTTACAGAAAAAGGCTTGGTTGCTAATTGGTAAATTGTTTATGGTATTAGCAGCATACCTAATTATATACAAGCATGCTTCTGTGTGTGACTCTTGTAAAGTGTTTTTGTTCGTAGAGAACTTTGTTCATTGCCACACATATTTAAGGCTAATTTTGTAGCTCAGTGAAGGTGGGTCGGGCAGTACTATTATTTAAACTAGTACCTTGTTAGTGTTTGAGCCATGCTAAGAAGATCAAGCAAGGTAAGAACACGCAGTACAGTAACCTAAATTGTCTTCTGTTATTTTCTTATAAAATCCATACTGTCATTTATTTTCGTTTTTTATTGAATGTGGTCCTGGCCAAAATAAATAGGTGGCGGAGCACTCAATGGAAAATGAGAGGATGATAGTCAGTCTAAGGAGGGGTTGGTACAAGCAAAATATATATCTGCACATGAGAGCATGAGGACGACATTAGTAATAAAATCGAATGATAATGTAGGGGGCGCAAGACAGTTAAATGTAGGGGGTGCAAGACAGTTAAATAAAACATCTTGGTAGGGCCTTCAAAGACTAGATGCCAGAGAAAGGAAAAACACAAAGGTAGCAAATGCATGTAATAATTTGCTGTGTTCAAAAACACAAAAAGAGCAGAGGGCTTGTAGAGCAATGTTGCTTAATCCCAGCAAGAGAGATACATTTGACAGAGAGGTCACAGGAGCTGTTTCAATCTCTTGTAAAGTTCAGGAGTGAGGCATTAACTTGAAGTTTGTTAGGGGGTGAGTTTGGCTTTAGGAGCAGCACCTAAAAAAAGTAGTGTCAACTTAGATTGTCTCCGAAAAGGGGAGTCTAAAGACATAGATTAATGATTCTGAACTAAACATTTTGGCCACTTGTTTGCCAGGTACATAGTGCCAAGAGTCATGTGGACCAAGCAAGCAGAGTTAAAAATGCTCCTGCTAGCCAAGGGAGCCAATTCAACATTGGCACAATGCGGTAAAACATCTGGTCCAAGTTGCATGGTGGTCTGCAGCTCTAAGAAGAGTGAGGCGAATCTTGGTTGGCCCTTTCAGGAGGGTACTACCACAATACAATCTGGAGAGAACGAGAGCTCGGATAGTCACCTGAAAGTTTGCAGCAGAGATGGAGTGCTGACTTTTTTTTACATGCTGCAGTAGAAGTATCTTGTCTCCTGAGTTGAACGCAGAGGACTTCACATAGTTGGAGAGAGATGGGGTGTTTTTTTTGTTGTTTTTTTTGGTTAAAAACTTTTATTGAGTAATCAAATAAGGGTCACAAGGATGGGCCTACAACCACACGGGCCGGCCGCTAAAATCAAGGCACAATGTAAAAAACATACGATCACTCCCGTGGTCAGGCATAAATCAGAAACCAAATGTTACTCGAAAGATAGAACAGGACACAACCATTTTCTGTTATATACATACAAAAACCAACGAACTACAAAAAGGCGAATGCATACTAATCCAAGTCAGCCCAGAAGGCGGAGGGGAAACTCACTAATCAGAGAAACGAAATCCCAATCGATGGGACTCGGCAAGGTGGGGAGGGGGGACAGCGGGGAGGATAGGCAAATCATAGAACAGCATGAGAAATTTCGGAAACACCAGACTAGGGAGACAGGGCAACATCGGGTGGGTCAACCAGGGGAGGAGTACAAATATTCCCACGATATTTGTTCCACTGACCCCAAATCTTCGTCCACGCCTTGGGTCTGCCCCTAGCTACATAGACTGTCTTCTCGCGGAACATGGACCAGTCCATGTTGTCCTCCTATGCAGAGACATCAGGAGGTCTAGATGCGCCCCAGAGTTGCGCAATGTCCCGCTTTGCAACCATGTATCCCAAGGTCGCCCATCTGGTCTGGGCCACAGAATAGTCGGTGGGTTCCCACACATTCAACAGGCATCGTCGGACCTCAGGCAGTAGGGCAATCCCAGTCACAACAGTCATCACCGCAAGCACATCAGTCCAGTAGGCCGCCACCCCCGGGCACTCCCAAATAATATGCAGAAATGTAGCACTCATCCCACATCCGCGTTTGCATAGACCGTCCGGGGAAAAACCCATCGTAACCAGACGCGGACCCGTAACATACACCCGGTGGATGATCTTAAGGTGAACCAAACGGAGACGGGCAGGGATGGCGACCTCTTTCGGAGAAGAGAGTGCCGACTGCCAATCCTCGTCATCTAATTCCAGCCCGTCGCCGACCCAAACCTCCCTAAGTCGGACAAGTAAGTCGGCGTGATTATTAATCAGCTTCTTGTAAATCAGGGAGATAGTGCTATCAGGAAGGTGGCCATCCAGAATGCGATCTTCGAGAGGGGAGGACTCGGGGAGGGCCACACCAGGAGTCAGAACAGAGGCCAGGGCATGGCGAACCTGCAGATACCGAAAAAATTCCCTATCACTCAAGTCATATTCAGTACGAAGGGCCTCGAAGGACTTCACTCTACCGTTCACACAGACATCTCCCACTCTACATATTCCAATCATATCCCAGCGGTCAAAGCCCTTAGTAGACCAGAGACATCCCAAACGCTCAGAAGCATAAAGCGGAGTCGTCAGTGTCAGCCGATTCTCCCATCCCAGACTCACATTCGCGGCGCGCCACACACTGACTGCAATCCTGGACGGGCCCGTAAGATGGCGCCCAGCCGACTTGGAATAAAGCGCTCTATTAAAATCCCCTCCCGGTAGCTGGAGTCTATCCATTTCAAAGGCCGGATCCCGACCCGGGGAATACATTGCGTGGTTAATGGCAGACAGTTGGGTAGCCCAATAATATCTTTTGATATCAGGGAGCGCCATACCCCCGTCATACCAAGGGATGGTAAGTTTCGCAAGGGCGATACGTGGACGCCCGTCCCAAATCAATTGCCTTTGGAGACTCTCAATCTCTCGGAAATAGGTAGCGGGAACGTCATCATAGGAATTCTGAAGTGCGTATAGGAATCGTGGCAAAGACATCATTTTGAAAAGGGCAGCCCTGCCCAAAGGAGACAGGGGTAACTTACGCCAGCGGGCCACATCCAGTCGCAGTCTAAGAAGCGGGGGGAGGAGATTACATTCAAACCGGAGTGAGGAGTCCAGCGTAATAAAGATCCCCAAATATTTGAAGCCGGACTGGACAACCTGGATAGGAAATCTATCCGGCAACGGGGGCAGAACACCCGAAAGAACATACACACAGGACTTAGCCCAATTAATAACCAGACCAGAGTTGGCGCCAAACGAAGTGAGAACGTCAAATAGGACATTTAAAGATTTGCGCGGGGAAGTAAGGTAAAGAAGAATGTCATCCGCGTAAAGCGAGACGCGATCCTCAAAATCTGGTGACCAACGGATCCCTTTGAGTGAAGGTTCCCATCGAAGCCACGCAGCTAACGGCTCCACAGCAAGAGCAAAAAGTAGAGGAGACAAGGGGCACCCCTGTCTGGTCCCCCTACCAAGGCCAAAGGGAACAGAAACTCGACCGTTAACCACAACCTGCGCCAAGGGTTCGGCGTATAACAACTTCACCCAACCAATAAACCCAGGACCGAAACCAAACTTCTCAAGAGCCGCCCAAAGATAGGGCCACTCTATCGTATCAAAGGCCATCGAGGCATCCAGCGATGCCAAAATGGCCGGCTCCGTCAGAAGCCCCGCCCTCGCAATGGCTCCGTGGAGACGACGCAGATTAAGAGCCGTGTTACGATGCGGGATAAATCCGGATTGGTCTGGATGAATCAAATTGCTAATAACCGTCAGGAGGCGGGTAGCCAGGAGCTTAGCCAGAACCTTGGGCTCAACATTCAACAGGGAAATGGGCCTATAAGACGAACAAAGGTCCCGGGGTTTACCTTCTTTAGGAATAACAACGATCGTAGCCAGACGCTGATCATATGGGAGAATACCCCGCTCCCGGGACTCCAAAAACATAGTACGAAGAAAGGGCGCTATCCTGTCAGGACTTAGCTTGTACAACTCAATCGGCAATCCATTCGGGCCCAAAGCCTTGTCCGAACGGAGTGAGCGAATGGCAGTCGCTATCTCGTCCGTGGAAAAAGGGGAGTCCAAAGAGACTCGGTCTAAATCAGAGACACAGGGCAGAGCTATATCACGCAACAAGAGGCGAGAGTCATCCACATCCCGGTCAGACACAGGGGAATAAACCACACGTAAATAGTCCGCAAAACAGTCCACTATTCCCACCGGGTCAGTCACTCTCACACCATTCAGGGTCTGAATCACCGGCACCACACGATTCGCCCTCTCCTTCTTGTCCAACCACGCCAGCAATTTACCCGCTTTGTCCCCCACGTCATACAAACAACCCTGTTGCTCCCGAAACATCATTTTAGCCGCATCCGTAACCAGAGACCTATACGCAAATTGTTTCAGACCCAAGGCGTGGAGTTTATCAGGAGTTACAGCCGATTCCAAGTCAGCCTCTATCCCAACAATTTCCCTCTCGAGTTCCACCACCTCCCGATTTCTCGCCTTTTTGGATTCAGCAATAAGGGAAAGGGCCTGCCCGCGGATCACCGTCTTAAAGGCCTCCCATAGGGACACCGCAGAGGAGACGGATCCCTCGTTGTCTAAAAAATAATTGTCCAACGACTTGATCAAGAGACCACGGGTCTCGGGGGAGGTCAGATACCATGGGTTGATGGGAGCCACCCGGCCCGCCGCCTCCACCCCCACCTCAAAACAAAGCCAAAGCGGAGAATGGTCGGGGATGCCCCGGGGGAGGTGTCTAATCTCCCGAACAGCAGACGACTGCGCCGCAGGCATCAGGAAATAATCCAGTCTAGATAGACTCCCATGGGCCCCGGAATGGAAAGTGTATTGAAGCTGAGTAGGGTGCATAAGTCTCCAACAATCCACTAAACCAAAAGTATCCAGGAACCCACCCAGCCATTGTTGGGCCGAAGGAGTGTCCCTAGGGGGGTGGCGATCATGTAGACCGGAGAACACAGAGTGAAAGTCACCTGCAATGAAAAGAGTACTATCTGGGAGGCTCAATAACACTCGGCCCAAATCGGAAAAGGTAGAGGTCTGTAGACCGGGGGGCACATAAACGGTAAACAGTGAAAGGGTCCGACCCTCATAGCGTCCCACGAGGACGGCGTAACGCCCCCGATCATCCAGAATCACATCATCAATTGCCAGGGGGAGGGAAGCCCGGACAAGGATACCCACCCCCCTGGAACCCGTGGTAAACCCCGAATGTGCGACGAGGCGATAGCCCCACCTGTTCATTGCACGACAAGTATTGCCCACTAGATGAGTCTCCTGCAGAAAGACAATATCAGGAGACAAACGTCGTAGACATCGCAACACCACACCCCGTTTTATACGATCCCCCAGACCATTGACATTCCACGAAATAAACCTCAACCCGCTACCCCCCATCCCACACAGTGATGCCGGAACCCCCCCCCCAATGAGCATGACATCGAAAACACCATTAGGAAGATAGAATCGCCTTGAAAAAACAAAACACAAACATCAAACTTCCCATCAACCCACCCCCCAACTACCAAGAAAACACCCTCCACCCTGCACCCCTGCAAGAAGCTAAAAAGCCACCCCAACATGCAGTGTGCCTGTCGCCCAAGAACCCCCATTCTACAAAAAGACCCCGGAGGAGGAAAGGCCCTGTCCCACCCGCCACCCCAATCAAGATAAAGAAGGAGGAGAAGACACAGAAAATAGAGGCACTTAGGCATAAAATCCCTGAAGAAGTTACGTAGCACGGGGACCGGGGCATAGACAATAGGTTCAGCTCTCTATACCACCCTCGGCACCACCCAGGTGTTCGGCGGGCTCAGTCTCAGGAGGTCCGTCCGGCAGAGAGTCCAGCCAGTCATTCACGGAATCAGGCCGATCAAAGAAAAGGGTCCGTTCATTGTATTCAACTCGCAGCCTGGTTGGAAAAAGCATAGCGTAGCGCAGTCCCAAGTCCAGGAGACGCTTCTTGACTACACGGAAGCCCATACGCTGTTTCTGCACCAATTGAGAAAAGTCCGGGTAGAAGTTCACCGTGGCATTCTCAAAAGCCACCGGGCCCTTCACTCGCGATGCCTGCAGGATAGCGTCCCGGTCTCTATAGTGAAAGAGTTTCGCAACAATAGGCCTCGGCGGGGCGCCCGGCTTGCCCTGGCCTCCCGGAACACGATGGGCACGTTCCACTGCGAAGAATTTACTCAACCCAGACGGAGAGAGGTAGTTCTGTATCAGGTCCTCGACCAGGAGATCGACAGAATGCGGGTCCGGATTTTCCAGAACGCCAACCACACGCACGTTACAACGACGTGCTCTGTTTTCAAAGTCCTCCAAGCGCCGGGTCATGAAATCGTTCACCCTTCGGAGATTGCCAATCTCCGTCTGTATCTCCGAGACGTCGGTCGTGAGGCTGGATGACTTGAGATCCAATGACTTCACCTTCTCATTGGTTTTAGATAGGTCGGCCCGAATCAAGTTCACATCAATGGCCACGGTGTCGATTTTGTGGGCCAAAGCTTCATATTGTTGGCCTATTGTTTCCTTCATGCCAGAAATGTGCGCCCATGATGTCCTGCAAGGACGGCTCCGTCAACGCTTCCACAGTGTGGTCAACTGCACTCGGGCCAGGCAAGGCGGTTCCAGGGGACCCCTTCGAATGGGTGTACCGGTCCATGACGTTAGACTGGACCGGGCCCCCGCGAAGGGGCATTTTGGTCTTCCGAGTCTCTCGGTCCCCTCTGCCCGCCATGTTGGAGACCGCGTCCCAGGGGACTCACTCGAGCAGGTGAAAATGGCCACAGGAGAGGAAGGCGTTGTAGCCAAAAAGCAGCGGCGAGGGTACCTCTAGGCGTGAGCCAGCCCGGAAGGACAATAAGCAAGCCAAAGGCACAACAGCAGTCTCGTGCCGCTGGACCCAGCACGGGCCAGACTCCTCTGCCAGACGTTGCAGTCCGAGGCAGAATCGAAACCGAAACTTAAGAGGGGGACCCACAAGTCGAATCCCCCAGCCGCTGTGGTTCAACTCAGACACGGCCACAGTGCCTCACCCAGACCCGGGCGCACCTCCAGGGCGGACCCCGAAAGTTCGAGTCGTCGTATCTTCGGTGCCCCCGGTCCGAATCAAAATCCAAAAACCATAGGAAGATCAGCCCAGTGTCCTCTACACAAATCCTCGTGAAGAATCAGGATATGTTCAGGATATTATGCCGGGAGTGGCGGGGGTCCGGAGAGCGCTGTGCTCACGCGGCCATCACGGATGCCTGCCAAGCTCCTCCAGATGGGGTGTTCTTATTGGTGAAAGAAAACCCGCGAAGGAAGTGGGAGGTCTGTGGTGATGAGGCAAAGAGACGAAATTCAGCTTTTTGAGGGTACAGTCTGAGGTTCTACTGAAGCAACTATGGTTGGAGGGAGTTAGATTTGGAAGAGAATAGGCATATCTTTAGCAAAATCCATAAATAAAGTTGCATATCATTGGCCTGTTGATGGTAAGACACTCTGCAGAAACTATAATCCTAGGTGAATCCACACAGCTGTGGCTTCTGTGTATCCCGCCATTTTGTTTCCCAAAATACTCTGCAAGCTTCAGACTATGACTAGACAATACAGTTTCCTCAACTTCATATCACAAAACTCTGGTATTTGCAGCCAGTGGTAAAATTCCTCACACCCTGCCTTCCCATATGTCTCTGGTACCCACAGGGATGTGGAATTCCTATAGTCCGACACCCAGGACATATTGTTTGGGGTCCAGGGCAACAAGTTTGCATGTGTATTTTGTCCTTGGGACAAGTAGGCGCAACCCCTACAGCACAAACCCTTTGGCTGCCAGTTTACAGAAACACCTTATGGACCAGGAAAGGGCACTGTCTGCAGTTAAGGTATCCCTGTGTTAATGCTGTTCAGACTTGTATTTATGGTTCTTTAATGCAAAGCCTTTATTATTAGAGTGGGCACTCTAGGTAAATGTTGTTAGCTCCGACTGCACTACTGAATGTTCCCAGTATAAAAATGTGCCACACAATTTAACGGTTAAGCAATATGAGACTATGTATAATGCTCCCAGAATGCTCTCTGATCAGATGCAAATATTTAAAGAAGCTTGAAAGCAAGATAGATGATTCTTTGCTTCAAAATAAAATGTTCACAGAAAAATCCAAGTAGGAAAAAATCATTAACCTGAAGTACTGTAAAAGTTTAGGTACCATTTCTTTACAGCATCATTTAGCGAAATGTGGTGCTGTATGCTAGTATTAACAAAAATAATTATAATGGAAAATAAGTGTAACCAGTTACAATAAGATCATAAGTAACCTAAAAATAAATAGCATTGGCAAATCAATAGGTCTCAAATTGGTGGTCAGCTTTTTGGTTTTGTCAGTGCGTGACTTATTTTGGCATGGGTTTTGTAAAGCCTTATTGGTGTGTGAACTGCTGGGCCCGCCCCATTATAACAAACATTGGCAAAAGCAAAAATTGTTTTCGGTTTCAAAAAGAACACATTGCCACAGTAGTTTCTAGCACTGAACAAAACGACTTTGTGTGCCGATATGCTCCTTGTGAAAGAGCAGAATGCTGTTACTCACAGTGAAGCCAGCCGATAGACCGAGAGAGAGACAGAATTTTAAAAAACACAAAAGGTTACGGTTAACCCCAGACCTAATTAGGGTCCCCATTATTAAGGTCTCAAAAGTGCACCCATAGTATATGTCCTTGCGTTAACTGCAGATATACGGCTTTCACGAATTCATAAGAATTTATAGAAGTAGGCCAAGAAATTGTAGTTATAGAAAATATTTGTGGACTGCATTTTAGCATGAGGAAATATACATGTGCAGATTTGCTCATGCAAAAGTTCAAGTGGCAAGTTCACTTTTCTCCAACCACTTTTTTCCCAACCCTGGAAGACGTTTTAGGTCTGCCATTGTCCAGAGTAAATTTCCAACCTTTCTCAGTTTTTTGAAAAGATAAGAGTAGAGTTGGTGAAAACCCTTACAACATGCAAGTTTGTAGGTTTGCAGACTCAAAGAGGCATTCCAACCTTCGAACTATTGCTTACCACTACCTTCAGTCACAGTATGTAGATCTGCAGAAACGCTGCAACATAAGGGAATTGCTAGTATTCAAACCCAGAATCATATGAGCCCTGGAATAATTAATGAGTCTATATCGGAGCTCTTATATAATGAGAATGCTGCCATAATTTGTCACCGCATTGCATGGTACCAAAGGGACAAGTGGATTTTGTTTCAGGACAAGTAGATTTATGAAGCAACTTGCCACATGGACAAGTAAATATTTTATTAAATTCCATACCCCTGTACCCCTTATTTGTCGATGGACAAAATCAATGGGATAGAGTGCAGACAAAATCTCAACCTTATTAAGTGACTTTCTGAGGAGTTAAAATCTGAGCAATTTGCCAAGGGATGTTGCTACATCATTTGGGTCTGTGGTCAGTTAGGATGTAGTGAACCTGCCAACTCCAGATGTTTTTTAAAAACTAGATACCCGGGGAGTCCGTGGAGGTGTTGTGTTTGTCTATCCTGCCAATTCTTGATACTTGGAATGTTTTGAAAATGACAATTGATAGCTATATATAACAGTTTTCTCAAATATATGCTCTAAAAACCCTGGGATTTGCTGTCCATGGAAGAAATCCTGCGTTGCACCTTTTTTTTCTGATTTTAAAAACATTATCCTTAATGTATTGATGGGCATATCACACAGGAGCAAATACAAATTATGACCATATATAGTCCATGCAGTCTTGACATTGTTTTGGTTATTGCCTATTTATTGTCCACTGTAGGATATACTCTCCAACACATGAGTTACCATTTTTATTGGCGGTCTAAGAATGTAGATAATTAGGGAATTTTGCCATCATAAGAACATTCTCACATTTTTTTGCTAGTAAAAAATGTGAGAAATTGTGTTTTTATAGAACCAATTTTGATGACATCAAGAAATTCTAGCTGGAAAATGAGCACAATCTACAAAAGTAATGCTTCCCTGGGTTACACTGGTTTTCTTGTGAAACATGTTTGGGGTTTGTAAGGATGATGGAGTGGCTGTTGAGATCGAGGCAAAATACTGGCCTGGTCCCGTCATGTTTCATACCCCGATGTGGGGTATTGTTGCAAATTCAGGAGTCTAGAACATTTTGGAGTTAACAGTAAGTTCCTGTGTATACAGATGGATAAATGTGGGGAAATAGTACTTTCGCCTAGTAATTTGCATTTGCAGGACATTATTTTTGAGGAGAATTTGGACAATGTGTGCAAGTCTCATCACCTTTGATTCTCTTGTGCCATTACCTTTCAAAAAATATGCAGGGTTGGGAGGTTTTCAGTGGTTATCTAAAGAAAGCTATGGACAAAAAAATGACACCCCTAGACAAATTTATGCAAAAAACAAAACAAATTGCAAACCTATTGGATCATATAGAAACACAGGTAGGCACAAGGCATACAAACTATATGTGCCTTGTCTCTGTGCAGCATGCTTCTTTTTTTTCCTTTTCCTTTTTGTTGCCCAGAATTGTGGTGCTGCATGAGCTAGCACTGGGTCCTCATGTTTAGGAAATGAGCAGAAACAGCAGCGTTAGCGTGTGGAATAAAAGCTGCTTCTAAACATAGGAGGCAAAACAGAGGCAGGTTGCACAGACACATGGCACTTTTAGGCTGTGCAGAGCTGTGCATGGTGATGTTGGCATGGGTTAGTATATTAAAGTCCAATGTACAGACTTAGCTAATGCTTGCAACCATTGTGTCTGCTCTAAAGAACAGGCAAGATCATGTTCATGCTAGGTTCTCAGTCAAGAAGTTTTACACGCATCAGTCCCCCAGAAGGTGGTAAAAATGGAACACTTGTTATTTTATTTCGATTTAAATCCTGAGAATCTAGCTAGAAAGAAACATTGCTGGAGGCTAAGAAGTTGTTTCACGCCAGATGCCTTATTTACTTGCTCTGTCTCCTGCTGAGATTCCCGTGTTTCATGGGGGAGAGAATAACAATGTTTTTCGCTTATGGAAACTGCTGCTATTTTCATGGACTGGACCATGGCGTGGGTTGAAAGTGGATATTGTGTTTGTTTAGAACTCCATCTATGGTTTAAGTACCTGATGTTTACATGATCCATTCCAAGTTGAGGGGTAGAAGAGAGATTTAAGACATAGCCCTGCTGACTCTGGATGTCCCTTCCCTTGGGGAGGGGTGGCAGCAGTTGGGAGGGCTGGGTCGTACTGTCTTTGTTGTGGCACAGTTTGATTTCATTTTAGCGTTCCAATGCATGCTTACTCTTCCTCCTTGGCCCTGGTGAACCTATTTTGGTTTGGTGTAGATGGTTCTATACTCACTGTGTTTTGTATTTAAAATAAAAAAAATCGTTGGAGTAACTGTAGAGTAGGTTTTTTGTTTTTTTACTAATCTTGTGAGTTTGTGCTTAATGTAGCCTTGCTTCAACAGTAACAATGTTTTAAGTAAGCATATAAATACAAAAAAAAGTGCCCTGAAAAGGCAAAATGATCTTAGCAATTTCTTGGGTAAGGTGTAACCACATATGTATTTATAGTTCTTAAGTACAAGGTGCTACTATGCAAGTAACCTGGAAATCTATGGCCAGATTTATCCTAGGAGCACCAGTGGAGTTATGGTTTGGGTGTAAGTTGAGGCATTTTTACTTCATGTACCTTATTTGTCTGTTCTCATATCTCGGTGCAAATGTTAACACATTGAGTTTGAGACTATGTAGTAGAGTTTCCAGTACACACCGTCCTAAAATTATTTTAGACAAAAAAGATCTCCCGAAAGAATTGGATGTCGCGCCCAATTTAGGAGATGGAGTTTGAGGGTGCCATGCCGTGAACAGCAATTCCTTTCGCCAATGAACAGTTGCTACATATCATGTGTAGTCTGTCCAGCAATGAGACCAGATAAGGATGCATCAGTCTTCTCGCCGATTTTCCTGGGAACATTAGTAATAGTGGGTCAGCAGAAATTATGGAGTATGGCAGGAGTTCTTTTTAGATCACTGTTACGCTCTTTCGGTTCAAGAATCAAGACTTGGAGTTGTCAAAATGACATTGTTCGCCATTAAGTGAAACTGCATCAACATAGAGGTCACATACTAAATGAGTGAGACCCAGATGTAAGACTCTTATTCAGTGAGTGACACTGCCCGGAGATGTAAGACACACACTTAGCCAGTGGCAATGTGCTCCAAGAATTGAAACCAGTACGCAGTGAATGGGACTATGCTCAAAGAGTCAGATATAAACCTAATAAGAGAAACTATGCAGCAAGGGGTTTAACTTTTACACAATGAACCTGTGCACGAATTGTGGGAGAGACTATATGCATCAGATGAGTGAGTATATGTTCCTAGATGTGGACTTAGCATCATGTGAGTAAGGATGCTCCCAAAAGTGAAACATACAGTGAGTGAGATTATGCAATAAAACTCACCTATAATGAGTCGTATGCTCCCTAGAAACAAACCAGCATTTGCAGTGCAATCGGTCTCGTCTTTGGAACCTTATAAGTATTTCGCCATGCAGCACATTATCCTGGGTGCTGCAACATTGTATTTTTTTTTTAAATATATTTTTATTGCAGAATCAGAAATAAACTATGCAATAAGCCAACCTATACACTGGCGGCCCCCAACAATCAATAATATGACAACCCAATACACAGCCAATTAGCCCACATCCCGGAGGCTGGGCGGCGTTTCAAGTAACCAGTACGCTGGAGGTACCTCAGTGCTTGCCCTGATCGTGCCATAAGTCAGGTATAACATTGTCTCCGCTTTTTGGGTGCTGCAACATCTACTGTTCTTTAACATGGAAGCCTTGATAATAGGCACATTATTGCTCCTTTGTTGGGCTGATACATTACTCTCAGCCATCAAACACCAACATCTGGTCGCTGGCCTGCAGCGCGCGCTATGCCTGTTACCAGTACCATGCCAAAGGCATAACACTTTTGCAGATGCCGTTCGAGGGGGCAGAGGGCCCGTCACAGTATAAGTTATGTCGAATTCAGGGGCATAGGTATCAGCAGTGCAGCATGTGCAGTGGCACTGGGGCCCAGGGATAAGCTGCGCCCATAGCACACTAAATATGACAAACTTTTACTAGCCAACCAGGGTACCCAAGGCATGTCTTCCTGTTTGCACTGGAGCCCAAGAACCTTTACAACAGGCACATGTCCAGGGGTGCAGTAATACAGAACCAAGTCACAGGAGGAATACAGCATAGAACGGGGAAGATCTCCAACTCCAAGCATCGCAATGGGTGAATCGAGGGCGATGGGCCACTAGCAAAGATATAACAATTTTAGCCTAAAGGAGTATATACAGAAGCTATGAGTGGTGCGATAGCAGTGTTCTCATTATGCAGCACATGCATGTGTGCATCCATGCAAGGTAGTACTCAAGTGAGCAGTGCTGTAGACTGATTACGTCACCGTTCTAGAGTGCAAAGCACAACTAAGGCTGAGATGCACAGCAGCGCTGTAGGGGGATGCACCGAAATAGTAGGGGGTACACAGCATGGCCCGGATGCTTATCAGTGCAACCTCTGCAGTTCTTGGCTGCACAGGACTGGTGAGGATGACGCTGCTATAGTGTAGTGCAAGACAGTGGTACAGGGTAGTACACTTCAGTGCTGCATCAGCGGTGGACACATTGCTGCACTCGAGATGTTCAGTGGTGCTAGAGCAGGATTGTGTGTAGTACTACGGAGGGGGTGCATTCCAGTACTACTGTATACTCCAGTGGTACAGTGGTGAGAGAGGGCATTCCTACAGAGGGAATGCAGGGTAGCTCGGTCATGCAGGGGCTAGACGGTAGCGGTACGTCGGCCCTGAAAAACAAAGACAGAAATTTAAAGCATGAAAATCAGGGCACTTACCTCAAATTTGGGCGACAGCACTTCAGTAAATCTACCAAAAGTAGCAACGAGCCGACATGGGGGGTGGGTGGGGTCGAAGGGAAGATGCATGGTGAGCACAGCAACAATCGGACTTAAAAAACCTCTGCCGCCATTTTGTAAAAGGTTGTAGAGAAGCATTGAGCGTTCACCCATTTATGTAATGGTAGAGTGGGAGCTGCCATGTTAAAGTTATGAATGCATGATTTATTCAGCATTCCATCCATCATTTGTTTGCGTAGCACTTTTCACCCTAAGTGGGATAGGTATGCCCAGACGTGGGTCCCTTGCTCACTGTGCCACTGTAATCAAGCTAGCCTGGCTGTTGAAGGGTAATACCCAGAAATCGTTCCGAGGATGCTTGTTTCCGGTCCTTGGAGGACCTCGCTTGGCAGTTCGGTCTGGACTGTTCCCATGAGGCACAGGGTCAAGACTGATTTGCATATGGCTGGGTCTAAACTGGGGTGGCATGGTGAGCAAAAGAACAATGGATTTAAACCAGATCTCTTGACTGGGGGTGAAAGTATGACTTATTCTGCATTCCGTCCATCATTTCTTTGCGTAGCAAAATCACGTAGTGCACCAGAAGTAGTGGTGGCAGTACACGCTGGAAAAAGCTCCTGTATAGTGAGGATGTGTTGTTGCAACAACAGGGGAAGGTGGGGCGGAAGGGAAGATGCAATAAAATATGGGCAAGAAAGAAATGGATGATGTGTGCACTGTCTAAAACTAGGAGCTGTGAACAAATAAAGAACGTATAACAAACGAGAATAAAACACGTTAGCCATGTGGCGTAACTAACAGAGCTGCTGACTTTGTGTCTGGGGAACTGGGTTTGCGTCTTGGCGTAAAACGGAATCCAATCACATGGTACTGCTCTGAGCCAGGAAAACATGTACACTCTGCCACAAAAATAAGAGTGCGTAAACACAGCGGGAAAAACCTTTTGTGAAAGAAGACCCGTAATAGGTGAGTACTCCAGGTGACGCGATAAGGTGGGACATAGAAAACAAGAACACAATTGAGAAACAAGCTTTTGCGAGTGACGCTCTCCTTAACCAATCAACAGCGAGGGGCTAAAATGAGATGCCGAATACAGCATATCTTCAGACAATGCATGTGATGTCTAGGCTTGACCTAAACAGTGAGGTGACAAATTATTGAATTATTCTCATAATATCAGGACTTTGAGGAAGGTTCTCGGTTTATGCAAGGGCATATATCAGGTCAGAGTTTGGATCCTAGCAAGACTCCGATAATGTGACCTTCCTAATTATACTGGACTCCAAATAATATTCGGAGATTCTACTTATGGGTTTAGCCAGCTTTCTGATCCTGGGAGCGTTCAGAATAGGTCGGTATTTTCAGTATGCCGGAGTTCAGACGACAGTAGTATTCGGGCTATATCATTGTTCTAATTGTGCAACTGCTTTGATTCTTATTTAACTATCCAAGGAAGCGAGGATTTCATTTTCAGAGGAAGTGTCTTGTGAATTACTGTAAGCATTTGCTCGCATTATTGTAAACGCCGCCACCGACAAAACTGCGACCTGGGCAAATTACTTCCTAAAACTGTGCTTCAGTTCCCTTGTTTGCCAAGCCTCTTGTGTATGGCAGGATGCATACATTTTCCCAACTAGATGAACTTTGGAAGGTCTTGTTAGAGTCTGAGTGTTATGGACCCAATAATTATGCTGTTTTGTGTTGGTTAGGCTTACATGAACAAAACTTGGTTTGTACTCGGTAGAATGAACTCACATTAAGATCTTCTTCGTGTGAACAAAACAACTTAAATGTTTAACAGTATTAACTGCTCTTCAACCTCTCCCCACTTTGTGAAAGGTTGAAAATGTGCTGATAAAAGCAGGAGTACGCTTTTTGTAGACACAGGAGTTTCTCACTAGCTGGTGTTGTGGAAGGCTTTCTCCCTGGAGAAAAAACAGAATCAAAGTTTTAACAAGAGAAATTGCACTTGTTCAGCACAGTTTACATTGAGCAAATATATGGTTGTATGTTCACTGGAATTTACAACTGTTTGCGAGAAGTATGTGAAAAGAATCACCTCAACACAGTGGGTGAGTACTTTATGTATTTATGACCAGTCTTGACAGCTCCCAGGCAGCAACTGCCAGACTCCCCACGTTCTGTGTTCCACGCAGGGAACATGACCAAGAGGAGATTCCATGTAGGAATGTACAGGAGATTTCAACAGTATGCCTTTAAAACTGCAACTGTTGGAGGTGTTCAGACATACGTTTGTCAATCCCTGAAAGTCATATATATTTATAGATAATGTTGCAAGTAAGCACTCACGCTCGTAGAAATGATCCACAACTCGAAGGTGAGCACAAGTATACTCTTTTCACATGTATCAGAGGTGCGATTAAGTCTGTCATACAATAGAATGCCACAACTGTAAACATCCTCCCATATATGTTTCCTCCACCATTCGAAACCTATCGACCCACTAGCCCGCCCAGTTAGGCCCCCAACTACAAATCATAACACAAAGACACGAGTGCGCATACATGTCGAGCGCATTTCTCGTGCTAACAATATGCCTTATTATTTAAAAGACGTGAGCACGAGTGAGTGACACTAAGGCAACACAAGTAGCGCTCGAGCACTCCACTTTTTGCACAAGTTACATGTAACACACCTTTCCTCTTTTAGAAAAGCAAACAAAAAATCCAACTCTTTGCACGAATTCCCTACCTATACGAACACATACATCTTGAAACCTCGCGGGAGGATTGCATGTCCTCACACTCCTAGCTACACCCAGAGTGCCCATTTCTCCACTGGATTGCATTCCTCTGGACATAGAAGAAACCCACACAAAATCAGCTGTTTCTCCCGCGTCCAAAAACATTATCCCGGCAGTCCACTGGGTCGCAATCCTTCCCTTTGAAAACACGCACAGCACTGTTAAACACCTCAGTGACACATGTGGGTTTTGTCCAACATGCTAATCCCTTACTGCTTATCCTCCCCTTCTTGAGATGCACCATATCACCAACATTCATTTTCTGCTTATTCTTCTGTTTCTTTGGATTACCCTGTCCTATTCTCCAGCCTTATCAATTTCCTCTTTCCACCCTGTTCCTGAATCACAGGATACTCCATACAAGTTAACATTCTACAACGTGAAAACCACTTCACTCCTCTTCCCCCCCATACCCAGTTGCCCCTTACAAAGTAGTGGGAGCCTGGACATGCAATTGTCGTGCACATTGCACTCCCCCCGGAACGTACTCCATGCTATATTGGAAGTTCTGTAACCTGGACGCTAATCTGGCCAAGCTTGCCAACATAGCGGTGCCCTCTACCTGGTGCCAAGATATGCACCAATTGCATGTGGTCAGTTTTTAAAATGAAATTGGTTCCCCTCAAAAAAGCCCTAAAATGCTCTGCACTCCATACACAAGCCAATAACTCTCTCTCTATAACTGAATAATTTTTCTCAGTGTCACGCAATGCATGCAGCGCGTAAGCTGCAATCCATTCTTTGCCCTGTTCGTGCTGCATTAACACCCCACCAAGTCCACAGCTGCTTGCATCAACCATTACAATACACTCTTTTCCGTCTTATTGGAGAACATGGCGGCCGCGAGCTAGAGCGGCTCGCACGCAGGTGATGGTCTCTACCCCTGCAACCTGATTGAGACGCAGCAATACTTGCATTTCGGTGTCTTCCCGTCGGTAGAGCAATCGGCAACGCTGCATACCCTTTTTGCTCGCATTGTGGGCCGAGAAGTTTTCACTTTTACGTTTATTTTCACTCGAAAGCGGCAAGGGATGACAGGACGCGGATGTGTGTGATCGAGCTTCCAGCCCCAGCCCCGGCGTCATTCGCCCCTCCCACCGCCTTGCAGCAGTGGTTCCGTGCAGCCGTGGAGCTGCGGCGAGGACGCCGGGTGGCAGCCCGAGGTTTCCTCAGATTTGGAGGGGGCACAGAAGACCGTGAAAAAGCACTTCTGACGACGGCGGTGACGGCCACAGTAACCACACGTTCAAGGTTACGAAAGGGGGATCTCGAAGCCGTGGAGACGGCTGCTAGGAGGCTGAAACTGAAAGTGGCTGCACTACATGAGGAATCTCCCCTCGGGGTTAAAATAGCAGGCAAGGATAAAGACGACTCCTACAGTGAAAGTAAGGAGGAGGGTTGGACTGCCAACTCAGAGGGGGGTGCTGGATTAAAAGCAGCCCCGATTTTTGTCAGCAAACAGGGTCCGAAATCAACAAAAATTACTAAGAACAGCAATAAGAAAGAAACCTGGAAGAAAAAGGGGGGTAAAGGAAAGAGGAAGGGAGCTAGTCCAGGGTGTAAAGAGCACTGTGTGGGGGGTCCCTCTGAGCTGAACGACCTGAGTGACAAAAGTGGTGGTCCCAGAGAAGGGGCAGTCCCTACTTCTAACACACAGGCAAGGGGGAAAGATAAGAAGCCATCAGTCTCAAAAATAACTCCCTCGCTCCGCACCTTTTTCAAGGTGTTGCCTCAGGTTTTAAAGGTCACCCATTGCCCAGACAGCCTTGTTAGACAAGCCCCTGAAAGATCCACACGGAGGATGGCAGAGCAGAGGGGTCCAGAAGATCCAGAGGGAACCACGCATGAAGTGCCTGTACTAGTACATACGCCCGAGGTAACAACGTCATCAACAGAGGCCTCTGGTGAGGTGGAGGAGGGGGATATCAGTGGTGGAGAAGAGGGTAGTACAAGGTATGTGGAAAAAGAGAAGGGGAAGGGGAAGGGGAAGGAGAAGGAGAATGAGATGGGGGAGGAGCAAGGAGAGCAAGGAGGGGCTACCCTAGAGGACTTGTTAAATGTCATGAGAAGAGAGATAAAGTTGGGTTTTGCAGAATCCAAACAAAATCAGAACGAGATAAGGTCAGCCTGTGACACCCTGGAGCGAAAAGTAGACGGGCTCTCAGAGAGAACAGAGACACTAGAGGAAGGGAGCTAGTCCAGGGTGTAAAGAGCACTGTGTGGGGGGTCCCTCTGAGCTGAACGACCTGAGTGACAAAAGTGGTGGTCCCAGAGAAGGGGCAGTCCCTACTTCTAACACACAGGCAAGGGGGAAAGATAAGAAGCCATCAGTCTCAAAAATAACTCCCTCGCTCCGCACCTTTTTCAAGGTGTTGCCTCAGGTTTTAAAGGTCACCCATTGCCCAGACAGCCTTGTTAGACAAGCCCCTGAAAGATCCACACGGAGGATGGCAGAGCAGAGGGGTCCAGAAGATCCAGAGGGAACCACGCATGAAGTGCCTGTACTAGTACATACGCCCGAGGTAACAACGTCATCAACAGAGGCCTCTGGTGAGGTGGAGGAGGGGGATATCAGTGGTGGAGAAGAGGGTAGTACAAGGTATGTGGAAAAAGAGAAGGGGAAGGGGAAGGGGAAGGAGAAGGAGAATGAGATGGGGGAGGAGCAAGGAGGGGCTACCCTAGAGGACTTGTTAAATGTCATGAGAAGAGAGATAAAGTTGGGTTTTGCAGAATCCAAACAAAATCAGAACGAGATAAGGTCAGCCTGTGACACCCTGGAGCGAAAAGTAGACGGGCTCTCAGAGAGAACAGAGACACTAGAGGGATCGGTAGGAGAGCTAAAAGCTAACTTGGAGACAGCACAAGTCAGGATTCAGTCCCTAAGGAAAGAGGGGGATGAGTTGAGGGAGAGGGTCGAATCTTTAGAGAACTTCTCTAGAAGAAACAACCTACGAATCTTAAAGGTTCCTGAGGCAAAGGAAGGGGGGGACCTCAAGACCTACGTAGTATCTCTACTAAAAGGCGCCCTCAACCTAGAAGAAACTGAGGAAGAGTTGGCCAAAGATATTCAGAGAATTCACAGGGACCCTTTTCGCCTCAACTCTGGGAGAGTGAAGCCAAGGAAAATTCTTATGAATTTTCTGACATACTCCCTGAAAGAGAAGATTCTCAATCTTGCCCTGAAGGCCAAACCACTAAAAGCTCTGGACTTTTCATTTGAGGTGCGGTCAGATCTATCAAAAGTCACCTTAGAACGACAGTGGGAGTTAGGACAAAGAATGGACAAGTTCAGGGCAGTGGGGGCAACAGTACAAATGAGGTTTCCTGCATATCTAAAAATAATGTACAACAATAAGATGTACAATATCCGCTCCCCTAGGGAAGCAGATGAGTTAATTCTCTCCATCTCCGAACACGCGGGGAGAACGAACCTCTAGGAACAGGAAACACACCTTATAGCCATACGGCGGGGGAGAAGTACTAGTCTCTAAAGGAAATAGTGGAAATAAGGAGTAAAAATCCTAAAAAACATAAAACATAGCACAAATGTAGCACAAATGTAAGGGGATAAAATAAAAATAAAAAATAAAAAGGGGGATCAAAACTGTAGGTATAATAAATAAAGGAAAAAACATAAACCATAACCTAAAAACATATTAAGCATAAAGAAAAAAGGGGATATAAAATTAATTAAAAAAAAAAAAAAACCCTTCCTGTTCTCATATTTATTCTCATATTGACTCTTATTCAAAGGGGGACATGGAAGACATCACTCCTAAAATTAAATATAAATAACATGGAAAAAGAAGCTGACGGGGTATGAGACCAATACACCTACGTAAACCTGGCAAACCAACAAGCCAGGAAAAATGAGGGGGGGGTTTCTAAGGGTGGGGGGTGGGCAGGGGGGGTAATGAAAAAACTTCAGATGCCTGTATTCAGTTTCTTCTTCACAATCACAACCTTAAGTCTGCTCACAATCAAGATCAATTGACGTCAACTATTATCATAATGCCACCTCGAGAGAGAGATTAAAAACTCTACTAAAGGAAGAGGGATATAAAGAGTCACGTGGGCTCAGGAGAGGAGAAAAAACATGACAGAAATACACTTTCTGTCTTGGAACATTAATGGGCTTCGAGTGAAGGGCAGGAGACATAGAATTTTACAATACTTCAGGGATTCCCCGGCCCAGATAATAGTGTTACAGGAGACACACCTGCTTAAACAGGAAGTAGAAACAATACTGAAGACACAGAAGTGGGTTGATTTATTTATCTGTACAAATCAGTCCGCCAACATCCGTGGGATTCTCATCTTGTTTAAAAAATCAGCGAAAGCACAAATTCTGGCATATGAGGAAGATCTTAGTGGTAGGTGGTTGGTATGTAAAATAACGTTAGATGGTCAACACTATACACTTGTAGGGTATTATGGTCCGAACCAGGACGACCCATCCTACCTCCAAAAAATCCAAGGGGCACTAGTTACATCAAACCACCCTATTATATGGGCGGGGGACTTCAATATCGTCCTAAACCCCAACGCCTGATAAGTCTCCAAACTCCAGAGCGCTGGTACCATCTAAATCAAGACAGGTTATGCTGTCCATAATGTCGTCCCTAGGACTGGCAGATGTATGGAGAGACAGGGCTGGGAAAGCTCTTGGGGTTTCGTATAGGAACCTTAAGTATAAACACGGTTCAAGGATTGATTATGCTCTCTTTAGCTACAGTATCCAAGAGATGGTGAAGGGGCTACGGTATTTACCCCCACACCTCTCAGACCACTCAGCAATAATGTTCTCTTTGACACTCACGCGACAAAAGCTTTTTTCGTCATGGTCTTTTGATCGGACGATACTTTTAGATCAGGTGGAGACCGACCTGTTGGCAGAAGAAGTGTCAAACTTCCTGGAAATAAACCTAGACTCTGCGGAAATAAGTATAGTTTGGGAATCCCTCAAAGCTTTTCTAAGAGGGCATATTACAAATCGTGCATCATTCAGAGGCAAAGTCTATAGGGAAAAGATCAGGAACCTAGAAAAGGATCTGGTTAGTCTAGATAGGATTTGCGGGTCTTCTGGGGGTACCTCCGCAGAGCAGGAAGAACGAAATAAACTGAAGCAGGAGCTGAACAAAATTCTACAGGAAAGAGTAGAGAAGAGGTGGGAGGCAAGCAAGATTTCGAACTTTGAATACGGAGAGGCGGCGGGTAAGGTTTTAGCCTTGAAAGTCAAAATAGATAAAACAAAAAAGTTTATAAAGGGCATCCGTAAGGGGGGAGACACTGCTGTTAGGAACACGAATAAGGAGATCGGCAGGGCTTTTCAGGAGTTCTTCCAAAACATATACACTGAAGATATTGAAGACGACCCCCAGGCAAGAAATCTATGGTTAGATAGGATTCAACTACCTACCCTATCTGGAAATCAGATCGGTCGCCTAGAAAGGGAGATATCAGAAGAGGAAGTGAGTAAGGCGATAGGTCAATTAAAGCATGGGAAGGCGGCAGGGCCAGATGGCCTCCCAGGGGAATTGTACCGGGTTTTGTGTTTAAAGTTAGTTAAAACATTGACTCTCTTATTTAATAACATCTTTACAAAAGGGGTAATGCCTCCTGCATCATGGAGTGAAGCAACTATAGTCCTTATACTAAAACCAGGTAAAGATCCAACAGACTGCGGGTCCTATAGTCCGATCTCGCTGCTGAATATAGATTACAAGATCTTCGCTGCAGTTCTATCAGCACGTTTGGCAAGCGAGATCGGCTCTATAATCCATGAAGATCAAAAGGGCTTTATCAAGGGACGCCAGATGGCGGATCTAACCAGGGACTTGATCGCCGCGATAGACATCGCAACAACTTTTTCTTTACCCTTGGCCACCCTAACATTAGATGCCACAAAGGCCTTTGATAGGGTCAACTGGCTCTACTTGACAGATGTGTTAAGGAAATTCCAACTAGGCGAGAAATTTTGCCGCACCATCCAGCTTCTATATAGAGCTCCTACCGCTAAGATACTAGTGAATGATACACTCACTGAGCCACTTAAGATTTCACGAGGAACTAGGCAGGGCTGTCCCCTTTCCCCGCTTCTGTTCGATCTCTATATAGAGCCCTTCGCACAGATAATAAGAGATGAACAGAGTATTATCCCCTTTGAGTTCAGCGGGTGGGTGAAACGTCTGGGCATGTATGCAGATGATATCCTGATATATACGTCAGACCCCATTCAGGCATTTCCAACAGTTGTCAGGAGAGCAGAAGAATTCGGGGAAATCTCGGGATACAAGATAAACGCGGGAAAAACCGAAATAATGGAGTGGAATATTAATAATTCACAATTGGTCACAACCCCCTCAATGCGCTATCTGGGAATCACGATCACCCAGGAACTTAAGAACTTAGCTCAAGTAAACCTGAATCGGATATCCCGAGAATGTCGGGCGTTCCTTAAAGCATGGGCATTCCTCCCATTGACGATCTATGGGAGGGTAAGTCTTATAAAAATGTCAATCATACCGAAACTTACTTTTATATTCAACAGCATTCCATTAGCTTTTGATTCAAAACAAATTAAGAAGTGCCAACAGGACATCAACTCGTTTGTGTGGAACTACAAAGCAACTCGGATAGCATGGAAGAAACTGAGAAGGAGGAGGGAAAAGGGTGGGCTCTCCCTTCCAGACATACAATACTACGCCTGGGCCTTTCAGCTATCATACTCAAGAATGCTACTGAAGACACCATCGGACTCAACAGTAGGGAGAATGTTTAAGGCCATGTTAACTGGAACGGGTCTGCCAATGGACGGGTTTCTATTCAAATTTGGAGAGCAGAAATTTTTCAAGAAGGTGAGGTTGAAGGTGCTGCAATCGTTGGCCAGAGCCTGGACACTGATTAAGAGGTCAACTAAGCTTGCCTACTATTCAAACTGGGCTCCAATGTGGGGTTCCCCGGGGCTCCCACCGTGTTTGAGTGACAACCTTTCGATGCCATTAAGAGAAGGGGGAATCACGAGATGGGGGGATTTGTTAGCTGGTGGGGCATTAATATCATGGGATAATTTGCTTGAAAAGGTAGGCCCAGGACTATCAAGGTTTAAATACATGCAACTAGTAAGCTGGTCTAGAGAGCTCCTCAAAAAGAACGCCTCGGTGGGGAGATATAGCACTTTAGAACAACAACTGGTGGAGAAACCACAGGGGAGCAAAGAAGTGGCTCACTGGTACTGGGCAATTTCGGAGGAGGTGGATGGAGACTTTGACCTTCCCGCCGAAAAATGGGCGGAGGAGTTGCTCCCTCAAGGAGAAGACTGGTGGATAAGATCTTTTACACTTTTATATAAAACTGTCAAACCAGCATGGTTAAGGCGAAACCACCTCTTCACACTACACCGAGCCTATTGGTCACCACTAAAGTTGGCAAAATTTCAAGCTGGTAAAGGTTGCAATAAGTGCGGTCTTCAGGGTGCATCGGACGTCCACATGTTTATGGACTGCCCGCCAACTAAGATCTTCTGGGCGGAAGTCCTGGATACATTGGGCTCGATACTTAAAGTTTCCTTAACCTGTTCACTAACACTGATAATTTCTGGAATGGCGGACAACGTGACTGGTACAGCAAGGCCGTTACTGTTTTATGCAATTTTACTTGCCAGACGTCAGATATGTAAGCTCTGGGTGGACTCAAAGGCGCCAACACATGCCAGCTGGTTATCATCTCTAATTGAAACATCAAAAGTAGACCTGGCTAGATCGTGCAGTAGACAAAACCTCTCTTTTTGGAATTTGTTATCTTCTTGGTGTTAGAGTACCGGGTTTTTTTTTTTTTTTCCCCCCGGTCCTATGATTATGCCTCCAAACTTCAGAGTCCACGGTGGCGGTTCCGTTAGACAAGAAATGGACCTCGTGGTAGTCCCTACCCTGATGGAGTATGTGTCGGGTATGGCTGGTCGCCATCCCTCACGAAATACCTCAGTTAACCCAGATCTGGTCTCCCGCCAGAATATTCTCCAAAGAGGTGGAGATTGTGAGTGCGCGTTATCCCGAGTCGCACGAATAGGTGGTTGGCTATAAAGTCTGTGGGTAAGAGGTACAGGCAAATGAGGACAAAAAAAAAAAAGGGAAAGAAAAGGGGAAAAAAAAAATACACTCTTTTCCAGTGACTAACGGTTTGAGACATTGGGCTTCAACAGTCATCAATTTAAGTGCATTGAAAGCAACTGTCATTTTGCCTGTCCTCTCAAACGCTGTTTTTCTTTTTACAATAGCCCTGAAACGGTCCACCCTGGATGCATGATTGGGAATAAACTTTGCATAAAAATCTGAGCCCAAGAAAAGCCACTAACTGTTCCTTACAGTTGGGAATGGGTGCATTAGTTATATTCTCCACATGTGTGCGCTTAGATTTAATGCCAGAGCCACTAATGCGATGCCCCAGATACGTCACTTCCCGCTTCTTGAATCTACACTTCTCTCTACGCAATGTAAGGCTCTTGGATGACAATGCTGCCAATACATTTGTTAAGTTACTTTCATGATCCTCCTCATTCTTGCCAAAAGCTGAAATCTCGTCCTGAAACGCTATTGTCCCTTTAATCCACTCCAAAGTTTCTTTCATCAACCTCTGAAACACTCTGGTTGCACTGGCCAGGGCAAATGGCATCCTGCAGAATCTAAAGAACCCTTCTGGTTTAATGAATGCAGTCCGATTTTTGGAGTCCTCACCAAGTCTGACCTAATGATACGAACTTGCCAAATCTAAACATGAAAACACCTGTACCCCAGCTAAAGTGGTAACCATTTCATGGAGGTTAGGAAGAGGATGGGCATACACCCAAATTGCACTGCTCAGACTGTGCAAGTCCACATAGTCTTAATTCGCCTTAACTGAAACAACCACCGGAGAAACCTACTGTGAAAACTCCCTCGGCTCAATAATGTCTTTCTTGCATAAGTCTTTGTCACGGTACATGAGTGGTACATTTCTCAATTTATGTTGTGTAGACTGTCAAACTTGTGGGCAGCGTCTTCCTTGAGGCTGGCTCTGTATGGAGATTATACGTACTTGGGAAAGGAAGACGGCAATGCTGAGGGAACTGCTGTGGTGGTGTGAGGCAAGAGTCCGTATCACTCATAGCAGGGCTAGTTGGCTGGAAGGACCCAGGGCAGCACCACACAAAACAGTGAATGGGTAGAAATGCACCTAGATGTGTTATTGTTATAAGTAAGAAGAGTGGGCTTTGTTTTGGAGTGGAGGGGACGACTGGACACCTGGAACTTATTGACTGTTTATATGTGCAATTTGGCAATTATTGTTTGTTGGTCATAATTTGGGTCTAGATGTTCGGCAGTCATTTTATCTTGAGTGTAACATATTTTGAGAACGACTGTTATTTGATTAACCTCATAGGGTGTTAGTGATGGCAGAGTGCCAGGTATGTGGCCCTTGTTCTGGGAGTGGTGTGGTTCGGTGCTACGTATTGTGGTCTTTTTTTAGGGTTGTGGGAGGATGTTAACTATGAAGTCTCTTCACAGGGGGTTTGCTTGACAGGACATAGGTACAGGCATTTTCTTTTGATGGTGTTCAAGTCGTTTGGTATGAGCAATTTTTGAGGGTTGGGTGTAAAGGATGCGTTTTTTATATATATATATATATATATATATATATATATATATATATATATATATATATATATATATATATATATATATATATATTTTTTTTTTATATAGGAAGCCCTATAGGAGGGTTGGATGAAGGATCTGGATGTCTGGTATTGTTTTTGGGCTTATGTCGTGCAGGACATCCAGCAGGCGTGTGTGTTTGAGAACTGAACTGTAGATTGGATGACCGTATTGTACATACCATGAGGAATGATGTGTTTGGGTTTCCTCAGAGGGTTAGGGGAAAGGCAAGATATAGCAATGTTTGTATGTCAATATCTGTTACGGGCACATCACTACAGAAATGGGTTGCGCTAACGCAAGATTATCAGTAGGACACTGCTTTCTACCCGGGGTTCTGTTTAAGAATTGTGGCATTTCGAGTGTCTTGGCTATGTTCAATTGAATGCAGTTACTAACATACCGGATAACACAGGCATGAAACAGTATACTTTCTACTTATAAATGGAGCCAAGTGCAAAATCTGTGGAACTGCGCTGTTGGGTAGGTGGTGTGTGATGGTGCATAATGCAAGGAAGGAAACAGACTCCTTGACTTCTGTTTAAAATATAAAATGAAGCAATAGCTTAGGTTTAATGGGCCGCTGAGGCATAAGTGTCCTGGTGCCACTGCGTCTGCTGTATGAATTTAAAGTACCTCTACTGGAATTGCAGGTGCCTATGCTAAGGGACAGGAGAGGCATGTTGAGCCTAAAAAGAGCAGTGATGTGAGGGATTGATGTTACAGAATGGCACATGCATAATGTGTGGTTCAGAACACAAGCAGGTACAAAATAGGTGGGAAAGTGCGCATTAGAGTAGTCATTGTGTCATGGGTTGTGGTGAAAGTAAGGAAGTGGGCTCCAGCTTGGATTGTGAAATAAAGCAGTGATCTGGGTTGAGGTTTTGTTTTTTTGTGTCCCCGTGCTACTGCACCTGCACAAATAATGAAGCTGTGGCTAGTACGTGTAGTTGCATAGGCTACAGAGGGGAAAGGAAGACGTAGAGCTATGTTTGGTGTAGGGGGACTTGAAAACAACATATATTCCGTTTTTTTATGAAAGAAAAGGACACCGTGCAAAAAATGGAGCAGGGTGAAGTAGAAAAACAGAAGTCCTAAATAGTGTGTATGGTCAGAAAGCGGGAATGCAAAGTTGATGTTTTTAACAGTAAAGTATGTGCTGGCAGAAGGAAAAAAACGCAGAGAAAAAGGGAAACATATGTACTCCAATAAAGTGATTTTACAGAAATAAAAAAGTTTCCAAAAACAAAAATGTATGGAAGGACAAAAAGAGACAGTTCGAGAAACGGTAAACAGACTATGTTCCACAGGAGGGACAAAAGGGAGATGGACGGGCTAAAACCACTAGAAAGCAGGAATCCAAAAGTGACAAAACAGAATGCCAATGGAAAGCAGTGGATGGAGTTGCTTTCCAGGTCAGCTAGCAACATGCCCCCAATAAGCAAAGATAAAAACCTCTACATGATATATCTCTAGAGAATAGAGGAATGCTGTTGCCAGCCCCTGTGGTACTAGAGGAGTAATCGACTGGTAGTGCCTGGCTGGAAAAGGAAGTAGTCGAATACAGGAAGACCATGTGAGTTGGACTGGAATGTACAGTCCTCCGTTCGTTAAAAATTATTGGGCTGAAATATTTAGGGCCACATCACAGAATCTCCTTGAATTCTTACTTTCAGAATCAGTTTGTTCATTCATGGTATCATGCCTTTGATATGTATGACTAAGGCTCCCGTTTTTGTTTTTTTCCTTTTCATTGTGTATTTACTTTTTTCCAACAAGGTAGACCAGCTTTTGCAATGCAATAGGTCTCGCATTTACGCGAGTTTAATCTATTGGAATTGTAAATGACAATACTTTTTCTTATGTTTCAAAAACCAAAACATAAATAAAAGGCATTTTCTTTTACAATGCCAATAGCTCAAACTCACGTAAATGCGAGACCTGTTGCATTGCAAATGCTTGTACCCCATCCTCCAGGGACAGAATGGCCCAACCGTAGATTCTTTTGCCACTTGATTAAATACCAGATGCAATCAGTTCAGCTGATTTAATGGAACGATCTTGGCCTAGATATGCATGTTCCTATATGCCCTCCCTCTGACTCTATTCTAGAAAGACCTGTAAAAACTCAGACACAGTCGTTGATGTTTAAGTTTTGTCATCTTCCAGGGACCTACTTGGCCTTTTCAACTTGCATTCTCAAACCTGCTCCATCCTTAAGAAGAACAGCATCTGGCAGCCGCAGAGGAGAGAGACTCCATGTCCATGGAGAAGGGAGAGTACTGCATCACCACCTCAAACTTTGCTCAATTTGAGAACATCATTTGAGGTGCTCGCTTTTGCACACCCAGGCCTCTGTACATAGTTTATATTTTGACAACTGCTCGGAAGTCAACCATCAGAGTTTAGTGCAGAAGCAAATAGCTGAAGTTCTTCAAATTTAGCGCACTCAGAAGAAATCAACCTGTTCAATAGGTTGTTGAATATTTTTTTTATTGGTTCTGGCTGTACTAGAGGTACAGATGGGTGCGTTCAAAACTTACCTTGCTATCACTGGGGTGTATCACAGTAGGCCTGGTGATAACTTCAGTAGATGTAAAGAAGTAGTCAAAAGATGGCTGACGACTCTGATGCATCAGTTGCCTCAGGGGAGTCATCCGCCACTAGTCCTGGGCATGCTAATGCATAGACTTTCAAAAGTTGACCTCGTGTTTTCTCACCTTCATCTCCACAGAGGCTTCTTTCTTGCTGACCATAACATTGGCTGAGTGAACAGCAAGATAAGAGCTGTGCACTGCAGAACAGTTTATTACATTTTCCTGAAACGTGGTGGACCCGAGGACTCTCATCCCACCTTTGTTTTAAAGGTGATGTCAGAACTCCATTTCAGTGAAGATATTATTGTTCTGATATTTTTCCATATGTGCCTGTCGGTCTTCTCGTTGTAGGAGACACTTCACAATCTTGGCTTCTGGTGTGCTTTGCCCTTTTACTTTCATTGAACCGGGACCCACATATAGTCAACCAACTATTTAAGTAGCATTCTCCAGTCACAATCCTATCCGTAGTGGCTACATGAGCCTCCCTTCAAACATTTTGTTGATACTGGGCTCCTGAGATTTCCTGTCAGTGCACTCCTGTTTGGTCAAGACGTTTTGTGCAACGTTTCTAGGTTTGCTTAGCTTTTTGGTGCTGCCTTGTAATCCTACTTTTCTCATTTGCTCTAAATCTACAAAAAATGTGGAGAGTGGAAAAGAGCCAGGATATAAGAACAAGATACATTAAACTTTGAGACCTAATAGTAGCAGACACCATAAAATAAACTTTATCCTATTGGGTGTTTTGAGTTTATAACTACTGTATGAGAGTTAGTATACATGGTCTCCGAATGCCTCCATAGATCCTTGTCCCTTATTTAGTTTATCACCTTACTAGAAATGTACATTCTTCTGTATTCGTAAGCACCATTGTCCCGGGCCTTTGATTACTTACATTCAACATTTCCCATGTTGTGCAACACTCTGATGCTCCATCTGCATAAATAAATTAAAGCTACAATCTATCAGAAAATGCACATATTTCCTTGCTGTCTGATGGTTTGAAGCTTCTAAAAGAGTGGTGGTTCGAGCCTTATTTCAGGACTGTACTTTTGAATGATTGGGATTGTGTTGGCACATTCATGTGGTTTCTGGAGCATTTGGTCACGTCAGGTTCTGCCTAACATGAGCTTCATTGCCTGCTGACTTGTGACAGCTCCCCGACCTTCCGTCTTCTGGAATAAGGTGGCCATATCTTGACAGACTAGCCAGGCAATATATGTCTATGAAGCTAAAGTATATGCACTAGTGAGCAGTGGTAAATGTAATTCATTTATATAGCGCTGTATCACCTAGCGGTTTCTAAGCGCTTGCTTAGGGAACCCTTCCTGGTA
The DNA here is from genome assembly GCF_964261635.1 of Lissotriton helveticus. Classification (NCBI taxonomy): domain Eukaryota; kingdom Metazoa; phylum Chordata; class Amphibia; order Caudata; family Salamandridae; genus Lissotriton; species Lissotriton helveticus. The sequence continues at coordinate 820,363,458 of NC_136072.1, read as the reverse complement.
TTCCCCTGTGTGATAACCCCTTTACTGGGCATCCCCAAGGTGAAAGCCAGGCATCCCGCTGCGAGGGGCCGTCGTGGAGATTAAGCAAGCTATTGCCCAGAGTTGCAGAGTGGGACTCCATGATTGGAATAGGCACCGAGGCGAGAATTGGCAGGTCCGGGGAAATTTGAGCCCAAGACCCGCCGAGGCGGGGAATTGAACCCTGGTCCTGGCCAGACCTCTGCATCAGGGTCTGCCGCTCCAACCACTTGAGCGACACTTCTCCATAACTGGTGACTAGTGAGGGGCACTGTGTATATTTGCAGTATTCTCTACATTGCTGAGAACAAAGACATGGATGACTACAATGTCCTACCCCTGGGTGTACTAAACCCTGCTCACCAGCTGGTATGTAAAAGTTGGCTTTGGAGGGGCACCCTTGACGAGCCCATTCCATGCTCATGTGCACAAGAGCCATTTGGGAGAACTCCATTAAACTATCTTTATTTCAGTGTGAAGTGTTTAGTTAGCACGAGATGGATAGAAAAGAACGTTTAACCAGATGGGATCGGCCTGCTTGTCAAGAAGGGGCTCGGTCTGAATTATAAAGTTATGTGCCATTTGAATGATGGGGCACGTGATAAAGTAGTCTATGGAACCTGGAGTAGCTGTCACCGCAAATGGAGCACTAGTCCTTACAAAGAGGAAAATCAACTACACCTTTGATTTCTGGCTTGCAGGAGAAATAAGCTTATTGGCATATAAAACGATGTAGATAAGAGGCTGCTCCCCTGGTTACAGCACATGGCTTGTGTCGCAAACAGCCGATGCAAGTTTCATTTGTTTACTAATTTGTATTATAAAGCGCACATTTCACCCTACCGTCCCAACCTTGTTTAAGAGAACTATACTGTATAACCGCAAAGTTATTTTCCTGTGAACCTAAAGTGTTAATTCTGGTGCTGTCCTCTGCTTCCATTGAAGAACCAGCTTCAGGGTTGAGGTTTTTTGCCTCACGCGTTCTAAGCGCCCAGCTGAACTCTTTAAAGTGGCGGCAGTTCCAGTGCTCCCTTAGACACAGGAGCTCCGACTTGTGGTCACTCAGGACACAAGGCCTCTAGCTGGAGCGGCACCAGGCTGGCCTGCTCTTGCAATGTCTCTATGTTAATGGCACCTCAGTCTGCTCGGTGGAAACTTGAGGCTTCCAGAAATCGCGTTCTCCCCCCCTGTTGTGCCTTTGTAGGTTTTGTAATCCGCCGCCGCCTGAGCTCTTCACTCTCTGCTTAGTGCGTCATTCCAGAACTGGTGCTCGGCATTTGGCCTTTTCGTCTAATCGCATCTTAAAGGTTCACACAATTTATGTTGTGCGTGTTTCAGGGCGAGTGCTACTTCTTGACCTCAGCAGATTAATTCGTACGAGATGAAATCTCCTGTGGAATTCAAGCCATAGAATCCACTTGTTATTGGAGCCTGGCAGCAGTGGCACTTGAAGCATAACGACCTGAAGAGACATTTTAAGGATTTTGGCGGGCCCGGGCCAAACGTATTTTGTGGCCCCTTTTCGGAACAGCTAAGAATTTATGATGCAGTTTCAGCTTTCATGCTCTCTTTGGCCAGGTCACTGACAATGGACAGGAACACACAACACAATTCTAAATGTGTTCACATCAAATATTTAGGGATAGTGCTTGTGTTTTGAGTGTTGTAACACAGCAGAAGCTCCCTGATATTACTACAAATAATCTCTGTAGCACCCTCCCATTTCTCAGGGAAAGACTGCAGAATGAAAGGCTGGGGCCCTGGGCCGGAGCCCACTTTGCCAATGCCTTAAAACGTCTTTGCCTGTGGACCCCTGTCACTTCAGAATACAGCTGTTGGGGCATCTTTACCCCAAGTCAGTTCATTGCGCAGTAATTGGGACCGTTGCAGTCAAGTAGTAATACCTTTTTGCCTCGGCAAAAAGGTGTAAAGCTGTGGGGAACCTTGCGACCCAGGTCACACGAGTGTCCAGCTCCCAGATACTACTTTATTTTGACCTTCCAAGGACTTCAGTGCTGCAGATCGTTACAGAAGAAAAGGATTCCTTACCAAAAATCGCTTCAATGTAGTGCCCGTGTACTATGTACATCCTAATTACTTTATCATGGTGCTTTGAAGCCCATTGCACCACGTAGCAGTACTGTTTCACTGATGGACACCTACCATTATCTCTTTCGTGTAGGGTGTGGACCCGCACTAGCGCGGGTCACGTCATTGTGGAGCTACAGGGACCAATGTTACTCAGACCTATCACTCACAAAGAAATTTACTATGATATGCTCCCACTTGTGTATGTTGTGTGGATCGTTGCACCCAAAGTATATTCTGTTTGGAGTTTCATGGATGTTTGTACCCCAGTGCATGGAAACTCTTAACCCTAGGCCTGTCCACTGTGGAGCTCTGGGATGCATTGTAATCCAGATCACTTCAGTGCAATGCTCCATTCAACTCTGTGCCTCGGATTACTACAGTGTGGAACTGTGGCGACCTTTGTAGCCCAAATCTTTCAGTAATGAAACCAAAGACCCTTGTACCAGAAATCACTACATTTTCGCCCTTCGTAGATCTTTTCTCACATCTCCGGTAGCCTTGTAACCCACTCAAGTACGTGTGTTTCCTGTGTGTGTGTGTTTATCTCATGGCGGGTCTCGGTTGTCCTTTGTTTCTAAGGTGGGTATAATATAATGGACCGTGGAACCTTAAACTCCACAATGAAGTGAGGTATGTATAAGGGACCCGTGTGCCAAATATCTCTTTAGTATTGTGTTCCATTGGCAAGTTGACACGGTCAAGTAAGTTGATGTATTTTTTTTTTTTTTTTTCGGGAACCCCGTTACATTATGGAACTCTAAAGGCCCCTGCACTCCTGTCATTTTACTGTAAAGCACTGTTTTTGTTTCTGGAAACTTTAGCGCATAGCTGCACGCACAGCAGTACCCCATGTCACTTGGGTTTGAAACTCAGTGGACTTGTGTACCCCCAGGTCACTTCACTCTGGTTCTTGTGAAACACTTGGACTCTGTCAGGTTAATGTACAGTTCAGAGTACCATTGTAATCACTGTCCTATTGGTGTGGCAATACAAAGACCATTGTACCTAAGGTACCTACATTTGGGTGCTCTGGGAACCATTTTATTATAGCCTGCTTCGAATTTGTCTTTTTATCCACAGCATTTCAGATTTAAATGCTCTGTTCACCAAATAAAATTACTATCTCTAAATAATTCTCTACGGCTAGGAGGGAAACCTTGCCTTTTGCCAGGATCATTAATTTCGGTCTTCTGATTGGAGTGGTGTCTACGCATTAGGCTCGAGCCTGGGTACCATAGCTTACAGTGTGCCTGGAGAATTTGATTATGGTTGGCATCAGTAGTTTTCCTAAACTTGGTAGCGAAAAGGAGAAATCCTTTTGCCGTGCCCTGTGCTTTGGTTAATCTATTTTCCATGTGGTATTTTCATCTGAGGCTATCTGAAATGGTTCTACCCAGATATTTAAAGCTTTCGTTTTCTCCACCAGCTAGCCCTCACGAAGAGTTGGTTTGTTAGCTGTCTTTTTGTTTTGGGTCCCAGACCATGATTCTTGACTTTGAGTTTGATTTCAGTGTATTCTTCTTGCAACACTTTTCATGGCGGTCATTTGTGCTTGCTCGACATTTTAATCCAAGCATCGAAAAGTAGTGTTATTTTTACCCTTTAACTTACTTCTTGCACACCGCATAGTTTTTGTGTAGATTGAACACTGGGACTCAGTAGGCATCCGAGGTCCATCCTTTGGTAAATGGTGAATTTGCTATTTCTTTTGCTTGCCTTTCCATATCTGATGTGTGCCACGGCTGCTTCAGTTTGGATCTGTAGTTTCAATTAACCCTTTTAAGACTGGTAGCTTCTGGAGACTTTTGTACCCGAACCACTTAAACAAACAAAAAAGTTGAACGTTTTAACAGCATGTGCAGAATACAATCAGTGGAAAGGTTGCAGAACACTTTTACAGCGCATTCGTGGTACAGATGCAACAGCATAACCTTGCCTTACAGAGGAAAATCTTGCACAGGTAGCAACATTGCATACAGTGGCACACATAGATGGTACAATTGGATTACACATGCCCAGCCTAGTATGAGGGGGATAAAAAATGTGTTAGCATTCGCACCAAGAATTTTCAGTTCTTTTAAGGACACACTGGTGAGGATTATTGCTTCTCCTTCTTTCACTGCAAATTTTCAGCAGCCAATGAAAAACGTTTAAACATTAAATGAACTATATTTCCCATGATACTTATGCACTTCAACCATCAATCAGTCTTTTCTTTGGTACAAGACCACTCCTTAACATATTACACGCCTCTTTCTATGCCTCGAGAGTCGAGACAATCGTCGACACCCACACGATAACTCCTCAGTGTCTACAGCCTTTCAGTGGCCCTCCTTGACGCCAATAACAGCTGAAACTTGAACCAGAACTCGAATTGCCAAACTTGACCAGCAACAGTATTATTCTTCCTTTTTTGTTCCGAACCTGAAAAGAAAAATGAACCGGTAATATCCTTTGAAATGCCCCCAAATCCCCAATATATATAACTGGGTGGGTAACACAACAGTCATAATAATGACATAATGGGCGCGATAATGCTGAGCCTGTGTCCTTAATAGATTTCAAAATTCTTGGTGCAAATGCGAGCAAATATTTTTTTCTATTACAGTCCAGGAGGCTCCGATTATTGCTAGTTAAACACTTGGCAAAAACCACAGAACTAATATTGCACACAGGTTTATAATAAAACTGCTTAAAAATAGATTCAGGGGACCAATCAGCTGTTTTCATGATATCCTGACTATTGGAACCCAACCTATATGACTTAGACGCCATTGCGCCTCTAACAGATTGAGCCCCAAACACTTGCATATCAATGCCAGATTCTGCCATGGCACATCTCAGTCATCTAGCAATTGTGGCTGATGTGACAGATTTAAAACGCCTTTGCAAAGTAATCAATACTCTTGAATAACCCTCCGCTCTCACCAAACGGGTGCATTCTTCATACACCTTTAGACATTGACCAACTCATAATTCTTTATTAAAAGGAAACTCATAATAGTCATTACAACGTGAAAAAGTCTTAGTTCTTGAAGAAATAGTAAACAACTTTCTGGGAGTAAATACTCTACCAGTCAAGGACTCGCATCAGAGGTGTGACGACCAGCAGATCAACACAAAAGCATAGCTAACTTGGCTGATAACTGTTTTTTAGACAACTGGGAATTATTTAGCCAATGTTCGAACAAGGTTAGTACCTTAGCTATATCCCACAAAAAGGAATACTTAGCCTTATAAGTGTTCGCCACTCGAGAACCTCTTGAGCAGTTTGCAAACCAATGGGCGCATACCTACTGGTCTACCATCAATTTGGGCATGTCTAGCCGTAATTGCCGATTTAAAGTTATTTACCGACCTGTAAGTGAGACCATCCGAGGCTGTGTGCGAAAGAAAATTGATCACTTGAGAGAACTCCGCCCCCACAGGATCCATGTGCCGCTCCAGGCACCAACCCATCCAGCATCGCCATGCTGACGAGTATTGCTTCCCGGTAGATGGTGCCCAGGCTTGCTGAATGAAACCTGAAGCCACCTCTGAAATTCCTGGCAACGTTTACTGTTGCGGGAAAGCCTCCATGCCATCCGGTATAGCTGCCTCGATATTACCAGCAGATGCAAACCCCCCCCCCCCCCCCCCCCCCCGAGTGCCCTGGAGCATTGTCTGGGACCAAGTAAGAAGGAGAGGGCAATCTCACACCAGTTCCTAGAGTGTCAGAAACCACTGCTGCGTTTTCCACAGTGGGGTCACCAAGTATCTCTCCGCCACCTGGCGAGAGATTGAGTCGCCACCCTGGGAATAAGTACAAACGGGGTAAACGTGTAATTCAGGGTCGCAAACCAATCGTGTGAAAAAGCATCCAAGGCCCTCGCTAGGGGATCCGGCCTCCAGCTGAAGAAAGTCTCCAACTGGCGATTCAATCTGGAGGTGAAAGGTCTTATCACACATGGACCCCAGATCAAGTGAATCATCTGGAACAGTGACAGCTGGAGCTGCCAATCGCTGTAATCTTTCAGGTGACGGGAGTTAAAGTCCGCTACAGTGTTGGACTGACCCAGAATGTACTCCGCTATCACTGAAATCTGGTGAGTGAGACAATGGTGCCAGAAATCCTTGGCAATCTCCACCAACATCGGGGACTTTGTGCCCCCCAACTTGTTGATGTATCATGCTGCCGATATGTTGTCCATCTGAAGAAGGATGCAACAAGATACCGACTTGGGAGAAATGGTCTGAATCCCAAATGACCCCGCTAAGAGCTCCAGGTAATTGATGTGAAGGAACAATTCCTGGAGAGACCACCTGCCTCCTGTGGATACTTCCCCACAATGAGCCCCCCAGTCCCAACGACTGACATCGGACTCTATCGCCATTTCCAGACCATAACTGAAGGTAGCTCTGCCGTTCCAGGCATCCGTGTGGTCCAGCCACCAGCAGAGTTCCTCTCTGACCTCCTCTGTCAAGGGAACCTGGTCAGAGTATGACAAACGTTTCTGAAGGTGGCATATTTTCAAACTTTGTAAGGGCTGGTAATGAAGGAGGCCGAGAAAATGGCCCATATTGAGGATGCCACGAGACCGACCAGTCGAATATTAGTGCGCAAGGATACCACCTGTTTGGATAGTGTCAACTTCTTCAGCTCCTTCAAGTCCCCCAATTTAGATTTGGGAAGTTTCAACTGCGCCGGCTGAGAGTCCATCACAAATCCCATTAACTCTATTGACTGAGAGGAGATGAGAACTGCTTTGGCTTGTTTGATGATGAACTCCAATCCAGCAGAAGAGACATTGTCATCTGTAGCTGGAGGGAGGCAAAAGATTGACATGGGGCCATGATAAGCATGTCGTCTAGATAAATTATCAAGTTTATTCCCTGTTCCCTGAGATGTGCCAATTCCGGCTTCATCAGCTTGTTGAAGCACCAAGGAGCTGAAGAAAGCACGAAATGAATGACCAAATATTCCTGCCACCTTCTCTTCCGCCGAAATTGTCGGGAGCCTGGTGAGGAGGGAAAATTGGAATAGTTAAATATGCATCCTTGAGGTCCAACCAGACCACCCAGTCTCCTTCCCGCAGTAAGTCCGACAACAGATGGATACCCTCCATCTTGAAGTAATTGTATGTGACATAATGGTTGAAGTCCCCTCAAATTCAAGACCAATCTGTGTCCACCTCCTCTCTTCTGTACCAGGAAGACATTGCTGCTGATGCTCCAGGAGCTGTTGTAGCAATATGCCAATGTGTTCTTCTGCAGCAAGTCTCCTATTTCCACGTCTATAAAAACGCTGCCTTGTAGGGAAAAATGCATCTGATGGGGAAGGAATTCCTGATGTGTAGTTTGATAGAAATCTGTGCGGAAACCTTGGACTGTTTGTAGGACCTACACATCCTGTGTAATGGACATCCATTTGTGTAGAAAATAATGACCCCCTCCCCCGAGGTATCCAGAATCCTTACCTGAGGTAATTTGTGGCTAGAAGCTCGCTCTCACTGCCTCGATTGAAGCAGCGGTGAGAGAACCGCTACCTGGTGGGGTAGAAGGTACCATGTCTGGTGGTGTCCTGCCAGTCACATCTGCCATGACCATAGCCGCCTCTTGGCGAACTCTGATAGTGTTGGCTTGGCGAGCGGCACCTGCCTTGCCCCGGCTTTGCCGAAAAAGGCAGCATGAAAGACTCTTTTTATGTTGGTTTGTACCTAATCAAGGGATGTAAAGGTGCCAAAATATTTAGACACGTCCTTAACGAACCTGTCCCTGAAGAGGAGGCCCTCAGCTATTGGGCCTGCTTCAGCGGCGGAAGTCCTGTGAGGTTGGAGTCTATTCTCATCAGCAACTTCTTAGCAATGAGTGCCATCTCCAGAATCTTAGCCAAAGGCCGAGCCAGATCCAAAAGTTTATCCTGGCACCTGCGCCATGCGCGGTCGATACCCTTCTTTGGGTCTTAGGCAAATTTCTTTAGAAAAGCCAGCATATTATGGTCAATGTCTGGGGTTTCAGCAACCTTGTCTAGAATGTCAGGTCGGGGGCATTCAGCCTGCAAACGGCTGCAAACCTCCTTATCAAAACTTTTACGCAGTCTCATGAAGATAGTCTGCAACCTCAGAGGCCGGACCCCAATCCGAGGATCGAGGGTGGACGATATCCTGGGGGTTGAAATAAAATGGGGAAGATATTTGGAAAATATTTCTAGAGGATCTGGCAGGGGGAGACTTTTTGGACTTATGTAAACCATTTTAGGGGGAAAATCATGGTTTGAGGAGTCTAGTATCCGTGTCGGTGTCTTTGGGCACTTTGCGCTTTGATGGTGCACTAGAAGAGGCTGAAGGGACAGAATATTCGTGGTTCCTAGCAGGAGCTTGGGGTAGGTTAGCAAGGGCCTGTAAGTGAGGCCATGTAGACTACTTGGCCTTTGTTTTAGCCGACCCCTCTGAGGAGCCTAGTAAAGACCCTGGAGCTTCTGGAGATGGGAAACCATGGCGCCTGGCGGAGCTCTCCAGCTGTGCAGTAATTAGTTTGAGAGCGGCCGCCCATGCTTGGTTCACGGTGTTTGGGACAGCTGTCTCAATTGCCCTATTAACAGATTGTTGGACCGAGGCATCGAGGGAATTCACTAACTTGTCCTCTAAAAACGTTCCTGTTGCTCTTCGTGGTAGTCCTACTCCTCCTCCTCAAAAGTGGCACATTCCTCCATCTTGAAGGAATTTATTATAGTAATATATAAGCCAAGTCTATTCCAAAGGAATCAGTCTGGGGGTGGCCAACCTACAGTGTGCAAAGATCAGGTAAAGGATCGCTCTTCAGCAAAGCTGTAGATGTAATATTACAGCCCAAGTATAGGGTGTCAATAACAAATAATATTTGGATCAACTCTAATTCTTTCAGCCAGAGTACAGCGTAACACCACTCTGTGGTCTAAATGCAGACTGGAGTTTGGCGTTGGAGTGACAAACGGTAGGTAGAAATTGAAATAGGACGTTGCGTAGCCCAAAAGGAGCCTAAATATATGGCTGGGTAGGTATACTGGTGCTTACCTTAGGTTTCTAAACAAAGGCCATGTCTCCTATTGCGGTCCTGGGTGTGTGCACTTGCTCCTATGGCTGTTGTAAACTGGTGTCCAGCCTGCCATTGCAGGCTGCTGTGCACATTTGTACCTGGTATTTCCAAACATAGGCCAGGTCTGACATTGCCGGACTGTGTGTACGCACGCTCACCTCTGGTGTTTGTAAACCGGTGTCCAGACTGCCATTGCAGGCTGGTGTGTGCATTAGCACCTATGGTGTTTCTAAACATGTGTCCAGCCTGCAATTGCAAGTCTGTGTGCGCGCAATTGCACTTCGACTCAGGCTGGTCTGTCTGAAACACTAGCCATCCTGAGAGAATTTTTCACTATCCCCTGAGCACCACAAGAGTGCACAATAAGGGATGAAGCGAGTGGTTGATGAAAGCCAGGGCAGGTACACGTGTGTTTCCTGCCCCAGCTGTGGAGAATACCCATTCGTGTTTTCACTATCTGCGAGGTTTGCTGTTCACATAGGCTAGCATGGGGAAAGGGTTGAAAGACCTTCAGGCTGCAATAGTGGATTGCAGTGAAGCAGCCTCAATGTTTCCTATCATTGGATATGCAGTGACACTTCCTTTCCAGTGGAAAAGGCGGTTCTGTCATGACATAGCACTGCCACTGGTAGAAAGGGGGCCTTTCTATGCTCCAAAATCTTTGTGTGCTTGGCTCCAGTCCACACTGGAGGTTGGGGGAGCACATAACATGTGCATTTGTAAAGCGCACGTCCACCCATAGGTCTCTTGGTGCTGAATAACAGATGTTTATTGTTACTCAACTCGATGGTACTCATTTTATCGACCTCGGATGGATGAAAGGCTGAGTGGACCCGCCGGGATTCAAACCTGTAACCATGAGATCAAACACAGACCCCTGCAGTGGATGCTGGGGACATTTGGGCAGTCCCCAGCAACAGCTATAAATCATTGGGCCTGCAACTGAAACTACAGACCTCTGCCATTTGTGGGCCTTGCTGGATAGGTTGGAGGAAGAGGTTTTGACATTTGGCCTCTGGAGCCAGAGCCCACTAAAGATTAAGATCTGCATTCCACGGCCTCATGGCATACCGGACTGACATTTAGGAGAGACCTCTGTGGTTCAAAGGGAGACCCTTTGAACCACCCCCAACTTCACAGGCACACTACAGTATAACTACTGGTGCCATACTTCAGCAAGGCATATACACTTGTGGGGATGTGGGACCAGAGAACCTGGAACTGCGTACTGCACACTAACTCATTTGTTGTGCACAAGGAGGTTTACTGCCGCGAATAAGGGCTGTGTGCCCTTCTTGAATAGTGGCTACCCTGGGCTGCCTCTCTGCTGCTATGTGGCACCCTGAAGTGTGCTCTCCAACGGCTTGTTGGCGTGCGCTCAGTTTTTTGGGAGGTCTCGGGGACATCAAAGATCTCCTACAAGGGACCCACACCATCTACTTGTGACACCTGGAGTGGGGTGCCCTCTTAAGTGGCTGCATCTTCTGATGTATCCCAACTGGTAGTACTGCATGAGTGTGAAACTTAAGAATTGTCCCTGAAGACTAGATTGCCTTGTGGGGAGCCCCAGAAGTCTTACCCGCATCTAAGACTTGTGGTCCGCGCATCATGGGGACCTCGGCGCACACAATCGTCTTGTTGGTGGTGAGCGGATTACCGGTTGCAGGATCCCATGTAGCTTGCTTCGTTGATCGTGCCACATCTCTCTCATCCGGCACGCCAACTGCATGCTTATTACATGCAGTGTTTGAGTCACTGATTGCGACCCTCGGAGGTCGGTCATAACGGTGGTAGTGCCTCATTTACCTCGTGAGACATTGCTGAACCTGCACCTGTGTGTAGGACCAGACTTTGTCTAGTGAAACCAATAGCAACGTTTATCAGATGTGGAGCCTCATTTCCAGGGAGGCTCGGAATGTGCAACACTTTTGTGTGTGACTGGAATTGTCTGGTGCGACCCCTGTCTACGCGCACTGGGCATTGTGCCTCGTTTCCAGGGAGGTGCGTTGCTACTCTTTGTTGTGTGTTTCTGGTGCGATCCATATCACTGTGCACCAGACGTTGTGCCTGGGTTGCCTGGTTGTGACTCTGATTGTCGTGTACCGGATGAGGTGCCTCCTTATTCTGAGAGGGACCCCTCATTCATTCTCCGTTTATCGAATGTCCCCTTTTTGGGCCCTCAGAGCGGCGAACCAACTGTTCTCCTCACGACATCGTGTTGCCAGTTATTGTCGGCTGGGACTTGGGTGACTGACTGCACTGGAGGAACTCTTCTGAGAAAAATTGGAAGCAGATCAGGAGACTGTGTGACCCCCCCCCCCCCCCTGTACTGCGCAGAACTTGGCTGGTGCAGGTAGGTCCTAGTGGAACCCTTTTGAGTGACCGACTATTGTCCTTAGCCCGCTTCTGCTCCAAATACTGTGGGTGAAGTTCCTGAGTTGTGGGCAACCCCATTTTGACGGCTGTCTCCTAACTAGTCCTGCTACCTACCCCCACCTGTTTCCCCTGGACCCTGACTAAATGTGACTTCGGCCGTGTGCGGCCTAGTATCTTGGGGGAAGGGTTGGTATCTGCCATCTGTGGGTGTAGAGTAGTCTGGGTGAGCTGGAGGGAGACTTGGGACCACGGGTCTGACTTGTTGGGATTCAGTGCATCGTATTCGGGTGATGAGTGTACATGTGTGAGAGTGCCTTCCATACAGACCTGCCTGATGCCCGTTGCACCGCGTATCGGGGTGGGGCGTGTGAGTGTGTGTGTGTCATTCAGTCTGCGGATCGCCTGTGATTCACAACACTGGCCGGCGGTGCTGCTTTGCACGTTGATTTCTTACCAGAAGAACGCTACATTTGACATCGGAATTACCCACGCAGCCTCAACCTGCGGTGCTGCTAAAAAGTGTTGTAATTCTTTATATGTACATTTTTCTGAGATCGTTGTGACCCGGGTTGCACCCGCTGACTCTGGTATTGAATTATAAGAACTGCTGCGGTAGTATAGGAGGATCTCTTGAAGATTCCTGTTGTTGTACTCCTCTTGTAGATAGATGCAAGGGCCAGGTCATAATAATCTTACTCGGGCATGGATAAGAAATCGGTTGTAAACGCCAAGACCACTGAAGCATCTTTATTCAAGCGTCTCGGGTGCTTAAGCATATACTTCTGCCCACCTATGCCATTCCACTACACCCATGAAACTCAAAACCTGTCACAAGATCAGCAAAACCCTGTCTCGTGGAATGTCTAATGTCCCACTCCTGAATTCAGCACACACCATGACATGGTGTTTCATTCACCTATTATCATTCAGCTGCAGAGGCTACAGGCAGCGGCCCTGAGACTCAGATGTTGCCTTCCAGTTCTGCTGCCCTTATGTGAGGTTACATTCTTTTATAAAGCATCGCTGTAATCCATTCTTGCCTCTTGTCGCTTAAGGCAGGCTTATGTCTGCCATAGAGTACTTTTTCCAGCCGAGTGTTTTCATGTCTCTTCATCCTGCTTCTGAGACCTGCTGACACCGGTGTAGGCATCTTCAGTCCGGCTGCATCAGGTCTCTCATACAGCAATAATCACTCTTCAAAACAGCGGGTCACCTAGCCACAGTAAAACTCGTTGGTCAGGTTCTGGCAGTTAATGTGAGAAGAGTCGACCACAGATAGCAATCTCTATTCTCTACGCTGGCTTTCTGTGTCTGTGAGAATTCTGTACCAGACCTTGGGCACAGTACAGTATGAAACCTCGGAAGAGAGGCCAAATAACGAGCAGAGCCAATGCCCTGTCACTCGGAGATGGACCGCGACCACCTGTGGCGGACTCCAGTCTAACGTGCGCGGGCTGCGGTGTTCCCGTAGAATATATGATTATACCACGATTTCAATTACCACGCATGGCTTTACCACGCGAATTTTACATCGCAAGTGGCTTTACCACGCTGGTATTTACAACGTAGGATTTTACTACGCCTAGAAACGTCTTACCTGCACGTCTTTCTCTACGAGCCCTTACTTCCATCCTCCATTGAAACAAGCGTCAAAACACGTATACCAAAATAAAAAAAGGACTGTTTTTTTGACGTACACGGCACGTCTTTGGGGGAGGCTCTTTCCTTTTTCTTTTAAAATTATGTTCGTTTTTTTTTTTAAAGTAAACTGCTTGTTATTTTTTGGGGGGGAGACCCCCCCCCAGCCCCCCTCTGCCCACCGCTTGTTATTTTTGGGGGGGGAGACCCCCCCCAGCCCCCCTCTGCCCCCCAAGCCCACGCAGAACGACTCGAAGGAATACCACATCTCCCCCCCAGCCCGTGGTAAAGACGTCGTGGAAGGCACCCTGCGTGGAAGGCACCCTGCGTGGTAAGTGTCACGTGGTAAATGTTAGTAGTGGTAATGCCTTCGTGGTAAATGATGTTTCCCGTTCCGGTACAGTGCGTCACTCTGTGAAAGCCTTGCTTTCTAACCTCTTCCTCGCTCGTGCCTCCGAGCCTTCATGCTGTCGACGGCAAGCACCAGCATGCCTGTTTAACATGTCAGTCGCGTGCCTAGCCTTTCAATCACCTCGAGTGCTCACCTAGTCTCCTCATGTCCATAGATAACCTGTTTTTAGTTCGATGTGGTCTTTTGCCGTCTTGCGAGACTCTGGTTGTCAAGTTGCCTGGGTTTTTATGTCTATTCACTTACTACAGCATTGCCTGTTATCAGGGCTTTAAGTGGGCCGGGTCCTGCCGGTGCCTGAGCACCGGCAGTTCTTAAAAGCAGGTGGCAAGACGGGTCCCTATCGGGCTCTCAATCTTCGCCCTCACTCTCAGAATGGGGAAAAAAAATCTAAACTCTGCAGGAGTTCATTGTTTTTGCTGTAACTTTTATTTTTGTGCAGTTCTATATTGCAAAACACGAAGTGTTTTTACAAGAGCACCGACAAGGACATATTTATTTTTTGGTAGGCATGGGCGATTAGGTGATTTGCCCAAAAAACACAGTATGTTGAGTCGATGCGGAGACTCGAAACTGCTTCCTCAGCTCCAATGTTGGCAGCTCTAGCCATTACGCCACAACCTCTTCGATGCTATAAACAACAAAACCATAGTTGTATGTATGCATGTAGTATATTTATCTTATGCAGCTAACAACTTTTGACAAAGTCAATAGTCCTGGCTTGTTGTAGGTGTAATGTTCATGTTGTATTTATGTATGTGGAGGCAATAACAGAAGCAGCAAAATGCCAGTGAGGGGGCACATTATGCTGAGCACAAATTTTTAGCATAAGTGTTTTAAGCCACGCCCTTAATGATATTGACCTCGCCTCTTTGAGAGCCCCCCCCTCTTTTTTTCATCCCACTTAAAGCGCTGCCGGTTATAGTGCAGAAGATAAACGCGCTTATTTCAGGTCAAAGCTGTGTACCCCCTCAATATTACTGGGCCTCGTTCCAGTGATAGTTGTGCACTATGCATACACCAATGACATAATATAATATCAATCATATAAATATTGCAAAATCATTAATTGCAGGAAAAGTGAGATCATCTGAAAGTGGGGAACATAGCATAATATTAATGCTCACAGCCTGCCTTTTGGCTAAAGCTGCATGCTACAAATTATTTCCATCGTGCCAAAGCCCCTATCCCCCCCCCCCCTCAAAAGAGCTGGGGCCCCTTTTGGTTGATAGGGCTATAACTGTCCATCTTGAACACGTGGGAAGACCTGCTACAAGGGAAGAGATGCCTTGACTGAATCCCAGCCCATCCTATCTCGTGGTACTCCTTGTGCCACAGGCGATAGTACGGTGCTCATGATATTAGGTTTGCTTTTCATTGTGTTAGGATGCCGTTTCCTTTGCACGCTCACCAAGATCCTACCACACAGTAGCTTAAAGCCTTCCATTGCAGAACTTCGAGGAGCCACCATCTTTCTTCCTTCCTACCTGAGGTTGCCTGAAGAGGATAACGTGTCCCCTTTTGAAATAATGTGTGCCTGTATGTCACACCACCATTGTTGGATCAGTAAACTGAGTGCCATTAAGCTGGCTTTTAGCAACTCTTGTTATTTATTTACAGAGCTTCGAAATTGCATAAATATGGTATGATGCGCTACATAGTTATTTTTATCAAGCTCTGCCTATTTGTTTGCCATCACCAAAGCTAAATTACTCTTTTGTGATGCATTTTCAAATGAAAGAAATGACAAGCCCCCAGACAGGAGGGTCAATCTTGCTACTAAATAAAATCGTTTGTCCTGTCGCAATCGGTTTACAACAGAATGAAAAATTTCCTAGCTATTGTAACGGAAAGTTTCAATTCTATTAAGAACACTGAGGCGAGGATTATGCTCTTCTTTCTTCATTCATTAGCATAGCAGCCAGGTTAGAACATTATAACAAACTTCATTTTCCATAAACCCAGCGAAAATGAAGATAAAAGAAGGTAAAGTCTAACATCCAATAAAACACCAGGGAGTGTCATCATCCATTCTTGTCTTTTTTCCCTGTTCCTCTTTCTTCCTGTGACAGATTCTGATCGTGGAAGATCCAATTCCTGTTTGGAAGACTCCGCTCCTGCAGTAATCAATTTTAATCTATGAGGACCTCTTGAGGTAAAATCCATATTAATGGACCAGACCCCAACAAATGGACTACTGACCCTTAACTGACGAGCATAATCACATTCAAAAACAATCTAACCACAGTCAACCTTAAAATAATGTACTTGCACCTGTTCGAAATGGGGTCTGTTGTTGGCAGTGTTTTTCACCCTGTCTAGGTAGGGACCCTCACTCTAGTCAGGCTAAGTAACTTGCACCCTCAGATTAACCTGTGCTCATCCTTTCAGTAGCTTGGCAAGAGTAGTCCGGCATATCCCCAGAGGAAATGTGTAAAGTATTTTTACACTAACAGTGGAAACACCACAAAAGTACTCCACACCAGTTTAGAAAAATAGCCAATATTTATCTGATTTAAACAAGACCAAAACCACAAAAATCCAACACACACAAGTCAAGATATGATTTTTTAAGGTTAAATAGTTATAGCTCTTAGAAATCAATGGTTGCTTTTGACCTTGAAAAAGTACCTTGGATGCGTCAAAAATCAAAGATTATGTGTGGAGCAGAGGAGGTGAAGCCCCTTTAAAGCAGGGGTTGCCTCTGTTTCTTACTGCTATGCAGGTCGCTGGCATTCGGTTACCGTGCATTGCACAACGGATGTGATGCGTCGCTTGCAGAAAGTGATGCATTGGTTCCTGGAGGCGGTGCAGGGTCGTTGAGCAATTAAAGTTTGGTGATGATGTGGGGAGCAGGGGAGGTGATGCGTCTGTTGCAGTTTGATAACTCTGTTTCTGAAGGCCACGCAGTGTCGATGATGCAGCCATGTCGCAGTGCGATGCGTAGATTATGCAGCGTCTATGCCAAACCACATGTGCTGCTTCAGAGTGTGAGCAGTGCGTTATGGACGTCAGTGATGCGGTGCTCGAGTCGCTCTCATCGGCATTGGTTCTGGTTGTACTAGATGTACAGATGGGCGCCTTCAAAACTTACCTTGCGATCTCTGGGATGTAGCACAATAGGCCTGGTGATAACTTCAGAAGCTGTAAAGAAGTAGTCAAAAGATAGCTGCTGGCTCTGATACATCGCTTGCCTCCGGGAAGTCCTCCACCACCAGTCCTGGGCATGCCAATGCATAAACTCTTTCAAACATAGACCTCATGTTTTCCCACGCTTATCTCCATAGAGACTTCTTTCTTGCTGACCATAACATTGGTTGAGTGAACTGCAAGAGAAAATCTGTGCACTGCAGAACAGTTTATTATATTTTCCTGAAACTGGTTTCTCCAGAACATGTGGTTTTTAATTGCGAGTCCAGAGACCCCAAACTCCAATTTTTCTATCTGCTCTCAATTGAAAGATACACTTGTAAATTGTTACAAGGCAGCTCCAGTGCTAACCTATGAGAGAAATAAGCCTTACTGTAGTGAAAAACAAATTTAGCTGTTGTTCACTACCAGGACATGTAAACCCCAACTGTACATGTCTTACCCTTTTAATTACACTGCACCCTGCCCATGCGGCTACCTAAGGCCTACCTTAGAGGTGCCTTTCATGTGATAAAAGGGAAGGTTTGAACCTGGCAAGTGGGTCTGAGACAGGTTTGCAGGGCTACTCGTGTGAGTGACACAATCAGTGCTGCAGGCCCACTAGTAGTATTTGACTTACAGGCCCTGGGCATACCTGCTGCACTGTACTAGGGACTTACTAGTAAATCAAATAGGCCAATCATGGAGAAACCAAATACCATTACATTTTAGACATGGAGCACTCACAGTTTAGCACTGGTCAGCAGCGTTAAAGTCCCCAGAGTCCTAACGCCAGCAAAAACTAAATGCAGCAGAGAGTAAAAAACAGGAGGCCAGAAGCAAAAAGGCAGGGAACACCACACCAAAAGATGCCAGGTTTAACGACACCCATAATAGGACCCATTGGAATTAGGCGGGCACACATTTGGTCGGCTAATCCTTGCCTCCATCTCCTTAATATAATTGCAATTTCCGTTACGTTAGCTAGGATATTTTTCATTCTATGGCAGTACCCGTAGGTGAGGATTATGCTAGGTTAAAGCTTATCCACCACCAGAGTCTCAATGGAGAAGACTGGTTTTAATTAGAACACCCTAAAGGTTGAATCTGAAGAGCAGTCCGCTGTGTTAAAAATATCCTCACAGCGAGCTCCGAAGACAAAGGCTTTTGTTGCAAACACAATAAGATGGACGGAGCGCTGAAACTTTTCTTACACTCACCCCGTCACTATTAGATATGGGTTACATCCATCATTGTTATTTAGTTCACTTGGCCACCCCAGTTCAGACCCACCCATATGCAAATCAGTCTT